>NC_140579.1:469713366-470381700 GCF_964204655.1 Triturus cristatus
ACACAAACACCACTGCACTACCCTAAACCCTAAAACCCTACCCCCAGCACTACCCCTACACTACCCAAAAGCACTGCACTATCCTGAACCCTAAATCTATCCCCAGCATGACCCCTTGCACTACCCAAACACTACTGCACTACCCTAAACCCTGAACCACTACCCCCTTCACTATACAAACACCACTGCACTACCCTACACCCTAAAACACTATCACCAGCATGACACCCTATACTACAAAAACAAACACCACTGCACTACCCTAAACCCTAAAACACTAACCCAGCATGACCACCTACACTACACAAACACCACAGCACTACCCTAAACCCTAAACCACGACCCCCTACACTACACAAACGCCACTGCACTACCCTAAACACTAAAATCCTACCCCCAGCACAACCCCCTACCCTACCCAAACACCACTGCACTACCCTAAACCCTAAAACACTACCCCCAGCATGACCCCCTACACTACACAAACACCTCTGCACTACCATAAAACGCTACCTCCAGCACGACTCCCTACACTATACCAAACCCATTGCACTACCCTAAACCCTAAAACACAACTCTAGCACGATTCCTAAACTACCCAAACACCACAGCACTAACCTAAACCCTAAAACACGACACCCAACACTACACAAACACCACTGCACTACCCTAATCCCTAAATCAACCTCCAGCACGACCCCCTACGCTACACAAACACCACTTCACTACCCTAAAACACTACTCCCAGCATGACCCCCTACAATACCCAAACACCACTGCACTACCCTAAACCCTAAAACACCACCCCCTACACTACACAAACACAACTGCACTACCATAAACCCTAAAACACTACCCCCAGAACGACCCCCTATAGTACCCAAACACCACTCCACTACCCTAAACCCTAAAACACTTACCTCAGCACGAACCCCTACACCAGACAAACACCACTGCACTAGTCTAAACCCTAAAATACAACCCCCAGCACGACCCCTACAAAACACAAACACCATTGCACTACCCTAAACCCTAAAACACTACCCCCAGAACGACCCCAATACTACACAAATACCACTGCACTACCCTAAACCCTAAAACACTACCCCCAGCAGTAGCCCCTACACAACCCAACACCACTGCACTACCCTAAACCTTAAAACACTACCCCCAGCATGACCCCCTACACTACACAAACACCATGGCACTACACTAAACCCTAAAACACTACCCCCACCAGTACCCCCTACACTACCCAAACACATCTGCACTACCTTAAACCCTAAAAAACGACCCCCGGCATGACCCCCTACATTACACAAACACCACTGCACTACCCTACTGCACTACACTAAACCCTAAAACACTACCCCCATCATGACCCCTACACTACACAATCACAACTGCACTGCCACAAACCAAAAAGCACTACCCCCAGCATGACCCCCTGCACTACCCAAACACCACTGCACTATCCTAAACCGTAAAACATGACCCCCTACACTACACAATCAACACTGCACTACCCTAAACACTAAAACACTACCCCCAGCATAACCCCTTACACTACCCAAACACCAAAGCACTACCCTAAACCCTAAAATACGACCCCCTACACTACACAAACACCACTGCACTACTTTAAACCCTAAAACTACCCCCAGCATGGCCCCCGACACTACACAAACACCACTTCACTACCCTAAAACACAACTCCCAGCACAATCCACTACACTACCCAAACCCCACTGCACTACCGTAAACCCTAAAACACAACCCCCTGCACGACCCCCTAAACTACACAAACAACTCTGAACTGCCCTAAAGCACTACCCCCAGCACGACTCCCTACACTATACCAAACCCATTGCACTACCCTAAACCCTAAAACACAACTCTAGCACGATCCCTAAACTACCCAAACACCACAGCACTACCCTAAACCCTAAAACACGACACCCAACACTACACAAACACCACTGCACTACCCTAATCCCTAAATCTACCTCCAGCACGACCCCCTACACTAACCAAACACCACTGCACTACCCTAAACCCTAAAACACCACCCCATACACTACCCAAACACAACTGCACTACCATAAACACTAAAACACTTACCCCAGCACAAACCCCTACACCAGACAAACACCACTGCACTACCCTAAACCCTAAAATACAACCCCCAGCACGACCACCACTGCACTACTTTGAACCCTAAATCTACCCCCAGCACGACCCCCTGCACTACCCAAAAACCACTGCACAACCCTAAATTGTAAAACATGACCCCCTACACTACACAAACACCACTGCACTACCCTAAACCCTAAAACACTACCCCCAGCACGACCCCCTACACTACCCAAACACCACTGCACTACCTAAACCCTAAAACACTACCGCCAGCACTACCCCTACACTACCCATACACCACTGCACTACCCTAAACCCTAAAATACTACCCCCAGCAGTACCCCCAACAATACCCAAACACCACTGCACTACACTAAACCCTAAAACACTACCCCCCGCATGACCCTCTACACTACACAAACACCACGGCACTACCCTAAACCCTAAAACACTACCCCAAGCAGAACGCTCTACACTACACAAACACAACTGCACTACCCTAAAACCTAAAACACTACCCCAGCATGAACCCCTACACAACCGAAACACCACTGTACTACCCTAAACCCTAAAACACTATCCCCAGCACGACCCCCTGCACTATCCAAACACCACTGCACTACCCGAAACCCTAAAACAATACCCCCAGCACGACCCCCTACACTACACAAACACCACTGCAGTACCCTAAACCCTAAATCTACCCCCAGCACAACCCTTTACAATACCCAAACACTACTGCACTACCCTAAACCCTAAATGTACCCCCAGCACCAACCACTACACTACATAGACAACACTGCAGTGCCCTAATCCCTAAAACACTTCCACCAGCACGATCCCCACACACTACCCAAACACCACTGCACTGCCCTAAACCCTAAAGCCCTACCCCCACCATGACCCCCTACACTACCCAAAAACAACTGCACTATCCTAAACCCTAAATCTACCCCAGTACGACCCCCTACACTATACAAACACTACTGCACTACCCTAAACCCTAAAACAATACCCCCAGCACGACCAAATACACTACACAAACACCACAGCACTACCCTAAACCCTAAACCACTACCCCCTACACTACACAAACACCACTGAACTATCCTAAACACCAAAACACTACCCCCAGCACAACACCCTACACTACCCAAACACCACAGCACTACCCTAAACCCTAAAACATGACCCCCTACACTTCACAAACACCACTGCACTAACCTAAACCCTAAATCTACCCCCAGCATGACCCACTACACTACACAAACATCACTTTACTTCCCTAAATCACTCCTCCCAGCACGACCCCCTACACTACCCAAACACCACTGCACTACCCTAAACCCTAAAATACGACCCCTTACACTACACAAACACAACTGCACTACCCTATACCTTAAAACACTACGGCCCCTACACTACACAAACACCTCTGCACTGCCCTAAAACACTACCCCCAGCACAACCCACTACACTACCCAAACACCAATGCACTGCCCTAAACCCTAAAACACCTCAATCAGCACGATCCCCCTACACTACCCAAACACCACTGCACTGCCTTAAACCCTAAAACCCTACCCCAACAAGACCACCTACACTACCCAAAAACCACTGCACTATCCTAAATCTTAAATCTATCCCCAGTACGACCTCCTCCACTACACAAACACCACTGCCCTACGCTAAACCCCAAAACACTACCCCAGCACTTCCCCCTACACTACACAAACACCACTGCACTACCCTAAACCCTTAAATACTACACCCAGCATGACCCCTATACTACACAAACACCACTGCACTACCCTAAAACACTACTCCAGTGCGACCCCCTGCACTCTACAAACACCACTGCTTTTCCCTAAACCCTAAATCTACCCCCAGCATAACCCCCTACAATACCCAAACACCACTGCACCACCCTAAACGCTAAAACACTACCCTCAGCACAACCCCCTACAATATCCAAACACCACTGCACTGCACTAACACCTAAAACAATACCCTGGCATGACCCCATACACTAAACAAACACCACTTCACTGCCCTAAACCCTAAAACACTACTCCCAGCACAACCCACTATACTACCTAAACACCACTCCACTGCCTAAACACTAAACCACTACCCCAGCATGTCACCCTACACTACACAAACACCACTGCACTGCCCTAAACCCTAAAACACTACCTGCAGCACGCCCCCTACACAGCCCAAACACCACTGCATTAGCCTAAACCCTAACTCTACTACCAGCATGCCCCCCTACACAACACAAACACCACTGCACTACCCTAAACCCTAAAACACTACCCCCAGCTTGACCCCCTACACTACAAAAAAACACTGCACTACCCTAAACCCTAAAACACTACCCCCAGCAAGACCCCTCTACACTACACAAACACCACTGCACTACCCTAAACCCTACAACACTACCCCAGCATGAACACCTATACTACACAAACACCATTGCACTACCCTAACCCAAACACACTATCCCCAGCACGACACCCTACACTACCCTAACACCACTGCACTACGCTAAACACTTTAACACGACCCCCCACAGTACACAAACACCACTGCACTAACCTAAACCCTAAAACACTACTCCCTACACTACACAAACACCACTGCACTACCCTAAACCCTAAAACACTACACCAAGCACGACCCCCTAGACTACACAAATACCGCAGCACTCCCCTATACCCTAAAACACTACCCCCAGCACGACCCCTACACTACACAAAACCCACTGCACTACCCTAAACTCTAAAACACTACCCCTAGTACGACACCTCAACTACCCAAACACCACTGCACAACCATTAACCCTAAAACATTTACCCCATCACGATCCCATACACCACACTATGACCACTACACTACCCTAAATCCTAAAACACAACACCCAGCACGACCCCTAAACTACACAAACACCACTGCACTACCCTAAACCCTAAAACACTACCCCAGCACGTCCCCTACACTACACAAACACCACTGCACTACCATAAACCCTAAAACACTGCACCCAGAATGACTCCCCTACACTACACAAACACCACTGCACTACCCTAAAGCCTAAATCTACCCCTAGCATGACCACCTATACTACACAAACACCACTGCGCTACCCTAAATGCTAAAACACTACCCCCAGCATGACTGCTTACACTACACAAACACCACTGCACTACCTTAAACCCTAAAACTCAACCCACAGCATGACCCCCTACCCTACCCAAAAACCACTTGACTATACTAAACCCTAAAACACTACCCCCAGCACGACCCCCTACAGTACACAAACACCACGTCACTTCCCTAAACCCTAAACCAGTACCCCTACACTACACAAACACCACTGCACTACCCTAAACCCTAAAACACTATCCCCAGCACGACCCCCTACACTACACAAACACCACAGCACTATCCTAAACCACTATCCCCTACACTACACAAACACCACTGCACTACCCTAAACCCTAAAACACTACCCCCAGCAGTACCCCTGACACTACCCAAACACCACTGCACTACACTAAACACTAAAACACTACCCCCAGCATGACCCTCTACACTAGACAAACACCACGGCACTACCCTAAACCCTAAAACACTATCTCAAGCAGTACCCCCTACACTACCCAAACACACCTGCACTACCCTAAACCCTAAAACAATACCCCAGCAAGACCCCCTACACTACACAAACACCACTGCAGTACCCTAAACCCTAAATCTACCCCCAGCACGAACCCTTACACTACCCAAACACTACTGCACTACCCTAAACCCTAAAACACTACCCCAGCATGAACACCTATACTACACAAACACCATTAGACTACCCTAAACCCAAAAACACTATCCCCAGCACGACTCCCTACACTACCCTAACACCACTGCACTACGCTAAACACTTTAACACAACCCCCTACAGTACAAAAACACCACTGCACTACCCTAACCCCTAAAACACAACCCCCAGCACGACCCCCTACACTACACAAACACCATGGCACTACCCTAAACCCTAAAGCACTACTCCCTACACTACAAAAACACCACTGCACTACCCTAAACCCTAAAACACAACCCCAAGCACGACCCCCTACACTACACAAACACCACTGCACTACCCTACACCCTAAAACACTACCCCCAGCACGATCCCCTACACCACACTTACACCACTAAACTACCCTAAATCCCAAAACACTACCCCAGCACGTCCCCTACACTACACAAACACCACTGCACTACCATAAACCCTAAAACACTGCACCCAGAATGACCCCCTACACTACACAAACACCACTGCACTACCCTAAACCCTAAATCTACCCCTAGCATGACCGCCTACACTACACAAACACCACTGCGCTACCCTAAACACTAAAACACTACCCCCAACATGACTCCTTACACTACACAACCACCACTGCACTACCTTAAACCCTAAAACACTACTCCCAGCACGACCCCCTACACTACCCAAATACCACTGCACTACCCTAAACCCCACAACACGACCCCCTACACAACACAAACACAACTGCACTACCCTAAACCCTAAAACACTACCCCCTGCACGACCCCCTACACTATACAAACACCTTTGCACTACCCTAAAACACTACCCCCAACACGACTCCCTACACTATACCAAACGCACTGCACTACCCTAAACCCTAAAACACTACCCTAGCACGATCCCTAAACTACCCAAATACCACAGCACTACCCTAAACCCTAAAACACAACACCCAACTCTACACAAACACCACTGCACTACCCTAATCCTTACGTCTACCTCCAGAACGACCCCCTACACTACACAAACACCACTTCACTTCCCTAAAAACACTACTCCCAGCACGACCCCCTACACTATACCAAACGCACTGCACTACCCTAAACCCTAAAACACTACCCCCAACACGACTCCCTACACTATACCAAATGCACTGCACTACCCTAAACCCTAAAACACTACCCTAGCACGATCCCTAAACTACCCAAACACCACTGCACTACCCTAAACCCTAAAACACGACCCCCTACACTACACAAACACAACTGCACTACCCTAAACCCTAAAATGCTACCCCCAGAATGACCCCCTATAGTACCCAAACTCCGCTACCCTAAACCCTAAAACACTACCCCCAGAACGACCCCCTATAGTACCAAACACCACTCCACCACCCTAAACCCTAAAACAGTTACCCCAGCACCAACCCCTACACCAGACAAACACCACTGCACTACCCTAAACCCTAAAATACAACCCCCAGCACGACCCCTACACTACATAAACACAACTGCACTACCCTAAACCCTAAAACACTACCCCCAGAACGACCCCCTATAGTACCCAAACACCACTCCACCACCCTAAACCCTAAAACAGTTACCCCAGCACCAACCCCTACACCAGACAAACACCACTGCACTACCCTAAACCTTAAAATACAACCCCCAGCACGACCCCTACACTACACAAACACCACTGCACTACCCTAAGCCCTAAAACACTACCCCCAGAACTACCCCAATACTACACAAATACCACTGCACTACCCTAAACCCGAAAACACTACCCCCAGCAGTAGCCCCTACACAACCCAACACCAGTGCACTACCCTAAACCCTAAAACACTACCCCCAGCATGACCCCCTACACTACACAAACACCATGGCACTACACTAAACCCTGAAACACTACCCCCACCAGTACCCCCTACACTACCCAAACACATCTGCACTACCTTAAACCCTAAAAATCTACTCCTGGCATCACCCCTTACACTACACAAACACCACTGTACTACCCTAATGCACTTCACTAAACCCTAAAACACTTCCCCCAGCAGACCCCTACACTACACAAACACAACTGCACTACCATAAACAAAAAAACACTAACCCCAGCACGACCCCCTGCACTACCCAAACACCACTGCACTATCCTAAACCGTAAAACATGACCCCCTACACTACACAATCAACACTGCACTACCCTAAACACTAAAACACTACCCCCAGCATAACCCCCTACACTACACAAACACCACGGCACTACCCTAAACCCTAAAACACTACTCCATACACTACACAAACACCACTGCACTACCCTAAACCCTAAAACACTACCCCAAGCACGGCCCCCTACACTACACAAACACCACTGCACTACCCTACACCCTAAAACACTACCCCCAGCACGACCCCTACACTACACAAAACCCACTGCACTACCCTAAACTCTAAAACACTACCCCCAGCACTACCCCTATACTACACAAACACCAATGCACTACCCTAAACCATAAAACACTACCCGAGCACGTCCCCCTACACTACACAAACACCACTGCACTACCATAAACCCTAAAACACTGCACCCAGAATGACCCCCCTACACTACACAAACACCACTGCACTACCCTAAACCCTAAATCTACCCCTAGCATGAACACCTATACTACACAAACACCACTGCGCTACCCTAAATGCTAAAACACTACCCCCAGCATGACTGCTTACACTACACAAACACCACTGCACTACCTTAAACCCTAAAACTCAACCCACAGCATGACCCCCTACACTACCCAAAAACCACTTGACTATACTAAACCCTAAAACACTACCCCCAGCACGACCCCCTACAGTACACAAACACCACGGCACTTCCCTAAACCCTAAAACAGTACCCCTACACTACACAAACACCACTGCACTACCCTAAACCCTAAAACACTATCCCCAGCACGACCCCCTACACTACACAAACACCACAGCACTATCCTAAACCACTATCCCCTACACTACACAAACACCACTGCACTACCCTAAACCCTAAAAAACTACCCCCAGCAGTACCCCTGACACTACCCAAACACCACTGCACTACACTAAACACTAAAACACTACCCCCAGCATGACCCTCTACACTAGACAAACACCACGGCACTACCCTAAACCCTAAAACACTATCTCAAGCAGTACCCCCTACACTACCCAAACACACCTGCACTACCCTAAACCCTAAAACAATACCCCAGCAAGACCCCCTACACTACACAAACACCACTGCAGTACCCTAAACCCTAAATCTACCCCCAGCACGAACCCTTACACTACCCAAACACTACTGCACTACCCTAAACCCTAAAACACTACCCCAGCATGAACACCTATACTACACAAACACCATTAGACTACCCTAAACCCAAAAACACTATCCCCAGCACGACTCCCTACACTACCCTAACACCACTGCACTACGCTAAACACTTTAACACAACCCCCTACAGTACAAAAACACCACTGCACTACCCTAACCCCTAAAACACAACCCCCAGCACGACCCCCTACACTACACAAACACCATGGCACTACCCTAAACCCTAAAGCACTACTCCCTACACTACAAAAACACCACTGCACTACCCTAAACCCTAAAACACAACCCCAAGCACGACCCCCTACACTACACAAACACCACTGCACTACCCTACACCCTAAAACACTATCTCAAGCAGTACCCCCTACACTACCCAAACACACCTGCACTACCCTAAACCCTAAAACAATACCCCAGCAAGACCCCCTACACTACACAAACACCACTGCAGTACCCTAAACCCTAAATCTACCCCCAGCACGAACCCTTACACTACCCAAACACTACTGCACTACCCTAAACCCTAAAACACTACCCCAGCATGAACACCTATACTACACAAACACCATTAGACTACCCTAAACCCAAAAACACTATCCCCAGCACGACTCCCTACACTACCCTAACACCACTGCACTACGCTAAACACTTTAACACAACCCGCTACAGTACAAAAACACCACTGCACTACCCTAACCCCTAAAACACAACCCCCAGCATGACCCCCTACACTACACAAACACCATGGCACTACCCTAAACCCTAAAGCACTACTCCCTACACTACAAAAACACCACTGCACTACCCTAAACCCTAAAACACAACCCCAAGCATGACCCCCTACACTACACAAACACCACTGCACTACCATAAACCCTAAAACACTGCACCCAGAATGACCCCCTACACTACACAAACACCACTGCACTACCCTAAACCCTAAATCTACCCCTAGCATGACCGCCTACACTACACAAACACCACTGAGCTACCCTAAACACTAACACACTACCCCCAACATGACTCCTTACACTACACAACCACCACTGCACTACCTTAAACCCTAAAACACTACTCCCAGCACGACCCCCTACACTACCCAAACACCACTGCACTACCCTAAACCCCACAACACGACCCCCTACACAACACAAACACAACTGCACTACCCTAAACCCTAAAACACTACCCCCAGCACGACCCCCTACACTATACAAACACCTTTGCACTACCCTAAAACACTACCCCCAACACGACTCCCTACACTATACCAAACGCACTGCACTACCCTAAACCCTAAAACACTACCCTAGCACGATCCCTAAACTACCCAAATACCACAGCACTACCCTAAACCCTAAAACACGACACCCAACTCTACACAAACACCACTGCACTACCCTAATCCTTACGTCTACCTCCAGAACGACCCCCTACACTACACAAACACCACTTCACTTCCCTAAAAACACTACTCCCAGCACGACCCCCTACACTACCCAAACTCCACTGCACTACCCTAAACCCTAAAACACGACCCCCTACACTACACAAACACAACTGCACTACCCTAAACACTAAAATGCTACCCCCAGAACGACCCCCTATAGTACCCAAACTCCACTACCCTAAACCCTAAAACACTACCCCCAGAACGACCCCCTATAGTACCAAACACCACTCCACCACCCTAAACCCTAAAACAGTTACCCCAGCACCAACCCCTACACCAGACAAACACCACTGCACTACCCTAAACCCTAAAATACAACCCCCAGCACGACCCCTACACTACATAAACACAACTGCACTACCCTAAACCCTAAAACACTACCCCCAGAACGACCCCCTATAGTACCCAAACACCACTCCACCACCCTAAAACAGTTACCCCAGCACCAACCCCTACACCAGACAAACACCACTGCACTACCCTAAACCTTAAAATACAACCCCCAGCACGACCCCTACACTAGACAAACACCACTGCACTACCCTAAGCCCTAAAACACTACCCCCAGAACTACCCCAATACTACACAAATACCACTGCACTACCCTAAACCCTAAAACACTACCCCCAGCAGTAGCCCCTACACAACCCAACACCAGTGCACTACCCTAAACCCTAAAACACTACCCCCAGCATGACCCCCTACACTACACAAACACCATGGCACTACACTAAACCCTGAAACACTACCCCCACCAGTACCCCCTACACTACCCAAACACATCTGCACTACCTTAAACCCTAAAAATCTACTCCTGGCATCACCCCTTACACTACACAAACACCACTGTACTACCCTAATGCACTTCACTAAACCCTAAAACACTTCCCCCAGCAGACCCCTACACTACACAAACACAACTGCACTACCATAAACAAAAAAACACTAACCCCAGCACGACCCCCTGCACTACCCAAACACCACTGCACTATCCTAAACCGTAAAACATGACCCCCTACACTACACAATCAACACTGCACTACCCTAAACACTAAAACACTACCCCCAGCATAACCCCCTACACTACACAAACACCACGGCACTACCCTAAACCCTAAAACACTACTCCCTACACTACACAAACACCACTGCACTACCCTAAACCCTAAAACACTACCCCAAGCACGACCCCCTACACTACACAAACACCACTGCACTACCCTACACCCTAAAACACTACCCCCAGCACGACCCCTACACTACACAAAACCCACTGCACTACCCTAAACTCTAAAACACTACCCCCAGCACGACCCCTATACTACACAAACACCAATGCACTACCCTAAACCATAAAACACTACCCGAGCACGTCCCCCTACACTACACAAACACCACTGCACTACCATAAACCCTAAAACACTGCACCCAGAATGACCCCCCTACACTACACAAACACCACTGCACTACCCTAAACCCTAAATCTACCCCTAGCATGACCACCTACACTACATAAACACCACTGCGCTACCCTAAACGCTAAAACACTACCCCCAGCATGACTCCTTACACTACACAAACACCTCTGCACTACCTTAAACCCTAAAACTCAACCCACAGCACGACCCCCTACACTACCCAAAAACCACTTGACTATACTAAACCCTAAAACACTACCCCCAGCACGACCCCCTACAGTACACAAACACCACGGCACTTCCCTAAACCCTAAACCAGTACCCCTACACTACACAAACACCACTGCACTACACTAAACCCTAAAACACTATCCCCAGCACGACCCCCTACACTACACAAACACCACAGCACTATCCTAAACCACTATCCCCTACACTACACAAACACCACTGCACTACCCTAAACCCTAAAACACTACCCCCAGCAGTACCCCTGACACTACCCAAACACCACTGCACTACACTAAACACTAAAACACTACCCCCAGCATGACCCTCTACACTAGACAAACACCACGGCACTACCCTAAACCCTAAAACACTATCTCAAGCAGTACCCCCTACACTACCCAAACACACCTGCACTACCCTAAACCCTAAAACAATACCCCAGCAAGACCCCCTACACTACACAAACACCACTGCAGTACCCTAAACCCCAAATCTACCCCCAGCACGAACCCTTACACTACCCAAACACTACTGCACTACCCTAAACCCTAAAACACCACCCCAGCATGAACACCTATACTACACAAACACCATTAGACTACCCTAAACCAAAAAACACTATCCCCAGCACGACTCCCTACACTACCCTAACACCACTGCACTACGCTAAACACTTTAACACAACCCCCTACAGTACAAAAACACCACTGCACTACCCTAACCCCTAAAACACAACCCCCAGCACGACCCCCTACACTACACAAACACCATGGCACTACCCTAAACCCTAAAGCACTACTCCCTACACTACAAAAACCCACTGCACTACCCTAAACCCTAAAACACAACCCCAAGCACGACCCCCTACACTACACAAACACCACTGCACTACCCTACACCCTAAAACACTACCCCCAGCACGATCCCCTACACCACACTTACACCACTAAACTACCCTAAATCCAAAAACACTACCCCAGCACGTCCCCTACACTACACAAACACCACTGCACTACCATAAACCCTAAAACACTGCACCCAGAATGACCCCCTACACTACACAAACACCACTGCACTACCCTAAACCCTAAATCTACCCCTAGCATGACCGCCTACACTACACAAACACCACTGCGCTACCCTAAACACTAAAACACTACCCCCAACATGACTCCTTACACTACACAACCACCACTGCACTACCTTAAACCCTAAAACACTACTCCCAGCACGACCCCCTACGCTACCCAAACACCACTGCACTACCCTAAACCCCACAACACGACCCCCTACACAACACAAACACAACTGCACTACCCTAAACCCTAAAACACTACCCCCTGCACGACCCCCTACACTATACAAACACCTTTGCACTACCCTAAAACACTACCCCCAACACGACTCCCTACACTATACCAAACGCACTGCACTACCCTAAACCCTAAAACACTACCCTAGCACGATCCCTAAACTACCCAAATACCACAGCACTACCCTAAACCCTAAAACACGACACCCAACTCTACACAAACACCACTGCACTACCCTAATCCTTACGTCTACCTCCAGAACGACCCCCTACACTACACAAACACCACTTCACTTCCCTAAAAACACTACTCCCAGCACGACCCCCTACACTACCCAAACACCACTGCACTACCCTAAACCCTAAAACACGACCCCCTACACTACACAAACACAACTGCACTACCCTAAACCCTAAAATGCTACCCCCAGAATGACCCCCTATAGTACCCAAACTCCACTACCCTAAACCCTAAAACACTACCCCCAGAACGACCCCCTATAGTACCAAACACCACTCCACCACCCTAAACCCTAAAACAGTTACCCCAGCACCAACCCCTACACCAGACAAACACCACTGCACTACCCTAAACCCTAAAATACAACCCCCAGCACGACCCCTACACTACATAAACACAACTGCACTACCCTAAACCCTAAAACACTACCCCCAGAACGACCCCCTATAGTACCCAAACACCACTCCACCACCCTAAACCCTAAAACAGTTACCCCAGCACCAACCCCTACACCAGACAAACACCACTGCACTACCCTAAACCTTAAAATACAACCCCCAGCACGACCCCTACACTACACAAACACCACTGCACTACCCTAAGCCCTAAAACACTACCCCCAGAACTACCCCAATACTACACAAATACCACTGCACTACCCTAAACCCGAAAACACTACCCCCAGCAGTAGCCCCTACACAACCCAACACCAGTGCACTACCCTAAACCCTAAAACACTACCCCCAGCATGACCCCCTACACTACACAAACACCATGGCACTACACTAAACCCTGAAACACTACCCCCACCAGTACCCCCTACACTACCCAAACACATCTGCACTACCTTAAACCCTAAAAATCTACTCCTGGCATCACCCCTTACACTACACAAACACCACTGTACTACCCTAATGCACTTCACTAAACCCTAAAACACTTCCCCCAGCAGACCCCTACACTACACAAACACAACTGCACTACCATAAACAAAAAAACACTAACCCCAGCACGGCCCCCTGCACTACCCAAACACCACTGCACTATCCTAAACCGTAAAACATGACCCCCTACACTACACAATCAACACTGCACTACCCTAAACACTAAAACACTACCCCCAGCATAACCCCCTACACTACACAAACACCACGGCACTACCCTAAACCCTAAAACACTACTCCATACACTACACAAACACCACTGCACTACCCTAAACCCTAAAACACTACCCCAAGCACGGCCCCCTACACTACACAAACACCACTGCACTACCCTACACCCTAAAACACTACCCCCAGCACGACCCCTACACTACACAAAACCCACTGCACTACCCTAAACTCTAAAACACTACCCCCAGCACTACCCCTATACTACACAAACTCCAATGCACTACCCTAAACCATAAAACACTACCCGAGCACGTCCCCCTACACTACACAAACACCACTGCACTACCATAAACCCTAAAACACTGCACCCAGAATGACCCCCCTACACTACACAAACACCACTGCACTACCCTAAACCCTAAATCTACCCCTAGCATGACCACCTATACTACACAAACACCACTGCGCTACCCTAAATGCTAAAACACTACCCCCAGCATGACTGCTTACACTACACAAACACCACTGCACTACCTTAAACCCTAAAACTCAACCCACAGCATGACCCCCTACACTACCCAAAAACCACTTGACTATACTAAACCCTAAAACACTACCCCCAGCACGACCCCCTACAGTACACAAACACCACGGCACTTCCCTAAACCCTAAACCAGTACCCCTACACTACACAAACACCACTGCACTACCCTAAACCCTAAAACACTATCCCCAGCACGACCCCCTACACTACACAAACACCACAGCACTATCCTAAACCACTATCCCCTACACTACACAAACACCACTGCACTACCCTAAACCCTAAAAAACTACCCCCAGCAGTACCCCTGACACTACCCAAACACCACTGCACTACACTAAACACTAAAACACTACCCCCAGCATGACCCTCTACACTAGACAAACACCACGGCACTACCCTAAACCCTAAAACACTATCTCAAGCAGTACCCCCTACACTACCCAAACACACCTGCACTACCCTAAACCCTAAAACAATACCCCAGCAAGACCCCCTACACTACACAAACACCACTGCAGTACCCTAAACCCTAAATCTACCCCCAGCACGAACCCTTACACTACCCAAACACTACTGCACTACCCTAAACCCTAAAACACTACCCCAGCATGAACACCTATACTACACAAACACCATTAGACTACCCTAAACCCAAAAACACTATCCCCAGCACGACTCCCTACACTACCCTAACACCACTGCACTACGCTAAACACTTTAACACAACCCGCTACAGTACAAAAACACCACTGCACTACCCTAACCCCTAAAACACAAAGCCCAGCACAACCCCCTACACTACACAAACACCATGGCACTACCCTAAACCCTAAAGCACTACTCCCTACACTACAAAAACACCACTGCACTACCCTAAACCCTAAAACACAAACCCAAGCATGACCCCCTACACTACACAAACACCACTGCACTACCATAAACCCTAAAACACTGCACCCAGAATGACCCCCTACACTACACAAACACCACTGCACTACCCTAAACCCTAAATCTACCCCTAGCATGACCGCCTACACTACACAAACACCACTGCGCTACCCTAAACACTAAAACACTACCCCCAACATGACTCCTTACACTACACAACCACCACTGCACTACCTTAAACCCTAAAACACTACTCCCAGCACGACCCCCTACACTACCCAAACACCACTGCACTACCCTAAACCCCACAACACGACCCCCTACACAACACAAACACAACTGCACTACCCTAAACCCTAAAACACTACCCCCAGCACGACCCCCTACACTATACAAACACCTTTGCACTACCCTAAAACACTACCCCCAACACGACTCCCTACACTATACCAAACGCACTGCACTACCCTAAACCCTAAAACACTACCCTAGCACGATCCCTAAACTACCCAAATACCACAGCACTACCCTAAACCCTAAAACACGACACCCAACTCTACACAAACACCACTGCACTACCCTAATCCTTACGTCTACCTCCAGAACGACCCCCTACACTACACAAACACCACTTCACTTCCCTAAAAACACTACTCCCAGCACGACCCCCTACACTACCCAAACACCACTGCACTGCCCTAAACCCTAAAACACGACCCCCTACACTACACAAACACAACTGCACTACCCTAAACCCTAAAATGCTACCCCCAGAACGACCCCCTATAGTACCCAAACTCCACTACCCTAAACCCTAAAACACTACCCCCAGAACGACCCCCTATAGTACCAAACACCACTCCACCACCCTAAACCCTAAAACAGTTACCCCAGCACCAACCCCTACACCAGACAAACACCACTGCACTACCCTAAACCCTAAAATACAACCCCCAGCACGACCCCTACACTACATAAACACAACTGCACTACCCTAAACCCTAAAACACTACCCCCAGAACGACCCCCTATAGTACCCAAACACCACTCCACCACCCTAAACCCTAAAACAGTTACCCCAGCACCAACCCCTACACCAGACAAACACCACTGCACTACCCTAAACCTTAAAATACAACCCCCAGCACGACCCCTACACTAGACAAACACCACTGCACTACCCTAAGCCCTAAAACACTACCCCCAGAACTACCCCAATACTACACAAATACCACTGCACTACCCTAAACCCTAAAACACTACTCCCAGCAGTAGCCCCTACACAACCCAACACCAGTGCACTACCCTAAACCCTAAAACACTACCCCCAGCATGACCCCCTACACTACACAAACACCATGGCACTACACTAAACCCTGAAACACTACCCCCACCAGTACCCCCTACACTACCCAAACACATCTGCACTACCTTAAACCCTAAAAATCTACTCCTGGCATCACCCCTTACACTACACAAACACCACTGTACTACCCTAATGCACTTCACTAAACCCTAAAACACTTCCCCCAGCAGACCCCTACACTACACAAACACAACTGCACTACCATAAACAAAAAAACACTAACCCCAGCACGACCCCCTGCACTACCCAAACACCACTGCACTATCCTAAACCGTAAAACATGACCCCCTACACTACACAATCAACACTGCACTACCCTAAACACTAAAACACTACCCCCAGCATAACCCCCTACACTACACAAACACCACGGCACTACCCTAAACCCTAAAACACTACTCCCTACACTACACAAACACCACTGCACTACCCTAAACCCTAAAACACTACCCCAAGCACGACCCCCTACACTACACAAACACCACTGCACTACCCTACACCCTAAAACACTACCCCCAGCACGACCCCTACACTACACAAAACCCACTGCACTACCCTAAACTCTAAAACACTACCCCCAGCACGACCCCTATACTACACAAACACCAATGCACTACCCTAAACCATAAAACACTACCCGAGCACGTCCCCCTACACTACACAAACACCACTGCACTACCATAAACCCTAAAACACTGCACCCAGAATGACCCCCCTACACTACACAAACACCACTGCACTACCCTAAACCCTAAATCTACCCCTAGCATGACCACCTACACTACATAAACACCACTGCGCTACCCTAAACGCTAAAACACTACCCCCAGCATGACTCCTTACACTACACAAACACCACTGCACTACCTTAAACCCTAAAACTCAACCCACAGCACGACCCCCTACACTACCCAAAAACCACTTGACTATACTAAACCCTAAAACACTACCCCCAGCACGACCCCCTACAGTACACAAAAACCACGGCACTTCCCTAAACCCTAAACCAGTACCCCCTATACTACACAAACGCCACTGCACTACCCTAAACCCTAAAACACTATCCCCAGCACGACCCCCTACACTACACAAACACCACAACACTATCCTAAACCCTAAACCACTACCCCCTACACTACCCAAACACCACTGCACTACACTAAACCCTAAAACACTACCCCCAGCATGACCCTCTACACTAGACAAACACCACTGCACTACTCTAAACCCTAAAACACTACCTCAAGCAGTACCCCCTACACTACCCAAACACAACTTCACTACCCTAAACCCTAAAACACTACCCCCGGCATGACCCCCTACACTACACAAACACCACTGCACTTCCCTACTGCACTACCCTAAAACCTAAGACACTACCCCCAGCATGACCCCCTGCACTACCCAAACACCACTGCACTACCCTAAACCCTAAAACACTACCCCCAGCACGACCCCCTGCACTACCAAAACACCACTGCACTACCCGAAACCCTAAAACACTACTACAAGCACGACCCCCTACACTACACAAACACCACTGCAGTACCCTAATCCCTAAATCTACCCCTAGCACGACCCCTTACACTACCCAAACACTACTGCACTACCCTAAACGCTGAATCTATCCCCAGCATCTACACTACACAAACACCACTGCAGTGCAGTAAACCCTAAATCACTTCCACAAGCACGATCCCCCTACACTACCCAAACACCACTGCACTACCCTAAACCCTAAAACACTACCCCAAGCACGACCCCCTACACTACACAAACACCACTGCACTACCCTACACCCTAAAACACTACCCCCAGCACGACCCCTACACTACACAAAACCCACTGCACTACCCTAAACTCTAAAACACTACCCCCAGCACGACCCCTATACTACACAAACACCAATGCACTACCCTAAACCCTAAAGCACTACTCCCTACACTACAAAAACACCACTGCACTACCCTAACCTTTAAAACACAACCCCAAGCACGACCCCCTACACTACACAAACACCACTGCACTACCCTACACCCTAAAACACTACCCCCAGCACGATCCCCTACACCACACTTACACCACTAAACTACCCTAAATCCAAAAACACTACCCCAGCACGTCCCCTACACTACACAAACACCACTGCACTACCATAAACCCTAAAACACTGCACCCAGAATGACCCCCTACACTACACAAACACCACTGCACTACCCTAAACCCTAAATCTACCCCTAGCATGACCGCCTACACTACACAAACACCACTGCGCTACCCTAAACACTAAAACACTACCCCCAACATGACTCCTTATACTACACAACCACCACTGCACTACCTTAAACCCTAAAACACTACTCCCAGCACGACCCCCTACACTACCTAAACACCACTGCACTACCCTAAACCCCACAACACGACCCCCTACACAACACAAACACAACTGCACTACCCTAAACCCTAAAACACTACCCCCAGCACGACCCCCTACACTATACAAACACCTTTGCACTACCCTAAAACACTACCCCCAACACGAGTCCCTACACTATACCAAACGCACTGCACTACCCTAAACCCTAAAACACTACCCTAGCACGATCCCTAAACTACCCAAATACCACAGCACTACCCTAAACCCTAAAACACGACACCCAACTCTACACAAACACCACTGCACTACCCTAATCCTTACGTCTACCTCCAGAACGACCCCCTACACTACACAAACACCACTTCACTTCCCTAAAAACACTACTCCCAGCACGACCCCCTACACTACCCAAACACCACTGCACTACCCTAAACCCTAAAACACGACCCCCTACACTACACAAACACAACTGCACTACCCTAAACCCTAAAATGCTACCCCCAGAACGACCCCCTATAGTACCCAAACTCCACTACCCTAAACCCTAAAACACTACCCCCAGAACGACCCCCTATAGTACCAAACACCACTCCACCACCCTAAACCCTAAAACAGTTACCCCAGCACCAACCCCTACACCAGACAAACACCACTGCACTACCCTAAACCCTAAAATACAACCCCCAGCACGACCCCTACACTACATAAACACAACTGCACTACCCTAAACCCTAAAACACTACCCCCAGAACGACCCCCTATAGTACCCAAACACCACTCCACCACCCTAAACCCTAAAACAGTTACCCCAGCACCAACCCCTACACCAGACAAACACCACTGCACTACCCTAAACCTTAAAATACAACCCCCAGCACGACCCCTACACTAGACAAACACCACTGCACTACCCTAAGCCCTAAAACACTACCCCCAGAACTACCCCAATACTACACAAATACCACTGCACTACCCTAAACCCTAAAACACTACCCCCAGCAGTAGCCCCTACACAACCCAACACCAGTGCACTACCCTAAACCCTAAAACACTACCCCCAGCATGACCCCCACACTACACAAACACCAAGGCACTACACTAAACCCTGAAACACTACCCCCACCAGTACCCCCTACACTACCCAAACACATCTGCACTACCTTAAACCCTAAAAATCTACTCCTGGCATCACCCCTTACACTACACAAACACCACTGTACTACCCTAATGCACTTCACTAAACCCTAAAACACTTCCCCCAGCAGACCCCTACACTACACAAACACAACTGCACTACCATAAACAAAAAAACACTAACCCCAGCACGACCCCCTGCACTACCCAAACACCACTGCACTATCCTAAACCGTAAAACATGACCCCCTACACTACACAATCAACACTGCACTACCCTAAACACTAAAACACTACCCCCAGCATAACCCCCTACACTACACAAACACCACGGCACTACCCTAAACCCTAAAACACTACTCCCTACACTACACAAACACCACTGCACTACCCTAAACCCTAAAACACTACCCCAAGCACGACCCCCTACACTACACAAACACCACTGCACTACCCTACACCCTAAAACACTACCCCCAGCACGACCCCTACACTACACAAAACCCACTGCACTACCCTAAACTCTAAAACACTACCCCCAGCACGACCCCTATACTACACAAACACCAATGCACTACCCTAAACCATAAAACACTACCCGAGCACGTCCCCCTACACTACACAAACACCACTGCACTACCATAAACCCTAAAACACTGCACCCAGAATGACCCCCCTACACTACACAAACACCACTGCACTACCCTAAACCCTAAATCTACCCCTAGCATGACCACCTACACTACACAAACACCACTGCGCTACCCTAAACGCTAAAACACTACCCCCAGCATGACTCCTTACACTACACAAACACCACTGCACTACCTTAAACCCTAAAACTCAACCCACAGCACGACCCCCTACACTACCCAAAAACCACTTGACTATACTAAACCCTAAAACACTACCCCCAGCACGACCCCCTACAGTACACAAACACCACAGCACTTCCCTAAACCCTAAACCAGTACCCCCTATACTACACAAACGCCACTGCACTACCCTAAACCCTAAAACACTATCCCCAGCACGACCCCCTACACTACACAAACACCACAACACTATCCTAAACCCTAAACCACTACCCCCTACACTACCCAAACACCACTGCACTACACTAAACCCTAAAACACTACCCCCAGCACGACCCTCTACACTAGACAAACACCACTGCACTACTCTAAACCCTAAAACACTACCTCAAGCAGTACCCCCTACACTACCCAAACACAACTTCACTACCCTAAACCCTAAAACACTACCCCCGGCATGACCCCCTACACTACACAAACACCACTGCACTTCCCTACTGCACTACCCTAAAACCTAAGACACTACCCCCAGCATGACCCCCTGCACTACCAAAACACCACTGCACTACCCTAAACCCTAAAACACTACCCCCAGCACGACCCCCTGCACTACCAAAACACCACTGCACTACCCGAAACCCTAAAACACTACCACAAGCACGACCCCCTACACTACACAAACACCACTGCAGTACCCTAATCCCTAAATCTACCCCTAGCACGACCCCTTACACTACCCAAACACTACTGCACTACCCTAAATGCTGAATCTATCCCCAGCATCTACACTACACAAACACCACTGCAGTGCAGTAAACCCTAAATCACTTCCACAAGCACGATCCCCCTACACTACCCAAACACCACTGCACTACCCTAAACCCTAAAACACTACCCCAAGCACGACCCCCTACACTACACAAACACCACTGCACTACCCTACACCCTAAAACACTACCCCCAGCACGACCCCTACACTACACAAAACCCACTGCACTACCCTAAACTCTAAAACACTACCCCCAGCACGACCCCTATACTACACAAACACCAATGCACTACCCTAAACCATAAAACACTACCCGAGCACGTCCCCCTACACTACACAAACACCACTGCACTACCATAAACCCTAAAACACTGCACCCAGAATGACCCCCCTACACTACACAAACACCACTGCACTACCCTAAACCCTAAATCTACCCCTAGCATGACCACCTATACTACACAAACACCACTGCGCTACCCTAAATGCTAAAACACTACCCCCAGCATGACTGCTTACACTACACAAACACCACTGCACTACCTTAAACCCTAAAACTCAACCCACAGCATGACCCCCTACACTACCCAAAAACCAATTGACTATACTAAACCCTAAAACACTACCCCCAGCACGACCCCCTACAGTACACAAACACCACGGCACTTCCCTAAACCCTAAACCAGTACCCCTACACTACACAAACACCACTGCACTACCCTAAACCCTAAAACACTATCCCCAGCACGACCCCTTACACTACACAAACACCACAGCACTATCCTAAACCACTATCCCCTACACTACACAAACACCACTGCACTACCCTAAACCCTAAAAAACTACCCCCAGCAGTACCCCTGACACTACCCAAACACCACTGCACTACACTAAACACTAAAACACTACCCCCAGCATGACCCTCTACACTAGACAAACACCACGGCACTACCCTAAACCCTAAAACACTATCTCAAGCAGTACCCCCTACACTACCCAAACACACCTGCACTACCCTAAACCCTAAAACAATACCCCAGCAAGACCCCCTACACTACACAAACACCACTGCAGTACCCTAAACCCTAAATCTACCCCCAGCACGAACCCTTACACTACCCAAAAACCACTTGACTATACTAAACCCTAAAACACTACCCCCAGCACGACCCCTACACTACACAAAACCCACTGCACTACCCTAAACTCTAAAACACTACCCCCAGCACGACCCCTATACTACACAAACACCAATGCACTACCCTAAACCATAAAACACTACCCAAGCACGTCCCCCTACACTACACAAACACCACTGCACTACCATAAACCCTAAAACACTGCACCCAGAATGACCCCCCTACACTACACAAACACCACTGCACTACCCTAAACCCTAAATCTACCCCTAGCATGACCACCTATACTACACAAACACCACTGCGCTACCCTAAATGCTAAAACACTACCCCCAGCATGACTGCTTACACTACACAAACACCACTGCACTACCTTAAACCCTAAAACTCAACCCACAGCATGACCCCCTACACTACCCAAAAACCACTTGACTATACTAAACCCTAAAACACTACCCCCAGCACGACCCCCTACAGTACACAAACACCACGGCACTTCCCTAAACCCTAAACCAGTACCCCTACACTACACAAACACCACTGCACTACCTTAAACCCTAAAACACTATCCCCAGCACGACCCCCTACACTACACAAACACCACAGCACTATCCTAAACCACTATCCCCTACACTACACAAACACCACTGCACTACCCTAAACCCTAAAAAACTACCCCCAGCAGTACCCCTGACACTACCCAAACACCACTGCACTACACTAAACACTAAAACACTACCCCCAGCATGACCCTCTACACTAGACAAACACCACGGCACTACCCTAAACCCTAAAACACTATCTCAAGCAGTACCCCCTACACTACCCAAACACACCTGCACTACCCTAAACCCTAAAACAATACCCCAGCAAGACCCCCTACACTACACAAACACCACTGCAGTACCCTAAACCCTAAATCTACCCCCAGCACGAACCCTTACACTACCCAAACACTACTGCACTACCCTAAACCCTAAAACACTACCCCAGCATGAACACCTATACTACACAAACACCATTAGACTACCCTAAACCCAAAAACACTATCCCCAGCACGACTCCCTACACTACCCTAACACCACTGCACTACGCTAAACACTTTAACACAACCCCCTACAGTACAAAAACACCACTGCACTACCCTAACCCTTAAAACACAACCCCCAGCACGACCCCCTACACTACACAAACACCATGGCACTACCCTAAACCCTAAAGCACTACTCCCTACACTTCAAAAACACCACTGCACTACCCTAAACCCTAAAACACAACCCCAAGCACGACCCCCTACACTACACAAACACCACTGCACTACCCTACACCCTAAAACACTACCCCCAGCACGATCCCCTACACCACACTTACACCACTAAACTACCCTAAATCCAAAAACACTACCCCAGCACGTCCCCTACACTACACAAACACCACTGCACTACCATAAACCCTAAAACACTGCACCCAGAATGACCCCCTACACTACACAAACACCACTGCACTACCCTAAACCCTAAATCTACCCCTAGCATGACCGCCTACACTACACAAACACCACTGCGCTACCCTAAACACTAAAACACTACCCCCAACATGACTCCTTACACTACACAACCACCACTGCACTACCTTAAACCCTAAAACACTACTCCCAGCACGACCCCCTACACTACCCAAACACCACTGCACTACCCTAAACCCCACAACACGACCCCCTACACAACACAAACACAACTGCACTACCCTAAACCCTAAAACACTACCCCCAGCACGACCCCCTACACTATACAAACACCTTTGCACTACCCTAAAACACTACCCCCAACACGACTCCCTACACTATACCAAACGCACTGCACTACCCTAAACCCTAAAACACTACCCTAGCACGATCCCTAAACTACCCAAATACCACAGCACTACCCTAAACCCTAAAACACGACACCCAACTCTACACAAACACCACTGCACTACCCTAATCCTTACGTCTACCTCCAGAACGACCCCCTACACTACACAAACACCACTTCACTTCCCTAAAAACACTACTCCCAGCACGACCCCCTACACTACCCAAACACCACTGCACTACCCTAAACCCTAAAACACGACCCCCTACACTACACAAACACAACTGCACTACCCTAAACCCTAAAATGCTACCCCCAGAACGACCCCCTATAGTACCCAAACTCCACTACCCTAAACCCTAAAACACTACCCCCAGAACGACCCCCTATAGTACCAAACACCACTCCACCACCCTAAACCCTAAAACAGGTACCCCAGCACCAACCCCTACACCAGACAAACACCACTGCACTACCCTAAACCCTAAAATACAACCCCCAGCACGACCCCTACACTACATAAACACAACTGCACTACCCTAAACCCTAAAACACTACCCCCAGAACGACCCCCTATAGTACCCAAACACCACTCCACCACCCTAAACCCTAAAACAGTTACCCCAGCACCAACCCCTACACCAGACAAACACCACTGCACTACCCTAAACCTTAAAATACAACCCCCAGCACGACCCCTACACTACACAAACACCACTGCACTACCCTAAGCCCTAAAACACTACCCCCAGAACTACCCCAATACTACACAAATACCACTGCACTACCCTAAACCCTAAAACACTACCCCCAGCAGTAGCCCCTACACAACCCAACACCAGTGCACTACCCTAAACCCTAAAACACTACCCCCAGCATGACCCCCTACACTACACAAACACCATGGCACTACACTAAACCCTGAAACACTACCCCCACCAGTACCCCCTACACTACCCAAACACATCTGCACTACCTTAAACCCTAAAAATCTACTCCTGGCATCACCCCTTACACTACACAAACACCACTGTACTACCCTAATGCACTTCACTAAACCCTAAAACACTTCCCCCAGCAGACCCCTACACTACACAAACACAACTGCACTACCATAAACAAAAAAACACTAACCCCAGCACGACCCCCTGCACTACCCAAACACCACTGCACTATCCTAAACCGTAAAACATGACCCCCTACACTACACAATCAACACTGCACTACCCTAAACACTAAAACACTACCCCCAGCATAACCCCCTACACTACACAAACACCACGGCACTACCCTAAACCCAAAAACACTACTACCTACACTACACAAACACCACTGCACTACCCTAAACCCTAAAACACTACCCCAAGCACGACCCCCTACACTACACAAACACCACTGCACTACCCTACACCCTAAAACACTACCCCCAGCACGACCCCTACACTACACAAAACCCACTGCACTACCCTAAACTCTAAAACACTACCCCCAGCACGACCCCTATACTACACAAACACCAATGCACTACCCTAAACCATAAAACACTACCCGAGCACGTCCCCCTACACTACACAAACACCACTGCACTACCATAAACCCTAAAACACTGCACCCAGAATGACCCCCCTACACTACACAAACACCACTGCACTACCCTAAACCCTAAATCTACCCCTAGCATGACCACCTACACTACACAAACACCACTGCGCCACCCTAAACGCTAAAACACTACCCCCAGCATGACTCCTTACACTACACAAACACCACTGCACTACCTTAAACCCTAAAACTCAACCCACAGCACGACCCCCTACACTACCCAAAAACCACTTGACTATACTAAACCCTAAAACACTACCCCCAGCACGACCCCCTACAGTACACAAACACCACGGCACTTCCCTAAACCCTAAACCAGTACCCCCTATACTACACAAACGCCACTGCACTACCCTAAACCCTAAAACACTATCCCCAGCACGACCCCCTACACTACACAAACACCACAACACTATCCTAAACCCTAAACCACTACCCCCTACACTACCCAAACACCACTGCACTACACTAAACCCTAAAACACTACCCCCAGCATGACCCTCTACACTAGACAAACACCACTGCACTACTCTAAACCCTAAAACACTACCTCAAGCAGTACCCCCTACACTACCCAAACACAACTTCACTACCCTAAACCCTAAAACACTACCCCCGGCATGACCCCCTACACTACACAAACACCACTGCACTTCCCTACTGCACTACCCTAAAACCTAAGACACTACCCCCAGCATGACCCCCTGCACTACCCAAACACCACTGCACTACCCTAAACCCTAAAACACTACCCCCAGCACGACCCCCTGCACTACCAAAACACCACTGCACTACCCGAAACCCTAAAACACTACCACAAGCACGACCCCCTACACTACACAAACACCACTGCAGTACCCTAATCCCTAAATCTACCCCTAGCATGACCGATTACACTACCCAAACACTACTGCACTACCCTAAACGCTGAATCTATCCCCAGCATCTACACTACACAAACACCACTGCAGTGCAGTAAACCCTAAATCACTTCCACAAGCACGATCCCCCTACACTACCCAAACACAACTGCACTGCCCTAAACCCTAAAACCCTACCCCCAGCACGACCCCTACACTACCCAAAAACGTCTGCACTATCCTAAACCCTAAAACCCTACCCCCAGCACGACCCCACATTACCCAAAAACTGTTGCACTATCCTAAACCCTAAAACACTACCCCCAGCACGACCCCCTACACGACACAAACACAACAGCACTACCCTAAACCCTAAACCACAACCCCCTACACTATACAAACACCACTGCACTACCCTAAACCCTAAAACACTATCCCCAGCACGACCCCCTACACTACACAAACACCACTGCACTACCCTAAACACTAAAACACTACCCCCAGCACAACCCCCTACACTACCCAAATACCACAGCACTGCCCTAAACCCTAAAACAGGACACCCAACACTACACAAACACCACTGCACTACCCTAATCCATAAATCTACCTCCAGCACGACCCCCTACACTACACAAACACCACTTCGCTACCCTAAAACACTACTCCCAGCACGACCCCCTACACTACCCAAACACCACTGCACTACCCTAAACCCTAAAACACGACCCCCTACACAACACAAACACAACTGCACTACCCTAAACCCTAAAACACTACCCCAGCACGACCCCCTACACTACACAAACACCTCTGCACTACCCTAAAACACTACCCCAGCACAACTCCCTACACTATACCAAACCCACTGCACTACCCTAAACCCTAAAACACTACCCTAGCACGACCCCCTACACTACACAAACACCACTGCACTACCCTAAACACTAAAATACAACTCCCAGCATGACCCCTACACTACACAAACACAAATTCACTACCCTAAACCCTAAAACACTACCCCCAGAACGACCCCCTATAGTACCCAAACACCACTCCACCACCCTAAACCCTAAAACAGTTACCCCAGCACCAACCCCTACACCAGACAAACACCACTGCACTACCCTAAACACTAAAATACAACCCCCAGCATGACCCATACACTACACAAACACCACTGCACTACCCTAAACCCTATAACACTACCCCCAGAACTACCCCAATACTACACAAATACCACTGCACTACCCTAAACCCTAAAACACTACCCCCAGCAGCAGCCCCTACACAACCCAACACCAGTGCACTACCCTAAACCCTAAAACACTACCCCCAGCATGACCCCCTACACTACACAAACACCATGGCACTACACTAAACCCTGAAACACTACCCCCACCAGTACCCCCTACACTACACAAACACCACTGCACTACCCTAATGCACTTCACTAAACCCTAAAACACTTCCCCCAGCAGACCCCTACACTACACAAACACAACTGCACTACCATAAACCAAAAAACACTAAGCCCAGCACGACCCCCTGCACTACCCAAACACCACTGCACTATCCTGAACCGTAAAACATGACCCCCTACACTACACAATCAACACTGCACTACCCTAAACACTAAAACACTACCCCCAGCATAACCCCCTACACTACCCACACACCACAGCACTACCCTAAAATATGACCCCCTACACTACACAAACACCACTGCACTACTTTAAACCCTAAATCTATCCCCAGCATGGCCCCCGACACTACACAAACACCACTTCACTACCCTAAAACACTACTCCCAGCACGACCCCTACACTACCCAAACACCACTGAACTACCCTAAACCCTAAAACACGACCCCCTACACAACACAAACACAACTGCGCTACCCTAAATCCTAAAACACTACCCCCAGCATGACCCCCTACACTACACAAACACCTCTGCACTACCCTAAAACACTAACCCCAGCACGACTCCCTACACTATACCAAAACCACTGCACTACCCTAAACTCTAAAACACTACCCTAGCACGATCCCTAAACTACCCAAACACCACAGCACTACCCTAAAACACGACACCCAACTCTACACAAACACCACTGCACTACCCTAATCCTTAAGTCTACCTCCAGCACGACCCCCTACACTACACAAACACCACTTCACTACCCTAAAAACACTACTCCCAGCACGACCCCCTACACTACCCAAACACCACTGCACTACCCTAAACCCTAAAACACGACCCCCTACGCTACACAAACACAACTGCACTACCCTAAACCCTAAAATGCTACCCCCAAAACGACCCCCTATAGTACCCAAACACCACTCCACTACCCTAAACCCTAAAACACTTACCCCAGCACCAACCCCTACACCAGACAAACACCACTGCACTACCCTAAACCCTGAAATACAACCCCCAGCACGACCCCTACACTACACAAACACAACTGCACTACCCTAACCCCTAAAACACTACCCCCAGAACGACCCCCTATAGTACCCAAACACCACTCCACCACCCTAAACCCTAAAACAGTTACCCCAGCATCAACCCCTACACCAGACAAGCAGGACTGCACGACCCTAAACCCTAAAATACAACCCCCAGCACGACCCCTACACTACACAAACACCACTGCACTACCCTAAACCCTAAAACACTATCCCCAGAACTACCCCAATACTACAGAAATACCACTGCACTACCCTAAACCCTAAAACACTACCCCCAGCAGTACCCCCTACACTACTCAAACACATCTGCACTACCTTAAACCCTAAAAAACTACCCCCGGCATCACCCCCTACACTACACAAACACCACTGCACTATCCTAATGCACTTCACTAAACCCTAAAACACTTCCCCCAGCAGACCCCTACACTACACAAACACAACTGCACTACCATAAACCAAAAAACTCTAACCCCAGCACAACCCCCTGCACTACCCAAACACCACTGCACTATCCTAAACCGTAAAACATGACCCCCTACACTACACAATCAACACTGCACTACCCTAAACACTAAAACACTACCCCCAGCATAACCCCCTACACTACACAAACACCACGGCACTACCCTAAACCCTAAAACACTACTCCCTACACTACACAAACCCCACTGCACTACCCTAAACCCTAAAACACTACCCGAAGCACGACCCCCTACACTACACAAACACCACTGCACTACCTTACACCCTAAAACACTACCCCCAGCACGACCCCTACACTACACAAAACCCACTGCACTACCACAAACTCTAAAACACTACCCCTAGCACGACCCCTAAACTACCCAAACACCACTGCACTACCCTAAACCCTAAAACACTTACCCAAGCATGATCCCCTACGCCACACTTACACCACTACACTAGCCTAAATCATAACACACAACACGCAGCATGACCCCTACACTACACAAACACCACTGCACTACCCTAAACCCTAAAACACTATCCCCAGCACGACCCCCTACACTACACAAACACCACGGCACTATCCTAAACCCTAAACCACTACCCCCTACACTACACAAACACCACTGCACTACCCTAAACCCTAAAACACTACCCCCAGCAGTACCCCCGACACTACACAAACACCACTGCACTACACTAAACCCTAAAACACCACCCCCAGCATGACCCTCTACACTACACAAACACCACTGCACTACTCTAAACCCTAAAACACTACCTCAAGCAGTACCCCCTAAACTACCCAAACACAACTGCACTACCCTAAACCCTAAAACACTACCCCCGGCATGACCCCCTACACTACACAAACACCACTGCACTTCCCTACGGCACTACCCTAAAACCTAAGACACTACCCCCAGCATGACCCACTACACTACCCAAACACCACTGCACTACCCTAAACCCTAAAACACTACCCCCAGCACGACCTCCTGCACTACCAAAACACCACTGCACTACCCGTAACCCTAAAACACTACCACAAGCACGACCCCCTACACTACACAAAAACCACTGCAGTACCCTAATCCCTAAATCTACCCCCAGCACGACCCCTTACACTACCCAAACACTACTGCACTACCCTAAACGCTGACTCTATCCCCAGCATCTTCACTACACAAACACCACTGCAGTGCAGTAAACCCTAGAACACTTCCACAAGCACGATCCCCCTACACTACCCAAACACAACTACACTGCCTAAACCCTAAAACCCTACCCCCAGCACGACCCGTACACTACCCAAAAACCACTGCACTATCCTAAACCCTAAAACCCTACCCCCAGCACGACCCCTACATTACCCAAAAACTGTTGCACTATCCTAAACCCTAAAACACTACCCCAGCACGACCCCCTACACGACACAAACACAACAGCACTACCCTAAACCCTAAACCACGACCCCCTACACTATACAAACACCACTGCACTACCCTAAACCCTAAAACACTATCCCCAGCACGACCCCCTACACTACACAAACGCCACTGCACTACCCTAAACAATAAAACACTACCCCCAGCACAACCTCCTACACTACCCAAACACCACTGCACTACCCTAATCCATAAATCTACCTCCAGCACGACCCCCTACACTACACAAACACCACTTCGCTACCCTAAAACACTACTCCCAGCACGACCCCCTACACTACCCAAACACCACTGCACTACCCTAAACCCTAAAACACGACTCACTATACAACACAAACACAACTGCACTACCCTAAACCCTAAAACACTACACCCAGCACGACCCCCTACACTACACAAACACCTCTGCACTACCCTAAAACACTACCCCCAGCACGACTCCCTACACTATACCAAACCCACTGCACTACCCTAAACCCTAAAACACTACCCTAGCACGATCCCTAAACTACCCAAACACCACAGCATGACCCTAAACTCTAAAACACGACACCCAACTCTACACAAACACCACTGCACTACCCTAATCCTTAAGTCTACCTCCAGCACGACCCCCTACACTACACAAACACCACTTCACTACCCTAAAAACACTACTCCCAGCACGACCCCCTACACTACCCAAACACCACTCCACTACCCTAAACCCTAAAACACTCACCCCAGCACCAAACCCTACACCAGACAAACACCATTGCACTACCCTAAACCCTAAAATACAACCCCCAGCACGACCCCTACACTACACAAACACAACTGCACTACCCTAAACCCTAAAACACTACCCCCAGAACGACCCCCTATAGTACCCAAACACCACTTCACCACCCTAAACCCTAAAACAGTTACCCCAGCACCAACCCCTATACCAGACAAACACCACTGCACTACCCTAAACCCTAAAATACAACCCCAGCACGACCCCTATAGTACACAAACACCACTGCACTACCCTAAACCCTAAAACACGACCCCCAGAACTACCCCAATACTACACAAATACCACTGCACTACCCTAAACCCTAAAACACTACCCCCAGCAGTAGCCCCTACACAACCCAACACCACTGCACTACCGTAAACCCTAAAACACTACCCCCAGCATGACCCCCCTACACTACACAAACACCATGGCACTACACTAAACCCTGAAACACTACCCCCACCAGTACCCCCTACACTACCCAAACACATCTGCACTACCTTAAACCAAAAAAGCACGACACCCTACACTACACAAACACCACTGCAGTACCCTAATCCCTAAATCTACCCCCAACACGACCCCTTACACTACCCAAACACTACTGCAATACCCTAAACCCTAAATCTATCCCCAGCATCACCCCCTACACTACACAAACACCAGTGCAGTGCCATAAACCCTAAAACACTTCCACCAGTACGATCCCCCTACACTACCCAAACACCACTGCATTGCCCTAAACCCTAAAACTCAACCCCCAGCACGACCCCCTACACTACCGAAAAACCCCTGAACTTTCCTAAACCCTAAAACACTGTCCCCCAGCACGACCCCATACAGTACACAAGCACGATAGCACTACCCTAAACCACTACCCCCTACACTACACAAACACCACTGCACTACCCTAATCCCTAAAACACTACCCCCAGCACAACCCCCTACACTACACAAACACCACGGCACTACCCTAAACCCTAACCCAGTACCCCCTACCCTACACAAACACCACTGCACTACCCTAAACCCTAAAACACTACCCCCAGAACTACCCCAATACTCCACAAACACAACTGCATTACCCTAAACCCTAAAACACTACCCCCAGCAGTACCCCCGACACTACCCAAACACCACTGCACTACACTAAACCCTAAAACACTACCCCAGCATGACCCTCTAAACTACACAAACACCACGGCACTACCCTAAACCCTAAAACACTACCCCAAGCAGTACCCCCTACACTACCCAAACACAGCTGCACTACCCTAATCCATAAAACACTACCCCAGCATGACCCCCTACACTACACAATCACCACTGCACTCCCCTACTGCACTACCATAAAACCTAAAACACTACCCCCAGCATGACCCCCTACACTACCCAAACACCACTGCACTACCCTAAACCCTAAATCTACCCCCAACACGACCCCTTACACTACCCAAACTCTACTGCACTACCCTAAACCCTAAATCTATCCCCAGCATCACCCCCTACACTACACAAACACCACTGCAGTGCCGTAAACCCTAAAACACTTCCACCAGTACGATCCCCCTACACTACCCAAACACCACTGCATTGCCCTAAACCCTAAAACTCAACCCACAGCACGACCCCCTACAGTACACAAACACCACAGCACTACCCTAAACCACTACCCCTAGACTACACAAACACCACTGCACTACCCTAAACCCTAAAACACTATCCCCAGCTTGACCCCCTACACTAAACCCTAAAACACTATCCCCAGCTTGACCCCCTACACTACACAAACACCACTGCACTACCCTAATCCCTAAAACACTACCCCCAGCACAACCCGTTACACTACACAAACACCACGGCACTACGCTAAACCCTAAAACCCACACTACACAAACACCACTGCACTACCCTAAACCCTAAAACGCTACCCCCAGCAGTACCGCCGACACTACCCAAAAACCACTGCACTGCACTAAACCCTAAAACACTACCCCCAGGAAGACCCTCTACACTAGACAAACACCACGGCACTACCCTAACCCCTAAAACACTACCCCAAGCAGAACCCCTTACACTACCCAAACACAACTGCACTACCCTAAACCCTAAAATACTACCCCCGGAATGACCCCCTACACTACACAAACACCACTGAACTCCCCTACTGCACTACCCTAAACCCTAAAACACTACCCCCAGCATGACCCCCTGCACTACCAAAACACCACTGCACTACCCGAAACCCTAAAACACTACCACAAGCACAACCCCCTACACTACACAAACACCACGGCACTACCCTAAACCCTAAACCAGTACCCCCTACCCTACACAAACACCACTGCACTACCCTAAACCCTAAAGCACTACCCCCAGAACTACCCCAATAATCCACAAACACAGCTACACTACCCTAAACCCTAAAACACTACGCCCAGCAGTACCCCCAACACTACCCAAACACCACTGCACTACGCTAAACCCTAAAACACTACCCCAGCATGACCCTCTAAACTACACAAACACCACGGCACTACCCTAAACCCTAAAACACTACCTCAAGCAGTACCCCCTACACTACCCAAACCCAGCTGCACTACCCTAATCCATAAAACACTACCCCCAGCATGACCCCCTACACTACACGATCACCACTGCACTCCCCTACTGCACTACCATCAAACCTAAAACACTACCCCCAGCATGACCCCCTACACTACCCAAACACCACTGCACTACCATAAACCCTAAAACACTACCCCCAGCACGACCCCCTGCACTACCAAAACACCACTGTACTATTCGAAACCCTAAAACACTGCTGCCAGCAGGACACCCTACACTACACAAACACCACTGCAGTACCCTAATCCCTAAATCTACCCCAACACGACCCCTTACACTACCCAAACACTACTGCACTACCCTAAAGCCTAAATCTATCCCCAGCATCACCCCCTACACTACACACACACCACTGCAGTACCGTAAATCCTAAAACACTTCCACCAGTACGATCCCCCTACACTACCCAAACACCACTGCATTGCCCTAAACCCTAAAACTCAACCCACAGCACGACCCCCTACACTACCCAAAAACCATTTGACTATCCTAAACCCTAAAACACTACCCCCAGCATTACCACCTACAGTACACAAACACCACAGCACTACCCTAAACCACTACCCCTACACGACACAAACACAACTGCATTACCCTAAACCCTAAAACACTACCCCAATAACTACCCCCTATACTCCACAAACACGACTGCACTACCCTTAACAGTAAAACACTACCCCCAGCAGTACCCCCTACAGTACACAAAAACCACTGCACTACCCTTACTCCTAAAACTACCCCCAGCACGACCCCCTGCACTACCCAAACACCAATGCACAACCCTAAATTGAAAAACATGACCCCCTACACTACACAAACACCACTGCACTACCCTAAACCCATAAACACTACCCCCAGCATGACCCCCTACACTACCCAAACACCACTGCACTACCTAAACCCTAAAATACTACCGCCAGCACTACCCCTACACTACCCATACACCACTGCACTACCCTAAACCCTAAAACACTACCCCCAGCAGTACCCCCAACAATACCCAAACACCACTGCACTACACTAAACCCTAAAACACTACCCCAAGAAGAACGCTCTGCACTACACAAACACAACTGCACTACCCTAAACCCTAAAACACTACCCCCAGCAGTACCCCCAACACTACCCAAACACCACTGCACTACACTAAACCCTAAAACACGACCCCAGCATGACCCTCTAAACTACACAAACACCACAGCACTACCCTAAACCCTAATACACTACCCCAAGCAGTACCCCCTACACTACCCAAACACAGCTGCACTACCCTAATCCATAAAACACTACCCCCAGCATGACCCCCTACACTACACGATCACCAATGCACTCCCCTACTGCACTACGATAAAACCTAAAACACTACCCCCAGCATGATCCCCTGCACTACCCAAACACCACTGCATTGCGCTAAACCCTAAAACTCAACGCACACCCTACACTACCCAGAAACCACTTGACTATCCTAAACCCTAAAACACTACCCCCAGCACGACCCCTACAATACACAAACACCACAGCACTACCCTAAACCACTACCCCTACAATACACAAACACTACTGAACTAACCTTAACTTCAAAACACTATCCCCAGCTTGTCCCCCTACACTAAACCCTAAAACACTATACCCAGCTTGACCGCCTACACTACACAAACACCACTGCACTACCCTAATCCCTAAGACACTACCCCCAGCACAACCCCTTACACTACACAAACACCACGGCACTACGCTAAACCCTAAACCAGTACCCCCTACACTACACAAACACCACTGCACTACCCTAAACCCAAAAACACTAACACCCAGCACAACACCCTACACTACACAAACACCACTGCACTATCCTAAACCCTAAACCACTATCCCCTACACTACACAAACACCACTACACTACCCTAAACCCTAAAACACTACCCCCAGCAGTACCGCCGACACTACCCAAACACCACTGCACTACACTAAACCCTAAAACACTAACCCCAGCATGACCCTCTACACTAGACAAACACCACGGCACTACCCTCACCCCTAAAACACTACCCTAAGCAGTACCCCCTACACTACCCAAACACAACTGCACTACCCTAAACCCTAAAACACTACCCCCGGCATGACCCCCTACACTACACAAACACCCCTGCACTCCCCTACTGCACTACCCTAAACCCTAAAACACTACCCCCAGCACGACCCCCTGTACTACCAAAACACCACTGCACTACCCGAAACCCTAAAACACTACCACAAGCACAACCCCCTACACTACACAAACACCACTGCAGTACCCTAATCCCTAAATCTACCTCCAGCACGACCACTTACACTACCCAAACACTACTGCACTACCCTAAACCCTGAATCTATCCCCAGCATCACGCCCTACACTACACAAACACCACTGCAATGCAGTAAACCCTAAAACACTTCCACAAGCACGATCCCCCTACACTACCCAAAGACAACTAAATTGCCCAAAACCCTAAAACCCTACCCCCAGCACGACCCCTACACTACCCAAAAACTGCTGCACTATCCTAAACCCTAAAACACTACCCCCAGCACGACCCCCTGCACTACCAAAACACGACTGCACTACCCGAAACCCTAAAACACTACCACAATCACAACCCCCTACACTACACAAACACCACTGCAGAACCCTAATCCCTAAATCTACCTCCAGCACGACCACTTACACTACCCAAACACTACTGCACTACCCTAAACCCTGAATTTATCCCCAGCATCACGCCCTACACTACACAAACACCACTGCAATGCAGTAAACCCTAAAACACTTCCACAAACACGATCCCCCTACACTACCCAAACACAACTAAACTGCCCTAAACCCTAAAACCCTACCCCCAGCACGCCCCCTACACTACCCAAAAACCGCTGCACTATCCTAAACCCTAAAACCCTACCCCCAGCATGACCCTTACACTACCCAAAAACTGCTGCACTATCCTAAACCCTAAAACACTACCCCCAGCAAGACCCCCTACACGACACAAACAACACGGCACTACCCTAAACCCTAAACCACTACCCCCTACACTACACAAACACCACTGCACTACCCTAAACCCTAAAACACTATCCCCAGCAAGACCCCCTACACTACACAAACACCACTGCACTACCCTAAACCATAAAACACTGCCCCCAGCACAACCCCTACACTACACAAACACCACTGCACTACTCTAAACCTTAAAACACTATCCCAGCACGCCCCCTACACTACATAAACACCACTGCACTACCCTAAACCCTAAAACTCTGCACCCAGCATGTCCCCCCTGCACTGCACAAACACCACTGCACTACCCTAAACCCTAAATCTACCCCCAGCATGACCCGTTACACTACACAAACACAACTGCACTACCCTAAACCCTAATACACTACCCCAAGCAGTACCCCATACACTACCCAAACACAACTGCACTACCCTAAACGCTAAAACACTACACCCAGCATTACCCCCTACACTACACAAACACCACTGCACTCCCCTACTGCACTACCCTAAAACCTAAAACACTACCCCCAGCATGACCCCCTACACTACCCAAACACCACTGCACTACCCTAAGCCTTAAAACTCCACCCCCAGCACGACCCCTGCACTACGCAAACACCACTGCACTACCCAAAACCCTAAAACACTACCCCCAGCATGACCCCCTACACTACACAAACACCCCTGCAGTACCTTAATCCCTAAATCTACCCCAGCACGACCCCTTACACTACCCAAACACTACTGTACTACCCTAAACCCTAAACCACTACCCCTACACTACACAAACACCACTGCACTACCCTAAACCCTAAAACCCTACCCCAAGCACTACCCCTACACTACCCAAAAGCACTGCACTATCCTGAACCCTAAATCTATCCCCAGCATGACCCCTTGCACTACCCAAACACTACTGCACTACCCTAAACCCTGAACCACTACCCCCTTCACTATACAAACACCACTGCACTACCCTAAACCCTAAAACACTATCACCAGCATGACACCCTATACTACAAAAACAAACACCACTGCACTACCCTAAGCCCTAAAACACTAACCCAGCATGACCACCTACACTACACAAACACCACAGCACTACCCTAAACCCTAAACCATGACCCCCTACACTACACAAACGCCACTGCACTACCCTAAACACTAAAATCCTACCCCCAGCACAACCCCCTACCCTGCCCAAACACCACTGCACTACCCTAAACCCTAAAACACTACCCCCAGCACGACCCCCTACACTACACAAACACCTCTGCACTACCATAAAACGCTACCCCCAGCACAACCCCCTACCCTACCCAAACACCACTGCACTACCCTAAACCCTAAAACACTACCCCTAGCACGACACCCAACACTACACAAACACCACTGCACTACCCTAATCCCTAAATCAACCTCCAGCACGACCCCCTACGCTACACAAACACCACTTCACTACCCTAAAACACTACTCCCAGCATGACCCCCTACACTACCCAAACACCACTGCACTACCCTAAACCCTAAAACACCACCCCTTACACTACACAAACACAACTGCACTACCATAAACCCTAAAACACTACCCCCAGAACGACCCCCTATAGTACCCAAACACCACTCCACTACCCTAAACCCTAAAACACTTACCCCAGCACGAACCCCTACACCAGACAAACACCACTGCACTAGTCTAAACCCTAAAATACAACCCCCAGCACGACCCCTACAAAACACAAACACCATTGCACTACCCTAAACCCTAAAACACTACCCCCAGAACTACCCCAATACTACACAAATACCACTGCACTACCCTAAACCCTAAAACACTACCCCCAGCAGTAGCCCCTACACAACCCAACACCACTGCACTACCCTAAACCTTAAAACACTACCCCCAGCATGACCCCCTACACTACACAAACACCATGGCACTACACTAAACCCTAAAACACTACCCCCACCAGTACCCCCTACACTACCCAAACACATCTGCACTACCTTAAACCCTAAAAAACTACCCCCGGCATGACCCCCTACATTACACAAACACCACTGCACTACCCTACTGCACTACACTAAACCCTAAAACACTACCCCCATCATGACCCCTACACTACACAATCACAACTGCACTGCCACAAACCAAAAAACACTACCCCCAGCATGACCCCCTGCACTACCCAAACACCACTGCACTATCCTAAACCGTAAAACATGACCCCCTACACTACACAATCAACACTGCACTACCCTAAACACTAAAACACTACCCCCAGCATAACCCCCTACACTACCCAAACACCAAAGCACTACCCTAAACCCTAAAATACGACCCCTACACTACACAAACACCACTGCACTACTTTAAACCCTAAAACTACCCCCAGCATGGCCCCCGACACTACACAAACACCACTTCACTACCCTAAAACACAACTCCCAGCACAATCCACTACACTACCCAAACCCCACTGCACTACCGTAAACCCTAAAACACAACCCCCTGCACGACCCCCTAAACTACACAAACAACTCTGAACTGCCCTAAAGCACTACCCCCAGCACGACTCCCTACACTATACCAAACCCATTGCACTACCCTAAACCCTAAAACACAACTCTAGCACGATCCTTAAACTACCCAAACACCACAGCACTACCCTAAACCCTAAAACACGACACCCAACACTACACAAACACCACTGCACTACCCTAATCCCTAAATCTACCTCCAGCACGACCCCCTACACTACACAAACACCACTTCACTACCCTAAAACACTACTCCCAGCATGACCCCCTACACTAACCAAACACCACTGCACTACCCTAAACCCTAAAACACCACCCCCTACACTACCCAAACACAACTGAACTACCATAAACACTAAAACACTTACCCCAGCACAAACCCCTACACCAGACAAACACCACTGCACTACCCTAAACCCTAAAATACAACCCCCAGCACGACGACCACTGCACTACTTTGAACCCTAAATCTACCCCCAGCATGGCCCCCGACACTACACAAACACCACTTCACTACCCTAAAACACAACTCCCAGCACGATCCACTACACTACCCAAACCCCACAGCACTACCGTAAACCCTAAAACACTACCCCCTGCACGACCCCCTAAACTACACAAACAACTCTGAACTGCCCTAAAGCACTACCCCAGCACGACCCCTAAACTACCCAAACACGACTGCAGTGCCCTAAACCCTAAAACACTTCCACGAGCACGATCCCCCTACACTACCCAAACACGATTGCACTACCCTTACCCCTAAAACTCTACCCCCAGCACGACCCCCTGCACTACCCAAAAACCACTGCACAACCCTAAATTGTAAAACATGACCCCCTACACTACACAAACACCACTGCACTACCCTAAACCCTAAAACACTACCCCCAGCACGACCCCCTACACTACCCAAACACCACTGCACTACCTAAACCCTAAAACACTACCGCCAGCACTACCCCTACACTACCCATACACCACTGCACTACCCTAAACCCTAAAACACTACCCCCAGCAGTACCCCCAACAATACCCAAACACCACTGCACTACACTAAACCCTAAAACACTACCCCCCTATGACCCTCTACACTACACAAACACCACGGCACTACCCTAAACCCTAAAACACTACCCCAAGCAGAACACTCTACACTACACAAACACAACTGCACTACCCAAAAACCTAAAACACTACCCCAGCATGAACCCCTACACAACCGAAACACCACTGTACTACCCTAAACCCTAAAACACTATCCCCAGCACGACCCCCTGCACTATCCAAACACCACTGCACTACCCGAAACCCTAAAACAATACCCCCAGCACGACCCCCTACACTACACAAACACCACTGCAGTACCCTAAACCCTAAATCTACCCCCAGCACAACCCTTTACAATACCCAAACACTACTGCACTACCCTAAACCCTAAATGTACCCCCAGCACCAACCCCTACACTACATAGACAACACTGCAGTGCCCTAATCCCTAAAACACTTCCACCAGCACGATCCCCACACACTACCCAAACACCACTGCACTGCCCTAAACCCTAAAGCCCTAACCCCACCATGACCCCCTACACTACCCAAAAACCACTGCACTATCCTAAACCCTAAATCTACCCCAGTACGACCCCCTACACTATACAAACACTACTGCACTACTCTAAACCCTAAAACAATACCCCCAGCACGACCAAATACACTACACAAACACCACAGCACTACCCTAAACCCTAAACCACTACCCCCTACACTACACAAACACCAATGAACTATCCTAAACACCAAAACACTACCCCCAGCACAACACCCTACACTACCCAAACACCACAGCACTACCCTAAACCCTAAAACATGACCCCCTACACTACACAAACACCACTGCACTAACCTAAACCCTAAATCTACCCCCAGCATGACCCACTACACTACACAAACATCACTTCACTTCCCTAAATCACTCCTCCCAGCACGACCCCCTACACTACCCAAACACCACTGCACTACCCTAAACCCTAAAACACGACCCCTTACACTACTCAAACACAACTGCACTACCCTATACCTTAAAACACTACGGCCCCCTACACTACACAAACACCTCTGCACTGCCCTAAAACACTACCCCCAGCACAACCCACTACACTACCCAAACACCAATGCACTGCCCTAAACCCTAAAACACCTCAATCAGCACGATCCCCCTACACTACCCAAACACCACTGCACTGCCTTTCACCCTAAAACCCTACCCCAACAAGACCACCTACACTACCCAAAAACCACTGCACTATCCTAAATCTTAAATCTATCCCCAGTACGACCCCCTCCACTACACAAACACCACTGCCCTACGCTAAACCCCAAAACACTACCCCAGCACTTCCCCCTACACTACACAAACACCACTGCACTACCCTAAACCCTTAAATACTACACCCAGCATGGCCCCTATACTACACAAACACCACTGCACTACCCTAAACCCTAAAACACTACTCCAGTGCGACTCCCTACACTCTACAAACACCACTGCTTTTCCCTAAACCCTAAATCTACCCCCAGCATAACCCCCTACAATACCCAAACACCACTGCACCACCCTAAACGCTAAAACACTACCCTCAGCACAACCCCCTACAATATCCAAACACCACTGCACTGCACTAAAACCTAAAACAATACCCCGGCATGACCCCCTACACTAAACAAACACCACTGCACTGCCCTAAACCCTAAAACACTACTCCCAGCACAACCCCCTATACTACCTAAACACCACTCCACTGCCTAAACACTAAACCACTACCCCAGCATGTCACCCTACACTACACAAACACCACTGCACTGCCCTAAACCCTAAAACACTACCTGCAGCACGCCCCCTACACAGCCCAAACACCACTGCATTAGCCTAAACCCTAACTCTACTACCAGCATGCCCCCTTACACAACACAAACACCACTGCACTACCCTAAACCCTAAAACACTACCCCCAGCTTGACCCCCTACACTACACAAAAACACTGCATACCCTAAACCCTAAAACACTACCCCCAGCAAGACCCCCTACACTACACAAACACCACTGCACTACCCTAAACCCTACAACACTACCCCAGCATGAACACCTATACTACACAAACACCATTGCACTACCCTAACCCAAACACACTATCCCCAGCACGACACCCTACACTACCCTAACACCACTGCACTACGCTAAACACTTTAACACGACCCCCTACAGTACACAAACACCACTGCACTAACCTAAACCCTAAAACACAACCCCTAGCACAACCCCCTACACTACACAAACACCACGGCACTACCCTAAACCCTAAAACACTACTCCCTACACTACACAAACACCACTGCACTACCCTAAACCCTAAAACACTACCCCAAGCACGACCCCCTAGACTACACAAATACCGCAGCACTCCCCTATACCCTAAAACACTACCCCCAGCACGACCCCTACACTACACAAAACCCACTGCACTACCCTAAACTCTAAAACACTACCCCTAGTACGACACCTCAACTACCCAAACACCACTGCACAACCATTAACCCTAAAACATTTACCCCATCACGATCCCATACACCACACTATGACCACAACACTACCCTAAATCCTAAAACACAACACCCAGCACGACCCCTAAACTACACAAACACCACTGCACTACCCTAAACCCTAAAACACTACCCCAGCACGTCCCCTACACTACACAAACACCACTGCACTACCATAAACCCTAAAACACTGCACCCAGAATGACTCCCCTACACTACACAAACACCACTGCACTACCCTAAACCCTAAATCTACCCCTAGCATGACCACCTACACTACACAAACACCACTGCGCTACCCTAAATGCTAAAACACTACCCCCAGCATGACTGCTTACACTACACAAACACCACTGCACTACCTTAAACCCTAAAACTCAACCCACAGCATGACCCCCTACACTACCCAAAAACCACTTGACTATACTAAACCCTAAAACACTACCCCCAGCACAACCCCCTACAGTACACAAACACCACAGCACTTCCCTAAACCCTAAACCAGTACCCCTACACTACACAAACACCACTGCACTACCCTAAACCCTAAAACACTATCCCCAGCACGACCCCCTACACTACACAAACACCACGGCACTATCCTAAACCACTATCCCCTACACTACACAAACACCACTGCACTACCCTAATTCCTAAAACACTACCCCCAGCAGTACCCCTGACACTACCCAAACACCACTGCACTACACTAAACACTAAAACACTACCCCCAGCATGACCCTCTACACTAGACAAACACCATGGCACTACCCTAAACCCTAAAACACTATCTCAAGCAGTACCCCCTACACTACCCAAACACACCTGCACTACCCTAAGCCCTAAAACAATACCCCAGCAAGACCCCCTACACTACACAAACACCACTGCAGTACCCTAAACCCTAAATCTACCCCCAGCACGAACCCTTACACTACCCAAACACTACTGCACTACCCTAAACCCTAAAACACTACCCCAGCATGAACACCTATACTACACAAACACCATTAGACTACCCTAAACCCAAAAACACTATCCCCAGCACGACTCCCTACACTACCCTAACACCACTGCACTACGCTAAACACTTTAACACAACCCCCTACAGTACAAAAACACCACTGCACTACCCTAACCCCTAAAACACAACCCCCAGCACGACCCCCTACACTACACAAACACCATGGCACTACCCTAAACCCTAAAGCACTACTCCCTACACTACAAAAACACCACTGCACTACCCTAAACCCTAAAACACAACCCCAAGCACGACCCCCTACACTACGCAAACACCACTGCACTACCCTACACCCTAAAACACTACCCCCAGCACGATCCCCTACACCACACTTACACCACTAAACTACCCTAAATCCTAAAACACTACCCCAGCACGTCCCCTACACTACACAAACACCACTGCACTACCATAAACCCTAAAACACTGCACCCAGAATGACCCCCTACACTACACAAACACCACTGCACTACCCTAAACCCTAAATCTACCCCTAGCATGACCACCTACACTACACAAACACCACTGCGCTACCTTAAACCCTAAAACACTACTCCCAGCACAACCCCCTACACTACCCAAACACCACTGCACTACCCTAAACCCTACAACACGACCCCCTACACAACACAAACACAACTGCACTACCCTAAACCCTAAAACACTACCCCCACCACGACCCCCTACACTATACAAACACCTTTGCACTACCCTAAAACACTACCCCCAACACGACTCCCTACACTATACCAAACCCACTGCACTACCCTAAACCCTAAAACACTACCCTAGCACGATCCCTAAACTACCCAAATACCACAGCACTACCCTAAACCCTAAAACACGACACCCAACTCTACACAAACACCACTGCACTACCCTAATCCTTACGTCTACCTCCAGAACGACCCCGTACACTACACAAACACCACTTCACTTCCCTAAAAACACTACTCCCAGCACGACCCCCTACACTACACAAACACAACTGCACTACCCTAAACCCTAAAATGCTACCCCCAGAACGACCCCCTATAGTACCCAAACTCCACTACCCTAAACCCTAAAACACTACCCCCAGAACGACCCCCATAGTACCCAAACACCACTCCACCACCCTAAACCCTAAAACAGTTACCCCAGCACCAACCCCTACACCAGACAAACACCACTGCACTACCCTAAACCCTAAAATACAACCCCCAGCACGACCCCTACACTACATAAACACAACTGCACTACCCTAAACCCTAAAACACTACCCCCAGAACGACCCCCTATAGTACCCAAACACCACTCCACCACCCTTAACCCTAAAACAGTTACCCCAGCACCAACCCCTACACCAGACAAACACCACTGCACTACCCTAAACCTTAAAATACAACCCCCAGCACGACCCCTACACTACACAAACACCACTGACCTACCCTAAGCCCTAAAACACTACCCCCAGAACTACCCCAATACTACACAAATACCACTGCACTACCCTAAACCCTAAAACACTACCCCCAGCAGTAGCCCCTACACAACCCAACACCAGTGTACTACCCTAAACCCTAAAACACTACCCCCAGCATGACCCCCTACACTACACAAACACCATGGCACTACACTAAACCCTGAAACACTACCCCCACCAGTACCCCCTACACTACCCAAACACATCTGCACTACCTTAAACCCTAAAAATCTACTCCTGGCATCACCCCTTACACTACACAAACACCACTGTACTACCCTAATGCACTTCACTAAACCCTAAAACACTTCCCCCAGCAGACCCCTACACTACACAAACACAACTGCACTACCATAAACAAAAAAACACTAACCCCAGCACGACCCCCTGCACTACCCAAACACCACTGCACTATCCTAAACCGTAAAACATGACCCCCTACACTACACAATCAACACTGCACTACCCTAAACACTAAAACACTACCCCCAGCATAACCCCCTACACTACACAAACACCACAGCACTACCCTAAACCCTAAAACACTACTCCCTACACTACACAAACACCACTGCACTACCCTAAACCCTAAAACACTACCCCAAGCACGACCCCCTACACTACACAAACACCACTGCACTACCCTACACCCTAAAACACTACCCCCAGCACGACCCCTACACTACACAAAACCCACTGCACTACCCTAAACTCTAAAACACTACCCCTAGCACGACCCCTAAACTACCCAAACACCACTACACTAACCTAAACCCTAAAACACTTACCCCAGCACGATCCCCTACACCACACTTACACCACTACACTACCCTAAATCCTAAAACACAACACCCAGCACGACCCCTATACTACACAAACACCAATGCACTACCCTAAACCATAAAACACTACCCGAGCACGTCCCCCTACACTACACAAACACCACTGCACTACCATAAACCCTAAAACACTGCACCCAGAATGACCCCCCTACACTACACAAACACCACTGCACTACCCTAAACCCTAAATCTACCCCTAGCATGACCACCTACACTACACAAACACCACTGCGCTACCCTAAACGCTAAAACACTACCCCCAGCATGACTCATTACACTACACAAACACCACTGCACTACCTTAAACCCTAAAACTCAACCCACAGCACGACCCCCTACACTACCCAAAAACCACTTAACTATACTAAACCCTAAAACACTACCCCCAGCACGACCCCCTACAGTACACAAACACCACGGCACTTCCCTAAACCCTAAACCAGTACCCCCTATACTACACAAACGCCACTGCACTACCCTAAACCCTAAAACACTATCCCCAGCACGACCCCCTACACTACACAAACACCACAGCACTATCCTAAACCCTAAACCACTACCCCCTACACTACACAAACACCACTGCACTACCCTAAACCCTAAAACACTACCCCCAGCAGTACCCCCGACACTACCCAAACACCACTGCACTACACTACACTAAACCCTAAAACACTACCCCCAGCATGACCCTCTACACTAGACAAACACCACTGCACTACTCTAAACCCTAAAACACTACCTCAAGCAGTACCCCCTACACTACCAAAACACAACTTCACTACCCTAAACCCTAAAACACTACCCCCGGCATGACCCCCTACACTACACAAACACCACTGCACTTCCCTACTGCACTACCCTAAAACCTAAGACACTACCCCCAGCATGACCCCCTGCACTACCCAAACACCACTGCACTACCCTAAACCCTAAAACACTACCCCCAGCACGACCCCCTGCACTACCAAAACACCACTGCACTACCCGAAACCCTAAAACACTACCACAAGCACGACCCCCTACACTACACAAAGACCACTGCAGTACCCTAATCCCTAAATCTACCCCCAGCACGACCCCTTACACTACCCAAACACTACTGCACTACCCTAAATGCTGAATCTATCCCCAGCATCTACACTACACAAACACCACTGCAGTGCAGTAAACCCTAAATCACTTCCACAAGCACGATCCCCCTACACTACCCAAACACAACTGCACTGCCCTAAACCCTAAAACCCTACCCCCAGCACGACCCATACACTACCCAAAAACCACTGCACTATCCTAAACCCTAAAACCCTACCCCCAGCACGACCCCACATTACCCAAAAACTGTTGCACTATCCTAAACCCTAAAACACTACCCCCAGCACGACCCCCTACACGACACAAACACAACAGCACTATCCTAAACCCTAAACCACGACCCCCTACACTATACAAACACCACTGCACTACCCTAAACCCTAAAACACTATCCCCAGCACGACCCCCTACACTACACAAATGCCACTGCACTACCCTAAACACTAAAACACTACCCCCAGCACAACCCCCTACACTACCCAAACACCACAGCACTGCCCTAAACCCTAAAACACGACACCCAACACTACACAAACACCACTGCACTACCCTAATCCATAAATCTACCTCCAGCACGACCCCCTACACTACACAAACACCACTTCGCTACCCTAAAACACTACTCCCAGCACGACCCCCTACACTACCCAAACACCACTGCACTACCCTAAACCCTAAAACACGACCCCCTACACAACACAAACACAACTGCACTACCCTAAACCCTAAAACACTACCCCAGCACGACCCCCTACACTACACAAACACCTCTGCACTACCCTAAAACACTACCCCAGCACAACTCCCTACACTATACCAAACCCACTGCACTACCCTAAACCCTAAAACACTACCCTAGCATGACCCCCTACACTACACAAACACCACTGCACTACCCTAAACACTAAAATACAACCCCCAGCACGACCCCTACACTACACAAACACAAATGCACTACCCTAAACCCTAAAACACTACCCCCAGAACGACCCCCTATAGTACCCAAACACCACTCCACCACCCTAAACCCTAAAACAGTTACCCCAGCACCAACCCCTACACCAGACAAACACCACTGCACTACCCTAAACACTAAAATACAACCCCCAGCCTGACCCCTACACTACACAAACACCACTGCACTACCCTAAACCCTATAACACTACCCCCAGAACTACCCCAATACTACACAAATACCACTGCACTACCCTAAACCCTAAAACACTACCCCCAGCAGCAGCCCCTACACAACCCAACACCAGTGCACTACCCTAAACCCTAAAACACTACCCCCAGCATGACCCCCTACACTACACAAACACCATGGCACTACACTAAACCCTGAAACACTACCCCCACCAGTACCCCCTACACTACACAAACACCACTGCACTACCCTAATGCACTTCACTAAACCCTAAAACACTTCCCCCAGCAGACCCCTACACTACACAAACACAACTGCACTACCATAAACCAAAAAACACTAAGCCCAGCACGACCCCCTGCACTACCCAAACACCACTGCACTATCCTGAACCGTAAAACATGACCCCCTACACTACACAATCAACACTGCACTACCCTAAACACTAAACCACTACCCCCAGCATAACCCCCTACACTACCCACACACCACAGCACTACCCTAAAATATGACCCCCTACACTACACAAACACCACTGCACTACTTTAAACCCTAAATCTATCCCCAGCATGGCCTCCGACACTACACAAACACCACTTCACTACCCTAAAACACTACTCCCAGCACGACCCCTACACTACCCAAACACCACTGAACTACCCTAAACCCTAAAACACGACCACCTACACAACACAAACACAACTGCGCTACCCTAAACCCTAAAACACTACCCCCAGCATGACCCCCTACACTACACAAACACCTCTCCACTACCCTAAAACACTAACCCCAGCACGACTCCCTACACTATACCAAAACCACTGCACTACCCTAAACTCTAAAACACTACCCTAGCACGACCCCCTACACTACCCAAACACCACTGCACTACCCTAAACCCTAAAACACGACCCCCTACGCTACACAAACACAACTGCACTACCCTAAACCCTAAAATGCTACCCCCAAAACGACCCCCTATAGTACCCAAACACCACTCCACTACCCTAAACCCTAAAACACTTACCCCAGCACCAACCCCTACACCAGACAAACACCACTGCACTACCCTAAACCCTGAAATACAACCCCCAGCACGACCCCTACACTACACAAACACAACTGCACTACCCTAACCCCTAAAACACTACCCCCAGAACGACCCCCTATAGTACCCAAACACCACTCCACCACCCTAAACCCTAAAACAGTTACACCAGCATCAACCCCTACACCAGACAAACAGGACTGCACTACCCTAAATCCTAAAATACAACCCCCAGCACGACCCCTACACTACACAAACACCACTGCACTACCCTAAACCCTAAAACACTATCCCCAGAACTACCCCAATACTACAGAAATACCACTGCACTACCCTAAACCCTAAAACACTACCCCCAGCAGTACCCCCTACACTACCCAAACACATCTGCACTACCTTAAACCCTAAAAAACTACCCCCGGCATCACCCCCTACACTACACAAACACCACTGCACTACCCTAATGCACTTCACTAAACCCTAAAACACTTCCCCCAGCAGACCCCTACACTACACAAACACAACTGCACTACCATAAACCAAAAAACACTAACCCCAGCACAACCCCCTGCACTACCCAAACACCACTGCACTATCCTAAACCGTAAAACATGACCCCCTACACTACACATTCAACACTGCACTACCCTAAACACTAAAACACTACCCCCAGCATAACCCCCTACACTACACAAACACCACGGCACTACCCTAAACCCTAAAAAACTACTCCCTACACTACACAAACCCCACTGCACTACCCTAAACCCTAAAACACTACCCCAAGCACGACCCCCTACACTACACAAACACCACTGCACTACCCTACACCCTAAAACACTACCCCCAGCACGACCGCTAAACTACCCAAAAACCACTGCACTACCCTAAACCCTAAAACACTTACCCCAGCATGATCCCCTATACCACAGTTACACCACTACACTACCCTAAATCATAACACACAACACCCAGCACGACCCCTACACTACACAAACACCACTGCACTACCCTAAACCCTAAAACACTATCCCCAGCACGACCCCTACACTACACAAACACCACAGCACTATCCTAAACCCTAAACCACTACCCCCTACACTACACAAACACCACTGCACTACCGTAAACCCTAAAACACTACCCCCAGCAGTACCCCCGACACTACACAAACACCACTGCACTACACTAAACCCTAAAACACTACCCCCAGCATGACCCTCTACACTACACAAACACCACTGCACTACTCTAAACCCTTAAACACTACCTCAAGCAGTATCCCCTACACTACCCAAACACAACTGCACTACCCTAAATCCTAAAACACTACCCCCGGCATGACCCCCTACACTACACAAACACCACTGCACTTCCCTACGGCACTACCCTAAAACCTAAGACACTACCCCCAGCATGACCCACTACACTACCCAAACACCACTGCACTACCCTAAACCCTAAAACACTACCCCCAGCACGACCCCCTGCACTACCAAAACACCACTGCACTACCCGTAACCCTAAAACACTACCACAAGCACGACCCCCTACACTACACAAACACCACTGCAGTACCCTAATCCCTAAATCTACCCCCAGCACGACCCCTTACACTACCCAAACACTACTGCACTACCCTAAACGCTGACTCTATCCCCAGCATCTACACTACACAAACACCACTGCAGTGCAGTAAACCCTAAAACACTTCCACAAGCACGATCCCCCTACACTACCCAAATACAACTGCACTGCCCTAAACCCTAAAACCCTACCCCCAGCACGACCCGTACACTACCCAAAAACCACTGCACTATCCTAAACCCTAAAACCCTACCCCCAGCACGACCCCTACATTACCCAAAAACTGTTGCACTATCCTAAACCCTAAAACACTACCCCCAGTACGACCCCCTACACGACACAAACACAACAGCACTACCCTAAACCCTAAACCACGACCCCCTACACTATACAAACACCACTACACTACCTTAAACCCTAAAACACTATCCCCAGCACGACCCCCTACACTACACAAACGCCACTGCACTACCCTAAACAATAAAACACTACCCCCAGCACAACCCCCTACACTACCCAAACACCACTGCACTACCCTAATCCATAAATCTACCTCCAGCACGACCCCCTACACTACACAAACACCACTTCGCTACCCTAAAACACTACTCCCAGCACGACCCCCTACACTACCCAAACACCACTGCACTACCCTAAACCCTAAAACACGACCCACTATACAACACAAACACAACTGCACTACCCTAAACCCTAAAACACTACACCCAGCACGACCCCCTACACTACACAAACACCTCTGCACTACCCTAAAACACTACCCCCAGCACGACTCCCTACACTATACCAAACCCACTGCACTACCCTAAACCCTAAAACACTACCCTAACACGATCCCTAAACTACCCAAACACCACAGCATGACCCTAAACTCTAAAACACGACACCCAACTCTACACAAACACCACTGCACTACCCTAATCCTTAAGTCTACCTCCAGCACGACCCCCTACACTACACAAACACCACTTCACTACCCTAAAAACACTACTCCCAGCACGACCCCCTACACTACCCAAACACCACTGCACTACCCTAAACCCTAAAATACGACCCCCTACACTACACAAAAACAACTGCACTGCCCTAAACCCTAAAATGCTACACCCAGAACGACCCCCTATAGTACCCAAACACCACTCCACTACCCTAAACCCTAAAACACTCACCCCAGCACCAACCCCTACACCAGACAAACACCATTGCACTACCCTAAACCCTAAAATACAACCCCCAGCACGACCCCTACACTACACAAACACAACTGCACTACCCTAAACCCTAAAACACTACCCCCAGAACGACCCCCTATAGTACCCAAACACCACTCCACCACCCTAAACCCTAAAACAGTTACCCCAGCACCAACCCCTATACCAGACAAACACCACTGCACTACCCTAAACCCTAAAATACAACCCCAGCACGACCCCTATAGTACACAAACACCACTGCACTACCCTAAACCCTAAAACACTACCCCCAGAACTATCCCAATACTACACAAATACCACTGCACTACCCTAAACCCTAAAACACTACCCCCAGCAGTAGCCCCTACACAACCCAACACCACTGCACTACCGTAAACCCTAAGACACTACCCCCAGCATGACCCCCTACACTACACAAACACCATGGCACTACACTAAACCCTGAAACACTACCCCCACCAGTACCCCCTACACTACCCAAACACATCTGCACTACCTTAAACCCAAACAACTACCCCCGGCATCACCCCCTACACTACACAAACACCACTGCACTACCCTAATGCACTTCACTAAATCCTAAAACACTTCCCCCAGCATGACCCTACACTACACAAACACAACTGCATTACCGTAAACCAAAAAACACTAACCCCAGCACGACTCCCTGCACTACCCAAACACCACTGCACTATCCTAAACCGTAAAACATGACCCCCTACACTACACAATCAACACTGCACTACACTAAACACTAAAACACTACCCTCAGCATAACCCCCTACACTACCCACACACTACATCACTACCCTAAACCCTAAAATATGACCCCCTACACTACACAAAGACCACTGCACTACTTTAAACCCTAAATCTATCCCCAGCATGGCCCCCGACACTACACAAACACCACTTCACTACCCTAAAACACTGCTCCCAGCACAATCCACTACACTACCCAAACCCCACTGCACTACCGTAAACCCTAAAACACTATCCCCAGCACGACCCCCTAAACTACACAAACAACTCTGAACTGCCCTAAAGCACTACCCCCAGCACGACCCCTAAACTACCTAAACACCACTGCAGTGCCCTAAACACTAAAACACTTCCACAAGCACAATCCCCCTACACTACCCAAACACCATTGCACTACCCTTACCCCTAAAACACTACCCCCAGCACAACCCCCTGCACTACCCAAACACCACTGCACAACCCTAAATTGTAAAACATGACCCCCTACACTACACAAACACCACTGCACTTCCTAAACCCTAAAATACTACCGCCAGCACTATTCCTACACTACCCATACACCACTGCACTACCCTAAACCCTAAACCACTACCCCCAGCAGTACCCCTAACAATACCCAAACACCATGGCACTACCCTAAACCCTAAAACACTACCCCAAGCAGAACACTCTACACTACACAAACACAACTGCACTACCCTAAAACCTAAAACACTACCCCAGCATGAACCCCTACACAACCCAAACACCACTGTACTACCCTAAACCCTAAAACACTATCCCCAGCACGACCCCCTGCACTACCCAAACACCGCTGCACTACCCGAAACCATAAAACAATATCCCAGCATGACCCTCTACACTACACAAACACCACTGCAGTACCCTAAACCCTAAATCTACCCCCAGCACAACCCCTTACAATACCCAAACACTACTGCACTACCCTAAACCCTAAATCTACCCCCAGCATCACCCCCTACACTACATAGACACCACTGCAGTGCCCTAAGCCCTAAAACACTTCCACCAGCACGATCCCCATACACTACCCAAACACCACTGCACTGACCTAAACCCTAAAGCCCTACCCCCAGCATGACCCCCTACACTACCCAAAAACCACTGCACTAACCTAAACCCTAAATCTACCCCAGTACGACCCACTCCACTATACAAACACTACTGCACTACCCTAAACCCTAAAACAATACCCCCAGCACAACCCCATACACTACACAAACACCACAGCACTACCCTAAACCCAAACCACTACCCCCTACACTACACAAAAACACCACTGAAGTACCCTAACACCAAATCCCTAAACCCCAGCACAACCCCCTACACTACCCAAACACCACAGCACTACCCTAAACCATAAAACACGACCCCCTACTCTACACAAACACCACTGCACTACCCTAAACCCTAAATCTACCCCCAGCATGACCCACTACACTACACAAACACCACTTGACTTCCCTAAATCACTCCTCGCAGCACGACCCCCTACACTACCCAAACACCACTGCACTACCCTAAACCTTAAAACAGGACCCCTTACACTACACTAACACAACTGTACTACACTAAACCTTAAAACACTACCCCCAGCACGGCCCCCTGCACTACACAAACACCTCTGCATTGCCCTAAAACACTGCCCCAGCACAACCCCCTACACTACCCAAACACCAATGCACTGCCCTCAACCCTAAAACACTTCAATCAGCACGATCCCCCTACACTACCCAAACACCACTGCACTACCCTAAACCCTTAAATACTACACCCAGCATGACCCCCCACACTACACAAACACCACTGCACTACCCTAAACCCTAAAATACTACCCCAGTGCGACCCCCTACACTACACAAACACCACTGCAATTCCCTAAACCCTAAATCCACCCCAGCATCACCCCCTACAATACCCAAACACCACTGCACCACCCTAAACGCTAAAACACTACCCTCAGCACAACCCCCTACAATATCCAAACACCACTGCACTGCACTAAAACCTAAAACAATACCCCGGCATGACCCCCTACACTAAACAAACACCACTGCACTGCCCTAAACCCTAAAACACTACTCCCAGCACAACCCCCTACACTACCTAAACACCACTGCACTGCCTAAACACTAAACCACTACCCCAGCATGTCACCCTACACTACACAAACACCACTGCACTGCCCTAAACCCTAAAACACTACCTGCAGCACGACCCCTACACAGCCCAAACACCACTGCATTACCCTAAACCCTAACTGTACTACCAGCATGCCCCCCTACCCTACAAAAACACCACTGCACTACCCTAAACCCTAAAACACTATCCCCAGCTTGACCCCCTACACTACACAAAAAACACTGCACTACCCTAAACCCTAAAACACTACCCCCAGCAAGACCCCCTACACTACACAAACACCACTGCACTACCCTAAACCCTAAAACACTACCCCAGCATAAACACCTATACTACACAAACACCATTGCACTACCCTAAACCCAAAACCACTATCCCCAGCACAACTCCCTACACTACCCTAACACAACTGCACTACGCTAAACACTTTAACAAGACCCCCTACAGTACACAAACACCACTGCACTACCCTAAACCCTAAAACACAACCCCCAGCACGACCCCCTACACTACACAAACACCACGGCACTACCCTAAACCCTAAAACACTACTCTCTACACTACACAAACACCACAGCACTACCCTAAACCCTAAAACACTTCCCCAAGCACGACCCCTAGACTACACAAACACCACTGCACTACCCTACAACCTAAAACACTACCCCCAGCACGACCCCTACACTACACAAAACCCACTGCACTACCCTAAACTCTAAAACACTACCACTGGCACGACCCCTAAACTACCCAAACACCACTGCACTACCCTAAACCCTAAAACACTTACCCCAGCATGATCCCCTACACCACACTAACACCACTACACTACCCTAAATCCTAAAACACAACACCCAGCACGACCCCTACACTACACAAACACCACTGCACTACCCTAAACCCTAAAACACTACCCCAGCACGTCCACCTACACTACACAAACACCACTGCACTATCCTAAACCCTAACTCTACCCCTAGCATGACAACCTACACTACACAAACACCACTGCACTACCCCAAACGCTAAAACACTACCCCCAGCATGACTCCTTACACGACACAAACACCACTGCACTACCCTAAACCCTTAAACACTACCCCAGCACAACCCCCTACATTACACAAACACCACTTCACTACCCTAAACCCTAAAACATTACCACCAGCACGACCCCCTACACTACACAAACACCACTGCACTACCCTAAACCCTAAAACACTATCCCTAGCAATAACCCCTACACTATCCAAACACCAATGCACTACTCTAAACCCTAAAACACATTCCCCAGCTCGACCCCCTATACTACCAAAACACCACTCCAACACCCTAAACCCTAAAACACTTACCCCAGCATGACTCCGTACACCACACAAACACTACTGCTCTACCCTAAACCCTAAAACACTAGCCCCAGCACGACCCATACACTACACAAACACCACTGCACTACCCTAAACCCTAAAACACTACCCCCAGCACAACCCCCTACAATACCCAAACACCAATGCACTTCCCTAAACCCTAAAACACTACCGCCAGCACTACCCCTAAACTACCCAAACACCACTTCACTACCCTAAACCCTAAAACACTACGCCCAGCATGACTCCTACACCACTCTAACACCACTGCACTAACCTAAACCCTGAAACACTATCCACTGCATGACCCCCTACACTACACAGACACCACTACACTGCAGTAAACCCTAATACACTACCCCCAGCACGACCCCCTACACTACCCAAACACCACTGCAATGCACTGCCCTAATCCTGAAAACAATACCCCCAGCACGACCCCCTAAACTACTCAAACACCACTGCACTACCCTAAACCCTAAAACACTACGTCAGCAAGACCTCCTACTGTACACAAACACCACTGCACTACCCTAAACCCTAAAACACTACCCCCAGCACAACCTCCTACACTACCCAAACACCACTGCACTACCCTACACCCTAAAACACTACCCCAGTACGAACTCATACACTACACAAACACCACTGCACTACCCTAAACCCTAAAACACTACCCTAGCATGACCCCCACTCTACCCAAACACCACTGCACAACCCTAAACCCTAAAACATGACCCCTACACTACACCAAAACCACTGCACTATCCTAAACGCTAAAACATTACCCCAGCATGACCCCCTACACTACACAAACACCCTTGCACTACCCCAAAGCCTAAATCTACCACCAGCATGACCCCCTACACTACACAAACACCACTGCACTACCCTAAACGCTAAAACACTACCCCCAGCATGACCCCTTACACTACACAAACACCACTGCACTATCCTAAACCCTAAAACACTACCCCCAGTACGACACCCTACACTACACAAACACCACAACACTACCCTAAACCCTAAAACATTACCCCTAGCACGTCCCCCTACACTACCCAAAGACCACTTAACTCCCCTAAACCCTAAAACACTTACCCAAGCATGACCCCCTATACTACCCAAACACCACTCCAATACCCTAATCCCTAAAACACTTACCCCAGCACGACTCTTTACACCACACAAACACTACTGCACTACCCTAAACCCTAAAACACTACCCCCAGCACAACCCATACACCACACAAACACCACTGCACTACCCTAAACCCTAAAACACTACCCACAGCACGACACCCTTCAATACCCAAACACCACTGCACTTCCCTAAACCCTAAAACACTACCATCAGCACTACCACTACACTACCCAAACACCACTGCACTACCCTAAACCCTAAAACACGACCCCCTACACAACACAAACACAACTGCACTACCCTAAACCCTAAAACACTACCCCCAGCACGACCCCCTACACTACACAAACACCTCTGCACTACCCTAAAACACTAACCCCAGCACGACTCCCTACACTATACCAAAACCACTGCACTACCCTAAACTCTAAAACACTACCCTAGCACGATCCCTAAACTACCCAAACACCACAGCACTACCCTAAACCCTAAAACACTACCCCCAGTAGTACCCCTAACACTACCCAAACACCACTGAACTACCCTAAAACGTAAAACACTACCCCCAGCATGACCGTCTACATTACACAAACATCACGGCACTACCCTAAACCCTAAACAGTACCCCTTACACTACCCAAACTCAACTGCACTACCCTAAACCCTAAAACACTACCCCACCATGACCCATACACCACACAAACACCACTGCACTACCCTAAACCCTAAAACACAACCCCAGCACGACCCCTACACTACACAAACACCACTGCACTACCCTAAACCCTAAAACACCACCCCCAAAACTACCCCCAATACTCCACACACACAACTGCACTACCCTAAACACTAAAACACTACCCCCAGTAGTACCCCCGACACTACCCATAAACCACTGCACTACCCTACTGCACTATCCTAAAACTCTACCCCCAACATGACCCCTACACTACCCAAACATCACTGCACTTTCCTAAACTCTTAATCACTACCCCCAGCATGACCCCCTGCACTACGCAATCACCACTGCGGTACCCTAAGCCCTAAATCTACCCCCAGCACGACCCCTTACACTGCCCAAATACTACTGCACTACCGTAAACCCACCCCCAGCATCACCCACTACAGTACGCAAACACCACTGTGCTACCCTAAACCCTTAAACACTACCCCCAGCACGACCCCTTACACTTCCCGAAAACCACTTCACTACCCTAAACCCTAAGACACTTCCTCCAGCATCACCCATTAGACTACACAAAAACCACTGCACTACCCTAAACCCTAAAACACTACGCCCAGCATGACCCCCTACACTACCTGAACACCACTGCACTACCCTATACCCTGAAACACTATCCCCAGCATGACCCCCTACACTAAACAGACACCACTGCACTGCAGTAAACCCTAAGACACTACCCCCAGCACGACCCCCTACACTACCCAAACACCACTGCAATGCACTGCCCTAATCCTGAAAACACTACCCCCAACACGACCCCTATACTACTCAATCACCACTGTACTACCCTAAACCCTAAAACACTACCTCAGCAAAACCCCCTACTGTACACAAACACCACTGAACTACCCTAAACCCTAAACCAATACCCCAGCAAGACCCCCTACACTACCCAAACACCACTGCACTACCCTACACCCTAAAACACTACCCCAGTACGAACTCATACACTACACAAACACCACTGCACTACCCTAAACCCTAAAACACTACCCTAGCATGACCCCCTACTCTACCCAAACACCATTGCACTACCCTAAAGCCTAATACATGACCCCCTACACTACACAAACACCACTGCACTATCCTAAACGCTTAAACATTACCCCATCATGACCCCCTACACTACACAAACACCACTGCACTACCCTGAACCATAGAACCCTACCCCTACACTACACAAATACCACTGCACTACCCTAAACCCTAAAACACTACCCCCAGCACGGCCCCCTACACTACACAAACACCACTGCACTACCCTAAACCCTAAAACAAAACCCCCAAAACTACACTCAATACTCCACAAATACAACTGCACTACCCTAAACCCTAAAACACTACACCCAGTAGTACCCCCGACACTACCCAAACACCACTGCACTACCATAAACCGTAAAACACTACCCCCAGCATGACCCCCTACACTACCCAAACACCACTGCAATGTACTGCCCTAATCCTGAAAACACTACCCCAGCACGACCCCTTACACTACCCAAACACTACTGCACTACCCTAAACCCTAAATCTACCCCCAGCATCACCCCCTACACCACACAAACACCACTGCACTATCCTAAACGCTTAAACATTACCCCATCATGACCCCCTACACTACACAAACACCACTGCACTACCCTGAACCATAGAACACTACCCCTACACTACACAAATACCACTGCACTACCCTAAACCCTAAAACACTACCCCCAGCACGGCCCCCTACACTACACAAACACCACTGCACTACCCTAAACCCTAAAACACTACCCCCAAAACTACACTCAATACTCCACAAATACAACTGCACTACCCTAAACCCTAAAACACTACACCCAGTAGTACCCCTGACACTACCCAAACACCACTGCACTACCATAAACCGTAAAACACTACCCCCAGCATGACCCCCTACACTACCCAAACACCGCTGCAATGTACTGCCCTAATCCTGAAAACACTACCCCAGCACGACCCCTTACACTACCCAAACACTACTGCACTACCCTAAACCCTAAAACACTACCCCCAGTACGACACCCTACACTACACAAACACCACAACACTACCCTAAACCCTAAAACATTACCCCTAGCACGTCCCCCTACACTACCCAAAGACCATTTAACTACCCTAAACCCTAAAACACTTACCCAAGCATGACCCCCTATACTACCCAAACACCACTCCAATACCCTAATCCCTAAAACACTTACCCCAGCACGACTCTTTACACCACACAAACACTACTGCACTACCCTAAACCCTAAAACACTACCCCAGCACAACCCATACACCACACAAACACCACTGCACTACCCTAAACCCTAAAACACTACCCCAGCACAACCCATACACCACACAAACACCACTGCACTACCCTAAACCCTAAAACACTACCCACAGCACGACACCCTTCAATACCCAAACACCACTGCACTTCCCTAAACCCTAAAACACTACCATCAGCACTACCACTACACTACCCAAACACCACTGCACTACCCTAAACCCTAAAACACGACCCCCTACACAACACAAACACAACTGCACTACCCTAAACCCTAAAACACTACCCCCAGCATGACCCCCTACACTACACAAACACCTCTGCACTACCCTAAAACACTAACCCCAGCACGACTCCCTACACTATACCAAAACCACTGCACTACCCTAAACTCTAAAACACTACCCTAGCACGATCCCTAAACTACCCAAACACCACAGCACTACCCTAAACCCTAAAACACTACCCCCAGTAGTACCCCTAACACTACCCAAACACCACTGAACTACCCTAAAACGTAACACACTACCCCCAGCATGACCGTCTACATTACACAAACACCACGGCACTACCCTAAACCCTAAACCCTAAACAGTAACCCTTACACTACCCAAACTCAACTGCACTACCCTAAACCCTAAAACACTACCCCACCATGACCCATACACCACACAAACACCACTGCACTACCCTAAACCCTAAAACACAACCCCAGCACGACGCCTACACTACCCAAACACCACTGCACTACCCTAAACCCTAAAACACCACCCCCAAAACTACCCCCAATACTCCACAAACACAACTGCACTACCCTAAACACTAAAACACTACCCCCAGTAGTACCCCCGACACTACCCATAAACCACTGCACTACCCTACTGCACTATCCTAAAACTCTACCCCCAACATGACCCCTATACTACCCAAACATCACTGCACTTTCCTAAACTCTTAATCACTACCCCCAGCATGACCCCCTGCGCTACGCAATCACCACTGCGGTACCCTAAGCCCTAAATCTACCCCCAGCACGACCCCTTACACTGCCCAAATACTACTGCACTACCGTAAACCCACCCCCAGCATCACCCACTACACTACGCAAACACCACTGTGCTACCCTAAACCCTTAAACACTACCCCCAGCACGACCCCTTACACTTCCCGAAAACCACTTCACTACCCTAAACCCTAAGACACTTCCTCCAGCATGACCCATTAGACTACACAAAAACCACTGAACTACCCTAAACCCTAAAACACTACGCCCAGCATGACCCCCTACACTACCCGAACACCACTGCACTACCCTATACCCTGAAACACTATCCCCAGCATGACCCCCTACACTACACAGACACCACTGCACTGCAGTAAACCCTAAGACACTACCCCCAGCACGACCTACTACTCTACCCAAACACCACTGCAATGCACTGCCCTAATCCTGAAAACACTACCCCCAACACGACCCCCTATACTACTCAATCACCACTGTACTACCCTAAACTCTAAAACACTACCTCAGCAAAACCCCCTACTGTACACAAACACCACTGAACTACCCTAAACCCTAAAACAATACCCCAGCAAGACCCCCTACACTACCCAAACACCACTGCACTACCCTAAACCCTAAAACACTACCCTAGCATGACCCCCTACTCTACCCAAACACCATTGCACTACCCTAAAGCCTAATACATGACCCCCTACACTACACAAACACCACTGCACTATCCTAAACGCTTAAACATTACCCCATCATGACCCCCTACACTACACAAACACCACTGCACTACCCTGAACCATAGAACACTACCCCTACACTACACAAATACCACTGCACTACCCTAAACCCTAAAACACTACCCCCAGCACGGCCCCCTACACTACACAAACACCACTGCACTACCGTAAACCCTTAAACACTACCTCCAGTATGACCCCCTTCACTACACAAACACCACTGCACTGCACTGCCCTAAACCTGAAAACACTACCCACAGCACGACGCCTACACTACTCAAACACCACTGCACTACCCTAAACCCTAAAACACAACCCCCAGCATGACCCCCTACACCACCCAAACACCACTTCACTACCCTAAACCCTAAAACACGACCCTCTACACTATTCAAACACCACTGCACTACCCTAAACCCTAAAACACTACCCCCAGCACGACCCCCTGCACTACACAAACACCACTGCACTAGCCTAAACCCTAAAACACTACCCTACAGTGCACAAACACCACTGCACTACCTTAAATTCTTAAAGATTACCCCCAGCATGACCCCCTACACTACCCAAACATCACTGCACTACCCTAAACCCTAAAACACTACCCCCAGCACTTCCTACTTCACTACCCATACACCACTGCACTACCCTAAACCTAAGGCACTACCCCCAGCACTACCCCTACACTACCCAAACACCACTGCACTACCCTAAACCCTAACACACTACCCCCGAAACTACCCCCAATACTCCACAAACACAACTGCACTACCCTAAACCCTAAAACACTATCCCCAATACTACCCCTACACTCCACAAACACAACTGCACTACCCTAAACCTAAGACACTACCCCCAGCACTACCCCTACACTACCCAAACACCACTGCACTACCCTAAAACGTAAAACACTACCCCCAGCATGACCCTCTACATTACACAAACACCACGGCACTACCCTAAACCCTAAAACACTACCCCAAGCAGTACCCCCTGCACTACCCAAACACAACTGCACTACCCTAAATCCTAAAACACAACACCCAGCACGACCCCTACACTACACAAACACCACTGCACTACCCTAAACCCTAAAACACTACCCCCAGCACGACCCCTTGCACTTCCCGAAAACCACTTCAGTACCCTAAACCCTAAGACACTTCCTCCAGCATGTGCCATTAGACTACACAAAAACCACTGCACTACCCTAAACCCTAAAACACTACGCCCAGCATGACCCCCTACACTACAGAGACACCACTGCACTGCAGCAAACCCTAATACACTACCCCCAGCACAACCCCCTACACTACCCAAACACCACTGCAATGCACTGCCCTAATCCTGAAAACACAACCCCAAACACGACCCCCTAAACAACTCAAACACCACTGTATTACCCTAAACCCTAAAACACTACTTCAGCAAAAACCCCTACTGTACACAAACACCACTGAACTACCCCAAACCCTAAAATACTACCCCCAGAACGACCTCCTACACTACCCAAACACCACTGCACTACCCTAAACCCTAAAACACTACCCTAGCATGACCCCCTACTCTACCCAAACACCATTGCACTACCCTAAAGCCTAATACATGACCCCCTACACTACACAAACACCACTGCACTATCCTAAACGCTTAAACATTACCCCATCATAACCCCCTACACTACACAAACACCACTGTACTATACTGAACCCTAGAACACTACCCCTACACTACACAAATACCACTGCATTACCCTAAACCCTAAAACACTACCCCCAGCATGACCCCCTACACTACACAAACACCACTGCACTACACTGCCCTAAACCTGAAAACGCTACCCACAGCACGACCCCTACACTACTCAAACACCACTACACTTCCTTAAACCCTAAAACACTACCCTCAGCAAGACCCCCGACAAGAACATGTGGAGGAACATGGCGACAGCAGGCTAGTTGCCGCGGTACTCTGCTCTGAGCTCCCTGCAGGGCGTCGCTATTGATACAGCTTTTTTCTCCCCTTTTATCGAAAATGCTGAATATTATCAGCGCAGGCATGTAACGAGCGACTTTACGTATAAGAACTAATGAACCTGCCTCTGTTTTTTCCCAGTTAGGTGTTTCTTTCTTGCTGCTTGCTCATGCGGATGTAAAAGTTACAGTGTTAGCGCGGTCTTCTTTCTATCTCCATGTGCCTGAGGTCGGGGGTGATACAGTTCCCTGAGGTCTCGGCCCTAGTTGCGCCGTCATCTGGAAATCAATACAGCCTGTGGCCCTGGTTCCGGGCCGCCCTGGAGCTCCGTCGGGGGAGGAGACAGTGGAGCTGTTGGCGCAATTACCAGGTTGATGTCAGCGGTCGTCAGGGCGGCGATAGCTTCAAACCACAAGGAGAAAGCAGCGCGGAGCATACAGCTGGTACACTCAAAGCAGCTGATCAGGTGACGGTCAAGACTTTTGAAAAGGGGGTTTTCTCTGATCGAGAGGAGATTTTTCATTTTGCGGGGAAGTTAGAGAAATCCCCCTTACAAGTGTCGGGTGAATTTTCTTCCAGAGCTTGGGTGGCGGGGGTCACAACGAGAGCCATATCGAGAGCCAACACGCGCGTAGTTCACACTCAAGATCCAGTAATACCCTCGATCCCTAGTACTAAGGAGTCCCTTACAAACAAAGTCTTGGGTGAAAAAGCTAAACATAGCACAGAAAGAAGGCGCCCACGCAAAAGCAAAGTGAGTAGGAAGTTTTCAGCTGAGGTTGCGGCTGGGGTTGGTACTGAGTCTGCTTGTCAAGAATTCCTGTCATGCGAGGGGAGGAAAACGGTAACCAGCGAAAACGGACTACATCTCCCAGGATGCTTAGCGGTTGAGAGGTTATGTAAACAGGAGAGCTGTTACATAACTCAAGGAAAACACGCCCTTATGTAAACAGGAGAGCTGTTACATAACTCAAGGAAAACACGCCCTTATGTAAACAGGAGAGCTGTTACATAACTCAAGGAAAACACGCCCTTATGTAAACAGGAGAGCTGTTACATAACTCAAGGAAAACACGCCCTATAAAGGGAGGAACCGGGAGGTACAACGCTGTCGGATATTGTGTTTACACCGACGTACCTGCTTAGTGAAGAGCAGTGTTCCGGAGTGGTGCTCCAGTAAGGCAAGAACGGAGGTAGGTCGAGTCGTTACTCCCTGGGCCGTGTCTTGCCCCATCGTCACCTGTGAAGGACCCGGAAGCTCTACCGGATAACCATTGAGCTTCGCTTTTTGACTCGGCTGAGTCAAAGCGCAGTGGCGCTTTTGCTGGTTGGAGTCGTAACTCCCAGCCCGACCAGAGATACAGGGACTGCCAGCTGTAACGCACACCAGGAGGTGTTTGCCGCGTTACAGACTCGGAAGTCCACAGGATCGATCGAGCGCCTGCTCTCGGTTCAGTCTTCTTTGCTTGTGATTGGGGTATCGGTGACGCATCACCAGGAGGTGACTCCGCGTCCCGGTGCAGTCTGAGGAAGAGGTTGAGCGGCTGCTCCCTTCAGGTAGAGACCCCGGCTGGGTGTTTCCCTGACTCCTCGATTCTCCCCAACACTCTTCGTGCCCCTCACAGCCTACCAATTGGCATTGTCGGCCATTTCATTTCTGCCCTCTGTTGGCATACGCCGGGATCGGCGTATATGCAGAGGACGGCTAGGACCATCCGTGCTGTGGGCTGGTAACGTACTTAGCCTGGAGGATTCCAGTGACTATAACCTTTGTTTATTCCTTGTATTATTTTTGCCTTCATTAAAATAACTAAACCTTCACAAGTGGTTGCGTTCTCATTATCGTGTCTGTTAAACGATCCTGAGACGTTCAGGGCGTTACACTGCTACAAGGCTGGATTGCGGGAGCGCTCCCCAGGGTGGCACAGAAGGGGGGTGGGAGTCGGCTGAGCCCCCCTATAAATTAAAATCTTCTGAACCCCAGATCCCCTCAAAAACTTCTTCCTATTTGCATGTTGAAGTTAAGGCCAAACATATGAAGAGGTCTGGTAAATCAGCTAGGTCTAAAAAATCCACTAAGTTAAGCAAACCGCTTTTAGATTCTACCTCAAGAATTACACCTTCATTTACGATCGTATTTTAAGGTCGTTCCTCAAGTACTTGATCTGGCTCAATCCCAGCTTCAGACCTCTTCTGTCTCCATCTCCTCGTTAACAATTTCCAACATGTTGGCACCTTCGGTCGAAGGGGGCCTTCCTAAATTGTCTCCTCAATCTGTAGCTTCAGGGCCTGTTGCTTCACCTGCGATGTCACCGGCATGCTTTCCTTCTAGAGCTTTACTACCAACCCTAGTCCCGGTGGATGAGAATGATCCATCTAAGGAATCTAAGGAATCTGGGGAATGCTCTAAGTAAATCAATCTAGGCTTAACTCTTCCAATTCCCTCACTTCCGTCAGAGCTTTCAATGTCTCTACCTGATGCTACTGGTCCTAAACTTAAAGCGACTCAGGTACGGGCATTTCCTGATAGTGAAACCGGGGGTAAGACAGTGCATCATGACCCCCTAGACAGTAGTAGCAAGGTCCCAAGTGATTTTGACAGTCTTAGGGCTGAGGGTGTACTTACTGGAGAGGGTCTTGGGCAGGGTTCGGATTTTGAACTCGTAAGCTCGAAGAGTGGTGGTCAGAAAGAGCTCCCGCCTGCCACTGATGCGGTACACTTGAACCCTAACTTAGGTAAGACTATTGACTCTAACGGTGGCTTAATCTCAGACTCTCTTGCTTCAGATCTCCCAGTCTCTGCCTTACAGCTTATGTTTTCTACTCTGTCGGCTGATATTAAAAGTGGTTTTGAGGAGTCTGCATTAAATCAGCGGGAGATAAGAAGCTATTGCGAATCCTTAGACAGAAAGATTGATGGACTCTGCACAAGAACAGGAGTCTTGGAAGAGACAGTGGCCAGTATTTCGATACATCTTGACAAAGCTAAGGAGGAAATTGAGAGGCTTAAGAGAGCCAACACCATTATGGCTGAAAGAATGGAAACCCTTGAAAACAATGCCAGATGGAGCAACATCCGTATCTTGAATGTGCCTGAGGGCAGTGAAGGATCTGACATTTAGCGCTATATTATCACCCTTTTGAGACACTCTTTAAAACTGGATCAATCTGAGGAGGATTAACATCTGAGATACAGCGAGTACATAGAGAGCCATTTAGGCGGAATCCACAACGGACAAAGCCAAGGAAGATTCTGTTGAACTTTCATACATACTCGCTGAAAGAACATATCCTCAATCTTGCACTTAAGCAAAAATCCCTGGCAGGGGTGGGTTTCACGTTTCAAATTCGATCTGACCTGTCGAGGGTTACCCTTGAAAAACAATGGGAGCTAGGAAGCAGAATGGAGGCTTTTAGGAAGCTTGGTGCATCAGTTCAGATGGGGTTTCCAGCCGCTTTGAAAATAATGATCAATAATAAAATGCATAATATTCGTTCAGTACAGGCGGCGGATGATCTTCTGATGTCCTTAGGGGGTTCTAAGGGAGGTTCTGGCTCTGGTTGAGAGTCTTGTGTTACTATCTTTGGACCCTGACCTCTCTTGGAACTCTAAAGCAGTTTCCCCTACTGTTTCCTCCTATCCTTTTGTTTTTAAATAGTATTCACTCACCCCTCCGGTATCTTGTTAGCAGGTTCCTATGTGTTCACAGACAAGTTTAAGTTAGATAGGTTAAAAGAAAAAGTATATATTAAGCAAATAAAAAAAAATAATATATATATATATATAAAGAAATCGACAAACAAGTAAAAAAATAAGGGGGGATTTCACAATGGAATTGGAGAAGATTGCTTTTTTATAATTCCTTTATTGCACTTAGCTAGTGATGCCCTGTGCGGGCTCGGCAAAGGGTAGGGAGTACCACAAACCGGGCTTGATCCGGTTAGGTAGTACCAGGGTTCCTCATGGGTGGGGGGGAGGTATGGGTGTGAGCGGGGGAGGGAGGGAATATAAGCAAAATTGTTCCTCATCTTTTTTTTGGCTGCAGGCATATTCTGTTTTTCTAATGTTGGATAATTTAGTCAAGATTTGTAAGTTTTTTATAGACTTTATTGCCATGAGTAACCTAAGATTCTCTCCTGGAATGTTAATGGCCTGCGCACCAAGCCAAGGGCAAATAGAATCCTACAATATCTGCGTGATTCTGATGCGCAGGTCATTATTCTCCAGGAGACTCACTTGGTGGAGACCGAGGTATCTGAATTGGTTAAAAATAATAGGTGGATAGACCTATCAGTTTCTACCTCTCAGTCGCTTAATGTGAGAGGTGTATCTATCTTTCTTAAGAAAACTATCACTACCAGATTAGTTAGTCAGGTGGTAGACTCGGCTGGGAGATGGGCAATTGCCACGGTAGAGATAGGAGGTTTTCAAATAACATTGGTAGGGTATTATGGGCCCAACAGAGATGACCCCTCAGCACTAGAATCTCTATTTTCAAAGCTTTTGCACTTTCCTGAACCCACTATAATCGCAGGGGATTTTAACATCGTGCTTGACTACGCTCTAGATAAAACGCCATCGAGTCGACAACAAGTTCTTTCTAAGTCGAGAGCGTTTCTACTTAATTGTATGCAGCAATATGGGTATATTGACATCTGGCGGATAAGGGCAGGTCAGCAATCTGGATTTTCCTTTCGAAATTTTAAATATCGCCACCGGTCTAGGATTGATTTCTTTTTGATTAGTCGCAATTTGCAGGGCTTCACAAATAATGTTAGTTATTTGCCTTCTCATCTGTCGGACCACTCTGCAGTAATGTTAGATCTCGCAGGCATTGTGCAGTTCCCTAACAGATCGTGGTCTTTTGATCGTATTTTTCTTTCGTCACCGGATGATGTTGCTTACCTTAAACTGGAGGCACGTGAATTTATGCAACTTAATATAGCCACAGCAGGTACCAACACTGTATGGGATGCGTTTAAATGCTTCCTGCGTGGAGCTATTAAAAATAAGGTCACATTTCGCAGGAGGCAGTATACTCAGGAAGTAGCGTCTATTGAAGCCAATCTTTTATAAGTACAGGTGGAATTATACTCCTGTAGTAGTAGTACTCCCAGCCTTATATCAGCTAAACAAGAGAAACTGCTTGAGCTCAAAATGCAATTGGCTTCGGTTCTAAGTCAACGCCTGCTCCGCAGATGGGAAGTTAGCAAACTAGCCCATTTTGAATTTGGCGAAGGGGCTGGCAAATTGCTCGCCTGGAAATCCAGAACAGACCAGGTGCGTAATACAATTAATTCAATCACTTCCAGCTCTGGGGCTTCAACATCTGATGTAGAAATTAGAACGTCATTTAAAGATATCTTTCAGGAGATCTATCAAGAGGACAAAGACATCTCCCCAGAATGCATTAGAGAGTGGCTAAATAATATATCTCTACCTTCGCTCTCTTCGGATCAAAGAGCTTTTTTAGATATGGCAGTTACGGAGGAAGGAGTGGTGGCCGCAATATGTGGAAGTAAGTGTGGTAAGGCAGCAGGGCCCGATGGCCTACCAGATGAAATATACAAGAAGTTGGTGGAAGAGATCTCTCCTTTTCTTGTTCTGCTCTTTAATCAAATACTGCAGCAAGGGGCACTTCCCCCTAGCTCCTGGAACAACGCATCTATCACATTGATACTTAAGCCTGGCAAGGCTCCCACAAATTGTGGGTCATATCATCCTATTTCCATTCTCAATGCCGACTATAAAATGTTTGCATCGCTTTTGGCTACGAGATTGGGTAAGGTTGCTCCGGACATTTTACATCCTAACCAGAAGGGTTTTGTAAGGGGTCGCCAGCTCTTTGAATTAACCTATGATCTGGTGGGAGCTATAGATATGGCCACCACTAACTTTTTGCCATTTGCTATCCTCACGCTGGACGCCACCAAGGCATTCGACAGAGTCAACTGGTTGTACCTGTCGGGTGCCTTGGCTAAGTTCAACGTGGGTGAGGGCTTCCGTAGAGCTGTGCGACTTTTATATCACAGTCCATCAGCATCCGTTCTGGTAATGGGAGCCTATCCGAGTCCTTTAACATTACAAGAGGAACACGGCAGGGCTACCCTCTATCTCCATTGCTTTTTGATCTTTACATTGAGCCTTTTGCTCAGACATTACGGGATAATAATATCATCAAGCCCTTTAAGTATAAGGCATGGGAGAAGAAGGTGGCCCTGTACGCGGACGACGTTATGATTTTAACATCAGAGATTAGTACTGCCTTTCCCACTGCCATTAATCTAGCCCTCGAATTTGGAAATGTTTCGGGGTATGAGGTGAATGCCTCAAAAACCGAAATAATGGTTTAGAACACTGATCTAACAGGATTTATTGAACCACTCAGCACAAGCCTGAGATATTTGGGGCTAAGAATTGTTAAGGATATTAATCTAATCGCATCTACCAATCTATCTGCAGTAGCTAAAGAGTGTCGGAAATTAATGGATACTTGGGGACACCTCCCCTTGTCGGTTCTGGGACGTGCAAATCTGGTTAAAATGTCCATCTTGCCAAAATTCTCGTTTTTATTTAATACAATTCCACTGTATTTTGATAAATTTTCTTTGAATAAGTTACAAGCCAATATTAGTTTGTTTATTTGGAAAAAAAAGAATGCCAGGATTGCATGGAAAAAAATTAGGCGGCGTGGTGAGAAGGGGGGACTGGCAGGGCCTGATTTACAGATTTATGCTTGGGCATTCCAATTATCTCATGCCCGCATGCTGCTAAAAATGCCATTGGATCAGGGGGTAGGGACGATGTTTTCGGCTATGTTGGAGGGTGAAGGATTTGGACAGTCTGGTTTTTTATTTAAGTTCGGCGATCCCAAGTACTTTAAGAAGGTTAAACTCAAAGTATTACAGAGTTTGGCCAAAACCTGGTCTAATATCAGATCATCGATTAAACTGGGATACTATTCGTACAGGGCACCCATTTGGGATCTACCGGTACCCCCTGTCTGGACAAGGGATACATTATCAGCTCCATTGAAGGAGGCGGGTATATCAGTTTGGGGGGACCTATTTGCTGAAGGGGTGATGCTCCCTTAAATAGGTCCCAATTTTTCTAGATTTAAATTCCTCCAAATGTCAAGTTGGGCACATGCTCTTCACAGTCAAAATCCACGTCGTAAGAACCCTCCAGTGGGGGGCAGTAGCCAACTGGTATCTCTCTTATTGGACAAACCACCTGTCTCAAAATAAATTTCCCTGTGGTATAATCTAATACTTGAAGAGATTGACGGGGAATTTAATATACCTGAGCAACTTTGGGGCCTCTTGATATCCAGCTGTAATGTGCATGATCTTTGGACAAAATCCTGCACAGTTATGTGGGACATAGTTAAGCCAGCTTGGCTCCGAAGAAATCACCTATTTACTATACACAGGGCATATTACTCTCCACAAAGGCTGTCCAAGTTTTCTATAGCCGACCAGTTGGCTTGTCCTCGGTGTGGTTCGATATCAGCTTCTGACGCTCATATGTTTTTTGAATGCCCGTACTTGTCAGCCTACTGGGACGCCGTCGGCAAGAATCTTACATCCTCCCTGGGTTTTTCTGTGGTCATCGATCTTAGGCTGGCAGTCTTCGGAATCCTCGATTTGATTCGGAGCCCAGTAAATAATCTCCTTTTTTATTGTATGCTGGCAGCTCGCAGGGAAATCTGTAAACGTTGGAAAGAACCTGATCCCCCAACCCTACTCGATTGATGTTCATCAATCTCTCAAATTTCGAAGTTGGACCTAGCCAGGATTGGAAACCCAAAGAGGAGAGCTTTTTGGCTGTTGCTAGATTGGATTGCTTAGCAGCTTGGGTTTTTTTTTTTTTTCCCCCAGTCCGATGATTATCTAGCCTTGATACAAATCTCCCTGCTACTCCACGTAGCTCTTATCTGGCTAGTGGTCAGTATTGGTGTCATTGGCACATGGTTAGCAGCTGCCGACTCAATAACTGGGCATCGGGCTGTGTATGATACTGGCTGTTGCTGTAGGGTTGGGTCTTCCTCGTTCAGCCGGCAACCCACACCAGCTCATTACTGAGACAGCACGCCTTTACCCAATAAGCCCTCGTAGCCTTGTTTGTATAGTCTGGCTATTGCAGCCATGATAGAGATGAGGACAAAAAAGAAAAAAAAAAAGTAAAAAATAAAGACCCCCAACAGTACACAAACACCACTGCACTACCCTAAACCCTAAAACACTACCCCAGCATGACCCCCTACACTACCCAAACACCACTGCGCTACCCTAAACCCTAAAACACGACCCGCTACACTATACAAACACCACTGCACTACCATAAACCCTAAAACACTACCCCCAGCATGACCCCCTGCACTACACAAACACCACTGCACTAGCCTAAACCCTAAAACACTACCCTACAGTACACAAACACCACTGCACTACCCTAAACTCTTAAACATTACCCCCAGCTCAACCCCCTACACTACCCAAACATCACTGCACTACCCTAAACCCTAAAACACTACCCCCCAGCACTTCTCCTACACTACCCATACACCACTGCGCTACCCTAAACCCTAAGACACTACCCCCAGCACTACCCCTACACTACCCAAACACCACTGCACTACCCTAAACCCTAAAACACTACCCCCGAAACTACCCCCAATACTCCACAAACACAACTGCACTACCCTAAAACCAAAAACACTACCCCCAGTAGTACCCCCGACACTACCCAAACACAACTGCACTACCCTAAAACGTAAAACACTACCCCCAGAATGACCCTCTACATTACACAAACACCACGGCACTACCCTAAACCCTAAAACACTGCCCCAAGCAGTACCCCCTACACTACCCAAACACAACTGCACTACCCTAAACCCTAAAACACTACCCCCACCATGACCCATACACCACACAAACACCACTGCACTACCCTAAACCCTAAAATACAACCCCAGCACGACCTCTACACTACCCAAATACCACTGCACTACCCTAAACCCTAAAACACCACCCCCAAAACTACCCCCAATACTCCACAAACACAACTGCACTACCCTAAACACTAAAACACTACCCACAGTAGTACCCCCGACACTACCCATACACCACTGCACTACCCTACTGCACTATCCTAAAACCTAAAACTCTACCCCCAACATGACCCCCTACACTACCCAAACATCACTGCACTACCCTAAACCCTTAATCACTACCCCAGCATGACCCCCTGCACTACACAATCACCACTGCGGTACCCTAAACCCTAAATCTACTCCCAGCACGACCCCTTACACTACCCAAATACTACTGCACTACCCTAAACCCAAATCTACCCCCAGCATCACCCACTACACTACACAAACACCACTATGCTACCCTAAACCCTTAAACACTACCCCCAGCACGACCCCTTACACTTCCCGAAAACCACTTCACTACCCTAAACCCTAAGACATTTCCTCCAGCATGACCCATTATACTACACAAACACCACTGCATTACCCTAAACCCTAAAACACTGCGCACAGAATGACCCCCTACACTACCCGAACACCACTGCACTACCCTAAACCCTGAAACACTATCCCCAGCATGACCCCCTACACTACACAGACACCACTGCACTGCAGTAAACCCTAATACACTACCCCCAGCACGACCCCCTACACTACCCAAACACCACTGCAATGCACTGTCCTAATCCTGAAAACACTACCCCCAGCATGACCCCCTATACTACTCAAACACCACTGAACTACCCTAAACCCTAAAACACTACCCCCAGAACGACCTCCTACACTACCCAAACACCACTGCACTACCCTAAACCCTAAAACACTACCCCCGAAACTACCCCCAATACTCCACAAACACAACTGCACTACCCTAAACCCAAAAACACTACCCCCAGTAGTACCCCCGACACTACCCAAACACAACTGCACTACCCTAAAACGTAAAACACTACCCCCAGAATGACCCTCTACATTACACAAACACCACGGCACTACCCTAAACCCTAAAACACTGCCCCAAGCAGTACCCCCTACACTACCCAAACACAACTGCACTACCCTAAACCCTAAAACACTACCCCCACCATGACCCATACACCACACAAACACCACTGCACTACCCTAAACCCTAAAATACAACCCCAGCACGACCTCTACACTACCCAAATACCACTGCACTACCCTAAACCCTAAAACACCACCCCCAAAACTACCCCCAATACTCCACAAACACAACTGCACTACCCTAAACACTAAAACACTACCCACAGTAGTACCCCCGACACTACCCATACACCACTGCACTACCCTACTGCACTATCCTAAAACCTAAAACTCTACCCCCAACATGACCCCCTACACTACCCAAACATCACTGCACTACCCTAAACCCTTAATCACTACCCCAGCATGACCCCCTGCACTACACAATCACCACTGCGGTACCCTAAACCCTAAATCTACTCCCAGCACGACCCCTTACACTACCCAAATACTACTGCACTACCCTAAACCCAAATCTACCCCCAGCATCACCCACTACACTACACAAACACCACTATGCTACCCTAAACCCTTAAACACTACCCCCAGCACGACCCCTTACACTTCCCGAAAACCACTTCACTACCCTAAACCCTAAGACATTTCCTCCAGCATGACCCATTATACTACACAAACACCACTGCACTACCCTAAACCCTAAAACACTGCGCCCAGAATGACCCCCTACACTACCCGAACACCACTGCACTACCCTAAACCCTGAAACACTATCCCCAGCATGACCCCCTACACTACACAGACACCACTGCACTGCAGTAAACCCTAATACACTACCCCCAGCACGACCCCCTACACTACCCAAACACCACTGCAATGCACTGTCCTAATCCTGAAAACACTACCCCCAGCATGACCCCCTATACTACTCAAACACCACTGAACTACCCTAAACCCTAAAACACTACCCACAGAACGACCTCCTACACTACCCAAAAAACACTGCACTACCCTACACCCTAAAACACTACCCCAGTACGAACTCATACACTACACAAACACTACTGCACTACCCTAAACCCTAAAACACTACCCTAGCATGACCCCCTACTCTACCCAAACACCACTGCACTACCCTAAAGCCTAATACATGACCCCCTACACTACACAAACACCACTGCACTATCCTAAACGCTAAAACATTACCCCATCATGACCCCCTACACTACACAAACACCACTGCACTACCCTGAACCCGAGAACACTACCACTACACTACACAAATACCACTGCACTACCCTAAACCCTAAAACACTACCCCCAGCACGACCCCCTACACTACACAAACACCACTGCACTACCCTAAACCCTTAAACACTATCCCCAGTACGACCCCCTTTACTACACAAACACCACTGCACTGCACTGCCCTAAAGCTGAAAACACTACCCACAGCACGACCCCTACACTACTCAAACACCACTGCACTTCCCTAAACCCTAAAACACTATCCTCAGCAAGACCCCCAACAGTACACAAACACCACTGCACTACCCTAATCCCTAAAACACTACCCCCAGCATGACCCCCTACACTACCCAAACACCACTGCACTACCCTAAACCCTAAAAGACGACCCCCTACACTATACAAACACCACTGCACTACCCTAAACCCTAAAAACTCTACCCCCAGCACGACACCCTGCACTACACAAACACCACTGCACTAGCCTAAACCCTAAAACACTACCCTACAGTACACAAACACCACTGCTCTACCCTAAACCCTTAAACATTACCCCCAGCACGACCCCCTACACTACCCAAACATCACTGCACTACCCTAAACCCTAAAACACTACCCCCAGCACTTCCCCCTACACTACCCATACACCACTGCACTACCCTGAACCCTAAGACACTACCCCATCATGACCCCGTACACTACACAAGCACCACTACACTACAGTAAACCCTAAAACACTACCCCCAGCACGACACACTACACTACCCAAGCACCACTGCACTACCCTAAACCCTAAATCTACTCCAGCACAATCCCCTACACTACACAAACACCACTGCACTACCCTAATTTTTAAAACACTACCCCCAGCACAACCCCCTTCACTACACAAACACCACTGCACAGCCTTAAACCCTAAAACACTACCCCCAGCATGACCCTCTAAACTACACAAACACCACTGCACTACCCTAAACCCTAAAACACTACCCCCTACTCAAGTTTATAGTGAAACGACAGACGGCGAGAACTTACGGTGAAAGTGGCAGGCCCGGTAAATATTTAGCTGCCAAAATTTGCTTCGGACAGGCGCCACAGACAGTCCGGGCAATAAAGGATGCCATCGGGGAGCTGAAATATGATGCACAGGGTATACTGAGAGAATTCATGGGCGCGTATGAGGCATTATATGCATCACAGCCTACAACCCCGCCAGAGACGTAAATGGATTACCTAGAAGATATTTACATTGCATGGCTATCAGATGCACAAAGAGCCTACCTGTCCCGGCCTGTCACAGTGGAAGAGATACCAGAAGTTATTAAATCCCTACCGAATGGGAAAGCCCCTGGCCCAGACGGGTTTACATGTGAATTTTACAAGGCGTTTGTCGATCAACTAGCACTTCACCTGGTCCAGATGTATGGCAATGCACATGAAAAACGGGTGTTGCCGCCAACACTGAGAGAAGCCATACTGATTGCCCTACTAAAGCCAAACAAAGACCCTGAATACTGTGACTCGTATAGGCCGCTGTCCCTCCTTAATGTAGACAACAAGATCTTGGCAAAACTCCTTGCAACTAGGTTGAAACCTTTAATGACTAATTTGATACTGCCAGATCAATCGGGTTTTATCCCTTCCAGATCAACAGCCCATAATACTAGGACACTATTTGCGTTGTCACATTACCCGCTGTCCACTACTAAAGCCGCTGCTGTACTATTAGATGCGGCTAAAGCCTTTGATTCTATTAAATGGTCATATCTCAATACAGTTCTACAACGGATGGGCTTTCCCCCTATCTTTCTCCAATGGGTACAATTGTTATACAGAGAGCCAATGGCTCGCATAAGGGTAAACAAGTTCATATCTGAGCCCATCAGTATCACGAGAGGGACGCGGCAAGGGTGACCGCTGTCCCCCTTGCTATTTGCGATAGCGTTAGAGCCATTGGCTTGTAAAATTAGACAGAACCACCATTACTCGGCGCTTCAATTCCCGCAACGTCCCTTACATCTCATTGTACGTGGATGATATGGTGTTATATGTACGTGACCCTGAGATGCATCTGAACCATTTGCTGAGAGAATACATTAAGTTTGGGCAGCAGTAAGGCCTTAAAATCAATTGGTCCATATCGCTGATTATACCGTTAACAGACACCACACACCCATGCTCTATGGACTATCCATTGGAGTGGCAATCCGAGCCGGTGAGCTATCTGGGCGTCTGGTATCACCGTGACCCAGAAATTGTAATTCGAACCAATTATGGTAGAGCAATTGGGAGGCTGGAAGAAAAAATAGGGCGCTGGATTCATTTACCTCTATCGTTGGCAGATCGGCTAGCCATTGTAAAGATGGTTCTCCTGCCCAAACTATTATATCTTTTTAATAATATCCCGATCCGACCGCCACAGGAAGTTTTCCGTAGAATCTCCACTATGGTCCTTAGATTAATATGGGCGGGTAAGCATGCTCGCATCGAATTGCACACTCTCACATTGCCCTATTCGCAGGGGGGATTTAAGGTCCCTGATTTTTTATTGTACTATCTATGCGCGCAAGCGCAGTATGCACATTTTTGGTATCACTCAATCCCCTACCTCACACATGTGGCAATCGATGAGGGGGATGCATATCCGATTCCATTAAATGCTATTATAACCCATCATAGACCTCCACTTCATAATCGGGCTATTAACACTATAGATGTGACCAATAGTGCCTGGCGAGAAATGGGTAGGAAGGCGCGTAAATTACCGTTGTACGCTGCGCGTACACTATCACCCTGAGCTATCTGTTACGCAAGAAGAAGTGGGTATGGGACTGCTAAGACAAGAGGGCTTTAATACCATGGGGGATTTATACAGCGATGGGTCCTTTAAACAGCTTGCTGAGCTGTCCTTTATAAGTAATCAAACGTCATTATTCAGATTTACGTATTATAGGCTCCAAACTGCACTGAAGAAATTATACCCCACTCACCCGTCGGAGCCACCGCAACTGACTACTCTGCAGTTACTGATCACAACACCCACCACTAAACGACTGATATCTAAACTATATGCTATACTGCAGGAGGACATTGCGGGCATTACACATAAAGCACTGGAGAAATGGAATAGTAGCCTGGATGCTCCGCTGACGATAGAGGAGTGGACTAAAGCTTGTTCTATTACGGGATTGTTGACACCCAATGGAAATTTGCGTATATTACACTATAAATACCTCCATCAAACTTATTACACCCCAGCTAGGCTTCATCGATATGGTCTGTGAGCAGACTCCACCTGTTGTCGCTGTAATGCAGAACAAGCAGACTTCATACATATGGCAAGGCAATGTGCTGTAGTGGCAGAATACTGGTTAAAGGTAACACAGAGGTTGAACATCATGGTGGGCGCTAACGTTGAATGCACTGTTCGTACATGTCTGCTGGGTCTCTTACCTGAAATGCGTGCAAATAAACGTAAGTTTGTCATGATCGCGTTGCTTTTAGCGAAAAGGAGAATATCAATCTGCTGGGGTGGTGCTAGAGCTCCGACGATTGAACTGTGGATCCACGACCTGACATATTGTAGAGACACATTGCAAACATATGAGGAGGAACTGCCTATGGGTTCTAAACCTAGAGACTATTGGAACTATTTGACTCAATACTTGCACATGTACCAGGCTGGTTGACTATGATTAATAGCTGCACTATGATGATGTAATTTATGGCAATATTGTTAAGTTATAGATATTGGACGAAGGATGTTGTGGTACCACGGCCTATGTGTTATTTACCTGTTAACACTGTATGTTTTTACAAAATGCTAATAAAAATAAATAAAAAAACTGAAAACACTACCCACAGCACGACCCCTACACTACTCAAACACCACTGCACTACCCTAAACCCTAAAACACTAGACCCAGCAAGACCCCCTACAGTACACAAACACCACTGCACTACCCTAAACCCTAAAACACTACCCCAAGCATGACCCCCTGCACTACCCAAACACCACTGCACTACCCTACACCCTAAAACACTACTCCCAGCACGACCCCCTTCACTACCCAAACACAACTGCACTACCCTAAACCCAAAAACAATACCCCAGCACGACCCCCTACACTATCCAAACACCACTGCACTACCCTAAACCCTAAAACACGACTCGCTACACTACACAAACACCACGGTACTACCCTAAACCCTAAAACACTACCACCAGCACTACCCCCTACACTACAAAAACACGACTGCACAGCCTTAAACTCTAAAACACTGCCCCCAGCATGACCCCCAACTCTACACAAACAACACTGCACTGCCTTAAACCCTAAAACACTACCACAGCATGACCCCCTACACGACACAAACACCAATGTACTACCCTAAACCCTAAAACACTACGCCCAGCATGACCCCCTTCACTACCCAAACAAAACTGCACTACCCTAAACCCAAAAACACTACCCCTAGCACGACCCCCTACACTACCCAAACACCAATGCACTACCGTAAACCCTAAAACACGACTCGCTACACTACACAAACACCACGGTACTACCCTAAACCCTAAAACACTACCACCAGCACTACCCCCTACACTACACAAATACCACTGCACTACCCTAAACCCTAAAACACTACCCCCAGCATGACCCCCTACACTACACAAACACAACTGCACTACCCTAAACCCTAAAACATAACCCCCAGCACTACACCCTATACTACCCATACACCACTGCACTACCCTAAACCCTAAAACACTACCCCCACACGACCCCTACACTACACAAACACCACTGCACTACCCTAAACCCTATAACACTACCACAAGCACGAACCCCTTCACTACCCAAACACAACTGCACTACCCTAAACCCAAAAACACGACTCAAAACACTACACAAACACCACTGTGCTACTCTAAATCCTAAAATACTACCCCCAGCATGACCCCCTACACTACATAAACACCACTGCACTACCCTAAACCCTAAAAAACTATCCCCTAAACTACACAAACACAACTGCACTAACCTAAACCCTAAAACACTACCCCAACACGACCCCCTACACTACACAAACACCACTGCACTACCCACAACCCTTAAACACTACCTCAAGCATGACCCCCTATACAACCCAAACATCACTGTACTACCCTAAACCCTAAAACACTACCCCCAGCACTATCCCCTACACTACCCAAACACCACTGCACTACCCTAAACCCTAAAACACTACCCCCAGCATGACCCCGTTCAATAAAAATGCACCACTGCACTATCCTAAACCCTAATGCACTACCACCACCACGACTCCCTACACTACCCAAACAGCACTGCACTACTCAAAACACTAAATCTACCACCAGCACAATTCCCTACACCACACAAACACCACTGCACTACCCTAAACCCTAAAACACTACCCCCAGCACGACCCCCTTCACTACACAAACACCACTGCACTGCCTAAACCCTAAAACACTACCTCCAACACGACCCCCTACACTACACAAACACCACTGCACTACCCTAAACCCTAAACCACTATCCTAAGCACGACCCTCTACACTACACAAACACAACTGTACTACGCTAAACCCTAAAACACTACCCCCAGGATGACCCCCTTCACTACCCAAACACCACTGCACTACCCTAAACCCAAAAACAATACCCCCAGCACTACCCCCTACATTACCCAAACACCACTGCAAAACCCTAAACCCAAAAACACTACCCCAGCATTACCCCCTATACTACCCTAACACCACTACACTACCCTAAACCCTGAAACATTACCCCCAGCATGACCCCCTACACTACACAGACACCACTGCACTGCAGTAAACCCTAATACACAACCCCCAGCACGACCCCCTACACTACACAAACACCACTGTGCTACCCTAAATCCTAAAATACTACCCCCAGCATGACCCCCTACACTACATAAACACCACTGCACTACCCTAAACCCTAAAAACTATCCCCTAAACTACACAAACACAACTGCACTAACCTAAACCCTAAAACACTACCCCAACACGACCCCCTACACTACACAAACACCACTGCACTACCCACAACCCTTAAACACTACCTCCAGCATGACCCCCTATACAACCCAAACATCACTGTACTACCCTAAACCCTAAAACACTACCCCCAGCACTATCCCCTACACTACCCAAACACCACTGCACTACCCTAAACCCTAAAACACTACCCCCAGCATGACCCCGTTCAATAAAAATGCACCACTGCACTATCCTAAACCCTAATGCACTACCACCACCACGACTCCCTACACTACCCAAACAGCACTGCACTACTCTAAACACTAAATCTACCACCAGCGCAATTCCCTACACCACACAAACACCACTGCACTACCCTAAACCCTAAAACACTACCCCCAGCACGACCCCCTTCACTACACAAACACCACTGCACTGCCTAAACCCTAAAACACTACCTCCAACACGACCCCCTACACTACACAAACACCACCGCACTACCCTAAACCCTAAATCTACCCCCAGCATGACCCCCTACTCTACACAAACACCACTGCACTACCCTAAACCCTAAACCACTATCCTAAGCACGACCCTCTACACTACACAAACACAACTGTACTACGCTAAACCCTAAAACACTACCCCCAGGATGACCCCCTTCACTACCCAAACACCACTGCACTACCCTAAACCCAAAAACAATACCCCCAGCTCAACCCCCTACATTACCCAAACACCACTGCAAAACCCTAAACCCCAAAACACTACCCCAGCATTACCCCCTATACTACCCTAACACCACTGCACTACCCTAAACCCTGAAACATTACCCCCAGCATGACCCCCTACACTACACAGACACCACTGCACTGCAGTAAACCCTAATACACAACCCCCAGCACGACCCCCTACACTACCCAAACATCACTGCAATGCACTGCCCTAAACCTGAAATCACTACCCCCAGCACGACCCCCTACACTACTCAAACACCACTGCACTAGCCTAAACCCTTAAACACTACCTCAGCAAGACCCCCTACTGTACACAAAATCCACTGCACTACCCTAAACCCTAAAACACTACCCCCAGCATGACCCCCTACACTATCCAAACACCACTGCACTACCCTACACCCAAAAACACTACCCCAGTACGAACCCCTAAACTACACAAACACCACTGCACTACCCTAAACCCTAAAACACTACCCTAGCATGATGCCCTACTCTACCCAAACACCACTGCTCTACCCTAAACCCTAAAACACGACCCACTATCCTACAAAAGCACCACTGCACTATCCTAAATACAAAAAATATAACCCCAGCATGACCCCCTACCCTACACAAACACAACTGCACTAACCTAAACCCTAAAACACTACCCCAACACGACCCCCTACACTACACAAACACCACTGCACTACCCACAACCCTTAAACACTACCTCCAGCATGACCCCCTATACAACCCAAACATCACTGTACTACCCTAAACCCTAAAACACTACCCCCAGCACTATCCCCTACACTACCCAAACACCACTGCACTACCCTAAACCCTAAAACACTACCCCCAGCATGACCCCGTTCAATAAAAATGCACCACTGCACTATCCTAAACCCTAATACACTACCACCACCACGACTCCCTACACCACACAAACACCACTGCACTACCCTAAACCCTAAAACACTACCCCCAGCATGACCCCCTGCTCTACCCAAACACCACTGCACTACCCTACACCCTAAAACACTACCCCCAGCACGACACCCTTCACTACCCAAACACAACTGCACTACCCTAAACCCCAAAACAATACCCCCAGCACGACCCCCTACACTACCCAAACACCACTGCACTACCCTAAACCCTAAAACACGACCCCCTCACTATACAAACACCACTGAACTACCCTAAACCCTAAAACACTACCCCCAGCACGACCCCCTACACTACACAAACACCACTGCACTACCCTATACCATAACACAATACCCCCTACACTACACAAACACCACTGCACTACCCTAACCACTAAAACACTACCCCCAGTTCGACCCCTACACTACACAAACACCACTGCACAACCCTCAACCCTTAAACATTACCCCCAGCACGACCCCCTAAACTACCCAAACATCACTGCACTATCCAAAACCCAAAAACACTACCCCAGCACTACCCCTACACTACCCAAACAGCACTGCACTACCCTAAACCCTAAGACACTACCCCCGTCACGACCCCGAACACTACACAAGCACAATTGCACTACAGTAAACCCTAAAACACTACCCCAGCACGACACACTACACTACCCAAACATAACTGCACTACCCTAAACCCTAAAACACTACCACCAGCAAGACTCCGTACACTACCCAAACACCACTGCACTACCCTAAACCCTAAATCTACCCCAGCACAATCCCCTATACTACACAGACACCACTGCACTACCCTAAACTCTGAAACACGACCCCCTACATTACACAAACACCACTGCACTAGCCTAAACCCTAAAACACTACCCCCAGCACGACCCACTTCACTACAAAAACACGACTGCACAGCCTTAAACTCTAAAACACTACCCCCAGCATGACCCCCAACACTACACAAACACCACTGCACTGCCTTAAACCCTAAAACACTACCACAGCATGACTTCCTACCCTACACAAACACCACTGTTCTACCCTAAACCCTAAAACACTACCCCCAGCATGACCCCCTTCACTACCCAAACTCAACTACACTAACCTAAAGCCAAAAACACTACCCACAGCACGACCCCCTACACTGCACATGCACCACTGCACTACACTAAAACCTATAACATTACCCCCGGCACGACCCCCTACACTACACAAACACCACTGTACTACCCTAAACCCTAAAACACTACGCCCAGCATGACCCCCTTCACTACCCAAACACAACTGCACTACCCTAAACCCCAAAACACTACCCCTAGCACGACCCCCTACACTACCCAAACACCAATGCACTACCGTAAACCCTAAAACACGACTCGCTACACTACACAAACACCACGGTACTACCCTAAACCCTAAAACACTACCACCAGCACTACCCCCTACACTACACAAATACCACTGCACTACCCTAAACCCTAAAACACTACCCCCAGCATGACTCCCTACACTACACAAACACAACTGCACTACCCTAAAGCCTAAAACATAATCCCCAGCACTACACCCTATACTACCCATACAGCACTGCACTAACCTAAACCCTAAAACACTACCCCCACACGACCCCTACACTACACAAACAACACTGCACTACCCTAAACCCTATAACACCACCACGAGCACGACCCCCTTCACTACCCAAACACAACTGCACTACCCTAAACCCAAAAACACTACCCCCAGCACGACCCCCTACACTACCCAAACACCAATGCTCTACTCTAAACCCTAAAACACGACTCAAAACACTACACAAACACCACTGTGCTACCCTAAATCCTAAAATACTACCCCCAGCATGACCCCCTACACTACATAAACACCACTGCACTACCCTAAACCCTAAAAAAATATCCCCTAAACTACACAAACACAACTGCACTAACCTAAACCCTAAAACACTACCCCAACACGACCCCCTACACTACACAAACACCACTGCACTACCCACAACCCTTAAACACTACCTCCAGCATGACCCCCTATACAACCCAAACATCACTGTACTACCCTAAACCCTAAAACACTACCCCCAGCACTATCCCCTACACTACCCAAACACCACTGCACTACCCTAATCCCTAAAACACTACCCCCAGCATGACCCCGTTCAATAAAAATGCATCACTGCACTATCCTAAACCCTAATACACTACCACCACCACGACTCCCTACACTACCCAAACAGCACTGCACTACTCTAAACACTAAATCTACCACCAGCACAATTCCCTACACCACACAAACACCACTGCACCACCCTAAACCCTAAAACACTACCCCCCGCACGACCCCCTTCACTACACAAACACCTCTGCACTACCCTAAACCCTAAAACACTACACTAAGCACGACCCCCTACACTACACAAACACAACTGTACTACGCTAAACCCTAAAACACTACCCCCAGGACGACCCCCTTCACTACCCAAACACAACTGCACTACCCTAAACCCAAAAACAATACCCCCATCACAACCCCCTACATTACCCAAACACCACTGCAAAACCCTAAACCCAAAAACACTACCCCAGCATGACCCCCTACACTACCCAAACACCACTGCACTACCCTAAACCCTGAAACATTACCCCCAGCATGACCCCCTACACTACACAGACACCACTGCACTGCAGTAAACGCTAATACACAACCCCCAGCACGACCCCCTACACTACCCAAACACCACTGCAATGCACTGCCCTAAACCTGAAATCACTACCCCCAGCACGACCCCCCTACACTACTCAAACACCACTGCACTACCCTAAACCCTAAAACACTACCCCCAGCATGACCCCCTACACTACCCAAACACCACTGCACTACCCTACACCCAAAAACACTACCCCAGTACGAACCCCTAAACTACACAAACACCACTGCACTACCCTAAACCCTAAAACACTACCCTAGCATGACGCCCTACTCTACCCAAACACCACTGCTCTACCCTAAACCCTAAAACACGACCCACTATCCTACACAAGCACCACTGCACTATCCTAAATACAAAAAATATAACCCCAGCATGACCCTACACAAACAACACTGCACTAACCTAAACCCTAAAACACTACCCCCAGCATGACCCCCTATTCTACATAAACACAACTACACTACCCACAACCCTTAAACACTACCTCTAGCACAACCCCCTACACAACCCAAACATCACTGTACTACCCTAAACCCTAAAACACTACCCCCAGCACTACCCCCTATACTACCCAAACACCAATGCACTACCCTAAACCCTAAAACACTACCGCCAGCATGACCCTGTACACTAAATATGCACCACTGCACTACCCTAAACCCTAAAACACTACCCCCAGCATGACACCCTAACTACCCAAACATAACTGCACTACCCTAAACCCTAATACCCTACCACCAGCACGACTCCCTACCTTACCCAAACACCACTGCACTACTCTAAACACTAAATCTACCACCAGCACAATCCCGTACACTACAAAAACACCACTGCACTACCCTAAACACTAAAACACTACCCCCAGCACGACCCCCTTCACTACACAAACACCACTGCACTGCCTTAAACCCTAAAACACTACCCTCAGCACGACCCCCTAAACTACCCAATCATCACTGCACTACCCTAAACCCTAAAACACTACCCCCAGTACGACCCCCTTCACTACACAAACACCACTGCACTGCCCTAAACCTGAAAACACTACCCACAGCACGACCCCTACACTACACAAACACCACTGCACTACCCTAAACCCTAAAACACTATCCCCCGCATGACCCCCTGCACTACCCAAACAACACTGCACTACCCTATACCCTGAAACACTACCCCCAGCACGACCCCCTTCACTACCCAAACACAACTGCACTACCCTAAACCCAAAAACAATACCCCCAGCACGACCCCCTACACTACCCAAACACCACTGCACTACCCTAAACCCTAAAGCACGACCCCCTACACTATACAAACATCACTGAACTACCCTAAACCCTAAAACACTACCCCCAGAACGACCTCCTACACTACCCAAAAAACACTGCACTACCCTACACCCTAAAACACTACCCCAGTACGAACTCATACACTACACAAACACCACTGCACTACCCTAAACCCTAAAACACTACCCTAGCATGACCCCCTACTCTACCCAAACACCACTGCACTATCCTAAAGCCTAATACATGACCCCCTACACTACACAAACACCACTGCACTATCCTAAACGCTAAAACATTACCCCATCATGACCCCCTACACTACACAAACACCACTGCACTACCCTGAACCCGAGCACACTACCACTACACTACACAAATACCACTGCACTACCCTAAACCCTAAAACACTACCCCCAGCACGACCCCCTACACTACACAAACACCACTGCACTACCCTAAACCCTTAAACACTATCCCCAGTACGACCCCCTTTACTACACAAACACCACTGCACTGCACTGCCCTAAAGCTGAAAACACTACCCACAGCACGACCCCTACACTACTCAAACACCACTGCACTTCCCTAAACCCTAAAACACTATCCTCAGCAAGACCCCCAACAGTACACAAACACCACTGCACTACCCTAATCCCTAAAACACTACCCCCAGCATGACCCCCTACACTACCCAAACACCACTGCACTACCCTAAACCCTAAAACACGACCCCCTACACTATACAAACACCACTGCACTACCCTAAACCCTAAAAACTCTACCCCCAGCACGACCCCCTGCACTACACAAACACCACTGCACTAGCCTAAACCCTAAAACACTACCCTACAGTACACAAACACCACTGCTCTACCCTAAACCCTTAAACATTACCCCCAGCACGACCCCCTACACTACCCAAACATCACTGCACTACCCTAAACCCTAAAACACTACCCCCAGCACTTCCCCCTACACTAGCCATACACCACTGCACTACCCTGAACCCTAAGACACTACCCCCATCATGACCCCGTACACTACACAAGCACCACTGCACTACAGTAAACCCTAAAACACTACCCCCAGCACGACACACTACACTACCCAAGCACCACTGCACTACCCTAAACCCTAAATCTACTCCAGCACAATCCCCTACACTACACAAACACCACTGCACTACCCTAATTTTTAAAACACTACCCCCAGCACAACCCCCTTCACTACACAAACACCACTGCACAGCCTTAAACCCTAAAACACTACCCCCAGCATGACCCTCTAAACTACACAAACACCACTGCACTACCCTAAACCCTAAAACACTACCCCCTACTCAAGTTTATAGTGAAACGACAGACGGCGAGAACTTACGGTGAAAGTGGCAGGCCCGGTAAATATTTAGCTGCCAAAATTTGCTTCGGACCGGCGCCACAGACAGTCCGGGCAATAAGGGATGCCATCGGGAGCTGAAATATGATGCACAGGGTATACTGAGAGAATTCATGGGCGCGTATGAGGCATTATATGCATCACAGCCTACAACCCCGCCAGAGACGTAAATGGATTACCTAGAAGATATTTACATTGCATGGCTATCAGATGCACAAAGAGCCTACCTGTCCCGGCCTGTCACAGTGGAAGAGATACCAGAAGTTATTAAATCCCTACCGAATGGGAAAGCCCCTGGCCCAGACGGGTTTACATGTGAATTTTACAAGGCGTTTGTCGATCAACTAGCACCTCACCTGGTCCAGATGTATGGCAATGCACATGAAAAACGGGTGTTGCCGCCAACACTGAGAGAAGCCATACTGATTGCCCTACTAAAGCCAAACAAAGACCCTGAATACTGTGACTCGTATAGGCCGCTGTCCCTCCTTAATGTAGACAACAAGATCTTGGCAAAACTCCTTGCAACTAGGTTGAAACCTTTAATGACTAATTTGATACTGCCAGATCAATCGGGTTTTATCCCTTCCAGATCAACAGCCCATAATACTAGGACACTATTTGCGTTGTCACATTACCTGCTGTCCACTACTAAAGCCGCTGCTGTACTATTAGATGCGGCTAAAGCCTTTGATTCTATTGAATGGTCATATCTCAATACAGTTCTACAACGGATGGGCTTTCCCCCTATCTTTCTCCAATGGGTACAATTGTTATACAGAGAGCCAATGGCTCGCATAAGGGTAAACAAGTTCATATCTGAGCCCATCAGTATCACGAGAGGGACGCGGCAAGGGTGACCGCTGTCCCCCTTGCTATTTGCGATAGCGTTAGAGCCATTGGCTTGTAAAATTAGACAGAACCACCATTACTCGGCGCTTCAATTCCCGCAACGTCCCTTACATCTCATTGTACGTGGATGATATGGTGTTATATGTACGTGACCCTGAGATGCATCTGAACCATTTGCTGAGAGAATACATTAAGTTTGGGCAGCAGTCAGGCCTTAAAATCAATTGGTCCATATCGCTGATTATACCGTTAACAGACACCACACACCCATGCTCTATGGACTATCCATTGGAGTGGCAATCAGAGCCGGTGAGCTATCTGGGCGTCTGGTATCACCGTGACCCAGAAATTGTAATTCGAACCAATTATGGTAGAGCAATTGGGAGGCTGGAAGAAAAAATAGGGCGCTGGATTCATTTACCTCTATCGTTGGCAGATCGGCTAGCCATTGTAAAGATGGTTCTCCTGCCCAAACTATTATATCTTTTTAATAATATCCCGATCCGACCGCCACAGGAAGTTTTCCGTAGAATCTCCACTATGGTCCTTAGATTAATATGGGCTGGTAAGCATGCTCGCATCGAATTGCACACTCTCACATTGCCCTATTCGCAGGGGGGATTTAAGGTCCCTGATTTTTTATTGTACTATCTATGCGCGCAAGCGCAGTATGCACATTTTTGGTATCACTCAATCCCCTACCTCACACATGTGGCAATCGATGAGGGGGATGCATATCCGATTCCATTAAATGCTATCATAACCCATCATAGACCTCCACTTCATAATCGGGATATTAACACTATAGATGTGACCAATAGTGCCTGGCGAGAAATGGGTAGGAAGGCGCGTAAATTACCGTTGTACGCTGCGCGTACACTATCACCCTGAGCTATCTGTTACGCAAGAAGAAGTGGGTATGGGACTGCTAAGACAAGTGGGCTTTAATACCATGGGGGATTTATACAGCGATGGGTCCTTTAAACAGCTTGCTGAGCTGTCCTTTATAAGTAATCAAACGTCATTATTCAGATTTACGTATTATAGGCTCCAAACTGCACTGAAGAAATTATACCCCACTCACCCGTCGGAGCCACCGCAACTGACTACTCTGCAGTTACTGATCACAACACCCACCACTAAACGACTGATATCTAAACTATATGCTATACTGCAGGAGGACATTGCGGGCATTACACATAAAGCACTGGAGAAATGGAATAGTAGCCTGGATGCTCCGCTGACGATAGAGGAGTGGACTAAAGCTTGTTCTATTACGGGATTGTTGACACCCAATGGAAATTTGCGTATATTACACTATAAATACCTCCATCAAACTTATTACACCCCAGCTAGGCTTCATCGATATGGTCTGTGAGCAGACTCCACCTGTTGTCGCTGTAATGCAGAACAAGCAGACTTCATACATATGGCAAGGCAATGTGCTGTAGTGGCAGAATACTGGTTAAAGGTAACACAGAGGTTGAACATCATGGTGGGCGCTAACGTTGAATGCACTGTTCGTACATGTCTGCTGGGTCTCTTACCTGAAATGCGTGCAAATAAACGTAAGTTTGTCATGATCGCGTTGCTTTTAGCGAAAAGGAGAATATCAATCTGCTGGGGTGGTGCTAGAGCTCCGACGATTGAACTGTGGATCCACGACCTGACATATTGTAGAGACACATTGCAAACATATGAGGAGGAACTGCCTATGGGTTCTAAACCTAGAGACTATTGGAACTATTTGACTCAATACTTGCACATGTACCAGGCTGGTTGACTATGATTAATAGCTGCACTATGATGATGTAATTTATGGCAATATTGTTAAGTTATAGATATTGGACGAAGGATGTTGTGGTACCACGGCCTATGTGTTATTTACCTGTTAACACTGTATGTTTTTACAAAATGCTAATAAAAATAAATAAAAAAACTGAAAACTGAAAACACTACCCACAGCACGACCCCTACACTACTCAAACACCACTGCACTACCCTAAACCCTAAAACACTACACCCAGCAAGACCCCCTACAGTACACAAACACCACTGCACTACCCTAAACCCTAAAACACTACCCCAAGCATGACCCCCTGCACTACCCAAACACCACTGCACTACCCTACACCCTAAAACACTACCCCCAGCACGACCCCCTTCACTACCCAAACACAACTGCACTACCCTAAACCCAAAAACAATACCCCAGCACGACCCTCTACACTATCCAAACACCACTGCACTACCCTAAACCCTAAAACACGACTCGCTACACTACACAAACACCACGGTACTACCCTAAACCCTAAAACACTACCACCAGCACTACCCCCTACACTACAAAAACACGACTGCACAGCCTTAAACTCTAAAACACTACCCCCAGCATGACCTCCAACTCTACACAAACAACACTGCACTGCCTTAAACCCTAAAACACTACCACAGCATGACCCCCTACACGACACAAACACCAATGTACTACCCTAAACCCTAAAACACTACGCCCAGCATGACCCCCTTCACTACCCAAACAAAACTGCACTACCCTAAACCCAAAAACACTACCCCTAGCACGACCCCCTACACTACCCAAACACCAATGCACTACCGTAAACCCTAAAACACGACTCGCTACACTACACAAACACCACGGTACTACCCTAAACCCTAAAACACTACCACCAGCACTACCCCCTACACTACACAAATACCACTGCACTACCCTAAACCCTAAAACACTACCCCCAGCATGACCCCCTACACTACACAAACACAACTGCACTACCCTAAACCCTAAAACATAACCCCCAGCACTACACCCTATACTACCCATACACCACTGCACTACCCTAAACCCTAAAACACTACCCCCACACGACCCCTACACTACACAAACACCACTGCACTACCCTAAACCCTATAACACTACCACAAGCACGAACCCCTTCACTACCCAAACACAACTGCACTATCCTAAACCCAAAAACACGACTCAAAACACTACACAAACACCACTGTGCTACCCTAAATCCTAAAATACTACCCCCAGCATGACCCCCTACACTACATAAACACCACTGCACTACCCTAAACCCTAAAAAACTATCCCCTAAACTACACAAACACAACTGCACTAACCTAAACCCTAAAACACTACCCCAACACGACCCCCTACACTACACAAACACCACTGCACTACCCACAACGCTTAAACACTACCTCCAGCATGACCCCCTATACAACCCAAACATCACTGTACTACCCTAAACCCTAAAACACTACCCCCAGCACTATCCCCTACACTACCCAAACACCACTGCACTACCCTAAACCCTAAAACACTACCCCCAGCATGACCCCGTTCAATAAAAATGCACCACTGCACTATCCTAAACCCTAATCCACTACCACCACCACGACTCCCTACACTACCCAAACAGCACTGCACTACTCAAAACACTAAATCTACCACCAGCACAATTCCCTACACCACACAAACACCACTGCACTACCCTAAACCCTAAAACACTACCCCCAGCACGACCCCCTTCACTACACAAACACCACTGCACTGCCTAAACCCTAAAACACTACCTCCAACACGACCCCCTACACTACACAAACACCACTGCACTACCCTAAACCCTAAACCACTATCCTAAGCACGACCCTCTACACTACACAAACACAACTGTACTACGCTAAACCCTAAAACACTTACCCCCTATACTACCCTAACACCACTGCACTACCCTCAACCCAAAAACAATACCCCCAGCACAACCCCCTACATTACCCAAACACCACTGCAAAACCCTAAACCCAAAAACACTACCCCAGCATTACCCCCTATACTACCCTAACACCACTGCACTACCCTAAACCCTGAAACATTACCCCCAGCATGACCCCCTACACTACACAGACACCACTGCACTGCAGTAAACCCTAATACACAACCCCCAGCACGACCCCCTACACTACACAAACACCACTGTGCTACCCTAAATCCTAAAATACTACCCCCAGCATGACCCCCTACACTACATAAACACCACTGCACTACCCTAAACCCTAAAAAACTATCCCCTAAACTACACAAACACAACTGCACTAACCTAAACCCTAAAACACTTCCCCAACACGACCCCCTACACTACACAAACACCACTGCACTACCCACAACCCTTAAACACTACCTCCAGCATGACCCCCTATACAACCCAAACATCACTGTACTACCCTAAACCCTAAAACACTACCCCCAGCACTATCCCCTACACTACCCAAACACCACTGCACTACCCTAAACCCTAAAACACTACCCCCAGCATGACCCCGTTCAATAAAAATGCACCACTGCACTATCCTAAACAATAATGCACTACCACCACCACGACTCCCTACACTACCCAAACAGCACTGCACTACTCTAAACACTAAATCTACCACAGCGCAATTCCCTACACCACACAAACACCACTGCACTACCCTAAACCCTAAAACACTACCCCCAGCACGACCCCCTTCACTACAAAAACACCACTGCACTGCCTAAACCCTAAAACACTACCTCCAACACGACCCCTACACTGCACAAACACCACCGCACTACCCTAAACCCTAAATCTACCCCCAGCATGACCCCCTACTCTACACAAACACCACTGCACTACCCTAAACCCTAAACCACTATCCTAAGCACGACCCTCTACACTACACAAACACAACTGTACTACGCTAAACCCTAAAACACTACCCCCAGGATGACCCCCTTCACTACCCAAACACCACTGCACTACCCTAAACCCAAAAACAATACCCCCAGCACAACCCCCTACATTACCCAAACACCACTGCAAAACCCTAAACCCAAAAACACTACCCCAGCATTACCCCCTATACTACCCTAACACCACTGCACTACCCTAAACCCTGAAACATTACCCCCAGCATGACCCCCTACACTACACAGACACCACTGCACTGCAGTAAACCCTAATACACAACCCCCAGCACGACCCCCTACACTACCCAAACACCACTGCAATGCACTGCCCTAAACCTGAAATCACTACCCCCAGCACGACCCCCTACACTACTCAAACACCACTGCACTACCATAAACCCTTAAACACTACCTCAGCAAGACCCCCTACCGTACACAAAATCCACTGCACTACCCTAAACCCTAAAACACTACCCCCAGCATGACCCCCTACACTATCCAAACACCACTGCACTACCCTACACCCAAAAACACTACCCCAGTACGAACCCCTAAACTACACAAACACCACTGCACTACCCTAAACCCTAAAACACTACCCTAGCATGACGCCCTACTCTACCCAAACACCACTGCTCTACCCTAAACCCTAAAACACGACCCACTATCCTACAAAAGCACCACTGCACTATCCTAAATACAAAAAATATAACCCCAGCATGACCCCCTACCCTACACAAACAACACTGCACTAACCTAAACCCTAAAACACTACCCCCAGCATGACCCCCTATACTACATTAACACAACTACACTACCCACAACCCTTAAACACTACCTCTAGCACAACCCCCTACACAACCCAAACATCACTGTACTACCCTAAACCCTAAAACACTACCCCCAGCACTACCCCCTATACTACCCAAACACCAATGCACTACCCTAAACCCTAAAACACTACCGCCAGCATGACCCTGTACACTAAATATGCACCACTGCACTACCCTAAACCCTAAAAACTACCCCCAGCACGACACCCTAACTACCCAAACATAACTGCACTACCCTAAACCCTAAAACACTACCCCCAGCAAGACCCCCTACAGTACACAAAGACCACTGCACTACCCTAAACCCCGAAACACTACCCCCAGCATGACCCCCTGCTCTACCCAAACACCACTGCACTACCCTACACCCTAAAACACTACCCCCAGCACGACCCCCTTCACTACCCAAACACAACTGCACTACCCTAAACCCCAAAACAATACCCCCAGCACGACCCCCTACACTACCCAAACACCACTGCACTACCCTAAACCCTAAAACACGACCCCCTCACTATACAAACACCACTGAACTACCCTAAACCCTAAAACACTACCCCCAGCACGACCCCCTACACTACACAAACACCACTGCACTACCCTATACCATAACACAATACCCCCTACACTACACAAACACCACTGCACTACCCTAACCACTAAAACACTACCCCCAGTTCGACCCCTACACTACACAAACACCACTGCACAACCCTCAACCCTTAAACATTACCCCCAGCACGACCCCCTAAACTACCCAAACATCACTGCACTATCCAAAACCCAAAAACACTACCCCAGCACTACCCCTACACTACCCAAACAGCACTGCACTACCCTAAACCCTAAGACACTACCCCCGTCACGACCCCGAACACTACACAAGCACAATTGCACTACAGTAAACCCTAAAACACTACCCCAGCACGACACACTACACTACCCAAACATAACTGCACTACCCTAAACCCTAAAACACTGCCACCAGCAAGACTCCGTACACTACCCAAACACCACTGCGCTACCCTAAACCCTAAATCTACCCCAGCACAATCCCCTATACTACACAGACACCACTGCACTACCCTAAACTCTGAAACACGACCCCCTACATTACACAAACACCACTGCACTAGCCTAAACCCTAAAACACTACCCCCAGCACGACCCACTTCACTCCAAAAACACGACTGCACAGCCTTAAAATCTAAAACACTACCCCCAGCATGACCCCCAACACTACACAAACACCACTGCACTGCCTTAAACCCTAAAACACTACCCACAGCACGACCCCCTACACTGCACATGCACCACTGCACTACACTAAAACCTATAACATTACCCCCGGCACGACCCCCTACACTACACAAACACCACTGTACTACCCTAAACCCTAAAACACTACGCCCAGCATGACCCCCTTCACTACCCAAACACAACTGCACTACCCTAAACCCCAAAACACTACCCCTAGCACAACCCCCTACACTACCCAAACACCAATGCACTACCGTAAACCCTAAAACACGACTCGCTACACTACAAAAACACCACGGTACTACCCTAAACCCTAAAACACTACCACCAGCACTACCCCCTACACTACACAAACACCACTGCACTACCCTAAACCCTAAAACACTACCCCCAGCACGACCCCCTTCACTACACAAACACCACTGCACTGCCTAAACCCTAAAACACTACCTCCAACACGACCCCTACACTACACAAACACCACCGCACTACCCTAAACCCTAAATCTACCCCCAGCATGACCCCCTACTCTACACAAACACCACTGCACTACCCTAAACCCTAAACCACTATCCTAAGCACGACCCTCTACACTACACAAACACAACTGTACTACGCTAAACCCTAAAACACTACCCCCAGGATGACCCCCTTCACTACCCAAACACCACTGCACTACCCTAAACCCAAAAACAATACCCCCAGCACAACCCCCTACATTACCCAAACACCACTGCAAAACCCTAAACCCAAAAACACTACCCCAGCATTACCCCCTATACTACCCTAACACCACTGCACTACCCTAAACCCTGAAACATTACCCCCAGCATGACCCCCTACACTACACAGACACCACTGCACTGCAGTAAACCCTAATACACAACCCCCAGCACGACCCCCTACACTACCCAAACACCACTGCAATGCACTGCCCTAACCCTGAAATCACTACCCCCAGCACGACCCCCTACACTACTCAAACACCACTGCACTACCCTAAACCCTTAAACACTACCTCAGCAAGACCCCCTACCGTACACAAAATCCACTGCACTACCCTAAACCCTAAAACACTACCCCCAGCATGACCCCCTACACTATCCAAACACCACTGCACTACCCTACACCCAAAAACACTACCCCAGTACGAACCCCTAAACTACACAAACACCACTGCACTACCCTAAACCCTAAAACACTACCCTAGCATGACGCCCTACTCTACCCAAACACCACTGCTCTACCCTAAACCCTAAAACACGACCCACTATCCTACAAAAGCACCACTGCACTATCCTAAATACAAAAAATATAACCCCAGCATGACCCCCTACCCTACACAAACAACACTGCACTAACCTAAACCCTAAAACACTACCCCCAGCATGACCCCCTATACTACATAAACACAACTACACTACCCACAACCCTTAAACACTACCTCTAGCACAACCCCCTACACAACCCAAACATCACTGTACTACCCTAAACCCTAAAACACTACCCTCAGCACTACCCCCTATACTACCCAAACACCAATGCACTACCCTAAACCCTAAAACACTACCGCCAGCATGACCCTGTACACTAAATATGAACCACTGCACTACCCTAAACCCTAAAAACTACCCCCAGCACGACACCCTAACTACCCAAACATAACTGCACTACCCTAAACCCTAAAACACTACCCCCAGCAAGACCCCCTACAGTACACAAAGACCACTGCACTACCCTAAACCCCGAAACACTACCCCCAGCATGACCCCCTGCTCTACCCAAACACCACTGCACTACCCTACACCCTAAAACACTACCCCCAGCACGACCCCCTTCACTACCCAAACACAACTGCACTACCCTAAACCCCAAAACAATACCCCCAGCACGACCCCCTACACTACCCAAACACCACTGCACTACCCTAAACCCTAAAACACGACCCCCTCACTATACAAACACCACTGAACTACCCTAAACCCTAAAACACTACCCCCAGCACGACCCCCTACACTACACAAACACCACTGCACTACCCTATACCATAACACAATACCCCCTACACTACACAAACACCACTGCACTACCCTAACCACTAAAACACTACCCCCAGTTCGACCCCTACACTACACAAACACCACTGCACAACCCTCAACCCTTAAACATTACCCCCAGCACGACCCCCTAAACTACCCAAACATCACTGAACTATCCAAAACCCAAAAACACTACCCCAGCACTACCCCTACACTACCCAAACAGCACTGCACTACCCTAAACCCTAAGACACTACCCCCGTCACGACCCCGAACACTACACAAGCACAATTGCACTACAGTAAACCCTAAAATACTACCCCAGCACGACACACTACACTACCCAAACATAACTGCACTACCCTAAACCCTAAAACACTGCCACCAGCAAGACTCCGTACACTACCCAAACACCACTGCGCTACCCTAAACCCTAAATCTACCCCAGCACAATCCCCTATACTACACAGACACCACTGCACTACCCTAAACTCTGAAACACGACCCCCTACATTACACAAACACCACTGCACTAGCCTAAACCCTAAAACACTACCCCCAGCACGACCCACTTCACTACAAAAACACGACTGCACAGCCTTAAACTCTAAAACACTACCCCCAGCATGACCCCCAACACTACACAAACACCACTGCACTGCCTTAAACCTTAAAACACTACCCACAGCACGACCCCCTACACTGCACATGCACCACTGCACTACACTAAAACCTATAACATTACCCCCGGCACGACCCCCTACACTACACAAACACCACTGTACTACCCTAAACCCTAAAACACTACGCCCAGCATGACCCCCTTCACTACCCAAACACAACTGCACTACCCTAAACCCCAAAACACTACCCCTAGCACAACCCCCTACACTACCCAAACACCAATGCACTACCGTAAACCCTAAAACACGACTCGCTACACTACACAAACACCACGGTACTACCCTAAACCCTAAAACACTACCACCAGCACTACCCCCTACACTACACAAATATCACTGCACTACCCTAAACCCTAAAACACTACCCCCAGCATGACTCCCTACACTACACAAAAACAACTGCACTACCCTAAAGCCTAAAACATAACCCCCAGCACTACACCCTATACTACCCATACAGCACTGCACTAACCTAAACCCTAAAACACTACCCCCACACGACCCCTACACTACACAAACACCACTGCACTACCCTAAACCCTATAACACCACCACGAGCACGACCCCCTTCACTACCCAAACACAACTGCACTACCCTAAACCCAAAAACACTACCCCCAGCACGACCCCCTACACTACCCAAACACCATTGCTCTACCCTAAACCCTAAAACACGACTCAAAACACTACACAAACACCACTGTGCTACCCTAAATCCTAAAATACTACCCCCAGCATGACCCCCTACACTACATAAACACCACTGCACTACCCTAAACCCTAAAAAACTATCCCCTAAACTACACAAACACAACTGCACTAACCTAAACCCTAAAACACTACCCCAACACGACCCCCTACACTACACAAACACCACTGCACTACCCACAACCCTTAAACACTACCTCCAGCATGACCCCCTATACAACCCAAACATCACTGTACTACCCTAAACCCTAAAACACTACCCCCAGCACTATCCCCTACACTACCCAAACACCACTGCACTACCCTAATCCCTAAAACACTACCCCCAGCATGACCCCGTTCAATAAAAATGCATCACTGCACTATCCTAAACCCTAATACACTACCACCACCACGACTCCCTACACTACCCAAACAGCACTGCACTACTCTAAACACTAAATCTACCACCAGCACAATTCCCTACACCACACAAACACCACTGCACTACCCTAAACCCTAAAACACTACCCCCGCACGACCCCCTTCACTACACAAACACCTCTGCACTACCCTAAACCCTAAAACACACACTAAGCACGACCCCCTACACTACACAAACACAACTGTACTACGCTAAACCCTAAAACACTACCCCCAGGACGACCCCCTTCACTACCCAAACACAACTGCACTACCCTAAACCCAAAAACAATACCCCCAGCACAACCCCCTACATTACCCAAACACCACTGCAAAACCCTAAACCCAAAAACACTACCCCAGCATGACCCCCTACACTACCCAAACACCACTGCACTACCCTAAACCCTGAAACATTAACCCCAGCATGACCCCCTACACTACACAGACACCACTGCACTGCAGTAAACGCTAATACACAACCCCCAGCACGACCCCCTACACTACCCAAACACCACTGCAATGCACTGCCCTAAACCTGAAATCACTACCCCCAGCACGACCCCCCTACATTACTCAAACACCACTGCACTACCCTAAACCCTAAAACACTACCCCCAGCATGACCCCCTACACTACCCAAACACCCCTGCACTACCCTACACCCAAAAACACTACCCCAGTACGAACCCCTAAACTACACAAACACCACTGCACTACCCTAAACCCTAAAACACTACCCTAGCATGACGCCCTACTCTACCCAAACACCACTGCTCTACCCTAAACCCTAAAACACGACCCACTATCCTACACAAGCACCACTGCACTATCCTAAATACAAAAAATTTAACCCCAGCATGACCCCCTACCCTACACAAACAACACTGCACTAACCTAAACCCTAAAACACTACCCCCAGCATGACCCCTTATACTACATAAACACAACTACACTACCCACAACCCTTAAACACTACCTCTAGCACAACCTCCTACAAAACCCAAACATCACTGTACTACCCTAAACCCTAAAACACTACCCCCAGCACTACCCCTATACTACCCAAACACCAATGCACTACCCTAAACCCTAAAACACTACCGCCAGCATGACCCTGTACACTAAATATGCACCACTGCACTACCCTAAACCCTAAAACACTACCCCCAGCATGACACCCTAACTACCCAAACATAACTGCACTACCCTAAACCCTAATACCCTACCACCAGCACGACTCCCTACACTACCCAAACACCACTGCACTACTCTAAACACTAAATCTACCACCAGCACAATCCCGTACACTACAAAAACACCACTGCACTACCCTAAACACTAAAACACTACCCCCAGCACGACCCCCTTCACTACACAAACACCACTGCACTGCCTTAAACCCTAAAACACTACCCTCAGCACGACCCCCTAAACTACCCAAACATCACTGCACTACCCTAAACCCTAAAACACTACCCCCAGTACGACCCCCTTCACTACACAAACACCACTGCACTCCCCTAAACCTGAAAACACTACCCACAGCACGACCCCTACACTACACAAACACCACTGCACTACCCTAAACCCTAAAACACTATCCCCCGCATGACCCCCTGCACTACCCAAACAACACTGCACTACCCTATACCCTGAAACACTACCCCCAGCACGACCCCCTTCACTACCCAAACACAACTGCACTACCCTAAACCCAAAAACAATACCCCCAGCACGACCCCCTACACTACCCAAACACCACTGCACTACCCTAAACCCTAAAGCACGACCCCCTACACTATACAAACATCACTGAACTACCCTAAACCCTAAAACAGTACCCCCAGCACGACCCCCTACACGACACAAACACCACTGCACTACCCTAAACCCTAACACAATACCCACTACACTACACAAACACCACTGCACTACCCTAATCACTAAAACACTACTCCCAGATCGACCCACTACACTACACAAACACCACTGCACTACCCTAAACCCTAAAACACTACCCTAGCATGACGCCCTAATCTACCCAAACACCACTGCTCTACCCTAAACCCTAAAACACGACCCACTATCCTACACAAGCACCACTGCACTTTCCTAAATACAAAAAATATAACCCCAGCATGACCCCCTACCCTACACAAACAACACTGCACTAACCTAAACCCTAAAACACTACCCCCAGCATGACCCCCTATACTACATAACCACAACTACACTGCCCACAACCCTTAAACACTACCTCTAGCACAACCCCCTACACAACCCAAACATCACTGTACTACCCTAAACCCTAAAACACTACCCCCAGCACTACCCCCTATACTACCCAAACACCAATGCACTACCCTAAACCCCAAAACACTACCGCCAGCATGACCCTGTACACTAAATATGCACCACTGCACTACCCTAAACCCTAAAACACTACCCCCAGGACAATACCCTAACTACCCAAACATAACTGCACTACCCTAAACCCTAATACCCTACCACCAGCACGACTCCCTACACTACCCAAACACCACTGCACTACTCTAAACACTAAATCTACCACCAGCACAATCCCGTACACTACAAAAACACCACTGCACTACCCTAAACACTAAAACACTACCCCCAGCACGACCCCCTTCACTACACAAACACCACTGCACTGCCTTAAACCCTAAAACACTACCCTCAGCACGACCCCCTAAACTACCCAAACATCACTGCACTACCCTAAACCCTAAAACACTACCCCCAGTACGACCCCCTTCACTACACAAACACCACTGCACTGCCCTAAACCTGAAAACACTACCCACAGCACGACCCCTACACTACACAAACACCACTGCACTACCCTAAACCCTAAAACACTATCCCCCGCATGACCCCCTGCACTACCCAAACACCACTGCACTACCCTATACCCTGAAACACTACCCCCAGCACGACCCCCTTCACTACCCAAACACAACTGCACTACCCTAAACCCAAAAACAATACCCCCAGCACGACCCCCTACACTACCCAAACACCACTGCACTACCCTAAACCCTAAAGCACGACCCCCTACACTATACAAACATCACTGAACTACCCTAAACCCTAAAACAGTACCCCCAGCACGACCCCCTACACGACACAAACACCACTGCACTACCCTAAACCCTAACACAATACGCACTACACTACACAAACACCACTACACTAACCTAATCACTAAAACACTACTCCCAGATCGACCCCCTACACTTCACAAAAACCACTGCACTACCCTAAACCCTAAGACACTACCCCGTCATGACCCGAACACTACACATGCACAACTGCACTACAGTAAAGTCTAAAACACAACCCCAGCATGACACACTACACTACCCAAACATAACTGCACTACCCTAAAACCTAAAACACTACCACCAGCAAGACTCCCTACACTACCGAAACACCACTGCACTGCCTTAAACCCTAAAACACTAGCACAGCACGACCCCCTACACAACACAAACACCACTGTACTAGCCTAAACCCTAAAACACTACCCCCAGCACGACCCCCTTCACTACCCAAACTTAACTACACTAACCTAAAGCCAAAAACTCTACCCCCCAGCACGACCCCCTACACTAACCAAACACCACTGCACTACCCTAAACTCTAAAATACGACCCCCTACATTACAAAAACACCACTGCACTACCCTAAACCCTAAAACACTACCCCCAGCACGACCCCCTACACTACACAAACACCACTGCACTACCCTAAACCCTAAAACACTACCCCCTACACTACACAAACACCACTGCACTACCATAAAACCTAAAACACTACCCCCAGCACTACCCCCTACACCACCCAAACACCACTGCACTACCCTAAACCCTAAAACACTATACCCAGCACGACCCCTATACTATACAAGCACCACTGCACTCACCTAAACCCTAAAACACTACCCCCAGCACTACCACCTACACTACCCAAACACCACTGCACTATTCTAAACCCTATAACACTACCCCCAGCACGACCCCTATACTTCACAAGCACCAAAGCACTACACTAAACCCTAAAACACTACCTCCAGCACGACACCCTACACTACCCAAACATAACTGCACTACCCTAAACCATAAAACAATTCCACCAGCACGACTCCCTACACTACCCAAACACCACTGCACTACCCTAAACCCTAAATCTACCCCAGCACAACCCCCTTGTCTACACAAACACCACTGCACTGCCTTAAACCCTAAAACACTACCCCCAGCACGACCCCTATTCGACACAAACACCACTGCACTATCCTAAACCCTAAAATACAACCCCAAGCAAAACCTCCTACACTGCACAAACACCACTGTACTACCGTAAACCCTAAAAGACACACCCCCAGCACGAAACCCTTCACTACCCAAACACAACTGCACTACCCTTAACCCAAAAATACTATCCCCAGCACGACCCCTACACTACCCAAACACCACTGCACTACACTAAACCCTAAAACACGACACCCTACCATACACACACACCACTGCACCACCCTAAACCCTAAAACACTATACCCAGCACGACCCAAATACACTACACAAACACCACTGCACTACCCTAAACCCTAACACACGACCCCCTACACTACACAAACACCACTGCTCTACCCTAAACCCTAAAACACTATACCCAGCACAACCCCCTACACTACACAAACACCACTGCACTACCCTAAACCCTAAAACACTACCCCCAGCATGACCCCTACATGACCCAAACACTACTGCACTACCCTACACCCTAAAACACTACCCCCAGCACGACACCCTTCACTACCCAAAACACAACTGTACTACCCTAAACCCAAAAACACTACCCCCAGCACAACCCCCTACACTAAACAAACACCACTGCACTACCCTAAACTCTAAAACACAACCACCTACATTACACAAACACCACTGCACTACCCTAAACCCTAAAACACTACCCCCAACACTACCCCTACACTACCCAAACACCACTGCACTACCCTAAACCCTAAAACACTACCCCCAGCATGACCCCCTATACTACACAAGCACCACTGCACTACCCTAAACCCTAATACACTACCACCAGCACGACACCCTACACTCTCCAAACATAACTGCACTACATTAAACCATAAAACAATACTGCCAGCACGACTCCCTACACTACCCAAATACCACTGCACTACCCTAAACCCTAAATCTATCCCCAGCACAACCTCCTACAGTACACAAACACCAATGAACTATCCTAAACCCTATAACACTACCCCCAGCATGATCCCCTATACTACACAAACACCACTGCACTACCCTAAACCTACCCCCAGCATGACCCCCAACAGTAAACAAACACCACTGCACTACCCTAAACCCTAAAACACTACCCCAAGCAAAACCCCCTACACTACACAAACACCACTGTACTACCCTAAACCCTAAAACACAACCCCCAGAACGACACCCTTCACTACCCAAACACAACTGCACCACCCTAAACCCTAAAACACTACCCCCAGCATGACCCACTACACTACACAAACATCACTGCACTACCATAAACCCTTAAACACTACCCCCAGCATAACCCCCTACACTACACAAACATCACTGCACTACCATAAACCCTTAAACACTACGCCCAGCATGACCCCCACACTACCAAAACATCACTGCACTACCCTAAACTCTAAAACACTACCCCAAGCACGACCCCCTTCGCTACACAAACACCACTGCACTGCTCTGGCCTAAACCTGAAAACACTACCCATAGCATGACCCCTACACTTCTCAAACAGCACTACACTACCCTAAACCCTAAAACTCTACCCCCAGCAAGACCCCCTACAGTACACAAACACCACTGCACTACCCTAAATCCTAAAACACTACTCCCTACACTACACAAACATCACTGCACTACCGTAAACCCTTAAACACTACGCCCAGCACGACCCCCACACTACCAAAACATCACTGCACTACCCTAAACCCTAAAACACTACCCCCAGCACGACCCCCTTCACTACACAAACACCACTGCACTGCTCTGGCCTAAACCTGAAAACACTACCCATAGCATGACCCCTACACTTCTCAAACACCACTGCACTACACTAAACCCTAAAACACTACCCCCAGCAAGACCCCCTACAGTACAAAAACACCACTGCACTACCCTAAACCCCAAAACACAACCCCCAGCATGACCTCCTACACTACCCAAACACCACTGCACTACCCTAAACCCTAAAACACTACCCCCAGCATGACCCCCTACACTACACAAACATCACTGCACTACCATAAACCCTTAAACACTACGCCCAGCACGACCCCCACACTACCAAATCATCACTGCACTACCCTAAACCCTAAAACACTACCCCCAGCACGACCCCCTTCACTACACAAATACCACTGCTTTGCTCTGGCCTAAACCTGAAAACACTACCCATAGCATGACCCCTATACTTCTCAAACACAACTGCACTACCCTAAACCCTAAAACACTGCCCCAGCAAGACCCCCTACAGTACAAAAACACCACTGCACTACCCTAAACCCAAAAACACAACCCCCAGCACGACCCCCTACACTACCCAAACACCACTGAACTACCCTAAACCCTAAAACACGACCCCCTACACTACACAAACACCACTGCACTACCCTAAACACTAAAACGCTACCCCCAGCACGACCCCCTACAGTACACAAACACCACTGCACTACCCTAAATCTTAAAACACTACTCCCTACACTACACAAACACCACTGCACTACCCTAAACTCTAAAACACTACCCTAGCACGACCTCCTATACTACACAAACGCCACTGCACTACCCTCAACCCTTAAACATTACCCCCAGCACGACCCCCTATACTACCCAAACATCACTGAACTACCCTAAACACTAAAACACTATCCCCAGAACTATCCCCTACACTACCCAACACCACTGCACTACCCTAAACCCAAAAACACTACCCCCAGCACTACACCCTACACTACCCAAACAACACTGCACTACCCTAAACCCTAAAACACGACCCCCTACATAATACAAACACCACTGCACTACCCTAAACCCTAAAACACTTCCCCAGCACAACCCCCTACACTAAACAAACACCACTGCACTACCCTAAACTCTAAAACACAACCACCTACATTACACAAACACCACTGCACTACCCTAAACCCTAAAACACTACCCCCAACACTACCCCTACACTACCCAAACACCACTGCACTACCCTAAACCCTAAAACACTACCCCCAGCATGACCCCCTATACTACACAAGCACCACTGCACTACCCTAAACCCTAATACACTACCACCAGCACGACACCCTACACTCTCCAAACATAACTGCACTACATTAAACCATAAAACAATACTGCCAGCACGACTCCCTACACTACCCAAATACCACTGCACTACCCTAAACCCTAAATCTATCCCCAGCACAACCTCCTACAGTACACAAACACCAATGAACTATCCTAAACCCTATAACACTACCCCCAGCATGATCCCCTATACTACACAAACACCACTGCACTACCCTAAACCTACCCCCAGCATGACCCCCAACAGTAAACAAACACCACTGCACTACCCTAAACCCTAAAACACTACCCCAAGCAAAACCCCCTACACTACACAAACACCACTGTACTACCCTAAACCCTAAAACACAACCCCCAGAACGACACCCTTCACTACCCAAACACAACTGCACCACCCTAAACCCTAAAACACTACCCCCAGCATGACCCACTACACTACACAAACATCACTGCACTACCATAAACCCTTAAACACTACCCCCAGCATAACCCCCTACACTACACAAACATCACTGCACTACCATAAACCCTTAAACACTACGCCCAGCATGACCCCCACACTACCAAAACATCACTGCACTACCCTAAACTCTAAAACACTACCCCAAGCACGACCCCCTTCGCTACACAAACACCACTGCACTGCTCTGGCCTAAACCTGAAAACACTACCCATAGCATGACCCCTACACTTCTCAAACAGCACTACACTACCCTAAACCCTAAAACTCTACCCCCAGCAAGACCCCCTACAGTACACAAACACCACTGCACTACCCTAAATCCTAAAACACTACTCCCTACACTACACAAACATCACTGCACTACCGTAAACCCTTAAACACTACGCCCAGCACGACCCCCACACTACCAAAACATCACTTCACTACCCTAAACCCTAAAACACTACCCCCAGCACGACCCCCTTCACTACACAAACACCACTGCACTGCTCTGGCCTAAACCTGAAAACACTACCCATAGCATGACCCCTACACTTCTCAAACACCACTGCACTACACTAAACCCTAAAACACTACCCCCAGCAAGACCCCCTACAGTACAAAAACACCACTGCACTACCCTAAACCCAAAAACACAACCCCCAGCATGACCTCCTACACTACCCAAACACCACTGCACTACCCTAAACCCTAAAACACTACCCCCAGCATGACCCCCTACACTACACAAACATCACTGCACTACCATAAACCCTTAAACACTACGCCCAGCACGACCCCCACACTACCAAATCATCACTGCACTACCCTAAACCCTAAAACACTACCCCCAGCACGACCCCCTTCACTACACAAATACCACTGCTTTGCTCTGGCCTAAACCTGAAAACACTACCCATAGCATGACCCCTATACTTCTCAAACACAACTGCACTACCCTAAACCCTAAAACACTGCCCCAGCAAGACCCCCTACAGTACAAAAACACCACTGCACTACCCTAAACCCAAAAACACAACCCCCAGCACGACCCCCTACACTACCCAAACACCACTGAACTACCCTAAACCCTAAAACACGACCCCCTACACTACACAAACACCACTGCACTACCCTAAACACTAAAACGCTACCCCCAGCACGACCCCCTACAGTACACAAACACCACTGCACTACCCTAAATCTTAAAACACTACTCCCTACACTACACAAACACCACTGCACTACCCTAAACTCTAAAACACTACCCTAGCACGACCTCCTATACTACACAAACGCCACTGCACTACCCTCAACCCTTAAACATTACCCCCAGCACGACCCCCTATACTACCCAAACATCACTGAACTACCCTAAACACTAAAACACTATCCCCAGAACTATCCCCTACACTACCCAACACCACTGCACTACCCTAAACCCAAAAACACTACCCCCAGCACTACACCCTACACTACCCAAACAACACTGCACTACCCTAAACCCTAAAACACGACCCCCTACATAATACAAACACCACTGCACTACCCTAAACCCTAAAACACTTCCCCACCACGACACCCTACACTACACAAACACCACTATACTACCCTAAACTCTAAAATACTACGCCCAGATCGACCCCCTTCAGTACCCAAACTCAACTGCACTAACCTAAAGCCAAAAACACTACCCCCAGCATTACCCATTCACTAACCAAACACCACTGCACTACCCTAAACTCTAAAACACCACCACCTATATTGCACAAACACCACTGCACTACCCTAAACCCTAAAACACTACCCCCAGCACTACCCCCTACACTACACAAACACCACTGCACTACCCTAAACCCTAAAACACTACCCCCAGCACTACCCCCTACACCACCCAAACACCACTGCACTACCCGAAACCCTAAATCTACCACCAGCACAACCCCCTTGTCTACACAAACACCACTGCACTGCCTTAAACCCTAAAACACTACCCCCAGCACGACTCCCTATACGACACAAACACCACTGCACTATCCTAAACCCTAAAATACAACCCCAAGCAAAACCCCCTACACTGCACAAACACCACTGTACTACCGTAAACCCTAAAAGACACATCCCCAGCACGAAACCCTTCACTACCCAAACACAACTGCACTGCCCTTAACCTAAAAATACTATCCCCAGCACCACCCCTACACTACCCAAACACCACTGCACTACACTAAACCCTAAAACACGACACCCTACCATACACAAACACCACTGCACTACCCTAAACCCTAAAACACTATACCCAGCACGACCCCCTACACTACACAAACACCACTGCACTAACCTAAACCCTAAAACACGACCCCCTACACTACACAAACACCTCTGCTCTACCCTAAACCCTAAAACACTATACCCAGCACAACCCCCTACACTACACAAACACCACTTCACTACCCTAAACCCTAAAACACTAGCCCCTACACTACACAAACACCACTGCACTACCCTAAACCCTAAAACACAACCCCCAGCATGACCCCTACATGACCCAAACACTACTGCACTACCCTACACCCTAAAACACTACCCCCAGCACGACACCCTTCACTACCCAAACACAACTGTACTACCCTAAACCCAAAAACACTACCCCCAGCACGACCCCCTACACTAAACAAACACCACTGCACTACCCTAAACTCTAAAACACAACCACCTACATTACACAAACACCGCTGCACTACCCTAAACCCTAAAACACTACCCCAGCACTACCCCTACACTACCCAAACATCACTGCACTACCCTAAACCCTAAAACACTACCCCCAGCACGACCCCCTATACTACACAAGCACCACTGAACTACCCTAAACCCTAAAACACTACCTCCAGCACGACCCCCTATACTACTCAAACACCACTGCACTACCCTAAACCTTAAAACGCTCCCCCCAGCACGACCCCGATTCTACACAAGCACCACTGCACTACCCTAATACACTACCACCAGCACGACACCCTACACTATCCAAACATACTTGCACTACATTAAACCATAAAACAATACTGCCAGCACGACTCCCTACACTACCCAAATACCACTGCACTACCCTAAACCCTTAATCTACCCCCAGCACAACCCCCTACACTACACAAACACCACTGAACTATCCTAAACCCTATAACACTACCCCCAACACGATCCCCTATACTACACAAACACCACTGCACTACCCTAAACCCTAAATCTACCCTCAGCATGACCCCCTACAGTAAACAAACACCACTGCACTATCCTAAACCCTAAAACACTACCCTAGCACGACCTCCTATACTACACAAACGCCACTGCACTACCCTCAACCCTTAAACATTACCCCCAGCACGACCCCCTATACTACCTAAACATCACTGCACTACCCTAAACACTAAAACACTATCCCCAGAACTATCCCCTACACTACCCAACACCACTGCACTACCCTAAACCCTAAGACACTACCCCCGTCACAACCCCGTACACTACACTAGCACCACTGCACTACAGTAAATCTTAAAACACTACCCCCAGCAACACATTCTACACTACCCAAACATAACTGCACTACTCTAAACCCTAAAACACTACAACCAGCACGACTCCCTACACTACCCAAACATCACTGCACTACCCTAAACACTAAATCTTCCCCAGCACAATCCCCTACACTACACAAACACCACTGCACTACCCTAAACCCTAAAACACTACCCCCAGCATGACCCCCTACACTACACAAACACCACTGCACAATCCTAAACCCCAAAACACTATCCCCAGCATGACCCCTACATGACCCAAACACCACTGCACTACCCTACACCCTAAAATATTACCCCCAGCACGACACCGTTCACTACCCAAACACAACTGCACTACCCTAAACCCAAAAACACTACCCCCAGCACGACCCCCTACACTACCCAAACACCACTGCACTACCCTAAACCCTAAAACACGACCCCCTACATAATACAAACACCACTGCACTACCCTAAACCCTAAAACACTTCCCCACCACGACACCCTACACTACACAAACACCACTATACTACCCTAAACTCTAAAATACTACGCCCAGATGGACCCCCTTCAGTACCCAAACTCAACTGCACTAACCTAAAGCCAAAAACACTACCCCCAGCATTACCCATACACTAACCAAACACCACTGCACTAGCCTAAACTCTAAAACACGACCACCTATATTGCACAAACACCACTGCACTACCCTAAACCCTAAAACACTACCCCCAGCACTACCCCCTACACTACCCAAACACCACTGCACTACCCTAAACCCTAAACCACTACCCCCAGCACGACCCCCTATACTACAAAAGCACCACTGCACTACCCTAAACCCTAAAACACTACCTCCAGCACGACCCCCTATACTACACAAACACCACTGCACTACCCTAAACCCTAAAACGCTACCCCCAGCACGACCCCTATACTACACAAACACCACTGCACTACCCTAAACCCTAATACACTACCACCAGCACAACACCCTACACTACCCAAACATAACTGCACTACCCTAAACCATAAAACAATACTACCAGCACGACTCCCTACACTACCCAAATACCACTGCACTACCCTAAACCCTAAATCTACCCCCAGCACAACCCCCTACACTACACAAACACCACTGAACTATCCTAAACCCTATAACACTACCCCCAGCATGATCCCCTATACTACACAAACACCACTACCCTACCCTAAACCCTAAATCTACCCCCAGCATGACCCCCTACAGTAAACAAACACCACTGCACTATCCTAATCCCTAAAGCACTACCCCAAGCAAAACCCCCTACACTACACAAACACCACTGTACTACCCTAAACCCTAAAACACAACCCCCAGAACTACACCCTTCACTACCTAAACACAACTGCACTACCCTAAACCCAAAAATACTACCCCCAGCACGACCCCTACACAACCCAAACACCGCTTTACTACACTAAACCCTAAGACACGACCCCCTACACTCCATAAACACCACTGCACTACCCTAAACCCTAAAACACTATACCCAGCACGACCCCCTACACTACACAAACACCACTGCACTACCCTAAACGCTAAAACACTACCCCCAGCATGACCCCCAACACTACACAAACACCACTGCACTACCATAAACCCTTAAACACTACGCCCAGCACGACCCCCACACTACCAAAACATCACTGCACTACCCTAAACCCTAAAACACTACCCCCAGCACGACCCCCTTCACTACACAAACACCACTGCACTGCACTGGCCTAAACCTGAAAACACTACCCATAGCAAGACCCCTACACTCCTCAAACACCACTGCACTACCCTAAACCCTAAAAGACTACCCCCAGCAAGACACCCTACAGTACAAAAACACCACTGCACTACCCTAAACCCAAAAACACAATCCCCAGCACGACCCCCTACACTACCCACACACCACTGCACTACCATAAACCCTAAAACACGACCCCCTACACTGCACAAACACCACTGCACTACCCTAAACACTAAAACGCTACCCCCAGCACGACCCCCTACACTACACAAACACCACTGCACTACCTTAAATCCTAAAACACGACCCCCTACACTACACAAACACCACTGCACTACCCTAAACCCTAAAACACTACCCCCTACACTACACAAACACCACTGCACTACCCTAAACCCTAAAACACTACCCCCAACACTACCCCCTACACCACCCAAACACCACTGCACTACCCTAAACCCTAAATCTACCACCAGCACAACCCCCTTGTCTACACAAACACCACTGCACTGCCTTAAACCCTAAAACACTACCCCCAGCACGACTCCCTATACGACACAAACACCACTGCATTATCCTAAACCCTAAAATACAACCCCAAGCAAAACCCCCTACACTGCACAAACACCACTGTACTACCGTAAACCCTAAAAGACACATCCCCAGCACGAAACCCTTCACTACCCAAACACAACTGCACTACCCTTATCCTAAAAATACTATCCCCAGCACCACCCCTACACTACCCAAACACCACTGCACTACACTAAACCCTAAAACTCGACACCCTACCATACACAAACACCACTGCACTACCCTAAACCCTAAAACACTATACCCAGCATGACCCCCTACACTACACAAACACCACTGCACTACCCTAAACCCTAAAACACGACCCCCTACACTACACAAACACCTCTGCTCTACCCTAAACCCTAAAACACTATACCCAGCACAACCCCCTACACTACACAAACACCACTTCACTACCCTAAACCCTAAAACACTACCCCCTACACTACACAAACACCACTGCACTACCCTAAACCCTAAAACACTGCCCCCAACATGACCCCCTACACTACACAAACACCACTGCACTACCCTAAACCCTAAAACACAACCCCCAGCATGACCCCTACATGACCCAAACACTACTGCACTACCCTACACCCTAAGACACTACCCCAGAACGACACCCTTCAATACCCAAACACAACTGTACTACCCTAAACCCAAAAACACTACCCCCAGCACGACCCCTACACTAAACAAACACCACTGCACTACCCTAAACTCTAAAACACAACCACCTACATTACACAAACACCACTGCTCTACCCTAAACCCTAAAACACTACTCCCAGCACTATCCCTACACTACCCAAACATTACTGCACTACCCTTAACCCTAAAACACTACCCCCAGCAGGACCCCCTATACTACACAAGCACCACTGAACTACCCTAAACCCTAAAACACTACCTCCAGCATGACCCCCTATACTACACAAACACCACTGCACTACCCTAAACCCTAAAAGGCTACCCCCAGCACGACCCCTATTCTACACAAGCACCACTGCACTACCCTAAACCCTAATACACTACCACCAGCACGACACCCTACACTATCCAAACATAACTGCACTACATTAAACCATAAAACAATACTGCCAGCACGGCTCCCTACACTACCCTAATACCACTGCACTACCCTAAACCCTAAATCTACCCCCAGCACAACCCCCTACACTACACAAACACCACTGAACTACCCTAAACCCTAAAACACAACCCCCAGAACGACACCCTTCACTACCCAAACACAACTGCACTACCCTAAACCCAAAAATACTACCCCCAGCACAACCCCTACACTACCCAAACACCACTGTACTACACTAAACCCTAAGACACGACCCCCTACACTCTATAAACACCACTGCACTACCCTAAACCCTAAAACACTATACCCAGCACGACCCCCTACACTCCTCAAATACCACTGCACTACCGTAAACCCTAAAACACGACCCCCTACACTACACAAACACCACTTCACTACCCTAAGCCCTAAAACACTATACCCAGCACGACCCCCTACACTACACAAACACCACTGCACTACCCTAAACCCTAAAACACTACCCCCAGCATGACCCCCTACACTACACAAACATCACTGCACTACCATAAACCCATAAACAGTACACCCAGCACGACCCCCACACTACCAAAACATCACTGCACTACCCTAAACCCTAAAACACTACCCCCAGCATGACCCCCTTCACTACACAAACACCTCTGCACTGCACTGGCCTAAACCTGAAAACACTACCCATAGCATGACCCCTACACTTCTCAAACACCACTGCACTACCCTAAACCCTAAAACACTACCCCCAGCAAGACCCCCTACAGTACAAAAACACCACTGCACTACCCTAAACCCAAAAACACAACCCCCAACACGACCCCCTACACTACCCAAACACCACTGCACTACCCTAAACCCTAAAACACGACCCCCTACACTACACAAACACCACTGCACTACCCTAAACTCTAAAACACTACCCTAGCACGACCTCCTATACTACACAAACGCCACTGCACTACCCTCAACCCTTAAAAATTACCCCCAGCACGACCCCTATACTACCCAAACATCACTGCACTACCCTAAACACTAAAACACTACCCCCAGAACTATCCCCTACACTACCCAACACCACTGCACTACCCTAAACCCTAAGACACTACCCCCGTCACAACCCCGTACACTACAGTAGCACCACTACACTACAGTAAATCTTAAAACACTACCCCCAGAAACACACTCTACACTACCCAAACATAACTGCACTACTCTAAACCCTAAAACACTACAACCAGCATGACTCCCTACACTACCCAAACATCACTGCACTACCCTAAACACTAAATCTTCCCCAGCACAATCCCCTACACTACACAAACACCACTGCACTACCCTAAACCCTAAAACACTACCCCCAGCATGACCCCCTACACTACACAAACACCACTGCACTACCCTAAACCCTAAAACACTACCCCCAGCATGACCCCTACATGACCCAAACACCACTGCACTACCTTACACCCTAAAACACTAACCCCAGCACGACACCCTTCACTACCCAAACACAACTGCACTACTCTAAACCCAAAAACACTACCCCCAGCACGACCCCCTACACTACCCAAACACCACTGCACTACCCTAAACCCTAAAACACGACCCCCTACATAATACAAACACCACTGCACTACCCTAAACCCTAAAACACTTCCCCAGCACGACACCCTACACTACACAAACACCACTATACTACCCTAAACCCTAAAATACTACGCCCAGATCGACCCCCTTCAGTACCCAAACTCAACTGCACTAACCTAAAGCCAAAAACACTACCCCCAGCATTACCCCTAAACGAACCAAACACCACTGCACTACCCTAAACTCTAAAACACGACCACCTATATTACACAAACACCACTGCACTACCCTAAACCCTAAAACACTACCCCCAGCACTACCCCCTACACTACCCAAACACCACTGCACTACCCTAAACCCTAAAACACTACCCCCAGCACGACCCCTATACTACACAAGCACCACTGCACTACCCTAAACCCTAAAACACTACCTCCAGCACGACCCCCCCTAAACTACAGAAACACCACTGCACTACCCTAAACCCTTAAACGCTACCCCCAGCACGACCTCTATACTACACAAACACCACTGCACTACCCTAAACCCTAATACACTACCACCAGCACGACACCCTACACTACCCAAACATAACTGCACTACCCTAAACCATAAAACAATACTACCTGCACGATTCCCCACACTACCCAAATACCACTGCACTACCCTAAACCCTAAATCTACCCCCAGCACAACCCCCCACACTACCCAAACACCACTGAACTATCCTAAACCCTATAACACTACCCCCAGCATGATCCCCTATACTACACAAACACCACTGCACTACCCTGAACCCTAAATCTACCCCCAACATGACCCCCTACAGAAAACAAACACAACTGCACTACCCTAAACCCAAAAATACTACCCCCAGCATGACCCCTACACTACCCAAACACCACTTTACTACACTAAATCCTAAGACACGACCCCCTACACTCCATAAACACCACTGCACTACCCTAAACCCTAAAACACTATACCCAGCACGACCCCCTACACTACACAAACACCACTGCACTAACCTAAACCCTAAAACACGACCCCCTACACTACACAAACACCTCTGCTCTACCCTAAACCCTAAAACACTATACCCAGCACAACCCCCTACACTACACAAACACCACTTCACTACCCTAAACCCTAAAACACTAGCCCCTACACTACACAAACACCACTGCACTACCCTAAACCCTAAAACACAACCCCCGGCATGACCCCTACATGACCCAAACACTACTGCACTACCCTACACCCTAAAACACTACCCCCAGCACGACACCCTTCACTACCCAAACATCACTGCACTACCCTAAACCCTAAAACACTACCCCCAGCACGACCCCCTATACTACACAAGCACCACTGAACTACCCTAAACCCTAAAACACTACCTCCAGCATGATCCCCTATACTACTCAAACACCACTGCACTACCCTAAACCCTAAAACGCTACCCCAGCACGACCCCTATTCTACACAAGCACCACTGCACTACCCTAAACCCTAATACACTACCACCAGCACGACACCCTACACTATCCAAACATACTTGCACTACATTAAACCATAAAACAATACTGCCAGCACAACTCCCTACACTACCCAAATACCACTGCACTACCCTAAACCCTTAATCTACACCCAGCACAACCCCCTACACTACACAAACACCACTGAACTATCCTAAACCCTATAACACTACCCCCAACACGATCCCCTATACTACACAAACACCACTACACTACCCTAAACCCTAAATCTACCCTCAGCATGACCCCCTATAGTAAACAAACACCACTGCACTATCCTAAACCCTAAAACACTACCCCAAGCAAAACCCCCTACACTACACAAACACCACTGAACTACCCTAAACCCTAAAACACAACCCCCAGAACGACACCCTTCACTACCCAAACACAACTGCACTACCCTAAACCATAAAACACGACCCCCTACACTACACAAACAACACTTCACTACCCTAAACCCTAAACACTATACCCAGCACGACCCCTACACTACACAAACATCACTGCACTACCCTAAACCCTAAAACACTACCCCCAGCATGACCCCCTACACTACACAAACATCACTGCACTACCATAAACCCATAAACACAACACCCAGCACGACCCCCTTCACTACACAAACACCACTGCACTGGCCTAAACCTGAAAACACTACCCATAGCATGACCCCTACACTTCTCAAACACCACTGCACTACCCTAAACCCTAAAACACTACTCCCAGCAAGACCCCCTACAGTACAAAAACACAACTGCACTACCCTAAACCCAAAAACACAACCCCCAACACGACCCCCTAAACTACCCAAACACCACTGCACTACCCTAAACCCTAAAACACGACCCCCTACACTACACAAACACCACTGCACTACCCTAAACACTAAAACGCTACCCACAGCATGACCCCCTACACTACACAAACACCACTGCACTACCCTAAATCCTAAAACACTACTCCCTACACTTCACAAACACCACTGCACTACCCTAAACTCTAAAACACTACCCTAGCACGACCTCCTATACTACACAAACGCCACTGCACTACCCTCAACCCTTAAAAATTACCCCAGCACGACCCCCTATACTACCCAAACATCACTGCACTACCCTAAACACTAAAACACTACCCCCAGAACTATCCCCTACACTACCCAACACCACTGCACTACCCTAAACCCTAAGACACTACCCCCGTCACAACCCCGTACACTACACTAGCACCACTACACTACAGTAAATCTTAAAACACTACCCCCAGCAACACACTCTGCACTACCCAAACATACCTGCACTACTCTAAATCCTAAAACACTACAACCAGCACGACTCCCTACACTACCCAAACATCACTGCACTACCCTAAACACTAAATCTTCCCCAGCACAATCCCCTACACTACACAAACACCACTGCACTACCCTAAACCCTAAAACACTACCCCAGCATGACCCCCTACACTACACAAACACCACTGCACTACCCGAAACCCTAAAACACTACCCCCAGCATGACCCCTACATGACCCAAACACCACTGCACTACCCTACAACCTAAAAAAACTACCCCCAGCACGACACCCTTCACTACCCAAACACAACTGCACTACTCTAAACCCAAAAACACTACCCCCAGCACGACCCCCTACATTACCCAAACACCACTGCACTACCCTAAACCCTAAAACATGACCCCCTACATAATACAAACACCACTGCACTACCCTAAACCCTAAAACACTTCCCCAGCACGACACCCTAAACTACACAAACACAACTGTACTACCCTAAACCCAAAAACACTACCCCCAGCACGACCCCCTACACTAAACAAACACCACTGCACTACCCTAAACCCTAAAACACTACCCCCAGCATGACCCCTACATGACCCAAACACCACTGCACTACCCTACAACCTAAAAAAACTACCCCCAGCACAACCCCCTACACTACACAAACACCACTGAACTATCCTAAACCCTATAACACTACCCCCAGCACTACCCCTACACTACCCAAACATCACTGCACTACCCTAAACCCTAAAACACTACCCCCAGCACGACCCCCTATACTACACAAGCACCACTGAACTACCCTAAACCCTAAAACACTACCTCCAGCACGACCCCCTATACTACTCAAACACCACTGCACTACCCTAAACCCTAAAACGCTACCCCAAGCACGACCCCTATTCTACACAAGCACCACTGCACTACCCTAAACCCTAATACACTACCACCAGCACGACACCCTACACTATCCAAACATAACTGCACTACATTAAACCATAAAACAATACTGCCAGCACGACTCCCTACACTACCCAAATACCACTGCACTACCCTAAACCCTAAATCTACCCCCAGCACAACCCCCTACACTACACAAACACCACTGAACTATCCTAAACCCTATAACACTACCCCAACACGATCCCCTATACTACACAAACACCACTGCACTACCCTAAACCCTAAATCTACCCCCAGTATGACCCCCTACATTAAACAAACACCACTGCACTATCCTAAACCCTAAAACACTACCCCAAGCAAAAACCCCTACACTACACAAACACCACTGAACTACCCTAAACCCTAAAACACAACCCCCAGAACGACACCCTTCACTACCCAAACACAACTGCACTACCCTAAACCCAAAAATACTACCCCCAGCACGACCCCTACACTACCCAAACACCACTGTACTACACTAAACCCTAAGACACGACCCCCTACACTCCATAAACACCACTGCACTACCCTAAACCCTAAAACACTATACCCAGCACGACCCCCTACACTCCTCAAATACCACTGCACTACCGTAAACCCTAAAACACGACCCCCTACACTACACAAACACTACTTCACTACCCTAAGCCCTAAAACACTATACCCAGCACAACCCCCTACACTACACAAACACCACTGCACTACCCTAAACCCTAAAACACTACCCCCAGCATGACCCCCTACACTACACAAACATCACTGCACTACCATAAACCCATAAACACTACACCCAGCACGACCCCCACACTACCAAAACATCACTGCACTACCCTAAACCCTAAAACACTACCCCCAGCACGACCCCCTTCACTACACAAACACCACTGCACTGCACTGGCCTAAACCTGAAAACACTACCCATAGCATGACCCCTACACTTCTCAAACACCACTGCACTACCCTAAACCCTAAAACACTACTCCCAGCAAGACCCCCTACAGCACAAAAACACCACTGCACTACCCTAAACCCAAAAACACAACCCCCAACACGACCCCCTACACTACCCAAACACCACTGCACTACCCTAAACCCTAAAACACGACCCCCTACACTACACAAACACCACTGCACTACCCTAAACACTAAAACGCTACCTCCAGCATGACCACCTACACTACACAAACACCACTGCACTACCCTAAATCCTGAAACACTACTCCCTACACTACACAAACACCACTGCACTACCCTAAACTCTAAAACACTACCCTAGCACGACCTCCTATACTACACAAACGCCACTGCACTACCCTCAACCCTTAAAAATTACCCCCAGTACGACCCCCTATACTACCCAAACATCACTGCACTACCCTAAACACTAAAACACTACCCCCAGAACTATCCCCTACACTACCCAACACCACTGCACTACCCTAAACCCTAAGACACTACCCCCGTCACAACCCCGTACACTACACTAGCACCACTACACTACAGTAAATCTTAAAACACTACCCCCAGCAACACACTCTACACTACCCAAACATAACTGCACTACTCTAAATCCTAAAACACTACAACCATCACGACTTCCTACACTACCCAAACATCACTGCACTACCCTAAACACTAAATCTTCCCCAGCACAATCCCCTACACTACACAAACACCACTGCACTACCTTAAACCCTAAAACACTACCCCCAGCATGACCCCCTACACTACACAAACACCACTGCACTACCCTAAACCCTAAAACACTACCCCCAGCATGACCCCTACATGACCCAAACACCACTGCACTACCCTACAACCTAAAAAAACTACCCCCAGCACGACACCCTTCACTACCCAAACACAACTGCACTACTCTAAACCCAAAAACACTACCCCCAGCACGACCCCATACACTACACAAACACCACTATACTACCCTAAACCCTAAAATACTACGCCCAGATCGACCCCCTTCAGTACCCAAACTCAACTGCACTAACCTAAAGCCAAAAACACTACCCCCAGCATTACCCCTACACTAACCAAACACCACTGCACTACCCTAAACTCTAAAACACGACCACCTATATTACACAAGCACCACTGCACTACCCTAAACCCTAAAACACTACCCCCTGCTCTACCCCCTACACTACCCAAACACCACTGCACTACCCTAAACCCTAAAACACTACCCCCAGCACGACCCCCTATACTACACAAGCACCACTGCACTACCCTAAACACTAAAACACTACCTCCAGCACGACCCCTAAACTACACAAACACCACTGCACTACCCTAAACCCTAAAACGCTACCCCAGCACGACCCCTATACTACACAAACACCACTGCACTACCCTAAACCCTAATACACTACCACCAGCACGACACCCTACACTACCCAAACATAACTGCACTACCCTAAACCATAAAACAATACTACCAGCACGACTCCCTACACTACCCAAATACCACTGCACTACCCTAAACCTTAAATCTACCCCAGCACAACCCCCTACACTACAAAAACACCACTGAACTATCCTAAACCCTATAACACTACCCCCAGCATGATCCCCTATACTACACAAACACCACTGCACTACCCTGAACCCTAAATCTACCCCCAGCATGACCCCCTACAGTAAACAAACACCACTGTACTACCCTAAACCCTAAAACACAACGCCCAGAACGACAACCTTCACTACCCAAACACAACTGCACTACCCTAAACCCAAAAATACAACCCCCAGCATGACCCCTACACTACCCAAACACCACTTTACTACACTAAACCCTAAGACACAACCCCCTACACTCCATAAACACCACTGCACTACCCTAAACCCTACAACACTATACCCAGCACGACCCCCTACACTACGCAAACACCACTGCACTACCCTAAACCCTAAAACACGACCCCCTAGACTACACAAACACCACTTCCCTACCCTAAACCCTAAAACACTATACCCAGCACGACCCCCTACACTACACAAACACCACTGCACTACCCTAAACGCTAAAACACTACCCCCAGCATGACCCCCTACACTACACAAACACCACTGCACTACCATAAACCCTTAAGCACTATGCCCAGCACGACCCCCACACTACCAAAACATCACTGCACTACCCTAAACCCTAAAACACGACCCTCTACACTGCACAATCACCACTGCACTACCCTAAACACTAAAACGCTACCCCCAGCACGACCCCTACACTACACAAACACCACTGCACTACCTTAAATCCTAAAACACGACTCCCTACACTACACAAACGCCACTGCACTACCCTCAACCCTTAAACATTACCCCCCAGCACGACCCCCTATACTACCCAAACATCACTGCACTGCCCTAAACACTTAAACACTACCCCCAGAACTACCCCCTACACTAGACAATACCACTGCACTACCCTAAACCCTAAAACACGACCCCCTACACTACACAAACACCACTGCACTACCCTAAACACTAAAACGCTACCCCCAGCACGACCCCCTACACTACACAAACACCACTGCACTAACCTAAATCCTAAAACACTACTCCCTACACTACTCAAACACCACTGCACTGTACTAAACTCTAAAACACTACCCCAGCACGTCCTCCTATACTACACAAACGCCACTGCACTAACCCTCAACCCTTAAACATTACCCCCAGCACGACCCCCTATACTACCCAAACATCACTGCACTACCCTAAACACTAAAACACTACCCCCAGAACTATCCCCTACCCTACACCACTGCACTACCCTAAACCCTAAGACACTACCCCCGTCACAACCCCGTACATTACACTAGCACCACTGCACTACAGTAAATCTTAAAACACTCCCCCCAGCAACACACGCTATACTACCCAAACATAACTGCACTACTCTAAACCCTAAAACACTACAACCAGCACGACTCCCTACACTACCCAAACACCACTGCACTACCCTAAACACTACATTTTCCCCAGCACAATCCCCTACACTACACAAACACCACTGCATTACCCTAATCCCTAAAACACTACCCCCAGCATGACCCCCTACACTACACAAATACCACTGCACTGCCTTAAACCCTAAAATACTACCCACAGCACGACCTCCTACACTACACAAACACCACTGCACTACCAAAAACCAAAAAACACTACCCCCAGCATGACACCCTGCACTACCCAAACACCACTGCACTACCCTAAACCGTAAAACATGCCCCCCTACACTACACAAACACCACTGCACTACCCAAACCCTAAAACACTACTCGCAGCACGACAACCTACACTAGCCAAACACCACTGCACTACCCTAAACCCTAAAACAATACTCCCAGCACGACAACCTACACTAGCAAAAGATAAGTGCACTACCCTAAACCCAAAAACACTACCCCCAGCACGACCCCCTTCACTACCCAAACACCATTGCCCTAAACCCTAAAACACGACCCCCTACATAATACAAACACCACTGCACTACCCTAAACCCTAAAACACTTCCCCAGCACGACACCCTACACTACATACACAAACACCACTGCACTACCCTAAACCCTAACACAATACCCCCTACACTACACAAACACCACTGCACTACCCTAAACACTAAAACACTACCCCCTGCACCACCCCCTACACATACCAAACACCACTGCACTACCCTCAACCCTTAAACATTACCCCTAACACGACCCCCTACAGTACCCAAACATCACTGCACTACGCTAAACTCTAAAACACTACCCTTGCACTACCCCCTACACTACCCAAACACCACTGCACTACCCTAAACCCTAAGACACTACCCCCGTCATGAGCCTGAACACTACACAAGCACCACTGCACTACAGTAAACCCTAAAACACAACCCCCAGCACAACACACTACACTACCCAAACATAACTGCACTACCCTAAACCCTAAAACACTACCACCAGCAAGACTCCCTACACTACCCAAACACCACTACACTACCCTAAACCCTAAATCTACCCCAGCGCAATCCCCTACATTACACAAACACCACTGCATAGCCTTAAACCCTAAAACACTACCCCCAGCATGACCCCCTCCAGTACACAAACACCACTGCACTACACTAAACCCTTAAACACTACGCCCAGCACAACCCCCACACTACCAAACCATCACTGCACTACCCTAAACCCTAAAACACTACCCCAGCACAAACACCTACACTACCCAAACACCACTGCAATACCCTAAACCCTAAAACACTTTGCCCAGCACTACCCCTATACTATCCAAACACCACCACACTACCCTACACCCTAAAACACTACACCCAGCACGACCCCCTTCACAACCCAAACACAACTGCACTACCTTAAACCCAAAAACACTACCCCCAGCATGACCTCCCACACTACCCAAACAACACTGCACTACCCTAAACCCTAAAACATGACCCCCTAGCAACACAAACACCACTGCACTAACCTAAACGCTAAAACACTACTCCCAGCACAAACCCCTACATGACAAAAACACCACTAAACTACCCTAAACCATAAAACACTACCCCCTAAACTACCCATCTCCACTTCACAACCCTAAACCATAAAACACTACCCTAGCACGACCCCCTACACTATACAAACACTACAGTACTACCCTAAACCCTTAAACACTACCCACAGCACATCCCCTTACACAAGCCAAACATAACTGCACTACACTAAACACTAAAACACTACCACCAGTACGACTCTTTACAGTACCCAAACACCACTGCACTACACTAAACCCTAAATATATGCCCAACATGACCTCCCACAGTACCCATACACCACTGCACTACACTAAAGCCTAAAATACTACCACCAGCAAGACCCATTACACTACACAAACACCACTGCACTATCCTAAACCCTAAAACACTACCCCCAGCACTACCCCCTATGCTATCCAAACACCACTGCACTACGCTACACCATAAAACACTACCCCATCACGAACCCCTAAACTACACAAACACCACTGCACTACCCTAAACCCTAAAACACTATCCCCAGCACTACCCCTTACACCACACAAACACCACTGTACTACCCTAAACCCTAAAACACTACACCCAGCATGGCAACCTACACTACACAAACAACACTGTACTACCCTAAAACCTAAATCTACACCCCGCACGATCACCTTCACAACCCAAACACAACTGCACTACCCTAAACCCAAAAACACTACCCCCAGAATGACCCCCTATACTACCCAAACACCACTGCACTACCCTAAACCCTAAAACGCTACCCCCAGCACGACCCCTATTCTACACAAGCACCACTGCACTACCCTAAACCCTAATACACTACCACCAGCACGATACCCTACACTATCCAAACATAACTGCACTACATTAAACCATAAAACAATACTGCCAGCACGACTCCCTACACTACCCAAATACCACTGCACTACCCTAAACCCTTAATCTACCCCCAGCACAACCCCCTACACTACACAAACACCACTGAACTATCCTAAACCCTGTAACACTACCCCAACACGATCCCCTATACTACACAAACACCCCTGCACTACCCTAAACCCTAAATCTACCCTCAGCATGACCCCCTACAGTAAACAAACACCACTGCACTATCCTAAACCCTAAAACACTACCCCAAGCAAAACCCCCTACACCACACAAACACCACTGAACTACCCTAAACCCTAAAACACAACCCCCAGAACGACACCCTTCACTACCCAAACACAACTGCACTACCCTAAACCCTAAAACACTATACCCAGGACGACCCCCTACACTCCTCAAATACCACTGCACTACCCTAAACCCTAAAACACGACCCCCTACACTACACAAACACCACTTCACTACCCTAAACCCTAAAACACTATACCCAGCACGACCCCTACACTACACAAACATCACTGCACTACCCTAAACCCTAAAACACTACCCCCAGAATGCCCCCTACACTACACAAACATCACTGCACTACCATAAACCCATAAACACAACACCCAGCACGACCCCCACACTACCAAAACATCACTGCACTACCCTAAACCCTAAAACACTACCCCCAGCACGACCCCCTTCACTACACAAACACCACTGCACTGCACTGGCCTAAACCTGAAAACACTACCCATAGCATGACCACTACACTTCTCAAACACCACTGCACTACCCTAAACCCTAAAACACTACTCCCAGCAAGACCCCCTACAGTACAAAAACACCACTGCACTACCCTAAACCCAAAAACACAACCCCCAACACGACCCCCTAAACTACCCAAACACCACTGCACTACCCTAAACCCTAAAACACGACCCCCTACACTACACAAACACCACTGCACTACCCTAAACACTAAAACGCTACCCCCAGCATGACCCCCTACACTACACAAACACCACTGCACTTCCCTAAATCCTAAAACACTACTCCCTACACTACACAAACACCACTGCACTACCCTAAACTCTAAAACACTACCCTAGCACGACCTCCTATACTACACAAACGCCACTGCACTACCCTCAACCCTTAAAAATTACACCCAGCACGTCCCCTATACTACCCAAACATCACTGCACTACCCTAAACACTAAAACACTACCCCCAGAACTATCCCCTACACTACCCAACACCACTGCACTACCCTAAACCCTAAGACACTACCCCCGTCACAACCCCGTACACTACACTAGCACCACTACACTACAGTAAATCTTAAAACACTACCCCCAGCAACACACTCTACACTACCCAAACATAACTGTACTACTCTAAATCCTAAAACACTACAACCAGCACGACTCCCTACACTACCCAAACATCACTGCACTACCCTAAACACTAAATCTTCCCCAGCACAATCCCCTACACTACACAAACACCACTGCACTACCCTAAACCCTAAAACACTACCCCCAGCATGACCCCCTACACTACACAAACACCACTGCACTACCCTAAACCCTAAAACACTACCCCCAGCATGACCCCTACATGACCCAAACACCACTGCACTACCCTACAACCTCAAAAAACTACCCCCAGCACGACACCCTTCACTACCCAAACACAACTGCACTACTCTAAACCCAAAAACACTACCCCCAGCACGACCCCCTACATTACCCAAACACCACTGCACTACCCTAAACCCTAAAACACGACCCCCTACATAATACAAACACCACTGCACTACCCTAAACCCTAAAACACTTCCCCAGCACGACACCCTACACTACACAAACACAACTGTACTACCCTAAACCCAAAAACACTACCCCCAGCACGACCCCCTAAACTAAACAAACACCACTGCACTACCCTAAACCCTAAAACACTACCCCCAGCATGACCCCTACATGACCCAAACACCACTGCACTACCCTACAACCTAAAAAAACTACCCCCAGCACAACCCCCTACACTACACAAACACCACTGAACTATCCTAAACCCTATAACACTACCCCCAGCACCACCCCTACACTACCCAAACATCACTGCACTACCCTAAACCCTAAAACACTACCCCCAGCATGACCTCCTATACTACACAAGCACCACTGAACTACCCTAAACCCTAAAACACTACCTCCAGCATGACCCCCTATACTACTCAAACACCACTGCACTACCCTAAACCCTAAAACGCTACCCCCAGCACGACCCCTATTCTACACAAGCGCCACTGCACTACCCTAAACCCTAATACACTACCACCAGCACGACACCCTACACTATCCAAACATAACTGCACTACATTAAACCATAAAACAATACTGCCAGCACGACTCCCTACACCACCCAAATACCACTGCACTACCCTAAACCCTAAATCTACCCCCAGCACAACCCCCTACACTACACACACACCACTGAACTATCCTAAACCCTATAACACTACCCCAACACGATCCCCTATACTACACAAACGTGACTGCACTACCCTAAACCCTAAATCTACCCCCAGTATGACCCCCGACATTAAACAAACACCACTGAACTACCCTAAACACTAAAACACAACTCCCAGAATGACACCCTTCACTACCCAAACACAACTGCAATACCCTAAACCCAAAAATACTACCCCCAGCACGACCCCCACACTACCCAAACACCACTGTACTACACTAAACCCTAAGACACGACCCCCAACACTCCATAAACACCACTGCACTACCCTAAACCGTAAAACACTATACCCAGCACAACCCCTACACTCCTCAAATACCACTGCACTACCCTAAACCCTAAAACACGACCCCCTACACTACACAAACACCACTTCACTACCCTAAACCCTAAAACACTATACCCAGCACGACCCCTACACTACACAAACACCACTGCACTACCCTAAAACACTACCCCCAGCATGACCCCCTACACTACACAAACATCACTGCACTACCATAAACCCATAAACACTACACCCAGCACGACCCCCACACTACCAAAACATCACTGCACTACCCTAAACCCTAAAACACTACCCCCAGCACGACCCCCTTCACTACACAAACACCACTGCACTGCACTGACCTAAACCAGAAAACACTACCCATAGCATGACCCCTACACTTCTCAAACACCACTGCACTACCCTAAACCCTAAAACACTACTCCCAGCAAGACCCCCTACAGTACAAAAACACCACTGCACTACCCTAAACCCAAAAACAAAACCCCCAACATGACCCCCTACACTACCCAAACACCACTGCACTACCCTAAACCCTAAAACACGACCCCCTACACTACACAAACACCACTGCACTACCCTAAACACTAAAACGCTACCCCCAGCATGACCCCCTACACTACACAAACACCACTGCACTACCCTAAATCCTAAAACACTACTCCCTACACTACACAAACACCACTGCACTACCCTAAACTCTAAAACACTACCCTAGCACGACCTCCTATACTACACAAACGCCACTGTACTACCCTCAACTCTTAAAAATTACCCCTAGCACGACCCCCTATACTACCCAAACATCACTGCACTACCCTAAACACTAAAACACTACCCCCAGAACTATCCCCTACACTACCCAACACCACTGCACTACCCTAAACCCTAAGACACTACCCCCGTCACAACCCCGTACACTACACTAGCACCACTACACTACAGTAAATCTTAAAACACTACCCCCAGCAACACACTCTACACTACCCAAACATAACTGCACTACTCTAAATCCTAAAACACTACAACCAGCACGACTCCCTACACTACCCAACATCACTGCACTACCCTAAACACTAAATCTTCCCCAGCACAATCCCCTACACTACACAAACACCACTGCACTACCCTAAACCCTAAAACACTACCCCAGCATGACACCCTACACTACACAAACACCACTGCACTACCCGAAACCCTAAAACACTACCCCCAGCATGACCCCTACATGACCCAAACACCACTGCACTACCCTACAACCTAAAAAAACTACCCCCAGCACGACACCCTTCACTACCCAAACACCACTGCACTACCCTAAACCCAAAAACACAACCCCCAACACGACCCCCTAAACTATCCAAACATAACTGCACTACATTAAACCATAAAACAATACTGCCAGCACGACTCCCTACACTACCCAAATACCACTGCACTACCCTAAACCCTAAATCTACCCCCAGCACAACCCCCTACACTACACAAACACCACTGAACTATCCTAAACCCTATAACACTACCCCAACACGATCCCCTATACTACACAAACCTGACTGCACTACCCTAAACCCTAAATCTACCCCCAGTATGACCCCCTACATTAAACAAACACCACTGCACTATCCTAAACCCTAAAACACTACCCCAAGCAAAAACCCCTACACTACACAAACACAACTGCAATACCCTAAACCCAAAAATACTACCCCCAGCACGACCCCTACACTACCCAAACACCACTGTACTACACTAAACCCTAAGACACGACCCCCTACACTCCATAAACACCACTGCACTACCCTAAACCCTAAAACACTATACCCAGCACGACCCCTACACTACACAAACACCACTGCACTACCCTAAAACACTACCCCCAGCATGACCCCCTACACTACACAAACATCACTGCACTACCCTAAACACTAAAACACTACACCCAGCACGACCCCCACACTACCAAAACATCACTGCACTACCCTAAACCCTAAAACACTACCCCCAGCACGACCCCCTTCACTACACAAACACCACTGCACTGCACTGACCTAAACCAGAAAACACTACCCATAGCATGACCCCTACACTTCTCAAACACCACTGCACTACCCTAAACCCTAAAACACTACTCCCAGCAAGACCCCCTACAGTACAAAAACACCACTGCACTACCTTAAACCCAAAAACACAACCCCCAACACGACCCCCTACACTACCCAAACACCACTGCACTACCCTAAACCCTAAAACACGACCCCCTACACTACACAAACACCACTGCACTACCCTAAACACTAAAACGCTACCCCCAGCATGACCCCCTACACTACACAAACACCACTGCACTACCCTAAATCCTAAAACACTACTCCCTACACTACACAAACACCACTGCACTATCCTAAACTCTAAAACACTACCCTAGCACGACCTCCTATACTACACAAACGCCACTGTACTACCCTCAACCCTTAAAAATTACCCCTAGCACGACCCCCTATACTACCCAAACATCACTGCACTACCCTAAACACTAAAACACTACCCCCAGAACTATCCCCTACACTACCCAACACCACTGCACTACCCTAAACCCTAAGACACTACCCCCGTCACAACCCCGTACACTACACTAGCACCACTACACTACAGTAAATCTTAAAACACTACCCCCAGCACACTCTACACTACCCAAACATAACTGCACTACTCTAAATCCTAAAACACTACAACCAGCACGACTCCCTACACTACCCAAACATCACTGCACTACCCTAAACACTAAATCTTCCCCAGCACAATCCCCTACACTACACAAACACCACTGCACTACCCTAAACCCTAAAACACTACCCCAGCATGACCCCCTACACTACACAAACACCACTGCACTACCCGAAACCCTAAAACACTACCCCAGCATGACCCCTACATGACCCAAACACCACTGCACTACCCTACAACCTAAAAAAACTACCCCCAGCACGACACCCTTCACTACCCAAACACCACTGCACTACCCTAAACCCAAAAACACAACCCCCAACACGACCCCCTAAACTACCCAAACACCACTGCACTACCCTAAACCCTAAAACACGACCCCCTACACTACACAAACACCACTGCACTACCCTAAACACTAAAACGCTACCCCCAGCATGACCCCCTACACTACACAAACACCACTGCACTACCCTAAATCCTAAAACACTACTCCCTACACTACACAAACACCAATGCACTACCCTAAACTCTAAAACACTACCCTAGCACGACCTCCTATACTACACAAACGCCACTGCACTACCCTCAACCCTTAAAAATTACCCCCAGCACGACCCCCTATACTACCCAAACATCACTGCACTACCCTAAACACTAAAACACTACCCCCAGAACTATCCCCTACACTACCCAACACCACTGCACTACCCTAAACCCTAAGACACTACCCCGTCACAACCCCGTACACTACACTAGCACCACTACACTACAGTAAATCTTAAAACACTACCCCCAGCAACACACTCTACACTACCCAAACATAACTGCACTACTCTAAATCCTAAAACACTACAACCAGCACGACTCCCTACACTACCCAAACATCACTGCACTACCCTAAACACTAAATCTTCCCCAGCACAATCCCCTACACTACACAAACACCACTGCACTACTCTAAACCCTAAAACACTACCCCCAGCATGACCCCCTACACTACACAAACACCACTGCACTACCCTAAACCCTAAAACACTACCCCCAGCATGACCCCTACATGACCCAAACACCACTGCACTACCCCACAACCTAAAAAAACTACCCCCAGCACGACACCCTTCACTACCCAAACACAACTGCACTACTCTAAACCCAAAAACACTACCCCCAGCACGACCCCCTACATTACGCAAACACCACTGCACTACCCTAAACCCTAAAACACGACCCCCTACATAATACAAACACCACTGCACTACCCTAAACCCTAAAACACTTCCCCAGCACGTCACCCTACACTACACAAACACAACTGTACTACCCTAAACCCAAAAACACTACCCCCAGCACGACCCCCTAAACTAAACAAACACCACTGCACTACCCTAAACCCTAAAACACTACCCCCAGCATGACCCCTACATGACCCAAACACCACTGCACTACCCTACAACCTAAAAAAACTACCCCCAGCACAACCCCCTACACTACACAAACACCACTGAACTATCCTAAACCCTATAACACTACCCCCAGCACCACCCCTACACTACCCAAACATCACTGCACTACCCTAAACCACTACCCCCAGCACGACCTCCTATACTACACAAGCACCACTGAACTACCCTAAACCCTAAAACACTACCTTCAGCACGACCCCCTATACTACTCAAACACCACTGCACTACCCTAAACCCTAAAATGCTACCCCCAGCACGACCCCTATTCTACACAAGCGCCACTGCACTACCCTAAACCCTAATACACTACCACCAGCACGACACCCTACACTATCCAAACATAACTGCACTACATTAAACCATAAAACAATACTGCCAGCACGACTCCCTACACTACCGAAATACCACTGCACTACCCTAAACCCTAAATCTGCCCCCAGCACAACCCCCTACACTACACAAACACCACTGAACTATCCTAAACCCTATAACACTTCCCCAACACGATCCCCTATACTACACAAACCTGATTGCACTACCCTAAACCCTAAATCTACCCCCAGTATGACCCCCTACATTAAACAAACACCACTGCACTATCCTAAACCCTAAAACACTACCCCAAGCAAAACCCCCTACACTACACAAACACCACTGAACTACCCTAAACCCTAAAACACAACCCCCAGAATGACATCCTTCACTACCCAAACACAACTGCAATACCCTAAACCCAAAACTACTACCCCCAGCACGACCCCTACACTACCCAAACACCACTGTACTACACTAAACCCTAAGACACGACCCCCTACACTCCATAAACACCACTGCACTACCCTAAACCCTAAAACACTATACCCAGCACGACCCCCTACACTCCTCAAATACCACTGCACTACCCTAAACCCTAAAACACGACCCCCTACACTACACAAACACCACTTCACTACCCTAAACCCTAAAACACTATACCCAGCACGACCCCTACACTACACAAACACCACTGCACTACCCTAAAACACTACCCCCAGCGTGACCCCCTACACTACACAAACATCACTGCACTACCATAAACCCATAAACACTACACCCAGCACGACCCCCACACTACCAAAACATCACTGCACTACCCTAAACCCTAAAACACTACCCCCAGCACGACCCCCTTCACTACACAAACACCACTGCACTGCACTGACCTAAACCAGAAAACACTACCCATAGCATGACCCCTACACTTCTCAAACACCACTGCACTACCCTAAACCCTAAAACACTACTCCCAGCAAGACCCCCTACAGTACAAAAACACCACTGCACTACCCTAAACCCTAAAACACGACCCCCTACATAATACAAACACCACTGCACTACCCTAAACCCTAAAACACTTCCCCAGCACGACACCCTACACTACACAAACACAACTGTACTACCCTAAACCCAAAAACACTACCCCCAGCACGACCCCCTAAACTAAACAAACACCACTGCACTACCCTAAACCCTAAAACACTACCCCCAGCATGACCCCTACATGACCCAAACACCACTGCACTACCCTACAACCTAAAAAAACTAACCCCAGCACAACCCCCTACACTACACAAACACCACTGAACTATCCTAAACCCTATCACACTACCCCCAGCACCACCCCTGCACTACCCACACATCACTGCACTACCCTAAACCCTAAAACACTACCCCCAGCACGACCTCCTATACTACACAAGTACCACTGAACTACCCTAAACCCTAAAACACTACCTCCAGCACGACCCCCTATACTACTCAAACACCACTGCACTACCCTAAACCCTAAAACGCTACCCCCAGCACGACCCCTATTCTACACAAGCGCCACTGCACTACCCTAAACCCTAATACACTACCACCAGCACGACACCCTACACTATCCAAACATAACTGCACTACATTAAACCATAAAACAATACTGCCAGCACGACTCGCTACACTACCCAAATACCACTGCACTACCCTAAACCCTAAATCTACCCCCAGCACAACCCCCTACACTACACAAACACCACTGAACTATCCTAAACCCTATAACACTACCCCAACACGATCCCCTATACTACACAAACCTGACTGCACTACCCTAAACCCTAAATCTACCCCCAGTATGACCCCCTACATTAAACAAACACCACTGCACTATCCTAAACCCTAAAACACTACCCCAAGCAAAACCCCCTACACTACACAAACACCACTGAACTACCCTAAACCCTAAAACACAACCCCCAGAATGACACCCTTCACTACCCAAACACAACTGCAATACCCTAAACCCAAAAAAACTACCCCCAGCACGACCCCTACACTACCCAAACACCACTGTACTACACTAAACCCTAAGACACGACCCCCTACACTCCATAAACACCACTGCACTACCCTAAACCCTAAAACACTATACCCAGCACGACCCCCTACACTCCTCAAATACCACTGCACTACCCTAAACCCTAAAACACGACCCCCTACACTACACAAACACCACTTCACTACCCTAAACCCTAAAACACTATACCCAGCACGACCCCTACACTACACAAACACCACTGCACTACCCTAAAACACTACCCCCAGCATGACCTCCTACACTACACAAACATCACTGCACTACCATAAACCCATAAACACTACACCCAGCACGACCCCCACACTACCAAAACATCACTGCACTACCCTAAACCCTAAAACACTACCCCCAGCACGACCCCCTTCACTACACAAACACCACTGCACTGCACTGACCTAAACCAGAAAACACTACCCATAGCATGACCCCTACACTTCTCAAACACCACTGCACTACCCTAAACCCTAAAACACTACTCCCAGCAAGACCCCCTACAGTACAAAAACACCACTGCACTACCCTAAACCCAAAAACAAAACCCCCAACATGACCCCCTACACTACCCAAACACCACTGCACTACCCTAAACCCTAAAACACGACCCCCTACACTACACAAACACCACTGCACTACCCTAAACACTAAAACGCTACCCCCAGCATGACCCCCTACACTACACAAACACCACTGCACTACCCTAAATCCTAAAACACTACTCCCTACACTACACAAACACCACTGCACTACCCTAAACTCTAAAACACTACCCTAGCACGACCTCCTATACTACACAAACGCCACTGTACTACCCTCAACTCTTAAAAATTACCCCTAGCACGACCCCCTATACTACCCAAACATCACTGCACTACCCTAAACACTAAAACACTACCCCCAGAACTATCCCCTACACTACCCAACACCACTGCACTACCCTAAACCCTAAGACACTACCCCCGTCACAACCCCGTACACTACACTAGCACCACTACACTACAGTAAATCTTAAAACACTACCCCCAGCAACACACTCTACACTACCCAAACATAACTGCACTACTCTAAATCCTAAAACACTACAACCAGCACGACTCCCTACACTACCCAAACATCACTGCACTACCCTAAACACTAAATCTTCCCCAGCACAATCCCCTACACTACACAAACACCACTGCACTACCCTAAACCCTAAAACACTACCCCAGCATGACCCCCTACACTACACAAACACCACTGCACTACCCGAAACCCTAAAACACTACCCCCAGCATGACCCCTACATGACCCAAACACCACTGCACTACCGTACAACCTAAAAAAACTACCCCCAGCACGACACCCTTCACTACCCAAACACAACTGCACTACTCTAAACCCAAAAACACTACCCCCAGCACGACCCCCTACATTACCCAAACACCACTGCACTACCCTAAACCCTAAAACACGACCCCCTACATAATACAAACACCACTGCACTACCCTAAACCGTAAAACACTTCCCCAGCACGACACCCTACACTACACAAACACAACTGTACTACCCTAAACCCAAAAACACTACCCCCAGCACGACCCCCTAAACTAAACAAACACCACTGCACTACCCTAAACCCTAAAACACTACCCCCAGCATGACTCCTACATGACCCAATTACCACTGCACTACCCTACAACCTAAAAAAACTACCCCCAGCACAACCCCCTACACTACACAAACACCACTGAACTATACTAAACCCTATAACACTACCCCCAGCACCACCCCTACACTACCCAAACATCACTGCACTACCCTAAACCCTAAAACACTACCCCCAGCACGACCTCCTATACTACACAAGCACCACTGAACTACCCTAAACCCTAAAACACTACCTCCAGCACGACCCCCTATACTACTCAAACACCACTGCACTACCCTAAACCCTAAAACGCTACCCCCAGCACGACCCCTATTCTACACAAGCGCCACTGCACTACCCTAAACCCTAATACACTACCACCAGCACGACACCCTACACTATCCAAACATAACTGCACTACATTAAACCATAAAACAATACTGCCAGCAAGACTCCCTACACTACCCAAATACCACTGCACTACCCTAAACCCTAAATCTACCCCCAGCACAACCCCCTACACTACACAAACACCACTGAACTATCCTAAACCCTATAACACTACCCCAACACGATCCACTATACTACACAAACCTGACTGCACTACCCTAAACCCTAAATCTACCCCCAGTATGACCCCCTACATTAAACAAACACCACTGCACTATCCTAAACCCTAAAGCACTTCCCCAAGCAAAACCCCCTACACTACACAAACACCACTGTACTACCCTAAACCCTAAAACACTACCCCCAGCTTGACCCCCTACACTACACAAACAGCACTGTACTACCCTACTGCACTCCCCTAAAACACTACCCCCAGCATGACCCACTACACTACCCAAACACAACTGCACTTCCCTAAACCCTAAAACACTACCCCCAGCACGACTCCCTGCACTACCCAAACACCTCTGTAATACCCGAAACCCTAAAATACTACCCCCTGCATGACCCCCTACACCACACAAATACCACTGCGCTACCCTAAACCCTAAAACTATCCCCAGCACGTCCCCCTACACAACCCAAACACCACTGCAATACCCTAAACCCTAAATCTACCCCATCATGACCCCCTACACTACACAAACACCACTGCGCTACCCTAAACCCTAAAACACTACCCTCAGCACAACCCCTTACACTACCCGAACACGACTGCACTTCCCTAAACCCTAAGACACTTCCCCCAGCATGACCCATTACACTACACAAACACGACTGCACTAACCTAAACCCTAAAACACTACCCCAGCATGACCACCTACACTACCCGTACACCACTGCACTACCTTAAACCCTAAATCTAACCTCAGCACAAACCCCTACACTACCCAAACACCACTGCACTACTCTAAACCTAAACCCCAAAACACTACCCCCAGCACGACCCCCTACACTACCCAAACACCACTGCACTACACTAAACCCAAACTCTAAGCTCAGAATGACCTCCCACACTACCCAAACACCAATGCACTACCCTAAACCCTAAAACCCTACCCCCAGCATGACCCCCTATACTACACAAACACCACAGTACTACCCTAAACCCTAAAACACTACCCCCAGCAGTACCCCTTACACTACCCAAACACAACTGCACTACCCTAAACACTAAAACACTACACCCAGCATGAACCCCTGCACTACCCAAACACCACTGCACTACCCGAAATCCGAAAACACTACCCACAGCACAACCCCCTATACTACACAAACACCACTGCGCTACCCTACACCCTAAAACTATCCCCTGCACGACCCCCTATACACCTACACTACCCAAACACCACTGCACTACCCTAAACCCGAAATCTACCCCCAGCATGACCCCCAATACTACAAAAACACCACTGTGCTACCCTAAACCCTAAAACACTACCCCCAGCACAACACCTTCGACTAACCAAACACCACTGCACTTCCCTAAACCCTAAGAAACTTCCCGAAGCATGACCCATTACACTACCCAAGCACCACTGCACTACCCTAAACTCTAAAATACTATCCCCAGAAAGACCCCCTACACTACCCAAACACCACTGCAAGACCCTAAACCCTAAAACACTAAACCCAGAACTACCCCTATACTATCCAAACACCACTGCACTACCCTACACCCTAAAACACTACTCCAGCACAAACCCTAAACTTCACAAACACACCTGCACTACCGTAAACCCTAACACACTGCACCCACCACAACCCCCTACACTACACAAACACCACTGTACTACCGTAAAGCCTAAAACAATACACCCAGCACAACCCCCTTCACATCCCAAACACAACTGCACTACCTTAAACCCAAAAACACTACCCCCAGCATGACCACCTACTCTACCCAAACACCACTGCACTACCCTGAACCCTAAAACATGACCCCCTACCAACACAAACACCACTGCACTAGCCGAAACGCTAAAACACTACCCCCAGCACAACCCCTATACTAAACAAGCACCACAGCACTAACCTAAACCCTAAAACACTACCACCAGCACGACACCCTACACTACCCAAACATAACTGCATTACCCTAAACCATAAAACAATACTACCATCATGACTCCCTACACTACCCAAATACCACTGCACTACCCTAAACCCTAAATCTACCCCAGCACAACCCCCTACACTACACAAACACCACTGCACTACCCAAAACCCTAAAACACAACCCCCAGCACGCCCCCCCTATACTACACAAACACCACTGCACTAACCTAAACCATAAATCTACCCCAGCATGACCCCCTACACTAAACAAACACCATTGCACTATCCTAAACCCTAAAGCACTTCCCCAAACAAAACCCCCTACACTACACAAACACCACTGCACTACCCTAAACCCTAAAACACTACCCCCAGCTTGACCCCCTACACTACACAAACAGCACTGCACTACCCTACTGCACTCCCCTAAAACACTACCCCCAGCATGACCCACTACACTACCCAAACACAACTGCACTTCCCTAAACCCCAAAACACTACCCCCAGCACGACCCCCTGCACTACCCAAACACCTATGTAATACACGAAACCCTAAAATACTACCCCCTGCATGACCCCCTACACTACACAAATACCACTGCGCTACCCTAAACCCTAAAACTATCCCCAGCACGTCCCCCTACACAACCCAAACACCACTGCACTACCCTAAACCCTAAATCTACCCCATCATGACCCCCTACACTACACAAACACCACTGCGCTACCCTAAACCCTAAAACACTACCCTCAGCACAACCCCTTACACTACCCGAACACGACTGCACTTCCCTAAACCCTAAGACACTTCCCCCAGCATGACCCATTACACTACACAAACACCACTGCACTACCCAAAACCCTAAAACACAACCCCCAGCACGCCCCCCCTATACTACACAAACACCACTGCACTAACCTAAACCATAAATCTACCCCAGCATGACCCCCTACACTAAACAAACACCATTGCACTATCCTAAACCCTAAAGCACTTCCCCAAGCAAAACCCCCTACACTACACAAACACCGATGCACTACCCTAAACCCTAAAACACTACCCCCAGCTTGACCCCCTACACTACACAAACAGCACTGCACTACCCTACTGCACTCCCCTAAAACACTACCCCCAGCATGACCCACTACACTACCCAAACACAACTGCACTTCCCTAAACCCCAAAACACTACCCCCAGCACGACTCCCTGCACTACCCAAACACCTCTGTAATACCCGAAACCCTAAAATACTACCCCCTGCATGACCCCCTACACTACACAAATACCACTGCGCTACCCTAAACCCTAAAACTATCCCCAGCACGTCCCCCTACACAACCCAAACACCACTGCACTACCCTAAACCCTAAATCTACCCCATCATGACCCCCTACACTACACAAACACCACTGCGCTACCCTAAACCCTAAAACACTACCCTCAGCACAACCCCTTACACTACCCGAACACGACTGCACTTCCCTAAACCCTAAGACACTTCCCCCAGCATGACCCATTACACTACACAAACACCACTGCACTACCCAAAACCCTAAAACACAACCCCCAGCACGCCCCCCCTATACTACACAAACACCACTGCACTAACCTAAACCATAAATCTACCCCAGCATGACCCCCTACACTAAACAAACACCATTGCACTATCCTAAACCCTAAAGCACTTCCCCAAGCAAAACCCCCTACACTACACAAACACCGATGCACTACCCTAAACCCTAAAACACTACCCCCAGCTTGACCCCCTACACTACACAAACAGCACTGCACTACCCTACTGCACTCCCCTAAAACACTACCCCCAGCATGACCCACTACACTACCCAAACACAACTGCACTTCCCTAAACCCCAAAACACTACCCCCAGCACGACTCCCTGCACTACCCAAACACCTCTGTAATACCCGAAACCCTAAAATACTACCCCCTGCATGACCCCCTACACTACACAAATACCACTGCGCTACCCTAAACCCTAAAACTATCCCCAGCATGTCCCCCTACACTACACAAACACCACTGCGCTACCCTAAACCCTAAAACACTACCCTCAGCACAACCCCTTATACTACCCGAACACGACTGCACTTCCCTAAACCCTAAGACACTTCCCCCAGCATGACCCATTACACTACACAAACACCACTGCACTACCCTAAACCCTAAAACACTACCCCAGCATGACCACCTACACTACCCGTACACCACTGCACTACCTTAAACCCTAAATCTACCCTCAGCACAAACCCCTACACTACCCAAACACCACTGCACTACTCTAAACCTAAACCCCAAAACACTACCCCCAGCACGACCTCCTACACTACCCAAACACCACTGCACTACACTAAACCCAAACTCTAAGCTCAGAATGACCTCCCACACTACCCAAACACCAATGCACTACCCTAAACCCTAAAACCCTACCCCCAGCATGACCCCCTACACTACACAAACACCACAGTACTACCCTAAACCCTAAAACACTACCCCCAGCAGTACCCCTTACACTACCCAAACACAACTGCACTACCCTAAACACTAAAACACTACACCCAGCATGAACCCCTGCACTACCCAAATACCACTGCACTACCTGAAACCCGAAAACACTACCCACAGCACAACCCCCTATACTACACAAGCACCACTGCGCTACCCTACACCCTAAAACTATCCCCTGCACGACCCCTATACACCTACACTACCCAAACACCACTGCACTACCCTAAACCCTAAATCTACCCCCAGCATGACCCCCAATACTACAAAAACACCACTGCGCTACCCTAAACCCTAAAACACTACCCCCAGCACAACACCTTCGACTAACCGAACACCACTGCACTTCCCTAAACCCTAAGAAACTTCCCGAAGCATGACCCATTACACTACCCAAGCACCACTGCACTACCCTAAACTCTAAAATACTATCCCCAGAAAGACCCCCTACACTACCCAAACACCACTGCAAGACCCTAAACCCTAAAACACTAAACTCAGAACTACCCCTATACTATCCAAACACCACTGCACTACCCTACACCCTAAAACACTACTCCAGCACAAACCCCTAAACTTCACAAACACACCTGCACTACCGTAAACCCTAAAACACTACACCCACCACAACCCCCTACACTACACAAACACCACTGTACTACCGTAAAGCCTAAAACACTACACACAGCACAACCCCCTTCACATCCCAAACACAACTGCACTACCTTAAACCCAAAAACACTACCCCCAGCATGACCACCTACTCTACACAAACACCACTGCACTAGCCGAAACGCTAAAACACTACCCCCAGCACAACCCTATACTAAACAAGCACCACAGCACTAACCTAAACCCTAAAACACTACCACCAGCACGACACCCTACACTACCCAAACATAACTGCATTACCCTAAACCATAAAACAATACTACCATCACGACTCCCTACACTACCCAAATACCACTGCACTACCCTAAACCCTAAATCTACCCCAGCACAACCCCCTACACTACACAAACACCACTTCACTACCCTAAACCCTAAAACACAACCCCCAGCACGACCCCCTATACTACACAAACACCACTGCACTAACCTAAACCATAAATCTACCCCCAGCATGACCCCCTACACTAAACAAACACCACTGTACTACCCTAAACCCTAAAACACTACCCCCAGCTTGACCCCCTACACTACACAAACAGCACTGCACTACCCTGCTGCACTCCCCTAAAACACTACCCCCAGCATGACCCACTACACTACCCAAACACAACTGCACTTCCCTAAACCCCAAAACACTACCCCCAGCACGACTCCCTGCACTACCCAAACACCTCTGTAATACCCGAAACCCTAAAATACTACCCCCTGCATGACCCCCTACACTACACAAATACCACTGCGCTACCCTAAACCCTAAAACTATCCCCAGCATGTCCCCCTACACTACACAAACACCACTGCGCTACCCTAAACCCTAAAACACTACCCTCAGCACAACCCCTTACACTACCCGAACACGACTGCACTTCCCTAAACCCTAAGACACTTCCCCCAGCATGACTCATTACACTACACAAACACCACTGCACTACCCTAAACCCTAAAACACTACCTCAGCATGACCACCTACACTACCCGTACACCACTGCACTACCTTAAACCCTAAATCTACCCTCAGCACAAACCCCTACACTACCAAAACACCACTGCACTACTCTAAACCTAAACCCCAAAACACTACCCCCAGCACGACCCCCTACACTACCCAAACACCACTGCACTACACTAAACCCAAACTCTAAGCTCAGAATGACCTCCCACACTACCCAAACACCAATGCACTACCCTAAAACCTAAAACCCTACCCCCAGCATGACCCCCTATACTACACAAACACCACAGTACTACCCTAAACCCTAAAACACTACCCCCAGCAGTACCCCTTACACTACCCAAACACAACTGCACTACCCTAAACACTAAAACACTACACCCAGCATGAACCCCTGCACTACCCAAACACCATTGCACTACCCGAAACCCGAAAACACTACCCACAGCACAACCCCCTATACTACACAAACACCACTGCGCTACCCTACACCCTAAAACTATCCCCTGCACGACCCCCTATACACCTACACTACCCAAACACCACTGCACTACCCTAAATCTATCCCCAGCATGACCCCCAATACTACAAAAACACCACTGCGCTACCCTAAACCCTAAAACACTACCCCCAGCACAACACCTTCGACTAACCGAACACCACTGCACTGCCCTAAACCCTAAGAAACTTACAGAAGCATGACCCATTACACTACCCAAGCACCACTGCACTACCCTAAACTCTAAAATACTATCCCCAGAAAGACCCCCTACACTACCCAAACACCACTGCAAGACCCTAAACCCTAAAACACTAAACCCAGAACTACCCCTATACTATCCAAACACCACTGCACTACCCTACACCCTAAAACACTACTCCAGCACAAACCCCTAAACTTCACAAACACACCTGCACTACCGTAAACCCTAAAACACTACACCCACCACAACCCCCTACACTACACAAACACCAATGTACTACCGTAAAGCCTAAAACACTACACCCAGCACAACCCCCTTCACATCCCAAACACAACTGCACTACCTTAAACCCAAAAACACTACCCCCAGCATGACCACCTACTCTACCCAAACACCACTGCACTACCCTGACCCTAAAACATGACCCCCTACCAACACAAACACCACTGCACTAGCCGAAACGCTAAAACACTACCCCAAGCACAACCCCTATACTAAACAAGCACCACAGCACTAACCTAAACCCTAAAACACTACCACCAGCACGACACCCTACACTACCCAAACATAACTGCATTACCCTAAACCATAAAACAATACTACAATCACGACTCCCTACACTACCCAAATACCACTGCACTACCCTAAACCCTAAATCTACCCCAGCACAACCCCCTACACTACACAAATACCACTGCACTTCCCTAAACCCTAAAACACAACCCCCAGCACGACCCCCTATACTATACAAACACCACTGCACTAACCTAAACCATAAATCTACCCCCAGCATGACCCCCTACACTAAACAAACACCATTGCACTAGCCTAAACCCTAAAGCACTTCCCCAAGCAAAACCCACTACACTACACAAACACCACTGTACTACCCTAAACCCTAAAACTCTACCCCCAGCTTGACCCCCTACACTACCCAAGCACCACTGCACTACCCTAAACTCTAAAATACTATCCCCAGAAAGACCCCCTACACTACCCAAACACCACTGCAAGACCCTAAACCCTAAAACATTAAACCCAGAACTACCCCTATACTATCCAAACACCACTGCACTACCCTACACCCTAAAACACTACTCCAGCACAAACCCCTAAACTTCACAAACACACCTGCACTACCGTAAACCCTAAAACACTACACCCACCACAACCCCCTACACTACCCAAACACCTCTGTAATACCCGAAACCCTAAAATACTACCCCCTGCATGACCCCTTACACTACACAAATACCACTGCGCTACCCTAAACCCTAAAACTATCCCCAGCACGTCCCCCCACACAACCCAAACACCACTGCACTACCCTAAACCCTAAATCTACCCCATCATGACCCCCTACACTACACAAACACCACTGCGCTACCCTAAACCCTAAAACACTACCCTCAGCACAACCCCTTACACTACCCGAACACGACTGCACTTCCCTAAACCCTAAGACACTTCCCCCAGCATGACCCATTACACTACACAAACACCACTGCACTACCCTAAACCCTAAAACACTACCCCAGCATGACCACCTACACTACCCGTACACCACTGCACTACCTTAAACCCTAAATCTACCCTCAGCACAAACCCCTACACTACCCAAACACCACTACACTACTCTAAACCTAAACCCCAAAACACTACCCCCAGCACAACCCCCTACACTACCCAAACACCACTGCACTACACTAAACCCAACTCTAAGCTCAGAATGACCTCCCACACTACCCAAACACCAATGCACTACCCTAAACCCTAAAACCCTACCCCCAGCATGACCCCTATACTACACAAACACCACAGTACTACCCTAAACCCTAAAACACTACCCCCAGCAGTACCCCTTACACTACCCAAACACAACTGCACTACCCTAAACACTAAAACACTACACCCAGCATGAACCCCTGCACTACCCAAATACCACTGCACTACCCGAAACCCGAAAACACTACCCACAGCACAACCCCCTATACTACACAAACACCACTGCGCTACCCTACACCCTAAAACTATCCCCTGCACGACCCCCTATACACCTACACTACCCAAACACCACTGCACTACCCTAAACCCTAAATCTACCCCCAGCATGACCCCCAATACTACAAAAACACCACTGCGCTACCCTAAACCCTAAAACACTACCCCCAGCACAACACCTTCGACTAACCGAACACCACTGCACTTCCCTAAACCCTAAGAAACTTCCCGAAGCATGACCCATTACACTACCCAAGCACCACTGCACTACCCTAAACTCTAAAATACTATCCCCAGAAAGACCCCCTACACTACCCAAACACCACTGCAAGACCCTAAACCCTAAAACACTAAACCCAGAACTACCCCTATACTATCCAAACACCACTGCACTACCCTACACCCTAAAACACTACTCCAGCACAAACCCCTAAACTTCACAAACACACCTGCACTACCGTAAACCCTAAAACACTACACCCACCACAACCCCCTACACTACACAAACACCACTGTACTACCGTAAAGCCTAAAACACTACACCCAGCACAACCCCCTTCACATCCCAAACACAACTGCACTACCTTAAACCCAAACACACTACCCCCAGCATGACCACCTACTCTACCCAAACACCACTGCACTACCCTGAACCCTAAAACATGACCCCCTACCAACACAAACACCACTGCACTAGCCAAAACGCTAAAACACTACCCCCAGCACAACCCCTATACTAAACAAGCACCACAGCACTAACCTAAACCCTAAAACACTACCACCAGCACGACACCCTACACTACCCAAACATAACTGCATTACCCTAAACCATAAAACAATACTACCATCACGACTCCCTACACTACCCAAATACCACTGCACTACCCTAAACCCTAAATCTACCCCAGCACAACCCCCTACACTACACAAACACCACTGCACTACCCTAAACCCTAAAACACAACCCCCAGCACGACCCCCTATACTACACAAACACCACTGCACTAACCTAAACCATGAATCTACCCCCAGCATGACCCCCTACACTAAACAAACACCATTGCACTATCCTAAACCCTAAAGCACTTCCCCAAGCAAAACCCCCTACACTACACAAACACCACTGTACTACCCTAAACCCTAACACACTACCCCCAGCTTGACCCCCTACACTACACAAACAGCACTGCACTACCCTACTGCACTCCCCTAAAACACTACCCCCAGCATGAACCACTACACTACCCAAACACAACTGCACTTCCCTAAACCCCAAAACACTACCCCCAGCACGACTCCCTGCACTACCCAAACACCTCTGTAATACCCGAAACCCTAAAATACTACCCCCTGCATGACCCCCTACACTACACAAATACCACTGCGCTACCCTAAACCCTAAAACTATCCCCAGCATGTCCCCCTACACAACCCAAACACCACTGCACTACCCTAAACCCTAAATCTACCCCATCATGACCCCCTACACTACACAAACACCACTGCGCTACCCTAAACCCTAAAACACTACCCTCAGCACAACCCCTTACACTACCCGAACACGACTGCACTTCCCTAAACCCTAAGACACTTCCCCCAGCATGACCCATTACACTACACAAACACCACTGCACTACCCTAAACCCTAAAACACTACCTCAGCATGACCACCTACACTACCCGTACACCACTGCACTACCTTAAACCCTAAATCTACCCTCAGCACAAACCCCTACACTACCCAAACACCACTGCTCTACTCTAAACCTAAACCCCAAAACACTACCCCCAGCACGACCCCCTACACTACCCAAACACCACTGCACTACACTAAACCCAAACTCTAAGCTCAGAATGACCTCCCACACTGCCCAAACACCAATGCACTACCCTAAACCCTAAAACCCTACCCCCAGCATGACCCCCTATACTACACAAACACCACAGTACTACCCTAAACCCTAAAACACTACCCCCAGCAGTACCCCTTACACTACCCAAACACAACTGCACTACCCTAAACACTAAAACACTACACCCAGCATGAACCCCTGCACTACTCAAACACCACTGCACTACCCGAAACCCAAAAACACTACCCACAGCACAACCCCCTATACTACACAAACACCACTGCGCTAGCCTACACCCTAAAACTATCCCCTGCACGACCCCCTATACACCTACACTACCCAAACACCACTGCACTACCCTAAATCTACCCCCAGCATGACCCCCAATACTACAAAAACACCACTGCGCTACCCTAAACCCTAAAACACTACCCCCAGCACAACACCTTCGACTAACCGAACACCACTGCACTTCCCTAAACCCTAAGAAACTTCCCGAAGCATGACCCATTACAATACCCAAGCACCACTGCACTACCCTAAACTCTAAAATACTATCCCCAGAAAGACCCCCTACACTACCCAAACACCACTGCAAGACCCTAAACCCTAAAACACTAAACCCAGAACTACCCCTATACTATCCAAACACCACTGCACTACCCTACACCGTAAAACACTACTCCAGCACAAACCCCTAAACTTCACAAACACACCTGCACTACCGTAAACCCTAAAGCACTAAACCCACCGCAACCCCCTACACTACACAAACACCACTGTACTACCGTAAAGCCTAAAACACTACACCCAGCACAACCCCCTTCACATCCCAAACACAACTGCACTACCTTAAACCCAAAACCACTACCCCCAGCATGACCACCTACTCTACACAAACACCACTGCACTAGCCGAAACGCTAAAACACTACCCCCAGCACAACCCCTATACTAAACAAGCACCACAGCACTAACCTAAACCCTAAAACACTACCACCAGCACGACACCCTACACTACCCAAACATAACTGCATTACCCTAAACCATAAAACAATACTACCATCACGACTCCCTACACTACCCAAATACCACTGCACTACCCTAAACCCTAAATCTACCCCAGCACAACCCCCTACACTACACAAACACCACTGCACTACCCTAAACCCTAAAACACAACCCCCAGCACGACCCCCTATACTACACAAACACCACTGCACTAACCTAAACCATAAATCTACCCCCAGCATGACCCCCTACACTAAACAAACACCATTGCACTATCCTAAACCCTAAAGCACTTCCCCAAGCAAAACCCCCTACACTACACAAACACCACTCTACTACCCTAAACCCTAACACACTACCCCCAGCTTGACCCCCTACACTACACAAACAGCACTGCACTACCCTACTGCACTCCCCTAAAACACTACCCCCAGCATGAACCACTACACTACCCAAACACAACTGCACTTCCCTAAACCCCAAAACACCACCCCCAGCACGACTCCCTGCACTACCCAAACACCTCTGTAATACCCGAAACCCTAAAATACTACCCCCTGCATGACCCCCTACACTACACAAATACCACTGTGCTACCCTAAACCCTAAAACTATCCCCAGCATGTCCCCCTACACAACCCAAACACCACTGCACTACCCTAAACCCTAAATCTACCCCATCATGACCCCCTACACTACACAAACACCACTGCCCTACCCTAAACCCTAAAACACATACTTCAGCACAACCCCTTACACTACACAAACACCACTGCACTACCCTAAACCCTAAAACACTCCCTCAGCATGACCACCTACACTACCCGTACACCACTGCACTACCTTAAACCCTAAATCTACCCTCAGCACAAACCCCTACACTACCCAAACACCACTGCACTACTCTAAACCTAAACCCCAAAACACTACCCCCAGCACGACCCCCTACACTACCCAAACACCACTGCACTACACTAAACCCAAACTCTAAGCTCAGAATGACCTCCCACACTGCCCAAACACCAATGCACTACCCTAAACCCTAAAACCCTACCCCCAGCATGACCCCCTATACTACACAAACACCACAGTACTACCCTAAACCCTAAAACACTACCCCCAGCAGTACCCCTTACACTACCCAAACACAACTGCACTAGCCTAAACACTAAAACACTACACCCAGCATGAACCCCTGCACTACTCAAACACCACTGCACTACCCGAAACCCGAAAACACTACCCACAGCACAACCCCCTATACTACACAAACACCACTGCGCTACCCTACACTCTAAAACTATCCCCTGCACGACCCCCTATACACCTACACTACCCAAACACCACTGCACTACCCTAAATCTACCCCAAGCATGACCCCCAATACTACAAAAACACCACTGCGCTACCCTAAACCCTAAAACACTACCCCCAGCACAACACCTTCGACTAACCGAACACCACTGCACTTCCCTAAACCCTAAGAAACTTCCCGAAGCATGACCCATTACACTACCCAAGCACCACTGCACTACCCTAAACTCTAAAATACTATCCCCAGAAAGACCCCCTACACTACCCAAACACCACTGCAAGACCCTAAACCCTAAAACACGAAACCCAGAACTACCCCTATACTATCCAAACACCACTGCACTACCCTACACCCTAAAACACTACTCCAGCACAAACCCCTAAACTTCACAAACACACCTGCACTACCGTAAACCCTAAAGCACTACACCCACCACAACCCCCTACACTACACAAACACCACTGTACTACCGTAAAGCCTAAAACACTACACCCAGCACAACCCCCTTCACATCCCAAACACAACTGCACTACCTTAAACCCAAAACCACTAACCCCAGCATGACCACCTACTCTACCCAAACACCACTGCACTACCCTGAACCCTAAAACATGACCCCCTACCAACACAAACACAACTGCACTAGCCGAAACGCTAAAACACTACCCCCAGCACAACCCCTATACTAAACAAGCACCACAGCACTAACCTAAACCCTAAAACACTACCACCAGCACGACACCGTACACTACCCAAACATAACTGCATTACCCTAAACCATAAAACAATACTACCATCACGACTCCCTACACTACCCAAATACCACTGCACTACCCTAAACCCTAAATCTACCCCAGCACAACCCCCTACACTACACAAACACCACTGCACTACCCTAAACCCTAAAACACAACCCCCAGCACGACCCCCTATACTACACAAACACCACTGCACTAACCTAAACCATAAATCTACCCCCAGCATGACCCCCTACACTAAACAAACACCATTGCACTATCCTAAACCCTAAAGCACTTCCCCAAGCAAAACCCCCTACACTACACAAACACCACTGTACTACCCTAAAGCCTAACACACTACCCCCAGCTTGACCCCCTACACTACACAAACAGCACTGCACTACCCTACTGCACTCCCCTAAAACACTACCCCCAGCATGAACCACTACACTACCCAAACACAACTGCACTTCCCTAAACCCCAAAACACTACCCCCAGCACGACTCCCTGCACTACCCAAACACCTCTGTAATACCCGAAACCCTAAAATACTACCCCCTGCATGACCCCCTACACTACACAAATACCACTGCGCTACCCTAAACCCTAAAACTATCCCCAGCATGTCCCCCTACACAACCCAAACACCACTGCACTACCCTAAACCCTAAATCTACCCCATCATGACCCCCTACACTACACAAACACCACTGCGCTACCCTAAACCCTAAAACACTACCCTCAGCACAACCCCTTACACTACACAAACACCACTGCACTACCCTAAACCCTAAAACACTACCTCAGCATGACCACCTACACTACCCGTACACCACTGCACTACCTTAAACCCTAAATCTACCCTCAGCACAAACCCCTACACTACCCAAACACCACTGCACTACTCTAAACCTAAACCCCAAAACACTACCCCCAGCACGACCCCCTACACTACCCAAACACCACTGCACTACACTAAACCCAAACTCTAAGCTCAGAATGACCTCCCACACTACCCAAACACCAATGCACTACCCTAAACCCTAAAACCCTACCCCCAGCATGACCCCCTATACTACACAAACACCACAGTACTACCCTAAACCCTAAAACACTACCCCCAGCAGTACCCCTTAAACTACCCAAACACAACTGTACTACCCTAAACACTAAAACACTACACCCAGCATGAACCCCTGCACTACCCAAACACCACTGCACTACCCGAAACCCGAAAACACTACCCACAGCACAACCCCCTATACTACACAAACACCACTGCGCTACCCTACACCCTAAAACTATCCCCTGCACGACCCCTATACACCTACACTACCCAAACACCACTGCACTACCATAAATCTACCCCCAGCATGACCCCCAATACTACAAAAACACCACTGCGCTACCCTAAACCCTAAAACACTACCCCCAGCACAACACCTTCGACTAACCGAACACCACTGCACTTCCCTAAACCCTAAGAAACTTCCCGAAGCATGACCCATTACACTACCCAAGCACCACTGCACTACCCTAAACTCTAAAATACTATCCCCAGAAAGACCCCCTACACTACCCAAACACCACTGCAAGACCCTAAACCCTAAAACACTAAACCCAGAACTACCCCTATACTATCCAAACACCACTGCACTACCCTACACCCTAAAACACTACTCCAGCACAAACCCCTAAACTTCACAAACACACCTGCACTACCGTAAACCCTAAAACACTACACCCACCACAACCCCCTACACTACACAAACACCACTGTACTACCGTAAAGCCTAAAACACTACACCCAGCACAACCCCCTTCACATCCCAAACACAACTGCACTACCTTAAACCCAAAACCACTACCCCCAGCATGACCACCTACTCTACCCAAACACCACTGCACTACCCTGAACCCTAAAACATGACCCCCTACCAACACAAACACCACTGCACTAGCCGAAACGCTAAAACACTACCCCCAACACAACCCCTCTACTAAACAAGCACCACAGCACTAACCTAAACCCTAAAACACTACCACCAGCACGACACCCTACACTACCCAAACATAACTGCATTACCCTAAACCATAAAACAATACTACCATCACGACTCCCTACACTACCCAAATACCACTACACTACCCTAAACCCTAAATCTACCCCAACACAACCCCCTACCCTACACAAACACCACTGCACTACCCTAAACCCTAAAACACAACCCCCAGCACGACCCCCTATACTACACAAACACCACTGCACTAACCTAAACCATAAATCTACCCCCAGCATGACCCCCTACACTAAACAAACACCATTGCACTATCCTAAACCCTAAAGCACTTCCCCAAGCAAAACCCCCTACACTACACAAACACCACTGTACTACCCTAAACCCTAAAACACTACCCCCAGCTTGACCCCCTACACTACACAAACAGCACTGCACTACCCTACTGCACTACCCTAAAACACTACCCCCAGCATGACCCACTACACTACCCAAACACAACTGCACTTCCCTAAACCCCAAAACACTACCCCCAGCACGACTCCCTGCACTACCCAAACACCTCTGTAATACCCGAAACCCTAAAATACTACCCCCTGCATGACCCCCTACACTACACAAATACCACTGCGCTACCCTAAACCCTAAAACACTACCCCAGCATGACCACCTACACTACCCGTACACCACTGCACTACCTTAAACCCTAAATCTACCCTCAGCACAAACCCCTACACTACCCAAACACCACTGCACTACTCTAAACCTAAACCCCAAAACACTACCCCCAGCACGACCCCCTACACTACCCAAACACCACTGCACTACACTAAACCCAAACTCTAAGCTCAGAATGACCTCCCACACTACCCAAACACCAATGCACTACCCTAAACCCTAAAACCCTACCCCCAGCATAACCCCCTATACTACACAAACACCACAGTACTACCCTAAACCCCAAAACACTACCCCCAGCAATACCCCTTACACTACCCAAACACAACTGCACTACCCTAAACACTAAAACACTACACCCAGCATGAACCCCTGCACTACCCAAATACCACTGCACTACCCGAAACCCGAAAACACTACCCACAGCACAACCCCCTATACTACACAAACACCACTGCGCTACCCTACACCCTAAAACTATCCCCTGCACGACCCCCTATACACCTACATTACCCAAACACCACTGCACTACCCTAAACCCTAAATCTACCCCCAGCATGACCCCCAATACTACAAAAACACCACTGCGCTACCCTAAACCCTAAAACACTACCCCCAGCACAACACCTTCGACTAACCGAACACCACTGCACTTCCCTAAGCCCTAAGAAACTTCCCGAAGCATGACCCATTACACTACCCAAGCACCACTGCACTACCCTAAACTCTAAAATACTATCCCCAGAAAGACCCCCTACACTACCCAAACACCACTGCAAGACCCTAAACCCTAAAACACTAAACCCAGAACTACCCCTATACTATCCAAACACCACTGCACTACCCTACACCCTAAAACACTACTCCAGCACAAACCCCTAAACTTCACAAACACACCTGCACTACCGTAAACCCTAAAACACTACACCCACCACAACCCCCTACACTACACAAACACCACTGTACTGCCGTAAAGCCTAAAACATTACACCCAGCACAACCCCCTTCACATCCCAAACACAACTGCACTACCTTAAACCCAAAAACACTACCCCCAGCATGACCACCTACTCTACCCAAACACCACTGCACTACCCTGAACCCTAAAACATGACCCCCTACCAACACAAACACCACTGCACTAGCCGAAACGCTAAAACACTACCCCCAGCACAACCCCTATACTAAACAAGCACCACAGCACTAACCTAAACCCTAAAACACTACCACCAGCACAACACCCTACACTACCCAAACATAACTGCATTACCCTAAACCATAAAACAATACTACCATCACGACTCCCTACACTACCCAAATACCACTGCACTACGCTAAACCCTAAATCTACCCCAGCACAACCCCCTACACTACACAAACACCACTGCACTACCCTAAACCCTTAAACACAACCCCCAGCACGACCCCCTATACTACACAAACACCACTGCACTAACCTAAACCATAAATCTACCCCCAGCATGACCCCCTACACTAAACAAACACCATTGCACTATCCTAAACCCTAAAGCACTTCCCCAAGCAAAACCCCCTACACTACACAAACACCACTGTACTACCCTAAACCCTAAAACACTACCCCCAGCTTGACCCCCTACACTACACAAACAGCACTGCACTACCCTACTGCACTCCCCTAAAACACTACCCCCAGCATGAACCACTACACTACCCAAACACAACTGCACTTCCCTAAACCCCAAAACACTACCCCCAGCACGACTCCCTGCACTACCCAAACACCTCTGTAATACCCGAAACCCTAAAATACTACCCCCTGCATGACCCCCTACACTACACAAATACCACTGAGCTACCCTAAACCCTAAAACTATCCCCAGCATGTCCCCCTACACAACCCAAACACCACTGCACTACCCTAAACCCTAAATCTACCCCATCATGACCCCCTACACTACACAAACACCACTGCGCTACCCTAAACCCTAAAACACTACCCTCAGCACAACCCCTTACACTACCCGAACACGACTGCACTTCCCTAAACCCTAAGACACTTCCCCCAGCATGACCCATTACACTACACAAACACCACTGCACTACCCTAAACCCTAAAACACTACCTCAGCATGACCACCTACACTACCCGTACACCACTGCACTACCTTAAACCCTAAATCTACCCTCAGCACAAACCCCTACACTACCCAAACACCACTGCACTACTCTAAACCTAAACCCCAAAACACTACCCCCAGCACGACCCCCTACACTACCCAAACACCACTGCACTACACTAAACCCAAACTCTAAGCTCAGAATGACCTCCCACACTACCCAAACACCAATGCACTACCCTAAACCCTAAAACCCTACCCCCAGCATGACCCCCTATACTACACAAACACCACAGTACTACCCTAAACCCTAAAACACTACCCCCAGCAGTACCCCTTACACTACCCAAACACAACTGCACTACCCTAAACACTAAAACACTACACCCAGCATGAACCCCTGCACTACCCAAACACCACTGCACTACCCGAAACCCGAAAACACTACCCACAGCACAACCCCCTATACTACACAAACACCACAGCGCTACCCTACACCCTAAAATTATCCCCTGCACGACCCCCTATACACCTACACTACCCAAATACCACTGCACTACCCTAAATCTACCCCCAGCATGACCCCCAATACTACAAAAATACCACTGCGCTACCCTAAACCCTAAAACACTACCCCCAGCACAGCACCTTCGACTAACCGAACACCACTGCACTGCCCTAAACCCTAAGAAACTTCCCGAAGCATGACCTAATACACTACCCAAGCACCACTGCACTACCCTAAACTCTAAAATACTATCCCCAGAAAGACCCCCTACACTACCCAAACACCACTGCAAGACCCTAAACCCTAAAACACTAAACCCAGAACTACCCCTATACTATCCAAACACCACTGCACTACCCTACACCCTAAAACACTACTCCAGCACAAACCCCTAAACTTCACAAACACACCTGCACTACCGTAAACCCTAAAACACTACACCCACCACAACCCCCTACACTACACAAACACCACTGTACTACCGTAAAGCCTAAAACACTACACCCAGCAAAACCCCCTTCACATCCCAAACACAACTGCACTACCTTAAACCCAAAAACACTACCCCCAGCATGACCACCTACTCTACCCAAACACCACTGCACTACCCTGAACCCTAAAACATGACCCCCTACCAACACAAACACCACTGCACTAGCCGAAACGCTAAAACACTACCCCCAGCACAACCCCTATACTAAACAAGCACCACAGCACTAACCTAAACCCTAAAACACTACCACCAGCACGACACCCTACACTACCCAAACATAACTGCATTACCCTAAACCATAAAACAATACTACCATCACGACTCCCTACACTACCCAAATACCACTGCACTACCCTAAACCCTAAATCTACCCCAGCACAACCCCCTACACTACACAAACACCACTGCACTACCCTAAACCCTAAAACACAACCCCCAGCACGACCCCCTATACTACACAAACACCACTGCACTAACCTAAACCATAAATCTACCCCCAGCATGACCCCCTACACTAAACAAACACCATTGCACTATCCTAAACCCTAAAGCACTTCCCCAAGCAAAACCCCCTACACTACACAAACACCACTGTACTACCCTAAACCCTAAAACACTACCCCCAGCTTGACCCCCTACACTACACAAACAGCACTGCACTACCCTACTGCACTCCCCTAAAACACTACCCCCAGCATGACCTACTACACTACCCAAACACCTCTGTAATACCCGAAACCCTAAAATACTACCCCTTGCATGACCCCCTGCACTTCCCTAAACCCCAAAACACTACCCCCAGCATGACTCCCTGCACTACCCAAACACCTCTGTAATACCCGAAACCCTAAAATACTAGCCCCTGCATGACCCCCTACACTACACAAATACCACTGCGCTACCCTAAACCCTAAAACTATCCCCAGCACGTCCCCCTACACAACCCAAACACCACTGCACTACCCTAAACCCTAAATCTAACCCATCATGACCCCCTACACTACACAAACACCACTGCGCTACCCTAAACCCTAAAACACTACCCTCAGCACAACCCCTTACACTACCCGAACACGACTGCACTTCCCTAAACCCTAAGACACTTCCCCCAGCATGACCCATTACACTACACAAACACCACTGCACTACCCTAAACCCTAAAACACTACCCCAGCATGACCACCTACACTACCTGTACACCACTGCACTACCTTAAACCCTAAATCTACCCTCAGCACAAACTCCTATACTACCCAAACACCACTGCACTACTCTAAATATAAACCCCAAAACACTACCCCTAGCACGACCCCCTACACTACCCAAACACCACTGCACTACACTAAACCACCCAAACTCTAAGCTCAGAATGACCTCCCACACTACCCAAACACCAATGCACAACCCTAAACCCTAAAACCCTACCCCCAGCATGACCCCCTATACTACACAAACACCATAGTACTACCCTAAACCCTAAAACACTACCCCCAGCAGTACCCCTTACACTACCCAAACACAACTGCACTACCCTAAACACTAAAACACTACACCCAGCATGAACCCCTGCACTACCCAAACACCACTGCACTACCCGAAACCCGAAAACACTACCCACAGCACAACCCCCTATACTACACAAACACCACTGCGCTACCCTACACCCTAAAACGATCCCCTGCACGACCCCCTATACACCTACACTACCCAAACACCACTGCAATACCCTAAACCCTAAATCTACCCCCAGCATGACCCCCAATACTACAAAAACACCACTGCGCTACCCTAAACCCTAAAACACTACCCCCAGCACAACACCTTCGACTAACCGAACACCACTGCACTTCCCTAAACCCTAAGAAACTTCCCGAAGCATGACCCATTACACTACCCAAGCACCACTGCACTACCCTAAACTCTAAAATACTATCCCCAGAAAGACCCCCTACACTACCCAAACACCACTGCAAGATCCTAAACCCTAAAACACTAAACCCAGAACTACCCCTATACTATCCAAACACCACTGCACTACCCTACACCCTAAAACACTACTCCAGCACAAACCCCTAAACTTCACAAACACACCTGCACTACCGTAAACCCTAAAACACTACACCCACCACAACCCCCTACACTACACAAACACCACTGTACTACCGTAAAGCCTAAAACACTACACCCAGCACAACCCCCTTCACATCCCAAACACAACTGCACTACCTTAAACCCAAAAACACTACCCCCAGCATGACCACCTACTCTACCCAAACACCACTGCACTACCCTGAACCCTAAAACATGACCCCCTACCAACACAAACACCACTGCACTAGCCGAAACGCTACAACACTACCCCCAGCACAACCCCTATACTAAACAAGCACCACAGCACTAACCTAAACCCTAAAACACTACCAACAGCACGACACCCTACACTACTCAAACATAACTGCATTACCCTAAACCCTACAACAATACTACCATCACGACTCCCTACACTACCCAAATACCACTGCACTACCCTAAACCCTAAATCTACCCCAGCACAACCCCCTACACTACACAAACACCACTGCACTACCCTAAACCCTAAAACACAACCCCCAGCACGACCCCCTATACTACACAAACACCACTGCACTAACCTAAACCATAAATCTACCCCCAGCATGACCCCCTACACTAAACAAACACCATTGCACTATCCTAAACCCTAAAGCACTTCCCCAAGCAAAACCCCCTACACTACACAAACACCACTGTACTACCCTAAACCCTAAAACACTACCCCCAGCTTGACCCCCTACACTACACAAACAGCACTGCACTACCCTACTAGTGGAGAGGTGTGGCTCACTGGTTAGAGGCGGCAGATCCGCAAGCAGAGAATCGGCCAGGGACCAGGGTTCAATTCCCGACGCGGCAGGGTTGTGGACCAGGGTCAAAAACGGACTCGATAATTCTCGCCTCGGTACCTACTCTAACCAGGAACACACTCGGCAACTCTGGGCATTAGCTTGCCTCATCTCCACAACGGCCCCCCACATTCGCCGGGGATGCCTGGTTTCACCTTGGAGATACCCAGGAGGGACCATCTCACAGGGATAGCCAGGACGGGTTCCCCAGCGGTCTACAGCGCCACGACGCCTCAGGGCAGCAGTGCGCTTTACAAGACACATACATTTACATTTACATTTACTGCACTCCCCTAAAACACTACCCCCAGCATGACCCACTACACTACCCAAACACAACTGCACTTCCCTAAACCCCAAAACACTACCCCCAGCACGACTCCCTGCACTACCCAAACACCTCTGTAATACCCGAAACCCTAAAATACTACCCCCTGCATGACCCCCTACACTACACAAATACCACTGCGCTAACCTAAACCCTAAAACTATCCCCAGCACGTCCCCCTACACAACCCAAACACCACTGCACTACCCTAAACCCTAAATCTACCCCATCATGACCCCCTACACTACACAAACACCACTGCGCTACCCTAAACCCTAAAACACTACCCTCAGCACAACCCCTTACACTACCCGAACACGACTGCACTTCCCTAAACCCTAAGACACTTCCCCCAGCATGACCCATTACACTACACAAACACCACTGCACTACCCTAAACCCTAAAACACTACCCCAGCATGACCACCTACACTACCCGTACACCACTGCACTACCTTAAACCCTAAATCTACCCTCAGCCCAAACCCCTACACTACCCAAACACCACTGCACTACTCTAAACCTAAACCCCAAAACACTACCCCCAGCACGACCCCCTACACTACCCAAACACCACTGCACTACACTAAACCCAAACTCTAAGCTCAGAATGACCTCCCACACTACCCAAACACCAATGCACTACCCTAAACCCTAAAACCCTACCCCCAGCATGACCCCCTATACTACACAAACACCACAGTACTACCCTAAACCCTAAAACACTACCCCCAGCATGACCACCTTCTCTACCCAAACACCACTGCACTACCCTGAACCCTAAAACATGACCCCCTACCAACACAAACACCACTGCACTAGCCGAAACGTTAAAACACTACCCCCAGCACAACCCCTATACTAAACAAGCACCACAGCACTAACCTAAACCCTAAAACACTACCACCAGCACGACACCCTACACTACCCAAACATAACTGCATTACCCTAAACCATACAACAATACTACCATCACGACTCCCTACACTACCCAAATACCACTGCACTACCCTAAACCCTAAATCTACCCCAGCACAACCCCCTACACTACACAAACACCACTGCACTACCCTAAACCCTAAAACACAACCCCCAGCACGACCCCTTATACTACACAAACACCACTGAACTAACCTAAACCATAAATCTACCCCCAGCATGACCCCCTACACTAAACAAACACCATTGCACTATCCTAAACCCTAAAGCACTTCCCCAAGCAAAACCCCCTACACTACCCAAACACCACTGCACTACTCTAAACCTAAACCCCAAAACACTACCCCCAGCACGACCCCCTACACCACCCAAACACCACTGCACTACACTAAACCCAAACTCTAAGCTCAGAATGACCTCCCACACTACCCAAACACCAATGCACTACCCTAAACCCTAAAACCCTACCCCCAGCATGACCCCCTATACTACACAAACACCACAGTACTACCCTAAACCCTAAAACACTACCCCCAGCTTGACCCCCTACACTACACAAACAGCACTGCACTACCCTACTGCACTCCCCTAAAACACTGCCCCCAGCATGACCCACTACACTACCCAAACACAACTGCACTTCCCTAAACCCCAAAACACTACCCCCAGCACGACTCCCTGCACTACCCAAACACCTCTGTAATACCCGAAACCCTAAAATACTACCCCCTGCATGACCCCCTACACTACACAAATACCACTGCGCTACCCTAAACCCTAAAACTATCCCCAGCACGTCCCCCTACACAACCCAAACACCACTGCACTACCCTAAACCCTAAATCTACCCCATCATGACCCCCTACACTACACAAACACCACTGCGCTACCCTAAACCCTAAAACACTACCCTCAGCACAACCCCTTACACTACCCGAACACGACTGCACTTCCCTAAACCCTAAGACACTTCCCCCAGCATGACCCATTACACTACACAAACACCACTGCACTACCCTAAACCCTAAAACACCACCCCAGCATGACCACCTACACTACCCGTACACCACTGCACTACCTTAAACCCTAAATCTAACCTCAGCCCAAACCCCTACACTACCCAAACACCACTGCACTACTCTAAACCTAAACCCCAAAACACTACCCCCAGCACGACCCCCTACACTACCCAAACACCACTGCACTACACTAAACCCAAACTCTAAGCTCAGAATGACCTCCCACACTACCCAAACACCAATGCACTACCCTAAACCCTAAAACCCTACCCCCAGCATGACCCCCTATACTACACAAACACCACAGTACTACCCTAAACCCTAAAACACTACCCCCAGCAGTACCCCTTACACTACCCAAACACAACTGCACTACCCTAAACACTAAAACACTACACCCAGCATGAACCCCTGCACTACCCAAACACCACTGCACTACCCGAAACCCGAAAACACTACCCACAGCACAACCCCCTATACTACACAAACACCACTGCGCTACCCTACACCCTAAAACTATCCCCTGCACGACCCCCTATACACCTACACTACCCAAACACCACTGCACTACCCTAAACCCTAAATCTACCCCCAGCATGACCCCCAATACTACAAAAACACCACTGCGCTACCCTAAACCCTAAAATACTATCCCCAGAAAGACCCCCTACACTACCCAAACACCACTGCAAGACCCTAAACCCTAAAACACTAAACCCAGAACTACCCCTAAACTATCCAAACACCACTGCACTACCCTACACCCTAAAACACTACTCCAGCACAAACCCCTAAACTTCACAAACACACCTGCACTACCGTATACCCTAAAACACTACACCCACCACAACCCCCTACACTACACAAACACCACTGTACTACCGTAAAGCCTAAAACACTACACCCAGCACAACCCCCTTCACATCATAAACACAACTGCACTACCTTGAACCCAAAAACACTACCCCCAGCATGACCACCTACTCTACCCAAACACCACTGCACTACCCTGAACCCTAAAACATGACCCCCTACCAACACAAACACCACTGCACTAGCTGAAACGCTAAAACACTACCCCCAGCACAACCCCTATACTAAACAAGCACCACAGCACTAACCTAAACCCTAAAACACTACCACCAGCATGACACCCTACACTACCCAAACATAACTGCATTACCCTAAACCATAAAACAATACTACCATCACGACTCCCTACACTACCCAAATACCACTGCACTACCCTAAACCCTAAATCTACCCCAGCACAACCCCCTACACTACACAAACACCACTGCACTACCCTAAACCCTAAAACACAACCCCCAGCACGACCCCCTATACTACACAAACACCACTGCACTACCCTAAACCATAAATCTACCCCCAACATGACCCCTACACTAAACAAACACTATTGCACTATCCTAAACCCTAAAACACTTCCCCAAGCAAAACCCCCTACACTACACAAACACCAATGTACTACCCTAAACCCTAAAACACAACCCCCAGCTTGACCCCCTACACTACACAAACAGCACTGCACTACCCTACTGCACTCCCCTAAAACACTGCCCCCAGCATGACCCACTACACTACCCAAACACAACTGTACTTCCCTAAACCCCAAAACACTACCCCCAGCACGACTCCCTGCACTACCCAAACACCTCTGTAATACCCGAAACCCTAAAATACTGCCCCCTGCATGACCCCCAACACTACACAAATACCACTGCGCTACCCTAAACCCTAAAACTATCCCCAGCACGTCCCCCTACACAACCCAAACACCACTGCACTACCCTAAACCCTAAATCTACCCCATCATGACCCCCTACACTACACAAACACCACTGCGCTACCCTAAACCCTAAAACACTACCCTCAGCACAACCCCTTACACTACCCGAACACGACTGCACTTCCCTAAACCCTAAAACACAACCCCCAGCACGACCCCCTATACTACACAAACACCACTGCACTACCCTAAACCATAAATCTACCCCCAGCATGACCCCTACACTAAACAAACACTATTGCACTACCCTAAACCCTAAAACACTACCCCCAGCAGTACCCCTTACACTACCCAAACACAACTGCACTACCCTAAACACTAAAACACTACACCCAGCATGAACCCCTGCACTACCCAAACACCACTGCACTACCCGAAACCCGAAAACACTACCCACAGCACAACCCCCTATACTACACAAACACCACTGCGCTACCCTACACCCTAAAACTATCCCCTGCACGACCCCCTATACACCTACACTACCCAAACACCACTGCACTATCCTAAACCCTAAATCTACCCCCAGCATGACCCCCAATACTACAAAAACACCACTGCGCTACCCTAAACCCTAAAACACTACCCCCAGCACAACACCTTCGACTACCCGAACACCACTGCACTTCCCTAAACCCTAAGAAACTTCCCGAAGCATGACCCATTACACTACCCAAGCACCACTGCACTACCCTAAACTCTAAAATACTATCCCCAGAAAGACCCCCTACACTACCCAAACACCACTGCAAGACCCTAAACCCTAAAACACTAAACCCAGAACTACCCCTAAACTATCCAAACACCACTGCACTACCCTACACCCTAAAACACTACTCCAGCACAAACCCCTAAACTTCACAAACACACCTGCACTACCGTATACCCTAAAACACTACACCCACCGCAACCCCCTACACTACACAAACACCACTGTACTACCGTAAAGCCTAAAACACTACACCCAGCACAACCCCCTTCACATCCCAAACACAACTGCACTACCTTAAACCCAAACACACTACCCCCAGCATGTCCACCTACTCTACCCAAACACCACTGCACTACCCTGAACCCTAAAACATGACCCCCTACCAACACAAACACCACTGCACTAGCCGAAACGCTAAAACACTACCCCTAGCACAACCCCTATACTAAACAAGCACCACAGCACTAACCTAAACCCTAAAACACTACCACCAGCACGACACCCTACACTACCCAAACATAACTGCATTACCCTAAACCATAAAACAATACTACCATCACGACTCCCTACACTACCCAAATACCACTGCACTACCCTAAACCCTAAATCTACCCCAGCACAACCCCCTACACTACACAAACACCACTGCACTACCCTAAACCCTAAAACGCAACCCCCAGCATGACCCCCTACACTAAACAAACACTATTGCACTATCCTAAACCCTAAAACACTTCCCCAAGCAAAACCCCCTACACTACACAAACACCACTGTACTACCCTAAACCCTAAAACACAACCCCCAGCACGACACCCTTCACTACCCAAACACAACTGCACTACACTAAACCCCAAAAAACTACCCTCAGCACGACCCGTACACTACCCAAACACCACTGCACTACACTAAGCCGTAAACCACAACACCCTACATTACACAAACACCACTGCACTACCCTAAACCCTAAAACACTATATCCAGCATGACCCCCTACACTACGCAAACACCACTGCACTACCCTAAACCCTAAAACACGACCCCCTACACTACACAAACCCCACTGCACTACCCTACATCCTAAAACACTGTACCCAGCATGACCCCTACACTACACAAACACCACTGCACTACCATAAACACTTAAACACTACCCCCAGCACGACCCCTACACTACCAAAACATCACTGCACTACCCTAAACCCTAAAACACTACCCCCAGCATGACCCCCTTCACTGCACAAACACCACTGCACTGCACTGGCCTAGACCTGAAAACACTACCCACAGCATGACCCCTATACTTCTCAAACATCACTGCACTACCCTAATCGCTAAAACATGAGCCCCTACACTACACAAACACCACTGCACTACCCTAAACACTAAAACGCTATCCCCAGCACGACCCTCTACACTACACAAACACCACTGCACTACCCTAAACCCTAACACACTACCCAGCACGAACCCCTCCACTACATAAACACCACTGCACTGCCCTCGACCCTTAAACATTACCCCCAGCACGACCCCCTACACTACACAAACAACACTGTACTACCCTAACCCTAAAACACTACACCCCGCACTACCCCCTTCACAACCCAAACACAACTGCACTACCCTAAACCCAAAAACACAACCCCCAGAATGACCCCCTACACTACCCAAACACCACTGCACTACCCAAAACCCTAAAACACGACCCCCTACCAACACAAACACCACTGCACTAGACTAAACGCTAACACACTACCCCAAGCACAACCCCCTACATGACAAAAACACCACTGCACTACCCTAAACCCTAAAACACTACCCCATACACTACCCATCTCCACTTCACAACCCTAATCCCTAAAACACTACCCCAGCACGACCCCCTACACTACAGAAACACCACTGCACTCCCCTAAACCCTTAAACACTACCCACAGCACGTTCCCCTACACAAGCCAAACATAACTGCACTACCCTAAACACAAAAACACTACCACCAGAACAACTCTTTTCACTACCCAAACACCACTGCACTACCCTAAACCCTAAATCTATCCCCAGCACAACCCCCTACCCTACACAAACACCACTGCACTACCCTAAACCCTAAAACACTTCCCCCAGCATGACCCCTTCACTACACAAACACCAATGCACTGCCCTAAACCCTTAAACACTACCCCCAGCATGAAACCCCTACACTACACAAACACAACGGTACAACCCTAAACCCTATATCTACCCCCAGCATGACCCCCTACACTACACAAACGCCACTGCACTACCCTAAACCCTAAAACACTACCCCAAGCACGACCCCCTACACTACACAAACACCACTGTACTACCCTAAACCCTAAAACACTACCCGACCATGACCCCTTTACTACCCAAACACAACTGCACTACACTAAACCTAAAAATACTACCCCCAGCACGACCCCTACACTACCCAAACACCACTGCACTACCTTAAACCCTAAATCTACCCTCAGCCCAAACCCCTACACTACCCAAACACCACTGCACTACTCTAAACCTAAACCCCAAAACACTACCCCCAGCACGACCCCCTACACTACCCAAACACCACTGCACTACACTAAACCCAAACTCTAAGCTCAGAATGACCTCCCACACTACCCAAACACCAATGCACTACCCTAAACCCTAAAACCCTACCCCCAGCATGACCCCCAATACTACAAAAACACCACTGCGCTACCCTAAACCCTAAAACACTACCCCCAGCACAACACCTTCGACTACCCGAACACCACTGCACTTCCCTAAACCCTAAGAAACTTCCCGAAGCATGACCCATTACACTACCCAAGCACCACTGCACTACCCTAAACTCTAAAATACTATCCCCAGAAAGACCCCCTACACTACCCAAACACCACTGCAAGACCCTAAACCCTAAAACACTAAACCCAGAACTACCCCTAAACTATCCAAACACCACTGCACTACCCTACACCCTAAAACACTACTCCAGCACAAACCCCTAAACTTCACAAACACACCTGCACTACCGTATACCCTAAAACACTACACCCACCACAACCCCCTACACTACACAAACACCACTGTACTACCGTAAAGCCTAAAACACTACACCCAGCACAACCCCCTTCACATCCCAAACACAACTGCACTACCTTAAACCCAAACACACTACCCCCAGCATGACCACCTACTCTACCCAAACACCACTGCACTACCCTGAACCCTAAAACATGACCCCCTACCAACACAAACACCACTGCACTAGCCGAAACGCTAAAACACTACCCCCAGCACAACCCCTATACTAAACAAGCACCACAGCACTAACCTAAACCCTAAAACACTACCACCAGCACGACACCATACACTACCCAAACATAACTGCATTACTCTAAACCATAAAACAATACTACCATCACGACTCCCTACACTACCCAAATACCACTGCACTACCCTAAACCCTAAATCTACCCCAGCACAACCCCCTACACTACACAAACACCACTGCACTACCCTAAACCCTAAAACACAACCCCCAGCACGACCCCCTATACTACACAAACACCACTGCACTACCCTAAACCATAAATCTACCCCCAGCATGACCCCCTACACTAAACAAACACTATTGCACTATCCTAAACCCTAAAACACTTCCCCAAGCAAAACCCCCTACACTACACAAACACCACTGTACTACCCTAAACCCTAAAACACAACCCCCAGCACGACACCCTTCACTACCCAAACAGAACTGCACTACACTAAACCCAAAAAAACTACCCCCAGCACGACCCGTACACTACCCAAACACCACTGCACTACACTAAACCGTAAACCACAACACCCTACATTACACAAACACCACTGCACTACCCTGAACCCTAAAACACTATATCCAGCATGACCCCCTACACTACGCAAACACCACTGCACTACCCTAAACCCTAAAACACGACCCCCTACACTACACAAACCCCACTGCACTACCCTACATCCTAAAACACTGTACCCAGCATGACCCCTACACTACACAAACACCACTACACTACCATAAACACTTAAACACTACCCCCAGCACGACCCCTACACTACCAAAACATCACTGCACTACCCTAAACCCTAAAACACTACCCCCAGCATGACCCCCTTCACTGCACAAACACCACTGCACTGCACTGGCCTAGACCTGAAAACACTACCCACAGCATGACCCCTATACTTCTCAAACATCACTGCACTACCCTAATCGCTAAAACATGAGCCCCTACACTACACAAACACCACTGCACTACCCTAAACACTAAAACGCTACCCCCAGCACGACCCTCTACACTACACAAACACCACTGTACTACCCTAAACCCTAACACACTACCCAGCACGAACCCCTCCACTACATAAACACCACTGCACTGCCCTCGACCCTTAAACATTACCCCCAGCACGACCCCCTACACTACACAAACAACACTGTACTACCCTAACCCTAAAACACTACACCCCGCACTACCCCCTTCACAACCCAAACACAACTGCACTACCCTAAACCCAAAAACACAACCCCCAGAATGACCCCCTACACTACCCAAACACCACTGCACTACCCAAAACCCTAAAACATGACCCCCTACCAACACAAACACCACTGCACTAGACTAAACGCTAACACACTACCCCAAGCACAACCCCCTACATGACAAAAACACCACTGCACTACCCTAAACCCTAAAACACTACCCCATACACTACCCATCTCCACTTCACAACCCTAATCCCTAAAACACTACCCCAGCACGACCCCCTACACTACAGAAACACCACTGCACTCCCCTAAACCCTTAAACACTACCCACAGCACGTTCCCCTACACAAGCCAAACATAACTGCACTACCCTAAACACAAAAACACTACCACCAGAACGACTCTTTTCACTACCCAAACACCACTGCACTACCCTAAACCCTAAATCTATCCCCAGCACAACCCCCTACCCTACACAAACACCACTGCACTACCCTAAACCCTAAAACACTTCCCCCAGCACGACCCCTTCACTACACAAACACCAATGCACTGCCCTAAACCCTTAAACACTACCCCCAGCATGAAACTCCTACACTACACAAAAACAACGGTACAACCCTAAACCCTCTATCGACCCCCTACACTACACAAATGCCACTGCACTACCCTAAACCCTAAAACACTACCCCAAGCACGACCCCCTACACTACACAAACACCACTGTACTACCCTAAACCCTAAAACACTACCCCGACCATGACCCCTTTACTAACCAAACACAACTGCACTACACTAAACCTAAAAATACTACCCCCAGCACGACCCCTACACCACCCAAACACCACTGCACTAACCTAAACCCTAAAACACTACTCCCAGCACAACACCCTACACTAGCCAAACATAAGTGCACTACCCTAAACCCTAAAACACAACCACCAGCACAACTCCATACAATACTCTAACTCCACTACACTACCCTAAACCCTAACACACTACCCAGCACGAACCCCTACGCTACATAAACACCACTGCACTGCCCTCGACCCTTAAACATTACCCCCAGCACGACCCCCTACACTACACAAACAACACTGTACTACCCTAAACCCTAAAACACCACACCCTGCACTACCCCCTTCACAACCCAAACACAACTGCACTATCTTAAACCCAAAAACACAACCCCCAGAATGACCCTTTACACTACCCAAACACCACTGCACTACCCAAAACCCTAAATCTATCCCCAGCACAACCCCCTACCCTACACAAACACCACTGCACTACCCTAAACCCTAAAACACTTCCCCCAGCACGACCGCTTCACTACACAAACACCAATGCACTGCCCTAAACCCTTAAACACTACCCCCAGCATGACCCCTACACTACACAAACACAACGGTACAACCCTAAACCCTATATCTACCCCCAGCATGACCCCCTACACTACGCAATCGCCACTGCACAACCCTAAACCCTAAAAATACTACCCCCAGCACGACCCCTACACCACCCAAACACCACTGCACTACCCTAAACCCTAAAATGCGACCCCCTACACCACCCAAACACCACTGCACTACCCTAAACCCTAAAACACTACTCCCAGCACAACACCCTACACTAGCCAAAGATAAGTGCACTACCCTAAACCCTAAAACACAACCACCAGCACAACTCCCTACACTACTCTAACACCACTGCACTACCCTAAACCCAAACACACTACCCAGCACGAACCACTACACTACATAAACACCACTGCACTGCCCTAAACCCTAAAACACTACACCCCGCACTACCCCCTTCACAACCCAAACACAACTGCACTACCCTAAACCCAAAAACACAACCCCCAGAATGACCCCCTACACTACCCAAACACCACTGCACTACCCTAAACCCTAACACACTACCCAGCACGAACCCCTACACTACATAAACACCACTGCACTGCCCTCGACCCTTAAACATTACCCCCAGCACGACCCCCTACACTACACAAACAACACTGTACTACCCTAAACCCTAAAACACTACTCCCCGCACTACCCCCTTCACAACCCAAACACAACTGCACTACCCTAAACCTAAAAAACACAACCCCCAGAATGACCCCTTACACTACCCAAACACCACTGCACTACCCAAAACCCTAAATCTATCCCCAGCACAACCCCCTACCCTACACAAACACCACTGCACTACCCTAAACCCTAAAACACTTCCCCCAGCACGACCGCTTCACTACACAAACACCAATGCACTGCCCTAAACCCTTAAACACTACCCCCAGCATGACCCCTACACTACACAAACACAACGGTACAACCCTAAACCCTATATCTACCCCCAGCATGACCCCCTACACTACAGAAACGCCACTGCACTACCCTAAACCCTAAAACACTACCCCAAGCACGACCCCCTACACTACACAAACACCACTGTACTACCCTAAACCCTAAAACACTACCCCGAGCATGACCCCTTTATTACCCAAACACAACTGCACTACACTAAACCTAAAAATACTACACCCAGCACGACCCCTTCACTACCCAAACACCACTGCACTACCCTAAACCCTAAAATACGATCCCCTACACCACCCAAACACCACTGCACTACCCTAAACCCTAAAACACTACTCCCACCACAACAAACTACACTAGCCAAACATAAGTGCACTGCCCTAAACCCTAAAACACAACCACCAGCACAACTCCCTACACTACTCTAACACCACTGCACTACCCTAAACCCTAAATCTACCCCAGCACAACCCCCTAGAATACAAAAACACCACTGCACTAACCTAAACCCTAAAACACTATCCCAGGCATGACCCCCTACACTACCCATACACCACTGCACTACCTTAAACCCTAAATCTACCCTCAGCACAAACCCCTACACTACCCAAACACCACTGCACTACTCTAAACCTAAACCCTAAAACACTACCCCAGCACGACTCCCTACACTACCCAAACACCACTACACTACACTAAACCCAAAAACTATGCTCAGAATGACCTCCCACACTACCCAAACACCAATGCACTACCCTGAACCCTAAAACGCTACCCCCAGCATGACCCCTTACACTACACAAACACCGCGGTACTACCCTAAACCCTAAACCACTACACCTAGCATGACCACCTACACTACACAAACACCACTGCACTACCCTACTGCACTACCCTAAACCCTAAAACACTACACCCAGCATGACCCCCTGCACTACCCAAACACCACTGCACTACCCAAAACCCTAAAACACTACCCCCAGCATGACCCCCTATACAACACAAACACCACTGCGCTACCCTAAACCCTAAAACTATAACCAGCACGACCCCCTACACCCCTACACTAACCAAACACCACTGCACTACCCTAAACCCTAAATCTACTCCAGCATTACCCCCTACACTACACAAACACCACTGTGCTACACTAAACCCTAAAACACTACCCCCAGCACAACCCCTTACACTACTCGAACACCACTGCGCTTCCCTAAACCCTAAGACACTTCCCGCAGCATGACCCATTACACTACCTGAACAACACTGTACTACCCTAAACCCTAAATCTACCCCAGCACAAACCCCTGCACTACCCAAACACCACTGCACTACCCTAAACACTAAAACACTACCTCCAGCACGACTCCCTACACAACACAAACACCACTGCACTACCCTAAACCCTAAAACACTACCCCCGGCATGACACCCTACACTACCCAAACACCACTGCACTACTCTAAACCCTAAATCTATGCCCAACATGACCTCCCACACTACCCAAGCACCACTACACTACCCTAAACTTTAAAATATTACCCCCTGCAAGACCCCCTACACTACACAAACACCACTGCAATACCCTAAACCCTAAAACACTTCGCCCAGCACTACCCCGATACTATCCAAAAACCACCACACTACCCTACACCCTAAAACACTACCCCAGCACGAACCCCTAGACAATACAAACACACCTGCACTACCCTAAACCCTAAAACACTACACCCAGCACAACCCCCAACACTACACAAACACCACTGTACTACCCTAAAACCTAAAACTCTACACCCAGCACGACCCCCTTCTCAACCCAAACACAACTGCACTACCTTAAACCCCAAAACACGACCCCCAGCATGACCTCCTACACTACCTAAACACCACTGCACTACCCTAAACCCTAAAACATGACCCCCTAGCAACACAAACACCACTACACTACCCTAAACCATAAAACACTACCCCCTACACTACCCATCTCCACTTCACAACCCTAAACCCTAAAACACGACCCCAGCACAACCCCCTACACTACACAAACACCACTGCACTACCCTAAACCCTTACATACTACCCACAGCACGTCCCCCTACACAAGCCAAACATAACTGCACTACCCTAAACACTAAAACACTACCACCAGTATGACTCTTTACACTACCCAAGCAACACTACACTACCCTAAACCCTAAATCTATCCCCAGCACAACCCCCTACCCTACACAAACACCACTGCACTACCCTAAACCCTAAAACACTTCCCCCAGCATGACCCCTTCACTACACAAACATCACTGCACTGCCTAAAATCCTTAAACACTTCTCCCAGCATGATACCCTACACTACACAAACACAACTGTACTACCCTAAACCCTATAACTACCCCCAGGATGACCCCCTACACTACACAAACGCCACTGCACTACCCTAAAACACTACCCCAAGCACGACCCCCTACACTACACAAACACCACTGTACTACCCTAAACCCTAAAACGCTACCCCCAGCATGACCCCTTTACTACCCAAACACAACTGCACTACCCTAAACCTAAAAATACTACCCCAAAAATACTACACCAGCACGACCCCCTACACTACCCAAACACCACTGCACCACCCTAAACCCTAAAACACTACTCCCAGCACAACACCCTACACTAGCCAAACATAAGTGCACTACCCTAAACCCTAAAACACAACCAAAAGCACGACACCCTACACTACACAAACGCCACTGCACTACCCTAAACCCTAAAACACTACCCCAAGCACGACCCCCTACACTACACAAACACCACTGTACTACCCTAAACCCTAAAACACTACCCCGAGCATGACCCCTTTATTACCCAAACACAACTGCACTACACTAAACCTAAAAATACTACCCCCAGCACGACCCCTACACTACCCAAACACCACTGCACTACCCTAAACCCTAAAATACGACCCCCTACACCACCCAAACACCACTGCACTACCCTAAAGCCTAAAACACTACTCCCACCACAACAAACTACACTAGCCAAACATAAGTGCACTACCCTAAACCCTAAAACACAACCACCAGCACAACTCCCTACACTACTCAAACACCATTACACTACCCTAAACCTTAATCTACCCCAAGCACAACCCCCTAGACTACAAAAACACGACTGCACTAACCTAAACCCTAAAACACTATCCCAGGCATGACCCCCTACACTACCCATACACCACTGCACTACCTTAAACCCTAAATCTACCCTCAGCACAAACCCCTACACTACCCAAACCCCACTGCACTACTCTAAACCTAAACCCTAAAACACTACCCCAGCACGACTCCCTACACTACCACTACACTACACTAAACCCAAAAACTATGCTCAGAATGACCTCCCACACTACCCAAACACCAATGCACTACCCTGAACCCTAAAACACTACCCCCAGCATGACCCCCTACACTACACAAACACCACGGTACTACCCTAAACCCTAAAACACTACACCTAGCATGACCACCTACACTACACAAACACCACTGCACTACCCTAAACCCTAAAACACTACACCCAGCATGACCCCCTGCACTACTCAAACACCACTGCACTACCCGAAACCCTAAAACACTACCCCCAGCATGACCCCCTATACAATACAAACACCACTGCGCTACCCTAAACCCTAAAACTATAACCAGCACGACCCCCTACACCCCTACACTAACCAAACAACACTGCACTACCCTAAACCCTAAATCTACCCCCGGCATTACCCCCTACACTACACAAACACCACTGTGCTACCCTAAACCCTAAAACACTACCCCCAGCACAACCCCTTACACTACTCGAACACCACTGCGCTTCCCTAAACCCTAAGACACTTCCCGCAGCATGACCCATTACACTACCTGAACAACACTGTACTACCCTAAACCCTAAATCTACCCCAGCACAAACCCCTACACTACCCAAACACCACTGCACTACCCTAAACACTAAAACACTACCTCCATCACGACTCCCTACACAACACAAACACCACTGCACTACCCTAAACCCTAAAACACTACCCCCGGCATGACACCCTACACTACCCAAACACCACTGCACTACTCTAAACCCTAAATCTATGCCCAACATGACCTCCCACACTACCCAAGCACCACTACACTACCCTAAACTTTAAAATACTACCCCCTGCAAGACCCCCTACACTACACAAACACCACTGCAATACCCTAAACCCTAAAACACTTCGCCCAGCACTACCCCTATACTATCCAAACACCACCACACTACCCTACACCCTAAAACACTACCCCAGCACGAACCCCTAGACAATATGTGAGAAGTTGGCCTAGTATATGATGCTCACTAGTTAAAGTGATCACCTTGTACCATGCCAAGCAACCCTTATGGTGTGGTTGTAAGTCAACCTTTTCGGACTAGCTGCCCTAGTGGTAGCGTAGGCTAAGCAGTCTTTGAGGCTAAACTCGTGAAGCGTGTTAAGCCAGCTGTTTTACCAAATGCAACCCCCTTTTATACCAATGAAAGGACACCACACAGATATATATTCAAAATATATATGTATTTATTTCTCAAAGTAACCCCTAGTCTCTTTATGAGCACAGGAGCACAAATCGTCAAACAAGATTACAGTAGAATACACAGAAGTTGCACTTTATATGGATAGGCCCTGGTGGCCGCTCGAACCATATACTAAAATAGTGGTATAAGTACCACGAACAGGAAAGGGAAAAGGCCTAGGGCCTCTAGAATCGCTGGGCCTACAAGGAGCTAACTTCAGTTAGTGACCAGGAGGTCCACGGGTGGCGTGTGCAGAGCAAATAGTCACACGCGTGCTCCCATAGGTTTCAATGGTGCGTAAAAAGTACAAAGTTACTGCAAAAAGGATCTTCCGGATGGACTAGGAACTCAAGATTTGGAACACAGGCACTAGAGATGTAATACTACACTTGGGCACAGGAGTGCCAGCTTTACCTCACCCACAGGAAGCGGGTGCATAGGCCTCGAAGTGCGTCGGGTTTCTTCTATCTGTTCCGTGGAGCCTGTGGACAAAGATGCTGCAGGCGGTCGGTCCGGGAGAGATGCGGTGGATCCAAGAGCGGATCGGAGATGTTGAAGACCTGTAAGCAGAGGGGACAGTGTTCACAGTCACTAGCCAGTGACCAGCGTGGCACCAGGTGGGTACCAGGCAATGTCGGGTGCAAACTGGAAGAAAGGTGTAGCTTGTCTCTGCAGCCACGTGGTCCCTGGAGGTCGACGACGTCCAGGAGTCGGTTCACGAGCTGTCCCACGCAGGCTCTCGCTGTCGGCGGTGTCGGCGACTTGATCGAAGCAAACAAGACTTGGCAAAAGCAATTGGTGTAGGAGATGAAATAAGCTGATTGTTCTGACCAGCAAGGTCAGAGGGACTGCTCCTTTGGAGGGGAGCAAGGGCCATTCTGGCGCAACCAGACCAGCGGTGTATTTTGTAAAGTTCGTCGCCAAGATGGCTACTAGCCAGCGGGCCAGCAACCGGTTAGGCGCGTCGAGTGGCAAAATGCAGAAGGGCCCTACGCAGATCGTGGAGATGCTGGAGGGCTCACCTTTGGTGCAGATGCTGCTCTAGGGTTGGGCTTCTCAGATCCCAAAGCACAACTTGGAGGGAGCCTCGGTTGTTGCACTTGTCAGCTTGTCGTGGTCGTTTCAAGATGGCTGGCTCCACGTGTCTCGGTGCCTCCACGGGTCTCCTCTTTTCAGGGACTGTGGATCGGGTGGTGAGAGGTCTGGAGGTCCAGGTCTTGTCAGTCTCTGGGCTCGGGCTCCGGCGGGAGGCGGCAGCAAAGCAGACGTTGATTCGCTGGATGGTGCTTGCGTTAGCAAGGTGGTCACTCCCTGACCACAGGGGAGATTTCCTTCAGTCTTCTGTGCAGCAGAATGTCGAAGTTCCCGTCTTCTTCTTAGTTTCAAGTTGATTCCAGGATGTCTGAAGTTTTAGGACACAGCTCCTACCTTTAAGCGGATTCTAGGGGCCGGACTACCTGCTAGGTCCCTCCCTATGGGTGGGACCAGGAAGGGGGGTGGTTACACCCCCAATCCTTTGTCCAGCTCGCCCCAGGCCCAGGACTGGTGTGCCCCAGGACCGGTTTGAACTGGCATATGCACCGAGGCTCCTTGTGAGCCACAGGCATGTCTGGTTTCTATCAAGCCCTACCTGACCAATACACAAAATCCTGTCTGGGGTGGTGCATGCACCTCCCCTGGCAGGAAACCCTTTGTCCACACCTCCCAAGCTGGAAGGACTCCCAGCAGCAGGAGGGCAGACTTGTGTCTGTGGTGGCAGCATCCATTTTGTGGAGCTGAGGCTATGTCTGATTTTACCCGGGTTTCAGGTACTGTACATGTCGTGTCCCTCTAGAAGGGTGGAATGCTAACCCCGTCGCCAGAATTGGCGAGGGGTTAGTATTCCAATTCGTATGACACCTTACTCGACATGTTTTGATAAAGCCAAACCAAAGATAGCATTTAACCGCGAGGTTCATAATGCACTTAAGAGTATATGGTATGACGATATCTGGAAACAGTAGAAGGAAGTTGTTCCGACCACTGTAGACAGGCTCAGCTCATGCCAGAGCACCATCTCACATGGAACCAAGCACTCTGCCTTCAGGATTGTTAAGGCCTGCCATAGGAGTGACTTATGGGTTACCAGGTGTCCCATTTAAGGTTAGGTATAGGTATACTACACCTAAGTAAGAGGTGGTTACACCAACTTACCCCAGCTGAGTGATCAGCCAGTTGTGTCAAATTGTTAGGCCAAGCCTGGGGTGGCATAATACATGCTTCAGCCCCTGGCAGGCCTTGGGTACACCAATGCCCTGGGTACCTAGTGTACACTGGTACAGGGGCTGACAGGGTGATCCAACCAATTGGGTATGTACCTAGGGTACATGGAGTCCATTTTAAAGAGAGAACAGCCAGGCTGAGATCCTGAATAGCAGGATCTCAGGCCAACTAAGTCGAAAAACCAGCTAGACACTAGGCAAAAATTTGGGGGTAACCATAGTCAGATATCCACCTTCCTACACAAAACAAACACACCTGCACTACCCTAAACCCTAAAACACTACACCCAGCACAACCCCCAACACTACACAAACACCACTGTACTACCCTAAAACCTAAAACACTACACCCAGCACGACCCCCTTCACAACCCAAACACAACTGCACTACCTTAAACCCCAAAACACTACCCCCAGCATGACCTCCTACACTACCTAAACACCACTGCACTACCCTAAACCCTAAAACATGACCCCCTAGCAACACAAACACCACTGCACTAGCCTAAACGCTAAAACACTACTCCCAGCAAAACCCCCTACATGACAAAAACACCACTACACTGCCCTAAACCATAAAACACTACCCCCTACACTACCCATCTCCACTTCACAACCCTAAACCCTAAAACACGAGCCCAGCACAACCCCCTACACTACACAAACACCACTGCACTACCCTAAACCCTTACATACTACCCACAGCAAGTCCCCCTACACAAGCCAAACATAACTGTACTACCCTAAACACTAAAACACTACCACCAGTATGACTCTTTACACTACCCAAGCAACACTGCACTACCCTAAACCCTAAATCTATCCCTAGCACAACCCCCTACCCTACACAAACACCACTGCACTACCCTAAACCCTAAAACACTTCCCCCAGCATGACCCCTTCACTACACAAACATCACTGCACTGCCTAAAATCCTTAAACACTTCTCCCAGCATGATACCCTACACTACACAAACACAACTGTACTACCCTAAACCCTATAACTACCCCCAGGATGACCCCCTACACTACACAAACGCCACTGCACTACCCTAAACCCTAAAACACTACCCCAAGCACGACCCCCTACACTACACAAACACCACTGTACTACCCTAAACCCTAAAACGCTACCCCCAGCATGACCCCTTTACTACCCAAACACAACTGCACTACCCTAAACCTAAAAATACTACCCCAAAAATACTACCCCAGCACGACCCCCTACACTACCCAAACACCAATGCACTAACCTAAACCCTAAAACACTACTCCCAGCACAACACCCTACACTAGCCAAACATAAGTGCACTACCCTAAACCCTAAAACACAACCACCAGCACGACACCCTACACTACCCAAACATAACTGCATTACACTAAACCATAAAACAATACTACCAACACGACTCCCTACACTACCCAAATACCACTGCACTACCCTAAATCTACCCCAGCACAACCCCCTAGACTACAAAAACACCACTGCACTGCCTTAAACCCTAAAACACTACCCCCAGCACGACCCCCTACACTACACAAACACTACTGCACTACCCTAAACACTAAATCTACCCCCAGCATGACCCCCTTCACTACACAGAAACAACTGCACTATCCTAAACCCTAAAACACTTCTCCAAGCATGACCCCCTACACAACACAAACACCACTGCACTACCCTAAACCCTAAAACACTACCCCCAGCATGACCCCTTTACTACCCAAACACAACTGCACTACCCTAAACCCAAAAAAACCACCCCCAGCATGACCCCCTACACTACACAAACACCACTGCACTACTCTAAACCCTAAAATACGGCCCCCTACACCACCCAAGCACCACTGCACTGCCCTAAACCCTCAAACGCTACCCCTACACTACTCAAACACCACTGCACTACCCTAAACCCTAAAACACTACCCCCAGCACGACCCTCTACAATATACAAACACCACTGCACTAACCTAAACCCTAAAACGCTACTGCAGCACTACCCCCAACACTACCCAAACACCACTGCACTACCCTAAACACTAAAACACTGCCCCAAGGACAACCCCCTACACTACACAAACACCACTGCACTACCCAAAACCCTAAAACACCAACCCCAGCATGATCCCCTACACTACCCAAACACCACTGCCCTACCCTATACCCTAAAACATGACCCCCTACACGAAACAAACACCACTGCACTACCCTAAACCCTAAAACACTACCCCCAGCACGACTCCCTTCACTACCCAAACACAACTGCACTTCCCTAAATCCGAAAAATACTACCCCCAGCATGACCTCCTACACTACCCAAACACCACTGCATTACCCTAAACCCTAAAATACGACCCCCTACACAACGCAAACACCACTGCACTACCCTAAACCCTAAAACACTACCCCCTACACTACACAAACACCACTGCACTACCCTAAACCCTAAAACACTACCCCCAGCACGACCCCCTAGAATACACAAACAGCACTGCACTACCCTAAACCCTAAAACACTACTGCAGCAGTACCCCAACACTACCCAAACACCGCTGCACTACCCTAAACACTTAAACACTACCCCCAGGACAACCCCCTACGCTACAAAAACACCACTGCACTACCTTAAACCCTAAAACACCACCCCCAGCACGACCCCCTACACAACCCAAACACAACTGCACTACCCTAAACCCTAAAACACTACCCTCAGCATGACCCCCTCACAACACAAACAGAACTGCACTACCCTAAACCCTAAATCTACCCTCGGCATGAACCCCTACACCACACAAAGACCACTGCACTGCTTTTAACCCTAGAACACTACCCCCAGCACGACCCACTACACTACACAAACACTACTGCACTACCCTTAACCCTAAATCTACACCCAGCATGACTCCCTACACTACCCAAACACCACTGCACTTCCCTAACCCCTAAAAGACGACCCCCTATACCACACAAACACAACTGCACTACCCTAAACCCTGAAAACTAACCCCTACACTACACAAACACCACTGCGTTACCCTAAACCCTAAAACACTACCCCCAGCACAATCCCCTACAATACACAAACACCACTGCACTACCCTAAACCCTAAAACACTACTGCAGCATAACCCCCAACACTACCCAAACACCACTGCATAACCCTAAACACTAAAACACTACCCCCAGGACAACCCCTACGCTACACAAACACCACTGCACTACCTTAAACCCTAAAACACCACCCCCAGCACCACCCCCAGCACCACCCCCTACACTACCCAAACACCACTGCACTTCCCTAAACCCTAAAACACAACCCCCAGCACAAACCCCTACACTACCCAAACACTACTGTACTACGCTAAACCCTAAAACACTAAACCCAGCATGACCCCCTGCACTACCCAAACACCACTCCACTACTCTATACCCTAAAACAAGATCCCCTACAGCACACACACACCACTGCACTGCCCTAAACCCTAAAACACTTCCCCCAGCATGACCCCTTCACTACACAAACATCACTGCACTGCCTTAAATCCTTAAACACTTCTCCCAGCATGATACCCTACACTACACAAACACAACTGCACTACCCTAAACCCTAAAACACTACGCCAAGCACGACCCCCTACACTACACAAACACCACTGTACTACCCTAAACCCTGAAACTCTACCCCCAGCATGACCCCTTTACTACCCAAACACAACTGCACTACCCTAAACCTAAAAATACTACCCCAAAAATACTACCCCAGCACGACCCCCTACACTACCCAAACACCACTGCACTACCCTAAACCCTAAAACACTACTCCCAGCACAACACCCTACACTAGCCAAACATAAGTGCACTACCCTAAACCCTAAAACACAACCACCAGCACGACACCCTACACTACCCAAACATAACTGCATTACCCTAAACCATAAAACAATACTAACAACACAACTCCCTACACTACCCAAATACCACTGCACTACCCTAAACCCTAAATCTACCCCAGCACAACCCCTTAGACTACAAAAACACCACTGCACTGCCTTAAACCCTAAAACACTACCCCCAGCACGACCCCCTACACTACACAAACACTACTGCACTACCCTAAACACTAAATCTACCCCCAGCATGACCCCCTTCACTACACAGAAACAACTGCACTATCCTAAACCCTAAAACCCTTCTCCAAGCATGACCCCCTACACAACACAAACACCACTGCACTACCCTAAACCCTAAAACACTACCCCCAGCATGACCCCTTTACTACCCAAACACAACTGCACTACCCTAAACCCCAAAATACTACCCGCATGACCCCCTTACAACACAAACACCACTGCACTACCTTAAACCATAAATCTACCCCCGGCATGAACCCCTACACTACCCAAACTCCACTGCACTACTTCGAACCCTAAAACACTACCCCCAGCACAACCCCCTACACTACACCAGCACCACTGTACTACCCTAAACCCTAAAACACTACTCCCAGTACGACACCCTACACTACCCAAACATAAGTGCACCACCCTAAACCCTAAAACACTACCACCAGCACAGCTCCCTACACTACTCAAACACCACTGCACTACCCTAAACCCTAAATCTACCCCCTGCACAACCCCCTAGACTACAAAAACACCAAAGCACTAACCTAAACCCTAAAATACTACCCCCAGCATGACCCCCTTCACTACACAAACACCACTGCACTGCCTTAAACCCTAAAACACTATCCCCAGCACGACCCCCTACACTACACAAACACTACTGCACTACCCTAAACCCTAAATCTACCCCCAGCAGGACCCCGTACACTACACAAGCACCACTGCACTATCCTAATCCCTAAAACACTACTCCAAGCACAACCCCCTACACTACACCAGCACCACTGTACTACCCTAAACCCTAAAACACTACTCCCAGCACGACACCCTACACTACCCAAACATAAGTGCACCACCCTAAACCCTAAAACACTACCACCAGCACAGCTCCCTACACTACTCAAACACCACTGCACTACCCTAAACCCTAAATCTACCCCCAGCAACCCCCTAGACTACAAAAACACCAAAGCACTAACCTAAACCCTAAAATACTACCCCCAGCACGACCCCCTTCACTACACAAACACCACTGCACTGCCTTAAACCCTAAAACACTATCCCCAGCACGACCCCCTACACTACACAAACACTACTGCACTACCCTAAACCCTAAATCTACCCCCAGCAGGACCCCCTTCACTACCCAAACACCACTGCACTACCCTAAACCCTAAATCTACCCCCAGCACAACCCCCTAGACTACAAAAACACCAAAGCACTAACCTAAACCCTAAAATACTACCCCCAGCACGACCCCCTTCACTACACAAACACCACTGCACTGCCTTAAACCCTAAAACACTATCCCCATCACGCCCCCCTTCACTATCCAAACACAACTGCACTACACTAAACCCAAAAACACTACCCCCAGCACGACCCCCTTTACTACCCAAACACCAGTGCACTACCCTAAACCCTAAAACACGACCCCCTACACTACACAAACACCACTGCACTACCCTAAACCCTAAAACACTACCCCCAGGAAGACACCCTACACTAAACAAACACCACTGCACTACCATAAACCCTTAAACACTAGCCCCTACACTACACAAACATCACTGCACTACCCTAAACCCTAAAACACTACGCTCAGCATGACCCCCTCACAACACAAACACTACTGCACTACCCTAAACCCTAAATCTACCCCCGGCATGAACCCCTACACTACCCAAACACCACTGCACTACTCTGAACCCTAAAACACTACCCCCAGCACGACCCCCTACACTACACCTGCACCACTGTACTACCCTAAACCCTAAAACACTATCCCCAGCATGACCCCCTACACAACTCAAACACCACTGCACTACCCTAAACCCTAAAACACTACCCCCAGCATGACCCCGTACACTACCCAAACACCACTGCACTACCCTAAACCCTAAAACACTACCCCCAGCATGACCCCGTCACAACACAAACACCACTGCACTACCCTAAACCCTAAATCTACCCCCGGCATGAACCCCTACACTACCCAAACACCACTGCACTACTCTGAACCCTAAAACACTACCCCCAGCACGACCCCCTACACTACACCTGCACCACTGTACTACCCTAAACCCTAAAACACTACTCCCAGCACGACACCCTACACTACCCAAACATAAGTGCACTACCCTAAACCCTAAAACACTACAACCAGCACAACTCCCTACACTACTCAAACACCACTGCACTACCCTAAACCCTAAATCTACCCGCAGCACAACCCCCTAGACTACAAAAACACCAAAGCACTAACCTAAACCCTAAAACACTACCCCCAGCATGAATCCCCTTCACTACCCAAACACCAGTGCACTACCCTAAACCCTAAAACACGAACCCCTACACTACACAAACACCACTGCACTACCCTAAACCCTAAAACACTACCCCCAGCAAGACACAATACACTAAACAAACACCACTGCACTACCATAAACCCTTAAACACTAGCCCCTACACTACACAAACATCACTGCACTACCCTAAACCCTAAAACACTACCCCCAGCATGACCCCCTACCATACACAAACACCAATGTACAGCCCTAAACCCTAAAACACTACCCCATCATGCCCCACTACACTACACAAACACTACTGCACTACCCTAAATCTACCCCAGCATGACCCCCTACACTACACAAACACCAATGTACAGCCCTAAACCCTAAAACACTACCCCATCATGCCCCACTTCACTACCCAAACACAACTGCACTACACTAAACCCAAAAACACTACCCCCAGCATGACCCCCTTCACTACCCAAACACCAGTGCACTACCCTAAACCCTAAAACACGAACCCCTACACTACACAAACACCACTGCACTACCCTAAACCCTAAAACACTACCCCCAGCAAGACACAATACACTAAACAAACACCACTGCACTACCATAAACCCTTAAACACTAGCCCCTACACTACACAAACATCACTGCACTACCCTAAACCCTAAAACACTACCCCCAGCATGACCCCCTACCATACACAAACACCACTGCACTACCCTAAATCCTAAAACACTTCTCCAGCGCTATCCCCTACACCAGCCAAACACCAGTGCACTACCCTAAACCCTAAAACACTACCCCCAGCATGACCCCCTCACAACACAAACACCACTACTCTACCCTAAACCCTAAATCTACCCCGGCATGAACCCCTACACTACCCAAACACCACTGCACTACTCTGAACCCTAAAACACTACCCCAAGCACGACCCCCTACACCACACCAGCACCACTGCACAACCCTAAACCCTAAAACACTACTCCCAGCACGACACCCTACACTACCCAAACATAAGTGCATTACCCTAAATCCTAAAACACTACCCCAGCACAACCCCCTTCACTACACAAAAACCACTGCACTGCCTTAAACCCTAAAACACTAACCCCAGCACGAACCCCTACACTACACAAACACCACTGCACTATCCTAATCCCTAAAACACTACTCCAAGCATGACCCCCTACACTACACAAACACCACTGCACTACCCTAAACCCTAAAACACTACCCCCAGCACGACCCCTTTCACTACGCAAACACAACTGCACTACCCTAAACGCAAAAACACTTCCCCCAGCATGACCCCCTTCACTACCCAAACACCACTGCACTACCCTAAACCCTAACACACTACCCCAGCATGACCCCCTCACAACACAAACACCACAGCACTACCCTAAACCCTAAATCTACCTACGGCATGAACCCCTACACTTCCCAAACCCCACTGCACTACTCTGAACCCTAAAACACTACCCCCAGCACGACCCCCTACACCACACCAGCACCACTGCACTACCCTAAACCCTAAAAAACACTACCCCCAGAACGACTCCCTACACTACCCAAACATAAGTGCATTACCCTAAATCCTAAAACACTACCCCCAGCACAACCCCCTTCACTACACAAACACCACTGCACTACCCTAAACCCTAAAACACTACCCCAGCGCTACCCCCTACCCTACAGAAACACCACTGCACTTCCCTAAACCCTAAAACACTAACCCAGCGTTACCCCCTACACCATCCAAACACCACTGCACTACCCTAAACCCTAAAACACTACCCCCAGCATGACCCCCTCACAACACAAACACCACTGCACTACCCTAAACCCTAAATCTACCCCGGCATGAACCCCTACACTACCCAAACACCACTGCACTACTCTGTACCCTAAAACACTACCCCCAGCATGACCCACTACACTACACCAGCACCACTGCACTACCCTGAACCCTAAAAAACACTACTCCCAGTATGACTCCCTACACTACCCAAACATAACTGCATTACCCTAAATCCTAAAACACTACCCCCAGCATAACCCTCTATCCTACACAAACACCACTGCACTACAATAAACCCTAAAACACTAACCCTAGCACGACCCCCTACACTACACAAGCACTACTGCACTACCCTAAACCCTAAATCTACCCCCAGCATGACCCCCTACAATACACAAACACCACTGTACTACCCTAAACCCTAAAACACTACCCCCAGCACGACCCCCTTCACTACCCAAACACAACTGCACTACCCTAAACCCAAAATTACTTCCCCCAGCACGACCTCCTTCACTACCCAAACACCACTGCACTACCCTAAACCATAAAACACTACCCCCAGCATGACCCCCTCACAACACAAACACCACAACACTACCTAAACCCTAAATCTACCCCCTGCATGAACCCCTACACTACTCAAACACCACTGCACTACTCTTAACCCTAAAACACTACCCCCAGCACGACCCCCTACACCACACCAGTACCACTGCCCTACCCTCAACCGTAAAACACTACTCCCAGCATGACACCCTACACTACCCAAACATAAGTGCATTACCCTAAATCCTAAAACTCTAGCCCCAGCACAACCCCCTACACTCCACAAACACCACTGCACTATCCTAATCCCTAAATCACTACTCCAAGCATGACCCCCGACACTACACAAACACCACTGCACTGCCTTAAACCCTAAAACACTAACCCCAGCACGAACCCCTACACTACACAAGCATTACTGCACTACCCTAAACCCTAAATCTACCCCCAGCATAACTCCCTACACTACACAAACACCACTGCACTATCCTAATCCCTAAAACACTACTCTAAGCATGACCCCCTACACTACACAAACACCACTGTACTACCCTAAACCCTAAAACACTACCCCCAGCATGACCCCCTTCACTACCCAAACACAACTGCACTACCCTAAACCCAAAAACACTTCCCCCAGCACAACCCCCTTCACTACCCAAACACCACTGCACTACCCTAAACCCTAAAACACTACCCCCAGCATGACCCCCTCACAACACAAACACCACAACACTACCCTAAACCCTAAATCTATCCCCGTCATGAACCCCTAAACAACCCAAACACCACTGCACTACTCTTAACCCTAAAACACTACCCCCAGCATGACCCCCTACACCACACCTGCACCACTGCACTACCCTCAACCCTAAAACACTACTCCCAGCATGACACCCTACACTACCCAAACATAAGTGCATTACCCTAAATCCTACAACACTACCCCCAGCACAACCCCCTTCACTACACAAACACCACTGCACTGCCTTTAACCCTAAAACACTAACCCCAGCACGACCCCCTACACTACACAAACACTACTGCACTACCCTAAACCCTAAATCTACCCCCAGCATGACCCCCTACAATACACAAACACAACTGCACTATCCTACTCCCTAAATCGCTACTCCAAGCATGACCCCCCTATACTACACAAACACCACTGTACTACCCTCAACCCTAAAACACTACCCCCAGCACGACCCCCTTCACTTCCCAAACAAAACTGCAATACACTAAACCCAAAAACACTTCCACCAGCATGACCCCCTTCACTCCCCAAACACCACTGCACTACCCTAAACCTTAAAACACGACCCCCTACACTACACAAACACCACTGCACTACCCTAAACCCTAAAACACTACTCCCAGCACGACAACCTACAGTAGCCAAACTTAAGTGCACTACCCTACACCCTAAAACACTACCCCCAGCATGACCCCCTACACTACACAAACACCACTGCACTACCCTAAACCCTAACACACTACCCCCAGCATGACCCCCTACACAACCCAAACACCACTGCACTACCCAAAAGCCTAAAACACTACCCCCAGCATGACCCCGTACACTACCCAAACACCACTGCACTACCCTAAACCCTAAAACACTACCCCCAGCATAACCCCCTCACAACACAAACACCACTGGACTACCATAAACCCTAAATCTACCCCTGGCATGAACCCCTACACTACCCAAACACCACTGCACTACTCTGAACCCTAAAACACTACCCCAGCACGACCCCCTACACTACACCAGCACCACTGTACTACCCTAAACCCTAAAAAACTACTCCCAGCACGACACCCTACACTACCCAAACATAAGTGCACTACCCTAAACCCTAAAACACTACAACCAGCACAACTCCCTACACTACTCAAACACCACTGCACTACCCTAAACCCTAAATCTACCCGCAGCACAACCCCCTAGACTACAAAAACACCAAAGCACTAACCTAAACCCTAAATCACTACCCCCAGCATGACCCCCTACACTACACAAACACTACTGCACTACCCTAAATCTACCCCAGCATGACCCCATACACTACACAAGCACCACTGCACTATCCTAATCCCTAAAACACTACTCCAAGCATGACCCCCTACACTACACAAACACCAATGTACTACCCTAAACCCTAAAACACTACCCCATCACGCCCCACTTCACTACCCAAACACAACTGCACTACACTAAACCCAAAAACACTACCCCCAGCATGACCCCCTTCACTACCCAAACACCAGTGCACTACCCTAAACCCTAAAACACGAACCCCTACACTACACAAACACCACTGCACTACCCTAAACCCTAAAACACTACCCCCAGCAAGACACAATACACTAAACAAACACCACTGCACTACCATAAACACTTAAACACTAGCCCCTACACTACACAAACATCACTGCACTACCCTAAACCCTAAAACACTACCCCCAGCATGACCCCCTCACAAGACAAACACCACTACTCTACCCTAAACCCTAAATCTACCCCCGGCATGAACCCCTACACTACCCAAACACCACTGCACTACCCTAAACCCTAAAACACTACTGCACGACACCCTACACTACCCAAACATAAGTGCATTACCCTAAATCCTAAAACACTACCCCAGCACAACCCCCTTCACTACACAAACACCACTGCACTGCCTTAAACCCTAAAACACTAACCCCAGCACGAACCCCTACACTACACAAACACCACTGCACTATCCTAATCCCTAAAACACTACTCCAAGCGTGACCCCCTACCTACACAAACACCACTGCACTACCCTAAACCCTAAAACACTACCCCCAGCACGACCCCCTTGACTACGCAAACACAACTGCACTACCCTAAATGCAAAAACACTTCCCCCAGCATGACCCCCTTCACTACCCAAACATCACTGCACTACCCTAAACCCTAACACACTACCCCAGCATGACCCCCTCACAACACAAACACCACAGCACTACCCTAAACCCTAAATCTACCTACGGCATGAACCCCTACACTTCCCAAACCCCACTGCACTACTCTGATCCCTAAAACACTACCCCCAGCACAACCCCCTACACCACACCAGCACCACTGCACTACCCTAAACCCTAAAAAACACTACTCCTAGAACGACTCCCTACACTACCCAAACATAAGTGCATTACCCTAAATCCTAAAACACTACCCCCAGCACAACCCCTACCCTACAGAAACACCACTGCACTTCCCTAAACCCTAAAACACTAACCCAGCGCTACCCCCTACACCATCCAAACACCACTGCACTACCCTAAACCCTAAAACACTACCCCCAGCATGACCCCCTCACAACACAAACACCACTGCACTACCCTAAACCCTAAATCTACCCCCGGCATGAACCCCTACACTACCCAAACACACTGCACTACTCTGTACCCTAAAACACTACCCCCAGCATGACCCACTACACTACACCGGCACCACTGCACTACCCTGAACCCTAAAAAACACTACTCCCAGTATGACTCCCTACACTACCCAAACATAACTGCATTACCCTAAATCCTAAAACACTACCCCCAGCATAACACTCTACCCTACACAAACACCACTGCACTACATTATTCCCTAAAACACTAACCCCAGCACGACCCCCTACACTACACAAGCACTACTGCACTACCCTAAACCCTAAATCTACCCCCAGCATGACCCCCTACACTACACAAACACCACTGTACTACCCTAAACCCTAAAACACTACCCCCAGCACGACCCCCTTCACTACCCAAACACAACTGCAATACCCTAAACCCAAAATTACTTCCCCCAGCACGACCCCCTTCACTACCCAAACACCACTGCACTAACCTAAACCCTAAAACACTACCCCCAGCATGACCCCCTCACAACACAAACACCACAACACTACCCTAAACCCTAAATCTACCCCCTGCATGAACCCCTACACTACTCAAACACCACTGCACTACTCTTAACCCTAAAACACTACCCCCAGCACGACCCCCTACACCACACCAGTACCACTGCCCTACCCTCAACCGTAAAACACTCCCAGCATGACACCCTACACTACCCAAACATAAGTGCATTACCCTAAATCCTAAAACTCTAGCACCAGCACAACCCCCTACACTCCACAAACACCACTGCACTATCCTAATCCCTAAATCACTACTCCAAGCATGACCCCCGACACTACACAAACACCACTGCACTGCCTTAAACCCTAAAACACTAACCCCAGCACGAACCCCTACACTACACAAGCACTACTGCACTACCCTAAACCCTAAATCTACCCCCAGCATGACTCCCTACACTACACAAACACCACTGCACTATCCTAATCCCTAAAACACTACTCTAAGCATGACCCCCTACACTACACAAACACAACTGCACTATCCTAAACCCAAAAACACTTCCCCCAGCACAACCCCCTTCACTACCCAAACACCACTGCACTACCCTAAACCCTAAAACACTACCCCCAGCATGACCCCCTCACAACACAAACACCACAGCACTACCCTAAACCCTAAATCTACCCCCGGCATGAACCCCTACACTACCCAAACACCACTGCACTACTCTTAACCCTAAAACACTACCCCCAGCATGACCCCCTACACCACACCTGCACCACTGCACTACCCTCAACCCTAAAACACTACTCCCAGCATGACACCCTACACTACCCAAATGTGAGAAGTTGGCCTGGTATATGCTGTTCACTAGTTCTAGTGACCACCTTGTACCATGCCAAGCAACCCTTATGGTGTGGTTGTAAGTCAACCTTTTTGGACTAGCTGCCCTAGTGGTAGCGTAGGCTAAGCAGTCTTTGAGGCTAAACTCGTGAAGCGTGTTAAGCCAGCTGTTTTACCAAATGCAACCCCCTTTTATACCAATGAAAGGACACCACACAGATATATATTCAAAATATATATGTATTTATTTCTCAAAGTAACCCCTAGTCTCTTTATGAGCACAGGAGCACAAATCGTCAAACAAGATTATCACATAATACACAGAAGTTGCACTTTATATGGATAGGCCCTGGTGGCCACTCGAACCATATACTAAAATAGTGGTATAAGTACCACGAACAGAAAAGGGAAAAGGCCTAGGGCCTCTAGAATCGCTGGGCCTACAAGGAGCTAACGTCAGTTAGTGACCAGGAGGTCCACGGGTGGCGTGTGCAGAGCAAATAGTCACACGCGTGCTCCCATAGGTTTCAATGGGTGCGTAAAAAGTACAAAGTTACTGCAAAAGGAATCTTCCGGATGACCTAGGAACTTAAGATTTGGAACACAGGCACTAGAGATGTAATACTACACTTGGGCACAGGTGTGCCAGCTTTACCTCACCCACAGGAAGCGGGTGCATAGGCCTCGAAGTGCGTCGGGTTTCTTCTATCTGTTCCGTGGGGCCTGTAGACAAAAGTGCTGCAGGCGGTCGGTCGGGAAGAGATGCAGTGGATCCAAGAGTGGATCGGAGATGTTGAAGACCTGTAAGCAGAGGGGACAGTGTTCACAGTCACTAGCCAGTGACCAGCGTGGCACCAGGTGGGTACCAGGCGATGTCGGGCGCAAACAGGTGATGAGGGGTAGCTTGTCTCCGCAGCCACGTGGTCCCTGAAGGTCGACGACGTCCAGGAGTCGGCTCACGAGCTGTCCCACGCAGGCTCTCGCTGTCGGCGGTGTCGGCGACTTGATCGAAGCAAACAAGCCTTGGCAAAAGCAATTGTAGAAGGATTCGGAAATCAGCTGTTGGTTCTGACCAGCAAGGTCAGAGGGATTGCTCCTTTGGAGGGGAGCAAGGGCCAGTCTGGAGCAACCAGACCAGCGGTGTTTGTCGTAGATTTCGTCGCCAAGATGGCCACTAGCCAGCGGGCCAGCAACCGGTTAGGCGCGTCGAGTGGCAAAATGCAGAAGGGCCCCACGCAGATCGTGGAGATGCTGGAGGGCTCACCTTTGGTGCAGATGCTGCTCGAGGGTTGGGCTTCTCAGGACCCAAAGCACAACTTGGAGGGAGCCTCGGTTGTTGCACTTGTCAGCTTGTCGTAGTCGTTCCAAGATGGCTGGCTCCACGTGTCTCGGTGCCTCCACGGGTCTCCTCCTTTCAGGGACTGTGGATCGGGCGGTGAGAGGTCTGGAGGTCCAGGTCTTGTCAGTCTCTGGGCTCGGGCTCCGGCGGGAGGCGGCGGCAAAGCAGACGGTGATTCGCTGGATGGTGCTTGCGTTAGCAAGGTGGTCACTCCCTGACCACAGGGGAGATTTTCTTCAGTCTTCTGTGCAGCAGAATGTCGAAGTTCCCGTCTTCTTCTTAGTTTCAAGTTGATTCCAGGATGTCTGAAGTCTTAGGACACAGCTCCTACCTTTAAGCGGATTCTAGGGGCCGGACTACCTGCTAGGTCCCTCCCTATGGGTGGGACCAGGAAGGGGGGTGGTTACACCCCCAATCCTTTGTCCAGCTCGCCCCAGGCCCGGGACTGGTGTGCCCCAGGACCGGTTTGAACTGGCATATGCACCGAGGCTCCTTGTGAGCCACAGGCATGTCTGGTTTCTTTCAAGCCCTACCTGACCAATACACAAAATCCTGTCTGGGGTGGTGCATGCACCTCCCCTGGCAGGAAACCCTTTGTCCACACCTCCCAAGCTGGAAGGACTCCCAGCAGCAGGAGGGCAGACTTGTGTCTGTGGTGGCAGCATCCATTTTGTGGAGCTGAGGCTATGTCTGATTTTACCCGGGTTTCAGGTACTGTACATGTCGTGTCCCTCTAGAAGGGTGGAATGCTAACCCCGTCGCCAGAATTGGCGAGGGGTTAGTATTCCAATTCGTATGACACCTTACTCGACATGTTTTGATAAAGCCAAACCAAAGATAGCATTTAACCGCGAGGTTCATAATGCACTTAAGAGTATATGGTATGACGATATCTGGAAACAGTAGAAGGAAGTTGTTCCGACCACTGCAGACAGGCTCAGCTCATGCCAGAGCACCATCTCACATGGAACCAAGCACTCTGCCTTCAGGATTGTTAAGGCCTGCCATAGGAGTGACTTATAGGTTACCAGGTGTCCCATTTAAGGTTAGGTATAGGTATACTACACCTAAGTAAGAGGTGATTACACCAACTTACCCCAGCTGAGTGATCAGCCAGTTGTGTCAGATTGTTAGGCCAAGCCTGGGGTGGCATAATACATGCTTCAGCCCCTGGCAGGCCTTGGATACACCAATGCCCTGGGTACCTAGTGTACACTGGTACAGGGGCTGACAGGGTGATCCAACCAATTGGGTATGTACCTAGGGTACATGGAGTCCATTTTACAGAGAGAGCAGATAGCCTGAGAGCCTGAATGGCAGGATCTCAGGCCAACTAAGTCGAAAAACCAGCTAGACACTAGGCAAAAATTTGGGGGTAACCATAGTCAGATATCCACCTTCCTACACAACCCCCCCCCAAACGAAGGGAGATAAGGCTGACCTTGACCAGGTAAGCCTATATTGCCCAAGTGGCCATATAAGGAGGAACCAGCACTGGCATGGTTACCCCCTGTCTCATGGTCCACTAAGCAATCCCTCACCCTAAGGGTATCAGAGGGTCTCCACCATAGGGAATCTCTACCTGTGGTGTGTCTTGGCAAAGTAAAAGGCTGGTGTTGAGATGGAGTACTGAAGTGAGTGTCCTCAAAGTGAGGCCTCAGCTTCCTCCAATCATCCTCCACCATGGATGCCTTTCTTTCTTTAACTGAGTTGCACTGTGCTCTCAGGGTCAGCCTCTGGCTACCTAAAGCTGGAGGCTGGGTCCCTTTTGTGGGCTTACTGGAGGGACAGGTCAGGTTTGGGGCCCTAAGGTCCCATGTTTGCCTGTGCCCAACAGAATCCCCCTGGGGGAGGTCCCTAACTACCTGTAAAGGAGATCCCTCAGGAATGTTTTTACCCATCACCTGACTAGGGCTACTAGCCAGGCAATCCTCATTCTTTTGATGGGGGGGTTCTTGTGGACAGGGGCCCTCTGGGGGTCCACTGGCCTCCCTGACCTCTGCAGCCCTGGGCTGACTGAGGCAGGGTAGAGAGAGGCAGGCTACCTGCACCAGACTGGATCCCACCTTGGAAGGGGCCACTGACATCAGAGGCTCTGCCAGGCCAGGCCTGGCTACCTCTGGGGCAGTTCCTTCACAAGGGGTGAGGTCAGATCCCTGAGGAGGCTGACCTTTTCCTAATGTCTGGGGAGAGGGAGACTTTTCTTCCTCCCCACTACTCTCAGTTTGTGTGGAGTGATCCATTGTTTCAGGCTTCACTACACCTATGTCAGTCTGAGTATAGGCTGAGACCATTACAGCCTTGCCAACCTTTTCAGGGGGGCACTCAGTTTGTGTTTGAGCTGTGACTGTCACAGCTCTGCCAGTCCCTACAGGGAAGTCTGTCTGTGCCTGGGCTGTGGCTACCACTGCCCTTCCAACCTTTTCAGGGAGGAAATCTATTTGGACAGGGGTTGTGAATGGCACAACCCCCCTACCCTTTTGTGAAAGGCCTACCATTTTAGAATGGGTGTCTTGTTCAACTCCAGCCCAAGCTGAGAGTTCTAAGTCATTCCCCAGTAAGCAGTCTACAGGCAAGGTTGGGGACACTGCTACCCTTTTAGGGCCAGTGACCCCTCCCCAGCTGAGACATACCTCTGCCATGGGATGACTGTTCTGTTTGCCATCAATGTTAGTCACCTGGTAGGAGAAACCGGGCAAAAGCTGCTCAGAGGGAACTAGCCAATGGGCCACCATTGTGATGCTAGCCCCAGTGTCTCTGTAGGCCTCAGCTTTTGTACCATTGATGTAGGGCTCCTGTCTGTACCTACCCAAAGTGTTGGGACAGGCAGTGAAGTTGGCAAACCCCATGCCACCATCACAGACAAGAGTGGTTGCTGTAGGGGAATTGGCTAAGCCAGGGTCCCCCTGTGTTCCCCAAGTAAACCCACCCAGATTTCTGGGGGCACTCCCACCACCTGGGGGATTACTGCTAACAGTAATAGGTGGTGTGACAGGAGTAATTGGAGGAACAGTTTTGTTTTTAGCCCTTGGGCAACCGCTGTCAGTTTTCCAATGCCCAGGAGTTTTACACTCATGGCAGTAGGGCTTTTTAGCTGTGGTAGAGGAGGGAGCTTGGGACCCACCACCCTGTGTGGAGTTTTGGGGCCCTGAGGAAGGTTTCTCTTTTTCTTTATCCCCACCCTTCTCTTGAGGCTTGGTGGTATCTTTCTTTTGGTCACCACCCTGGTTTTTAGGCCTGATCCTGGTCCTGACCCATTTATCTGCCCTCTTTCCCAATTCTTGGGGAGAGGTCAAATCTGAGTCTACCAGGTGTTGATGGAGAAGCTGGTTTTGACAATTACTTAAAATCTGCTCTCTCATCATCAAATTGTACAATCCTGTATAATCAGACACCTTACTTCCCAGCAACCAACCCTCCAAAGCCTTAGTGGCACATTCCACATATTCAGACCAGTCCTGAGTCTGTGTCTTCTGGGTGTCTCTGAACATTAACCTGTACTGTTCAGTGGTTAAGCCTAACCCATCAACTAGGACACTCTTCAGGACTCTGTAATTTCTGACATCCTCTTCTCTAACAGTGAGGAGTCTATCTCTGCCTCTCCCCTCAAAGGAGAGCCATAAGATTGCTGCCCACTGGTCTTCAGGAACCTGCTGCACTTTGCAGGCTCTCTCAAGAGCAGTCATCCATTTGTGGATGTCATCCCCACTTTTGTAGGGGGGCACAATCTTGGACAGGTTCCTATTGTCAAAGACCCTATCTTTGTCCCTAGGGACATTGCTGCCACCAGTGGGTATAGACCCACTCTCTCTATGCTGCCTAGCCTTGCTCAGTTTTTCTTCCATCAGGGCTACTTCTAGCTCCTGCTTCCTGATCCTCAGCTGGGCTTCCTGCATTCTGGCCTCATGTTCCCTCCTCTGAGGGGTGGTCATCCTTTTCCTGGAGTGACCTTGAGAGCCTCTAGAGCCATGAGAAGCATTGGAGTCACCTGAGCGATTCCTTTGCCTCCCAAGCCCTGTGTTAAGTCCACTGGGGAGATCCAATGGGGTGAACCCACTGTCAGTCCCCAATAGCCTTAGTTTAGCTGGGCCAAGTATAACACTTGGCACTGGGCTAGTTCTCCCTTCATCCCCACTCACATCTGTATCCCCATCACTTTCTTCCTCTGTGGTAGGCATCCCATCTAAGGGGTGACTATTGGGAAGGGGTACTTCAGTGGCATCTTCAGAAGGGGGGCCTCCTGTTCCTGTCCCTAAGGGGGCTAACTGGGAAGCTTTCTTGAGTGCTCTCTGATTCTCATCATTCTGTAAGAGCTCTCTGAGCTCAGCAGAGTTTGGGTTCTTGGGCTGTTTAAGGCCTCTAAGAGTTGCCAAATGCCTGAGCTCATTCTGATTAAGGGTAGCAAAGCTGGATGGTGCCCTCTGGGGGTCACTCTCAACAGAGATGGGTACAGTGGACCCCTCTGCCCCGGCCATTGCTCTTAAGTGTGGGTGGATGTGTTGCAATCTACCTACACTTGGGTTTACCTACTAAACCTATCTAGTAGTTGTAGTCAGGGTGTGCTACTCCCTTTGCTCTACAACAACTAAGTTCAGTAGAACTTAAGTATATCTAATCTTGTTTTATATGTACCTACAGGTACCTATGTGATCTTTCAATTGGTAACCAAGAGATTACAATGGTAAAACACAGCAAGCTCAAATCCAACCGCTGCTCACCAATGTGAGAAGTTGGCCTGGTATATGCTGTTCACTAGTTCTAGTGACCACCTTGTACCATGCCAAGCAACCCTTATGGTGTGGTTGTAAGTCAACCTTTTTGGACTAGCTGCCCTAGTGGTAGCGTAGGCTAAGCAGTCTTTGAGGCTAAACTCGTGAAGCGTGTTAAGCCAGCTGTTTTACCAAATGCAACCCCCTTTTATACCAATGAAAGGACACCACACAGATATATATTCAAAATATATATGTATTTATTTCTCAAAGTAACCCCTAGTCTCTTTATGAGCACAGGAGCACAAATCGTCAAACAAGATTATCACATAATACACAGAAGTTGCACTTTATATGGATAGGCCCTGGTGGCCACTCGAACCATATACTAAAATAGTGGTATAAGTACCACGAACAGAAAAGGGAAAAGGCCTAGGGCCTCTAGAATCGCTGGGCCTACAAGGAGCTAACGTCAGTTAGTGACCAGGAGGTCCACGGGTGGCGTGTGCAGAGCAAATAGTCACACGCGTGCTCCCATAGGTTTCAATGGGTGCGTAAAAAGTACAAAGTTACTGCAAAAGGAATCTTCCGGATGACCTAGGAACTTAAGATTTGGAACACAGGCACTAGAGATGTAATACTACACTTGGGCACAGGTGTGCCAGCTTTACCTCACCCACAGGAAGCGGGTGCATAGGCCTCGAAGTGCGTCGGGTTTCTTCTATCTGTTCCGTGGGGCCTGTAGACAAAAGTGCTGCAGGCGGTCGGTCGGGAAGAGATGCAGTGGATCCAAGAGTGGATCGGAGATGTTGAAGACCTGTAAGCAGAGGGGACAGTGTTCACAGTCACTAGCCAGTGACCAGCGTGGCACCAGGTGGGTACCAGGCGATGTCGGGCGCAAACAGGTGATGAGGGGTAGCTTGTCTCCGCAGCCACGTGGTCCCTGAAGGTCGACGACGTCCAGGAGTCGGCTCACGAGCTGTCCCACGCAGGCTCTCGCTGTCGGCGGTGTCGGCGACTTGATCGAAGCAAACAAGCCTTGGCAAAAGCAATTGTAGAAGGATTCGGAAATCAGCTGTTGGTTCTGACCAGCAAGGTCAGAGGGATTGCTCCTTTGGAGGGGAGCAAGGGCCAGTCTGGAGCAACCAGACCAGCGGTGTTTGTCGTAGATTTCGTCGCCAAGATGGCCACTAGCCAGCGGGCCAGCAACCGGTTAGGCGCGTCGAGTGGCAAAATGCAGAAGGGCCCCACGCAGATCGTGGAGATGCTGGAGGGCTCACCTTTGGTGCAGATGCTGCTCGAGGGTTGGGCTTCTCAGGACCCAAAGCACAACTTGGAGGGAGCCTCGGTTGTTGCACTTGTCAGCTTGTCGTAGTCGTTCCAAGATGGCTGGCTCCACGTGTCTCGGTGCCTCCACGGGTCTCCTCCTTTCAGGGACTGTGGATCGGGCGGTGAGAGGTCTGGAGGTCCAGGTCTTGTCAGTCTCTGGGCTCGGGCTCCGGCGGGAGGCGGCGGCAAAGCAGACGGTGATTCGCTGGATGGTGCTTGCGTTAGCAAGGTGGTCACTCCCTGACCACAGGGGAGATTTTCTTCAGTCTTCTGTGCAGCAGAATGTCGAAGTTCCCGTCTTCTTCTTAGTTTCAAGTTGATTCCAGGATGTCTGAAGTCTTAGGACACAGCTCCTACCTTTAAGCGGATTCTAGGGGCCGGACTACCTGCTAGGTCCCTCCCTATGGGTGGGACCAGGAAGGGGGGTGGTTACACCCCCAATCCTTTGTCCAGCTCGCCCCAGGCCCGGGACTGGTGTGCCCCAGGACCGGTTTGAACTGGCATATGCACCGAGGCTCCTTGTGAGCCACAGGCATGTCTGGTTTCTTTCAAGCCCTACCTGACCAATACACAAAATCCTGTCTGGGGTGGTGCATGCACCTCCCCTGGCAGGAAACCCTTTGTCCACACCTCCCAAGCTGGAAGGACTCCCAGCAGCAGGAGGGCAGACTTGTGTCTGTGGTGGCAGCATCCATTTTGTGGAGCTGAGGCTATGTCTGATTTTACCCGGGTTTCAGGTACTGTACATGTCGTGTCCCTCTAGAAGGGTGGAATGCTAACCCCGTCGCCAGAATTGGCGAGGGGTTAGTATTCCAATTCGTATGACACCTTACTCGACATGTTTTGATAAAGCCAAACCAAAGATAGCATTTAACCGCGAGGTTCATAATGCACTTAAGAGTATATGGTATGACGATATCTGGAAACAGTAGAAGGAAGTTGTTCCGACCACTGCAGACAGGCTCAGCTCATGCCAGAGCACCATCTCACATGGAACCAAGCACTCTGCCTTCAGGATTGTTAAGGCCTGCCATAGGAGTGACTTATAGGTTACCAGGTGTCCCATTTAAGGTTAGGTATAGGTATACTACACCTAAGTAAGAGGTGATTACACCAACTTACCCCAGCTGAGTGATCAGCCAGTTGTGTCAGATTGTTAGGCCAAGCCTGGGGTGGCATAATACATGCTTCAGCCCCTGGCAGGCCTTGGATACACCAATGCCCTGGGTACCTAGTGTACACTGGTACAGGGGCTGACAGGGTGATCCAACCAATTGGGTATGTACCTAGGGTACATGGAGTCCATTTTACAGAGAGAGCAGATAGCCTGAGAGCCTGAATGGCAGGATCTCAGGCCAACTAAGTCGAAAAACCAGCTAGACACTAGGCAAAAATTTGGGGGTAACCATAGTCAGATATCCACCTTCCTACACCAAACATAAGTGCATTACCCTAAATCCTACAACACTACCCCCAGCACAACCCCCTTCACTACACAAACACCACTGCACTGCCTTAAACCCTAAAACACTAACCCCAGCACGACCCCCTACACTACACAAACACTACTGCACTACCCTAAACCCTAAATCTACCCCCAGCATGAACCCCTACAATACACAAACACAACTGCACTATCCTACTCCCTAAATCGCTACTCCAAGCATGACCCCCTATACTACACAAACACCACTGTACTACCCTCAACCCTAAAACACTACCCCCAGCACGACCCCCTTCACTTCCCAAACAAAACTGCAATACACTAAACCCAAAAACACTTCCACCAGCACGACCCCCTTCACTCCCCAAACACCACTGCACTACCCTAAACCCTAAAACACGACCCCCTACACTACACAAACACCACTGCACTACCCTAAACCCTAAAACACTACTCCCAGCACGACAACCTACACTAGCCAAACATAAGTGCACTACCCTACACCCTAAAACACTACCCCCAGCATGACCCCCTATACTACACAAACACCACTGCACTACCCTAAACCCTAACACACTACCCCCAGCATGACCCCCTACACAACCCAAACACCACTGCACTACCCTAAAGCCTAAAACACTACCCCCAGCATGACCCCGTACACTACCCAAACACCACTGCACTACCCTAAACCCTAAAACACTACCCCCAGCATAACCCCCTCACAACACAAACACCACTGGACTACCATAAACCCTAAATCTACCCCTGGCATGAACCCCTACACTACCCAAACACCACTGCACTACTCTGAACCCTAAAACACTACCCCCAGCACGACCCCCTACACTACACCAGCACCACTGTACTACCCTAAACCCTAAAACACTACTCCCAGCACGACACCCTACACTACCCAAACATAAGTGCACTACCCTAAACCCTAAAACACTACAACCAGCACAACTCCCTACACTACTCAAACCCCACTGCACTACCCTAAACCCTAAATCTACCCGCAGCACAACCCCCTAGACTACAAAAACACCAAAGCACTAACCTAAACCCTAAATCACTACCCCCAGCATGACCCCCTACACTACACAAACACTACTGCACTACCCTAAATCTACCCCAGCATGACCCCATACACTACACAAGCACCACTGCACTATCCTAATCCCTAAAACACTACTCCAAGCATGACCCCCTACACTACACAAACACCAATGTACTACCCTAAACCCTAAAACACTACCCCATCACGCCCCACTTCACTACCCACACACAACTGCACTACACTAAACCCAAAAACACTACCCCCAGCATGACCCCCTTCACTACCCAAACACCAGTGCACTACCCTAAACCCTAAAACACGAACCCCTAAACTACACAAACACCACTGCCTACCCTAAACCCTAAAACACTACCCCCAGCAAGACACAATACACTAAACAAACACCACTGCACTACCATAAACACTTAAACACTAGCCCCTACACTACACAAACATCACTGCACTACCCTAAACCCTAAAACACTACCCCCAGCATGACCCCCTCACAAGACAAACACCACTACTCTACCCTAAACCCTAAATCTACCCCCGGCATGAACCCCTACACTACCCAAACACCACTGCACTACCCTAAACCCTAAAACACTACTCCCAGCACGACACCCTACACTACCCAAACATAAGTGCATTACCCTAAATCCTAAAACACTACCCCAGCACAACCCCCTTCACTACACAAACACCACTGCACTGCCTTAAACCCTAAAACACTAACCCCAGCACGAACCCCTACACTACACAAACACCACTGCACTATCCTAATCCCTAAAACACTACTCCAAGCATGACCCCCTACACTACACAAACACCACTGCACTACCCTAAACCCTAAAACACTACCCCCAGCACGACCCCCTTCACTACGCAAACACAACTGCACTACCCTAAACGCAAAAACACTTCCCCCAGCATGACCCCCTTCACTACCCAAACACCACTGCACTACCCTAAACCCTAACACACTACCCCAGCATGACCCCCTCACAACACAAACACCACAGCACTACCCTAAACCCTAAATCTACCTACGGCATGAACCCCTACACTTCCCAAACCCCACTGCACTACTCTGAACCCTAAAACACTACCCCCAGCACGACCCCCTACACCACACCAGCACCACTGCACTACCCTAAACCCTAAAAAACACTACTCCCAAAACGACTACCTACACTACCCAAACATAAGTGCATTACCCTAAATCCTAAAACACTACCCCCAGCACAACCCCCTTCACTACACAAACACCACTGCACTACCCTAAACCCTAAAACACTACCCCAGCGCTACCCCCTACCCTACAGAAACACCACTGCACTTCCCTAAACCCTAAAACACTAACCCAGCGCTACCCCCTACACCATCCAAACACCACTGCACTACCCTAAACCCTAAAACACTACCCCCAGCATGACCCCCTCACAACACAAACACCACTGCACTACCCTAAACCCTAAAACACTTCCCCCAGCACGACCCCTTCACTACACAAACACCAATGCACTGCCCTAAACCCTTAAAAACTACCCCCAGCATGAAACTCCTACACTACACAAACACAACGGTACAACCCTAAACCCTCTATCGACCCCCTACACTACACAAACGCCACTGCACTACCCTAAACCCTAAAACACTACCCCAAGCACGACCCCCTACACTACACAAACACCACTGTACTACCCTAAACCCTAAAACACTACCCCGACCATGACCCCTTTACTAACCAAACACAACTGCACTACACTAAACCTAAAAATACTACCCCCAGCACGACCCCTACACTACCCAAACACCACTGCACTACCCTAAACCCTAAAATGCGACCCCCTACACCACCCAAACACCACTGCACTAACCTAAACCCTAAAACACTACTCCCAGCACAACACCCTACACTAGCCAAACATAAGTGCACTACCCTAAACCCTAAAACACAACCACCAGCACAACTCCATACAATACTCTAACTCCACTACACTACCCTAAACCCTAACACACTACCCAGCACGAACCCCTACGCTACATAAACACCACTGCACTGCCCTCGACCCTTAAACATTACCCCCAGCACAACCCCCTACACTACACAAACAACACTGTACTACCCTAAACCCTAAAACACCACACCCTGCACTACCCCCTTCACAAACCAAACACAACTGCACTATCTTAAACCCAAAAACACAACCCCCAGAATGACCCTTTACACTACCCAAACACCACTGCACTACCCAAAACCCTAAATCTATCCCCAGCACAACCCCCTACCCTACACAAACACCACTGCACTACCCTAAACCCTAAAACACTTCCCCCAGCACGACCGCTTCACTACACAAACACCAATGCACTGCCCTAAACCCTTAAACACTACCCCCAGCATGACCCCTACACTACACAAACACAACGGTACAACCCTAAACCCTATATCTACCCCCAGCATGACCCCCTACACTACGCAATCGCCACTGCACTACCCTAAACCCTAAAAATACTACCCCCAGCACGACCCCTACACCACCCAAACACCACTGCACTACCCTAAACCCTAAAATGCGACCCCCTACACCACCCAAACACCACTGCACTACCCTAAACCCTAAAACACTACTCCCAGCACAACACCCTACACTAGCCAAAGATAAGTGCACTACCCTAAACCCTAAAACACAACCACCAGCACAACTCCCTACACTACTCTAACACCACTGCACTACCCTAAACCCAAACACACTACCCAGCACGAACCCCTACACTACATAAACACCACTGCACTGCCCTAAACCCTAAAACACTACACCCCGCACTACCCCCTTCACAACCCAAACACAACTGCACTACCCTAAACCCAAAAACACAACCCCCAGAATGACCCCCTACACTACCCAAACACCACTGCACTACCCTAAACCCTAACACACTACCCAGCACGAACCCCTACACTACATAAACACCACTGCACTGCCCTCGACCCTTAAACATTACCCCCAGCACGACCCCTTACACTACACAAACAACACTGTACTACCCTAAACCCTAAAACACTACTCCCCGCACTACCCCCTTCACAACCCAAACACAACTGCACTACCCTAAACCTAAAAAACACAACCCCCAGAATGACCCCTTACACTACCCAAACACCACTGCACTACCCAAAACCCTAAATCTATCCCCAGCACAACCCCCTACCCTACACAAACACCACTGCACTACCCTAAACCCTAAAACACTTCCCCCAGCACGACCGCTTCACTACACAAACACCAATGCACTGCCCTAAACCCTTAAACACTACCCCCAGCATGACCCCTACACTACACAAACACAACGGTACAACCCTAAACCCTATATCTACCCCCAGCATGACCCCCTACACTACAGAAACGCCACTGCACTACCCTAAACCCTAAAACACTACCCCAAGCACGACCCCCTACACTACACAAACACCACTGTACTACCCTAAACCCTAAAACACTACCCCGAGCATGACCCCTTTATTACCCAAACACAACTGCACTACACTAAACCTAAAAATACTACACCCAGCACGACCCCTTCACTACCCAAACACCACTGCACTACCCTAAACCCTAAAATACGATCCCCTACACCACCCAAACACCACTGCACTACCCTAAACCCTAAAACACTACTCCCACCACAACAAACTACACTAGCCAAACATAAGTGCACTGCCCTAAACCCTAAAACACAACCACCAGCACAACTTCCTACACTACTCTAACACCACTGCACTACCCTAAACCCTAAATCTACCCCAGCACAACCCCCTAGAATACAAAAACACCACTGCACTAACCTAAACCCTAAAACACTATCCCAGGCATGACCCCCTACACTACCCATACACCACTGCACTACCTTAAACCCTAAATCTACCCTCAGCACAAACCCCTACACTACCCAAACACCACTGCACTACTCTAAACCTAAACCCTAAAACACTACCCCAGCACGACTCCCTACACTACCCAAACACCACTACACTACACTAAACCCAAAAACTATGCTCAGAATGACCTCCCACACTACCCAAACACCAATGCACTACCCTGAACCCTAAAACGCTACCCCCAGCATGACCCCCTACACTACACAAACACCGCGGTACTACCCTAAACCCTAAACCACTACACCTAGCATGACCACCTACACTACACAAACACCACTGCACTACCCTACTGCACTACCCTAAACCCTAAAACACTACACCCAGCATGCCCCCCTGCACTACCCAAACACCACTGCACTACCCAAAACCCTAAAACACTACCCCCAGCATGACCCCCTATACAACACAAACACCACTGCGCTACCCTAAACCCTAAAACTATAACCAGCACGACCCCCTACACCCCTACACTAACCAAACACCACTGCACTACCCTAAACCCTAAATCTACTCCAGCATTACCCCCTACACTACACAAACACCACTGTGCTACACTAAACCCTAAAACACTACCCCCAGCACAACCCCTTACACTACTCGAACACCACTGCGCTTCCCTAAACCCTAAGACACTTCCCGCAGCATGACCCATTACACTACCTGAACAACACTGTACTACCCTAAACCCTAAATCTACCCCAGCACAAACCCCTGCACTACCCAAACACCACTGCACTACCCTAAACACTAAAACACTACCTCCAGCACGACTCCCTACACAACACAAACACCACTGCACTACCCTAAACCCTAAAACACTACCCCCGGCATGACACCCTACACTACCCAAACACCACTGCACTACTCTAAACCCTAAATCTATGCCCAACATGACCTCCCACACTACCCAAGCACCACTACACTACCCTAAACTTTAAAATATTACCCCCTGCAAGACCCCCTACACTACACAAACACCACTGCAATACCCTAAACCCTAAAACACTTCGCCCAGCACTACCCCGATACTATCCAAACACCACCACACTACCCTACACCCTAAAACACTACCCCAGCACGAACCCCTAGACAATACAAACACACCTGCACTACCCTAAACCCTAAAACACTACACCCAGCACAACTCCCAACACTACACAAACACCACTGTACTACCCTAAAACCTAAAACTCTACACCCAGCACGACCCCCTTCACAACCCAAACACAACTGCACTACCTTAAACCCCAAAACACGACCCCCAGCATGACCTCCTACACTACCTAAACACCACTGCACTACCCTAAACCCTAAAACATGACCCCCTAGCAACACAAACACCACTACACTACCCTAAACCATAAAACACTACCCCCTACACTACCCATCTCCACTTCACAACCCTAAACCCTAAAACACGACCCCAGCACAACCCCCTACACTACACAAACACCACTGCACTACCCTAAACCCTTACATACTACCCACAGCACGTCCCCCTACACAAGCCAAACATAACTGCACTACCCTAAACACTAAAACACTACCACCAGTATGACTCTTTACACTACCCAAGCAACACTACACTACCCTAAACCCTAAATCTATCCCCAGCACAACCCCCTACCCTACACAAACACCACTGCACTACCCTAAACCCTAAAACACTTCCCCCAGCATGACCCCTTCACTACACAAACATCACTGCACTGCCTAAAATCCTTAAACACTTCTCCCAGCATGATACCCTACGCTACACAAACACAACTGTACTACCCTAAACCCTATAACTACCCCCAGGATGACCCCCTACACTACACAAACGCCACTGCACTACCCTAAAACACTACCCCAAGCACGACCCCCTACACTACACAAACACCACTGTACTACCCTAAACCCTAAAACGCTACCCCCAGCATGACCCCTTTACTACCCAAACACAACTGCACTACCCTAAACCTAAAAATACTACCCCAAAAATACTACCCCAGCACGACCCCCTACACTACCCAAACACCACTGCACCACCCTAAACCCTAAAACACTACTCCCAGCACAACACCCTACACTAGCCAAACATAAGTGCACTACCCTAAACCCTAAAACACAACCAAAAGCACGACACCCTACACTACACAAACGCCACTGCACTACCCTAAACCCTAAAACACTACCCCAAGCACGACCCCCTACACTACACAAACACCACTGTACTACCCTAAACCCTAAAACACTACCCCGAGCATGACCCCTTTATTACCCAAACACAACTGCACTACACTAAACCTAAAAATACTACCCCCAGCACGACCCCTACACTACCCAAACACCACTGCACTACCCTAAACCCTAAAATACGACCCCCTACACCACCCAAACACCACTGCACTACCCTAAAGCCTAAAACACTACTCCCACCACAACAAACTACACTAGCCAAACATAAGTGCACTACCCTAAACCCTAAAACACAACCACCAGCACAACTCCCTACACTACTCAAACACCATTACACTACCCTAAACCTTAATCTACCCCAAGCACAACCCCCTAGACTACAAAAACACGACTGCACTAACCTAAACCCTAAAACACTATCCCAGGCATGACCCCCTACACTACCCATACACCACTGCACTACCTTAAACCCTAAATCTACCCTCAGCACAAACCCCTACACTACCCAAACACCACTGCACTACTCTAAACCTAAACCCTAAAACACTACCCCAGCACGACTCCCTACACTACCACTACACTACACTAAACCCAAAAACTATGCTCAGAATGACCTCCCACACTACCCAAACACCAATGCACTACCCTGAACCCTAAAACACTACCCCCAGCATGACCCCCTACACTACACAAACACCACGGTACTACCCTAAACCCTAAAACACTACACCTAGCATGACCACCTACACTACACAAACACCACTGCACTACCCTAAACCCTAAAACACTACACCCAGCATGACCCCCTGCACTACCCAAACACCACTGCACTACCCGAAACCCTAAAACACTACCCCCAGCATGACCCCCTATACAATACAAACACCACTGCGCTACCCTAAACCCTAAAACTATAACCAGCACGACCCCCTACACCCCTACACTAACCAAACAACACTGCACTACCCTAAACCCTAAATCTACCCCCAGCATTACCCCCTACACTACACAAACACCACTGTGCTACCCTAAACCCTAAAACACTACCCCCAGCACAACCCCTTACACTACTCGAACACCACTGCGCTTCCCTAAACCCTAAGACACTTCCCGCAGCATGACCCATTACACTACCTGAACAACACTGTACTACCCTAAACCCTAAATCTACCCCAGCACAAACCCCTACACTACCCAAACACCACTGCACTACCCTAAACACTAAAACACTACCTCCAGCACGACTCCCTACACAACACAAACACCACTGCACTACCCTAAACCCTAAAACACTACCCCCGGCATGACACCCTACACTACCCAAACACCACTGCACTACTCTAAACCCTAAATCTATGCCCAACATGACCTCCCACACTACCCAAGCACCACTACACTACCCTAAACTTTAAAATACTACCCCCTGCAAGACCCCCTACACTACACAAACACCACTGCAATACCCTAAACCCTAAAACACTTCGCCCAGCACTACCCCTATACTATCCAAACACCACCACACTACCCTACACCCTAAAACACTACCCCAGCACGAACCCCTAGACAATATGTGAGAAGTTGGCCTGGTATATGATGCTCACTAGTTAAAGTGATCACCTTGTACCATGCCAAGCAACCCTTATGGTGTGGTTGTAAGTCAACCTTTTCGGACTAGCTGCCCTAGTGGTAGCGTAGGCTAAGCAGTCTTTGAGGCTAAACTCGTGAAGCGTGTTAAGCCAGCTGTTTTACCAAATGCAACCCCCTTTTATACCAATGAAAGGACACCACACAGATATATATTCAAAATATATATGTATTTATTTCTCAAAGTAACCCCTAGTCTCTTTATGAGCACAGGAGCACAAATCGTCAAACAAGATTACAGTAGAATACACAGAAGTTGCACTTTATATGGATAGGCCCTGGTGGCCGCTCGAACCATATACTAAAATAGTGGTATAAGTACCACGAACAGGAAAGGGAAAAGGCCTAGGGCCTCTAGAATCACTGGGCCTACAAGGAGCTAACTTCAGTTAGTGACCAGGAGGTCCACGGGTGGCGTGTGCAGAGCAAATAGTCACACGCGTGCTCCCATAGGTTTCAATGGGTGCGTAAAAAGTACAAAGTTACTGCAAAAAGGATCTTCCGGATGGACTAGGAACTCAAGATTTGGAACACAGGCACTAGAGATGTAATACTACACTTGGGCACAGGAGTGCCAGCTTTACCTCACCCACAGGAAGCGGGTGCATAGGCCTCGAAGTGCGTCGGGTTTCTTCTATCTGTTCCGTGGAGCCTGTGGACAAAGATGCTGCAGGCGGTCGGTCCGGGAGAGATGCGGTGGATCCAAGAGTGGATCGGAGATGTTGAAGACCTGTAAGCAGAGGGGACAGTGTTCACAGTCACTAGCCAGTGACCAGCGTGGCACCAGGTGGGTACCAGGCAATGTCGGGTGCAAACTGGAAGAAAGGTGTAGCTTGTCTCTGCAGCCACGTGGTCCCTGGAGGTCGACGACGTCCAGGAGTCGGTTCACGAGCTGTCCCACGCAGGCTCTCGCTGTCGGCGGTGTCGGCGACTTGATCGAAGCAAACAAGACTTGGCAAAAGCAATTGGTGTAGGAGATGAAATAAGCTGATGGTTCTGACCAGCAAGGTCAGAGGGACTGCTCCTTTGGAGGGGAGCAAGGGCCATTCTGGCGCAACCAGACCAGCGGTGTATTTTGTAAAGTTCGTCGCCAAGATGGCTACTAGCCAGCGGGCCAGCAACCGGTTAGGCGCGTCGAGTGGCAAAATGCAGAAGGGCCCTACGCAGATCGTGGAGATGCTGGAGGGCTCACCTTTGGTGCAGATGCTGCTCTAGGGTTGGGCTTCTCAGATCCCAAAGCACAACTTGGAGGGAGCCTCGGTTGTTGCACTTGTCAGCTTGTCGTGGTTGTTTCAAGATGGCTGGCTCCACGTGTCTCGGTGCCTCTACGGGTCTCCTCTTTTCAGGGACTGTGGATCGGGTGGTGAGAGGTCTGGAGGTCCAGGTCTTGTCAGTCTCTGGGCTCGGGCTCCGGCGGGAGGCGGCAGCAAAGCAGACGTTGATTCGCTGGATGGTGCTTGCGTTAGCAAGGTGGTCACTCCCTGACCACAGGGGAGATTTCCTTCAGTCTTCTGTGCAGCAGAATGTCGAAGTTCCCGTCTTCTTCTTAGTTTCAAGTTGATTCCAGGATGTCTGAAGTTTTAGGACACAGCTCCTACCTTTAAGCGGATTCTAGGGGCCGGACTACCTGCTAGGTCCCTCCCTATGGGTGGGACCAGGAAGGGGGGTGGTTACACCCCCAATCCTTTGTCCAGCTCGCCCCAGGCCCAGGACTGGTGTGCCCCAGGACCGGTTTGAACTGGCATATGCACCGAGGCTCCTTGTGAGCCACAGGCATGTCTGGTTTCTATCAAGCCCTACCTGACCAATACACAAAATCCTGTCTGGGGTGGTGCATGCACCTCCCCTGGCAGGAAACCCTTTGTCCACACCTCCCAAGCTGGAAGGACTCCCAGCAGCAGGAGGGCAGACTTGTGTCTGTGGTGGCAGCATCCATTTTGTGGAGCTGAGGCTATGTCTGATTTTACCCGGGTTTCAGGTACTGTACATGTCGTGTCTCTCTAGAAGGGTGGAATGCTAACCCCGTCGCCAGAATTGGCGAGGGGTTAGTATTCCAATTCGTATGACACCTTACTCGACATGTTTTGATAAAGCCAAACCAAAGATAGCATTTAACCGCGAGGTTCATAATGCACTTAAGAGTATATGGTATGACGATATCTGGAAACAGTAGAAGGAAGTTGTTCCGACCACTGCAGACAGGCTCAGCTCATGCCAGAGCACCATCTCACATGGAACCAAGCACTCTGCCTTCAGGATTGTTAAGGCCTGCCATAGGAGTGACTTATGGGTTACCAGGTGTCCCATTTAAGGTTAGGTATAGGTATACTACACCTAAGTAAGAGGTGGTTACACCAACTTACCCCAGCTGAGTGATCAGCCAGTTGTGTCAAATTGTTAGGCCAAGCCTGGGGAAGCATAATACATGCTTCAGCCCCTGGCAGGCCTTGGGTACACCAATGCCCTGGGTACCTAGTGTACACTGGTACAGGGGCTGACAGGGTGATCCAACCAATTGGGTATGTACCTAGGGTACATGGAGTCCATTTTAAAGAGAGAACAGCCAGGCTGAGATCCTGAATAGCAGGATCTCAGGCCAACTAAGTCGAAAAACCAGCTAGACACTAGGCAAAAATTTGGGGGTAACCATAGTCAGATATCCACCTTCCTACACAAAACAAACACACCTGCACTACCCTAAACCCTAAAACACTACACCCAGCACAACCCCCAACACTACACAAACACCACTGTACTACCCTAAAACCTAAAACACTACACCCAGCACGACCCCCTTCACAACCCAAACACAACTGCACTACCTTAAACCCCAAAACACTACCCCCAGCATGACCTCCTACACTACCTAAACACCACTGCACTACCCTAAACCCTAAAACATGACCCCCTAGCAACACAAACACCACTGCACTAGCCTAAACGCTAAAACACTACTCCCAGCACAACCCCCTACATGACAAAAACACCACTACACTGCCCTAAACCATAAAACACTACCCCCTACACTACCCATCTCCACTTCACAACCCTAAACCCTAAAACACGAGCCCAGCACAACCCCCTACACTACACAAACACCACTGCACTACCCTAAACCCTTACATACTACCCACAGCACGTCCCCCTACACAAGCCAAACATAACTGTACTACCCTAAACACTAAAACACTACCACCAGTATGACTCTTTACACTACCCAAGCAACACTGCACTACCCTAAACCCTAAATCTATCCCCAGCACAACCCCCTACCCTACACAAACACCACTGCACTACCCTAAACCCTAAAACACTTCCCCCAGCATGACCCCTTCACTACACAAACATCACTGCACTGCCTAAAATCCTTAAACACTTCTCCCAGCATGATACCCTACACTACACAAACACAACTGTACTACCCTAAACCCTATAACTACCCCCAGGATGACCCCCTACACTACACAAACGCCACTGCACTACCCTAAACCCTAAAACACTACCCCAAGCACGACCCCCTACACTACACAAACACCACTGTACTACCCTAAACCCTAAAACGCTACCCCCAGCATGACCCCTTTACTACCCAAACACAACTGCACTACCCTAAACCTAAAAATACTACCCCAAAAATACTACCCCAGCACGACCCCCTACACTACCCAAACACCAATGCACTAACCTAAACCCTAAAACACTACTCCCAGCACAACACCCTACACTAGCCAAACATAAGTGCACTACCCTAAACCCTAAAACACAACCACCAGCACGACACCCTACACTACCCAAACATAACTGCATTACACTAAACCATAAAACAATACTACCAACACGACTCCCTACACTACCCAAATACCACTGCACTACCCTAAATCTACCCCAGCACAACCCCCTAGACTACAAAAACACCACTGCACTGCCTTAAACCCTAAAACACTACCCCCAGCACGACCCCCTACACTACACAAACACTACTGCACTACCCTAAACACTAAATCTACCCCCAGCATGACCCCCTTCACTACACAGAAACAACTGCACTATCCTAAACCCTAAAACACTTCTCCAAGCATGACCCCCTACACAACACAAACACCACTGCACTACCCTAAACCCTAAAACACTACCCCCAGCATGACCCCTTTACTACCCAAACACAACTGCACTACCCTAAACCCCAAAAAACCACCCCCAGCATGACCCCCTACACTACACAAACACCGCTGCACTACTCTAAACCCTAAAATACGGCCCCCTACACCACCCAAGCACCACTGCACTGCCCTAAACCCTCAAACACTACCCCTACACTACTCAAACACCACTGCACTACCCTAAACCCTAAAACACTACCCCCAGCACGACCCTCTACAATATACAAACACCACTGCACTAACCTAAACCCTAAAACGCTACTGCAGCACTACCCCCAACACTACCCAAACACCACTGCACTACCCTAAACACTAAAACACTGCCCCAAGGACAACCCCCTACACTACACAAACACCACTGCACTACCCAAAACCCTAAACACCAACCCCAGCATGATCCCCTACACTACCCAAACACCACTGCCCTACCCTATACCCTAAAACATGACCCCCTACACGAAACAAACACCACTGCACTACCCTAAACCCTAAAACACTACCCCCAGCACGACTCCCTTCACTACCCAAACACAACTGCACTTCCCTAAATCCGAAAAATACTACCCCCAGCATGACCTCCTACACTACCCAAACACCACTGCATTACCCTAAACCCTAAAATACGACCCCCTACACAACGCAAACACCACTGCACTACCCTAAACCCTAAAACACTACCCCCTACACTACACAAACACCACTGCACTACCCTAAACCCTAAAACACTACCCCCAGCACGACCCCCTAGAATACACAAACAGCACTGCACTACCCTAAACCCTAAAACACTACTGCAGCAGTATCCCAACACTACCCAAACACCGCTGCACTACCCTAAACACTTAAACACTACCCCCAGGACAACCCCCTACGCTACAAAAACACCACTGCACTACCTTAAACCCTAAAACACCACCCCCAGCACGACCCCCTACACAACCCAAACACAACTGCACTACCCTAAACCCTAAAACACTACCCTCAGCATGACCCCCTCACAACACAAACAGAACTGCACTACCCTAAACCCTAAATCTACCCTCGGCATGAACCCCTACACCACACAAAGACCACTGCACTGCTTTTAACCCTAGAACACTACCCCCAGCACGACCCACTACACTACACAAACACTACTGCACTACCCTTAACCCTAAATCTACACCCAGCATGACTCCCTACACTACCCAAACACCACTGCACTTCCCTAACCCCTAAAAGACGACCCCCTATACCACACAAACACAACTGCACTACCCTAAACCCTGAAAACTAACCCCTACACTACACAAACACCACTGCGTTACCCTAAACCCTAAAACACTACCCCCAGCACAATCCCCTACAATACACAAACACCACTGCACTACCCTAAACCCTAAAACACTACTGCAGCATAACCCCCAACACTACCCAAACACCACTGCATAACCCTAAACACTAAAACACTACCCCCAGGACAACCCCTACGCTACACAAACACCACTGCACTACCTTAAACCCTAAAACACCACCCCCAGCACCACCCCCAGCACCACCCCCTACACTACCCAAACACCACTGCACTTCCCTAAACCCTAAAACACAACCCCCAGCACAAACCCCTACACTACCCAAACACTACTGTACTACCCTAAACCCTAAAACACTAAACCCAGCATGACCCCCTGCACTACCCAAACACCACTCCACAACTCTATACCCTAAAACAAGATCCCCTACAGCACACACACACCACTGCACTGCCCTAAACCCTAAAACACTTCCCCCAGCATGACCCCTTCACTACACAAACATCACTGCACTGCCTTAAATCCTTAAACACTTCTCCCAGCATGATACCCTACACTACACAAACACAACTGTACTACCCTAAACCCTATAACTACCCCAAGGATGACCCCCTACACTACACAAACACCACTGCACTACCCTAAACCCTAAAACACTACGCCAAGCACGACCCCCTACACTACACAAACACCACTGTACTACCCTAAACCCTGAAACTCTACCCCCAGCATGACCCCTTTACTACCCAAACACAACTGCACTACCCTAAACCTAAAAATACTACCCCAAAAATACTACCCCAGCACGACCCCCTACACTACCCAAACACCACTGCACTACCCTAAACCCTAAAACACTACTCCCAGCACAACACCCTACACTAGCCAAACATAAGTGCACTACCCTAAACCCTAAAACACAACCACCAGCACGACACCCTACACTACCCAAACATAACTGCATTACCCTAAACCATAAAACAATACTAACAACACAACTCCCTACACTACCCAAATACCACTGCACTACCCTAAACCCTAAATCTACCCCAGCACAACCCCTTAGACTACAAAAACACCACTGCACTGCCTTAAACCCTAAAACACTACCCCCAGCACGACCCCCTACACTAAACAAACACTACTGCACTACCCTAAACACTAAATCTACCCCCAGCATGACCCCCTTCACTACACAGAAACAACTGCACTATCCTAAACCCTAAAACCCTTCTCCAAGCATGACCCCCTACACAACACAAACACCACTGCACTACCCTAAACCCTAAAACACTACCCCCAGCATGACCCCTTTACTACCCAAACACAACTGCACTACCCTAAACCCCAAAATACTACCCGCATGACCCCCTTACAACACAAACACCACTGCACTACCTTAAACCATAAATCTACCCCCGGCATGAACCCCTACACTACCCAAACTCCACTGCACTACTTCGAACCCTAAAACACTACCCCCAGCACAACCCCCTACACTACACCAGCACCACTGTACTACCCTAAACCCTAAAACACTACTCCCAGTACGACACCCTACACTACCCAAACATAAGTGCACCACCCTAAACCCTAAAACACTACCACCAGCACAGCTCCCTACACTACTCAAACACCACTGCACTACCCTAAACCCTAAATCTACCCCCTGCACAACCCCCTAGACTACAAAAACACCAAAGCACTAACCTAAACCCTAAAATACTACCCCCAGCATGACCCCCTTCACTACACAAACACCACTGCACTGCCTTAAACCCTAAAACACTATCCCCAGCACGACCCCCTACACTACACAAACACTACTGCACTACCCTAAACCCTAAATCTACCCCCAGCAGGACCCCGTACACTACACAAGCACCACTGCACTATCCTAATCCCTAAAACACTACTCCAAGCACAACCCCCTACACTACACCAGCACCACTGTACTACCCTAAACCCTAAAACACTACTCCCAGCACGACACCCTACACTACCCAAACATAAGTGCACCACCCTAAACCCTAAAACACTACCACCAGCACAGCTCCCTACACTACTCAAACACCACTGCACTACCCTAAACCCTAAATCTACCCCCAGCAACCCCCTAGACTACAAAAACACCAAAGCACTAACCTAAACCCTAAAATACTACCCCCAGCACGACCCCCTTCACTACACAAACACCACTGCACTGCCTTAAACCCTAAAACACTATCCCCAGCACGACCCCCTACACTACACAAACACTACTGCACTACCCTAAACCCTAAATCTACCCCCAGCAGGACCCCCTTCACTACCCAAACACCACTGCACTACCCTAAACCCTAAATCTACCCCCAGCACAACCCCCTAGACTACAAAAACACCAAAGCACTAACCTAAACCCTAAAATACTACCCCCAGCACGACCCCCTTCACTACACAAACACAACTGCACTGCCTTAAACCCTAAAACACTATCCCCATCACGCCCCCCTTCACTATCCAAACACAACTGCACTACACTAAACCCAAAAACACTACCCCCAGCACGACCCCCTTTACTACCCAAACACCAGTGCACTACCCTAAACCCTAAAACACGACCCCCTACACTACACAAACACCACTGCACTACCCTAAACCCTAAAACACTACCCCCAGGAAGACACCCTACACTAAACAAACACCACTGCACTACCATAAACCCTTAAACACTAGCCCCTACACTACACAAACATCACTGCACTACCCTAAACCCTAAAACACTACGCTCAGCATGACCCCCTCACAACACAAACACTACTGCACTACCCTAAACCCTAAATCTACCCCCGGCATGAACCCCTACACTACCCAAACACCACTGCACTACTCTGAACCCTAAAACACTACCCCCAGCACGACCCCCTACACTACACCTGCACCACTGTACTACCCTAAACCCTAAAACACTATCCCCAGCATGACCCCCTACACAACTCAAACACCACTGCACTACCCTAAACCCTAAAACACTACCCCCAGCATGACCCCGTACACTACCCAAACACCACTGCACTACCCTAAACCCTAAAACACTACCCCCAGCATGACCCCGTCACAACACAAACACCACTGCACTACCCTAAACCCTAAATCTACCCCCGGCATGAACCCCTACACTACCCAAACACCACTGCACTACTCTGAACCCTAAAACACTACCCCCAGCACGACCCCCTACACTACACCTGCACCACTGTACTACCCTAAACCCTAAAACACTACTCCCAGCACGACACCCTACACTACCCAAACATAAGTGCACTACCCTAAACCCTAAAACACTACAACCAGCACAACTCCCTACACTACTCAAACACCACTGCACTACCCTAAACCCTAAATCTACCCGCAGCACAACCCCCTAGACTACAAAAACACCAAAGCACTAACCTAAACCCTAAAACACTACCCCCAGCATGAATCCCCTTCACTACCCAAACACCAGTGCACTACCCTAAACCCTAAAACACGAACCCCTACACTACACAAACACCACTGCACTACCCTAAACCCTAAAACACTACCCCCAGAAAGACACAATACACTAAACAAACACCACTGCACTACCATAAACCCTTAAACACTAGCCCCTACACTACACAAACATCACTGCACTACCCTAAACCCTAAAACACTACCCCCAGCATGACCCCCTACCATACACAAACACCAATGTACAGCCCTAAACCCTAAAACACTACCCCATCATGCCCCACTACACTACACAAACACTACTGCACTACCCTAAATCTACCCCAGCATGACCCCCTACACTACACAAACACCAATGTACAGCCCTAAACCCTAAAACACTACCCCATCATGCCCCACTTCACTACCCAAACACAACTGCACTACACTAAACCCAAAAACACTACCCCCAGCATGACCCCCTTCACTACCCAAACACCAGTGCACTACCCTAAACCCTAAAACACGAACCCCTACACTACACAAACACGACTGCACTACCCTAAACCCTAAAACACTACCCCCAGCAAGACACAATACACTAAACAAACACCACTGCACTACCATAAACCCTTAAACACTAGCCCCTACACTACACAAACATCACTGCACTACCCTAAACCCTAAAACACTACCCCCAGCATGACCCCCTACCATACACAAACACCACTGCACTACCCTAAATCCTAAAACACTTCTCCAGCGCTATCCCCTACACCAGCCAAACACCACTGCACTACCCTAAACCCTAAAACACTACCCCCAGCATGACCCCCTCACAACACAAACACCACTACTCTACCCTAAACCCTAAATCTACCCCCGGCATGAACCCCTACACTACCCAAACACCACTGCACTACTCTGAACCCTAAAACACTACCCCAAGCACGACCCCCTACACCACACCAGCACCACTGCACTACCCTAAACCCTAAAACACTACTCCCAGCACGACACCCTACACTACCCAAACATAAGTGCATTACCCTAAATCCTAAAACACTACCCCAGCACAACCCCCTTCACTACACAAAAACCACTGCACTGCCTTAAACCCTAAAACACTAACCCCAGCACGAACCCCTACACTACACAAACACCACTGCACTATCCTAATCCCTAAAACACTACTCCAAGCATGACCCCCTACACTACACAAACACCACTGCACTACCCTAAACCCTAAAACACTACCCCCAGCACGACCCCTTTCACTACGCAAACACAACTGCACTACCCTAAACGCAAAAACACTTCCCCCAGCATGACCCCCTTCACTACCCAAACACCACTGCACTACCCTAAACCCTAACACACTACCCCAGCATGACCCCCTCACAACACAAACACCACAGCACTACCCTAAACCCTAAATCTACCTACGGCATGAACCCCTACACTTCCCAAACCCCACTGCACTACTCTGAACCCTAAAACACTACCCCCAGCACGACCCCCTACACCACACCAGCACCACTGCACTACCCTAAACCCTAAAAAACACTACTCCCAGAACGACTCCCTACACTACCCAAACATAAGTGCATTACCCTAAATCCTAAAACACTACCCCCAGCACAACCCCCTTCACTACACAAACACCACTGCACTACCCTAAACCCTAAAACACTACCCCAGCGCTACCCCCTACACCATCCAAACACCACTGCACTACCCTAAACCCTAAAACACTACCCCCAGCATGACCCCCTCACAACACAAACACCACTGCACTACCCTAAACCCTAAATCTACCCCGGCATGAACCCCTACACTACCCAAACACCACTGCACTACTCTGTACCCTAAAACACTACCCCCAGCATGACCCACTACACTACACCAGCACCACTGCACTACCCTGAACCCTAAAAAACACTACTCCCAGTATGACTCCCTACACTACCCAAACATAACTGCATTACCCTAAATCCTAAAACACTACCCCCAGCATAACCCTCTATCCTACACAAACACCACTGCACTACAATAAACCCTAAAACACTAACCCTAGCACGACCCCCTACACTACACAAGCACTACTGCACTACCCTAAACCCTAAATCTACCCCCAGCATGACCCCCTACAATACACAAACACCACTGTACTACCCTAAACCCTAAAACACTACCCCCAGCACGACCCCCTTCACTACCCAAACACAACTGCACTACCCTAAACCCAAAATTACTTCCCCCAGCACGACCTCCTTCACTACCCAAACACCACTGCACTACCCTAAACCATAAAACACTACCCCCAGCATGACCCCCTCACAACACAAACACCACAACACTACCTAAACCCTAAATCTACCCCCTGCATGAACCCCTACACTACTCAAACACCACTGCACTACTCCTAACCCTAAAACACTACCCCCAGCACGACCCCCTACACCACACCAGTACCACTGCCCTACCCTCAACCGTAAAACACTACTCCCAGCATGACACCCTACACTACCCAAACATAAGTGCATTACCCTAAATCCTAAAACTCTAGCCCCAGCACAACCCCCTACACTCCACAAACACCACTGCACTATCCTAATCCCTAAATCACTACTCCAAGCATGACCCCCGACACTACACAAACACCACTGCACTGCCTTAAACCCTAAAACACTAACCCCAGCACGAACCCCTACACTACACAAGCATTACTGCACTACCCTAAACCCTAAATCTACCCCCAGCATAACTCCCTACACTACACAAACACCACTGCACTATCCTAATCCCTAAAACACTACTCTAAGCATGACCCCCTACACTACACAAACACCACTGTACTACCCTAAACCCTAAAACACTACCCCCAGCATGACCCCCTTCACTACCCAAACACAACTGCACTACCCTAAACCCCAAAACACTTCCCCCAGCACAACCCCCTTCACTACCCAAACACCACTGCACTACCCTAAACCCTAAAACACTACCCCCAGCATGACCCCCTCACAACACAAACACCACAACACTACCCTAAACCCTAAATCTACCCCCGTCATGAACCCCTAAACAACCCAAACACCACTGCACTACTCTTAACCCTAAAACACTACCCCCAGCATGACCCCCTACACCACACCTGCACCACTGCACTACCCTCAACCCTAAAACACTACTCCCAGCATGACACCCTACACTACCCAAACATAAGTGCATTACCCTAAATCCTACAACACTACCCCCAGCACAACCCCCTTCACTACACAAACACCACTGCACTGCCTTTAACCCTAAAACACTAACCCCAGCACGACCCCCTACACTACACAAACACTACTGCACTACCCTAAACCCTAAATCTACCCCCAGCATGACCCCCTACAATACACAAACACAACTGCACTATCCTACTCCCTAAATCGCTACTCCAAGCATGACCCCCCTATACTACACAAACACCACTGTACTACCCTCAACCCTAAAACACTACCCCCAGCACGACCCCCTTCACTTCCCAAACAAAACTGCAATACACTAAACCCAAAAACACTTCCACCAGCATGACCCCCTTCACTCCCCAAACACCACTGCACTACCCTAAACCTTAAAACACGACCCCCTACACTACACAAACACCACTGCACTACCCTAAACCCTAAAACACTACTCCCAGCACGACAACCTACACTAGCCAAACTTAAGTGCACTACCCTACACCCTAAAACACTACCCCCAGCATGACCCCCTACACTACACAAACACCACTGCACTACCCTAAACCCTAACACACTACCCCCAGCATGACCCCCTACACAACCCAAACACCACTGCACTACCCAAAAGCCTAAAACACTACCCCCAGCATGACCCCGTACACTACCCAAACACCACTGCACTACCCTAAACCCTAAAACACTACCCCCAGCATAACCCCCTCACAACACAAACACCACTGGACTACCATAAACCCTAAATCTACCCCTGGCATGAACCCCTACACTACCCAAACACCACTGCACTACTCTGAACCCTAAAACACTACCCCAGCACGACCCCCTACACTACACCAGCACCACTGTACTACCCTAAACCCTAAAAAACTACTCCCAGCACGACACCCTACACTACCCAAACATAAGTGCACTACCCTAAACCCTAAAACACTACAACCAGCACAACTCCCTACACTACTCAAACACCACTGCACTACCCTAAACCCTAAATCTACCCGCAGCACAACCCCCTAGACTACAAAAACACCAAAGCACTAACCTAAACCCTAAATCACTACCCCCAGCATGACCCCCTACACTACACAAACACTACTGCACTACCCTAAATCTACCCCAGCATGACCCCATACACTACACAAGCACCACTGCACTATCCTAATCCCTAAAACACTACTCCAAGCATGACCCCCTACACTACACAAACACCAATGTACTACCCTAAACCCTAAAACACTACCCCATCACGCCCCACTTCACTACCCAAACACAACTGCACTACACTAAACCCAAAAACACTACCCCCAGCATGACCCCCTTCACTACCCAAACACCAGTGCACTACCCTAAACCCTAAAACACGAACCCCTACACTACACAAACACCACTGCACTACCCTAAACCCTAAAACACTACCCCCAGCAAGACACAATACACTAAACAAACACCACTGCACTACCATAAACACTTAAACACTAGCCCCTACACTACACAAACATCACTGCACTACCCTAAACCCTAAAACACTACCCCCAGCATGACCCCCTCACAAGACAAACACCACTACTCTACCCTAAACCCTAAATCTACCCCCGGCATGAACCCCTACACTACCCAAACACCACTGCACTACCCTAAACCCTAAAACACTACTGCACGACACCCTACACTACCCAAACATAAGTGCATTACCCTAAATCCTAAAACACTACCCCAGCACAACCCCCTTCACTACACAAACCCCACTGCACTGCCTTAAACCCTAAAACACTAACCCCAGCACGAACCCCTACACTACACAAACACCACTGCACTATCCTAATCCCTAAAACACTACTCCAAGCGTGACCCCCTACCTACACAAACACCACTGCACTACCCTAAACCCTAAAACACTACCCCCAGCACGACCCCCTTCACTACGCAAACACAACTGCACTACCCTAAACGCAAAAACACTTCCCCCAGCATGACCCCTTCACTACCCAAACATCACTGCACTACCCTAAACCCTAACACACTACCCCAGCATGACCCCCTCACAACACAAACACCACAGCACTACCCTAAACCCTAAATCTACCTACGGCATGAACCCCTACACTTCCCAAACCCCACTGCACTACTCTGATCCCTAAAACACTACCCCCAGCACAACCCCCTACACCACACCAGCACCACTGCACTACCCTAAACCCTAAAAAACACTACTCCCAGAACGACTCCCTACACTACCCAAACATAAGTGCATTACCCTAAATCCTAAAACACTACCCCCAGCACAACCCCTACCCTACAGAAACACCACTGCACTTCCCTAAACCCTAAAACACTAACCCAGCGCTACCCCCTACACCATCCAAACACCACTGCACTACCCTAAACCCTAAAACACTACCCCCAGCATGACCCCCTCACAACACAAACACCACTGCACTACCCTAAACCCTAAATCTACCCCCGGCATGAACCCCTACACTACCCAAACACACTGCACTACTCTGTACCCTAAAACACTACCCCCAGCATGACCCACTACACTACACCGGCACCACTGCACTACCCTGAACCCTAAAAAACACTACTCCCAGTATGACTCCCTACACTACCCAAACATAACTGCATTACCCTAAATCCTAAAACACTACCCCCAGCATAACACTCTACCCTACACAAACACCACTGCACTACATTAAACCCTAAAACACTAACCCCAGCACGACCCCCTACACTACACAAGCACTACTGCACTACCCTAAACCCTAAATCTACCCCCAGCATGACCCCCTACACTACACAAACACCACTGTACTACCCTAAACCCTAAAACACTACCCCCAGCACGACCCCCTTCACTACCCAAACACAACTGCAATACCCTAAACCCAAAATTACTTCCCCCAGCACGACCCCCTTCACTACCCAAACACCACTGCACTAACCTAAACCCTAAAACACTACCCCCAGCATGACCCCCTCACAACACAAACACCACAACACTACCCTAAACCCTAAATCTACCCCCTGCATGAACCCCTACACTACTCAAACACCACTGCACTACTCTTAACCCTAAAACACTACCCCCAGCACGACCCCCTACACCACACCAGTACCACTGCCCTACCCTCAACCGTAAAACACTCCCAGCATGACACCCTACACTACCCAAACATAAGTGCATTACCCTAAATCCTAAAACTCTAGCACCAGCACAACCCCCTACACTCCACAAACACCACTGCACTATCCTAATCCCTAAATCACTACTCCAAGCATGACCCCCGACACTACACAAACACCACTGCACTGCCTTAAACCCTAAAACACTAACCCCAGCACGAACCCCTACACTACACAAGCACTACTGCACTACCCTAAACCCTAAATCTACCCCCAGCATGACTCCCTACACTACACAAACACCACTGCACTATCCTAATCCCTAAAACACTACTCTAAGCATGACCCCCTACACTACACAAACACAACTGCACTATCCTAAACCCAAAAACACTTCCCCCAGCACAACCCCCTTCACTACCCAAACACCACTGCACTACCCTAAACCCTAAAACACTACCCCCAGCATGACCCCCTCACAACACAAACACCACAGCACTACCCTAAACCCTAAATCTACCCCCGGCATGAACCCCTACACTACCCAAACACCACTGCACTACTCTTAACCCTAAAACACTACCCCCAGCATGACCCCCTACACCACACCTGCACCACTGCACTACCCTCAACCCTAAAACACTACTCCCAGCATGACACCCTACACTACCCAAACATAAGTGCATTACCCTAAATCCTACAACACTACCCCCAGCACAACCCCCTTCACTACACAAACACCACTGCACTGCCTTAAACCCTAAAACACTAACCCCAGCACGACCCCCTACACTACACAAACACTACTGCACTACCCTAAACCCTAAATCTACCCCCAGCATGAACCCCTACAATACACAAACACAACTGCACTATCCTACTCCCTAAATCGCTACTCCAAGCATGACCCCCTATACTACACAAACACCACTGTACTACCCTCAACCCTAAAACACTACCCCCAGCACGACCCCCTTCACTTCCCAAACAAAACTGCAATACACTAAACCCAAAAACACTTCCACCAGCACGACCCCCTTCACTCCCCAAACACCACTGCACTACCCTAAACCCTAAAACACGACCCCCTACACTACACAAACACCACTGCACTACCCTAAACCCTAAAACACTACTCCCAGCACGACAACCTACACTAGCCAAACATAAGTGCACTACCCTACACCCTAAAACACTACCCCCAGCATGACCCCCTATACTACACAAACACCACTGCACTACCCTAAACCCTAACACACTACCCCCAGCATGACCCCCTACACAACCCAAACACCACTGCACTACCCTAAAGCCTAAAACACTACCCCCAGCATGACCCCGTACACTACCCAAACACCACTGCACTACCCTAAACCCTAAAACACTACCCCCAGCATAACCCCCTCACAACACAAACACCACTGGACTACCATAAACCCTAAATCTACCCCTGGCATGAACCCCTACACTACCCAAACACCACTGCACTACTCTGAACCCTAAAACACTACCCCCAGCACGACCCCCTACACTACACCAGCACCACTGTACTACCCTAAACCCTAAAACACTACTCCCAGCACGACACCCTACACTACCCAAACATAAGTGCACTACCCTAAACCCTAAAACACTACAACCAGCACAACTCCCTACACTACTCAAACCCCACTGCACTACCCTAAACCCTAAATCTACCCGCAGCACAACCCCCTAGACTACAAAAACACCAAAGCACTAACCTAAACCCTAAATCACTACCCCCAGCATGACCCCCTACACTACACAAACACTACTGCACTACCCTAAATCTACCCCAGCATGACCCCATACACTACACAAGCACCACTGCACTATCCTAATCCCTAAAACACTACTCCAAGCATGACCCCCTACACTACACAAACACCAATGTACTACCCTAAACCCTAAAACACTACCCCATCACGCCCCACTTCACTACCCACACACAACTGCACTACACTAAACCCAAAAACACTACCCCCAGCATGACCCCCTTCACTACCCAAACACCAGTGCACTACCCTAAACCCTAAAACACGAACCCCTAAACTACACAAACACCACTGCACTACCCTAAACCCTAAAACACTACCCCCAGCAAGACACAATACACTAAACAAACACCACTGCACTACCATAAACACTTAAACACTAGCCCCTACACTACACAAACATCACTGCACTACCCTAAACCCTAAAACACTACCCCCAGCATGACCCCCTCACAAGACAAACACCACTACTCTACCCTAAACCCTAAATCTACCCCCGGCATGAACCCCTACACTACCCAAACACCACTGCACTACCCTAAACCCTAAAACACTACTCCCAGCACGACACCCTACACTACCCAAACATAAGTGCATTACCCTAAATCCTAAAACACTACCCCAGCACAACCCCCTTCACTACACAAACACCACTGCACTGCCTTAAACCCTAAAACACTAACCCCAGCACGAACCCCTACACTACACAAACACCACTGCACTATCCTAATCCCTAAAACACTACTCCAAGCATGACCCCCTACACTACACAAACACCACTGCACTATCCTAATCCCTAAATCACTACTCCAAGCATGACCCCCGACACTACACAAACACCACTGCACTGCCTTAAACCCTAAAACACTAACCCCAGCACGAACCCCTACACTACACAAGCACTACTGCACTACCCTAAACCCTAAATCTACCCCCAGCATGACTCCCTACACTACACAAACACCACTGCACTATCCTAATCCCTAAAACACTACTCTAAGCATGACCCCCTACACTACACAAACACCACTGTACTACCCTAAACCCTAAAACACTACCCCCAGCAAGACCCCCTTCACTACCCAAACACAACTGCACTACCCTAAACCCAAAAACACTTCCCCCAGCACAACCCCCTTCACTACCCAAACACCACTGCACTACCCTAAACCCTAAAACACTACCCCCAGCATGACCCCCTCACAACATAAACACCACAACACTACCCTAAACCCTAAATCTACCCCCGGCATGAACCCCTACACTACCCAAACACCACTGCACTACTCTTAACCCTAAAACACTACCCCCAGCATGACCCCCTACACCACACCTGCACCACTGCACTACCCTCAACCCTAAAACACTACTCCCAGCATGACACCCTACACTACCCAAACATAAGTGCATTACCCTAAATCCTACAACACTACCCCCAGCACAACCCCCTTCACTACACAAACACCACTGCACTGCCTTAAACCCTAAAACACTAACCCCAGCACGACCCCCTACACTACACAAACACTACTGCACTACCCTAAACCCTAAATCTACCCCCAGCATGACCCCCTACAATACACAAACACAACTGCACTATCCTACTCCCTAAATCGCTACTCCAAGCATGACCCCCTATACTACACAAACACCACTGTACTACCCTCAACCCTAAAACACTACCCCCAGCACGACCCCCTTCACTTCCCAAACAAAACTGCAATACACTAAACCCAAAAACACTTCCACCAGCACGACCCCTTCACTCCCCAAACACCACTGCACTACCCTAAACCCTAAAACACGACCCCCTACACTACACAAACACCACTGCACTACCCTAAACCCTAAAACACTACTCCCAGCACGACAACCTACACTAGCCAAACATAAGTGCACTACCCTACACCCTAAAACACTACCCCCAGCATGACCCCCTACAATACACAAACACCACTGCACTACCCTAAACCCTAACACACTACCCCCAGCATGACCCACTACACAACCCAAACACCACTGCACTACCCTAAAGCCTAAAACACTACCCCCAGCATGACCCCGTACACTACCAAAACACCACTGCACTACCCTAAACCCTAAAACACTACCCCCAGCATAACCCCCTCACAACACAAACACCACTGGACTACCATAAACCCTAAATCTACCCCTGGCATGAACCCCTACACTACCCAAACACCACTGCACTACTCTGAACCCTAAAACACTACCCCCAGCACGACCCCCTACACTACACCAGCACCACTGTACTACCCTAAACCCTAAAACACTACTCCCAGCACGACACCCTACACTACCCAAACATAAGTGCACTACCCTAAACCCTAAAACACTACAACCAGCACAACTCCCTACGCTACTCAAACACCACTGCACTACCCTAAACCCTAAACCCTAAATCTACCCACAGCACAACCCCCTAGACTACAAAAACACCAAAGCACTAACCTAAACCCTAAATCACTATCCCCAGCATGACCCCCTACACTACACAAACACTACTGCACTACCCTAAATCTACCCCAGCATGACCCCATACACTACACAAGCACCACTGCACTATCCTAATCCCTAAAACACTACTCCAAGCATGACCCCCTACACTACACAAACACCAATGTACTACCCTAAACCCTAAAACACTACCCCATCACGCCCCACTTCACTACCCAAACACAACTGCACTACACTAAACCCAAAAACACTACCCCCAGCAAGACACAATACACTAAACAAACACCACTGCACTACCATAAACACTTAAACACGAACCCCTACACTACACAAACACCACTGCACTACCCTAAACCCTAAAACACTACCCCCAGCAAGACACAATACACTAAACAAACACCACTGCACTACCATAAACACTTAAACACTAGCCCCTACACTACACAAACATCACTGCACTACCCTAAACCCTAAAACACTACCCCCAGCATGACCCCCTACCATACACAAACACCACTGCACTACCCTAAACCCTAAAACACTTCTCCAGCGCTATCCCCTACACCAGCCAAACACCACTGCACTGCCCTAAACCCTAAAACACTACCCCCAGCATGACCCCCTCACAAGACAAACACCACTACTCTACCCTAAACCCCAAATCTACCCCGGCATGAACCCCTACACTACCCAAACACCACTGCACTACCCTAAACCCTAAAACACTACTCCCAGCACGACACCCTACACTACCCAAACATAAGTGCATTACCCTAAATCCTAAAACACTACCCCAGCACAACCCCCTTCACTACACAAACACCACTGCACTGCCTTAAACCCTAAAACACTAACCCCAGCACGAACCCCTACACTACACAAACACCACTGCGCTATCCTAATCCCTAAAACACTACTCTAAGCATGACCCCCTACACTACACAAACACCACTTCACTACCCTAAACCCTAAAACACTACCCCCAGCACGACCCCCTTCACTACGCAAACACAACTGCACTACCCTAAACGCAAAAACACTTCCCCCAGCATGACCCCCTTCACTACCCAAACACCACTGCACTACCCTAAACCCTAACACACTACCCCAGCATGACCCCCTCACAACACAAACACCACAGCACTACCATAAACCCTAAATCTACCTACGGCATGAACCCCTACACTTCCCAAACCCCACTGCACTACTCTGAACCCTAAAACACTACCCCCTACACCACACCAGCACCACTGCACTACCCTAAACCCTAAAAAACACTACTCCCAGAACGACTCCCTACACTACCCAAACATAAGTGCATTACCCTAAATCCTAAAACACTACCCCCAGCACAACCCCCTTCACTACACAAACACCACTGCACTACCCTAAACCCTAAAACACTACCCCAGCGCTACCCCCTACCCTACAGAAACACCACTGCACTTCCATAAACCCTAAAACACTAACCCAGCGCTACCCCCTACACCATCCAAACACCACTGCACTACCCTAAACCCTAAAACACTACCCCCAGCATGACCCCCTCACAACACAAACACCACTGCACTACCCTAAACCCTAAACCTACCCCCGGCATGAACCCCTACACTACCCAAACACCACTGCACTGCTCTGTACCCTAAAACACTACCCCCAGCATGACCCACTACACTACACCAGCACCACTGCACTACCCTGAACCCTAAAAAACACTACTCCCAGTATGACTCCCTACACTACCCAAACATAACTGCATTACCCTAAATCCTAAAACACTACCCCCAGCATAACCCTCTACCCTACACAAACACCACTGCACTACATTAAACCCTAAAACACTAACCCCAGCACGACCCCCTACACTACACAAGCACTACTGCACTACCCTAAACCCTAAATCTACCCCCAGCATGACCCCCTACACTACACAAACACCACTGTACTACCCTAAACCCTAAAACACTACCCCCAGCAAGACCCCCTTCACTACCCAAACACAACTGCACTACCCTAAACCCAAAATTACTTCCCCCAGCACGACCCCCTTCACTACCCAAACACCACTGCACTACCCTAAACCCTAAAACACTACCCCCAGCATGACCCCCTCACAACACAAACACCACAACACTACCCTAAACCCTAAATCTACCCCCTGCATGAACCCCAACACTACTCAAACACCACTGCACTACTCTTAACCCTAAAACACTACCCCCAGCACGACCCCCTACACCACACCAGTACCACTGCCCTACCCTCAACCGTAAAACACTAATCCCAGCATGACACCCTACACTACCCAAACATAAGTGCATTACCCTAAATCCTAAAACTCTAGCCCCAGCACAACCCCCTACACTCCACAAACACCACTGCACTATCCTAATCCCTAAATCACTACTCCAAGCATGACCCCCGACACTACACAAACACCACTGCACTGCCTTAAACCCTAAAACACTAACCCCAGCACGAACCCCTACACTACACAAGCACTACTGCACTACCCTAAACCCTAAATCTACCCCCAGCATGACTCCCTACACTACACAAACACCACTGCACTATCCTAATCCCTAAAACACTACTCTAAGCATGACCCCCTACACTACGCAAACACCACTGTACTACCCTAAACCCTAAAACACTACCCCCAGCACGACCCCCTTCACTACCCAAACACAACTGCACTACCCTAAACCCAAAAACACTTCCCCCAGCACAACCTCCTTCACTACCCAAACACCACTGCACTACCCTAAACCCTAAAACACTACCCCCAGCATGACCCCCTCACAACACAAACACCACAACACTACCCTAAACCCTAAATCTACCCCCGGCATGAACCCCTACACTACCCAAACACCACTGCACTACCCTCAACCCTAAAACACTACTCCCAGCATGACACCCTACACTACCCAAACATAAGTGCATTACCCTAAATCCTACAACACTACCCCCAGCACAACCCCCTTCACTACACAAACACCACTGCACTGCCTTAAACCCTAAAACACTAACCCCAGCACGACCCCCTACACTACACAAACACTACTGCACTACCCTAAACCCTAAATCTACCCCCAGCATGACCCCCTACAATACACAAACACAACTGCACTATCCTACTCCCTAAATCGCTACTCCAAGCATGACCCCCTATACTACACAAACACCACTGTACTACCCTCAACCCTAAAACTCTACCCCCAGCACGACCCCCTTCACTTCCCAAACAAAACTGCAATACACTAAACCCAAAAACACTTCCACCAGCACGACCCCCTTCACTCCCCAAACACCACTGCACTACCCTAAACCCTAAAACACGACCCCCTACACTACACAAACACCACTGCACTACCCTAAACCCTAAAACACTACTCCCATCACGACAACCTACACTAGCCAAACATAAGTGCACTACCCTATACCCTAAAACACTACCCCCAGCATGACCCCCTACACTACACAAACACCACTGCACTACCCTAAACCCTAACACACTACCCCCAGCATGACCCCCTACACAACCCAAACACCACTGCACTACCCTAAAGCCTAAAACACTACCCCCAGCATGACCCTGTACACTACCCAAACACCACTGCACTACCCTAAACCCTAAAACACTACCCCCAGCATAACCCCCTCACAACACAAACACCACTGGACTACCATAAACCCTAAATATACCCCTGGCATGAACCCCTACACTACCCAAACACCACTGCACTACTCTGAACCCTAAATCACTACCCCCAGCACGACCCCCTACACTACACCAGCACCACTGTACTACCCTAAACCCTAAAACACTACTCCCAGCACGACACCCTACACTACCCAAACATAAGTGCACTACCCTAAACCCTAAAACACTACCACCAGCACAACTCCCTACACTACTCAAACACCACTGCACTACCCTAAACCCTAAATCTACCCCAGCACAACCCCCTAGACTACGAAAACACCAAAGCACTAACCTAAACCCTAAAACACTACCCCCAGCACGACCCCCTTCACTACACAAACATCACTGTACTGCCTTAAACCCTAAAACACTATCCCCAGCACGACCCCCTACACTACACAAGCACCACTGCACTATCCTAATCCCTAAAACACTACTCCAAGCATGACCCCCTACACTACACAAACACCAATGTACTACCTTACACCCTAAAACACTACCCTCAGCACACCCCCTTCACTACCCAAACACAACTGCACTACACTAACCCCAAAAACACTACCCCCAGCACGACCCCCTTCACTACCCAAAAACCAGTGCACTACCCTAAACCCTAAAACACGACCCCCTACACTACACAAAAACCACTGCACTACCCTAAACCCTAAAACAATACCCCAAGCAAGACACCCTACACTAAACAAACACCACTGCACTACCATAAACCCTTAAACATTAACCCCTACACTACACAAACATCACTGCACTACCCTAAACCCTAAAACACTACCCCCAGCACGACCCCCTACCCTACACAAACACCACTGCTCTACCCTAAACCCTAAAACGCTACCCCAGCGCTACCCCCTACACCAGCCAAACACCACTGCACTACCCTAAACCCTAAAACACTACTCCCAGCATGACCCCCTCACCACACAAACACCACTGCACTACCCTAAACCTAAATCTACCCCTGGCATGAACCCCTACACTACCCAAACACCACTGCACTACTCAGAACCCTAAAACACTACCCCAGCACGACCCCCTACACCACACCAGCACAACTGCACTACCCTAAACCCTAAAACACTACTCCCAGCACGAGACCCTAAACTTCCCAAACATAAGTGCATTACCCTAAATCCTAAAACTCTAGCCCCAGCACAACCCCCTACACTCCACAAACACCACTGCACTATCCTAATCCCTAAATCACTACTCCAAGCATGACCCCCGACACTACACAAACACCACTGCACTGCCTTAAACCCTAAAACACTAACCCCAGCACGAACCCCTACACTACACAAGCACTACTGCACTACCCTAAACCCTAAATCTACCCCAGCATGACTCCCTACACTACACAAACACCACTGCACTATCCTAATCCCTAAAACACTACTCTAAGCATGACCCCCTACACTACACAAACACCACTGTACTACCCTAAACCCTAAAACACTACCCCCAGCACGACCCCCTTCACTACCCAAACACAACTGCACTACCCTAAACCCAAAAACACTTCCCCCAGCACAACCCCCTTCACTACCCAAACACCACTGCACTACCCTAAACCCTAAAACACTACCCCCAGCATGACCCCCTCACAACACAAACACCACAACACTACCCTAAACCCTAAATCTACCCCCGGCATGAACCCCTACACTACCCAAACACCACTGCACTACCCTCAACCCTAAAACACTACTCCCAGCATGACACCCTACACTACCCAAACATAAGTGCATTACCCTAAATCCTACAACACTACCCCCAGCACAACCCCCTTCACTACACAAACACCACTGCACTGCCTTAAACCCTAAAACACTAACCCCAGCACGACCCCCTACACTACACAAACACTACTGCACTACCCTAAACCCTAAATCTGCCCCCAGCATGACCCCCTACAATACACAAACACAACTGCACTATCCTACTCCCTAAATCGCTACTCCAAGCATGACCCCCTATACTACACAAACACCACTGTACTACCCTCAACCCTAAAACACTACCCCCAGCACGACCCCCTTCACTTCCCAAACAAAACTGCAATACACTAAACCCCAAAACACTTCCACCAGCACGACCCCCTTCACTCCCCAAACACCACTGCACTACCCTAAACCCTAAAACACGACCCCCTACACTACACAAACACCACTGCACTACCCTAAACCCTAAAACACTACTCCCATCACGACAACCTACACTAGCCAAACATAAGTGCACTACCCTATACCCTAAAACACTACCCCCAGCATGACCCCCTACACTACACAAACACCACTGCACTACCCTAAACCCTAACACACTACCCCCAGCATGAGCCCCTACACAACCCAAACACCACTGCACTACCCTAAAGCCTAAAACACTACCCCCAGCATGACCCTGTACACTACCCAAACACCACTGCACTACCCTAAACCCTAAAACACTACCCCCAGCATAACCCCCTCACAACACAAACACCACTGGACTACCATAAACCCTAAATATACCCCTGGCATGAACCCCTACACTACCCAAACACCACTGCACTACTCTGAACCCTAAAACACTACCCCCAGCACGACCCCCTACACTACACCAGCACCACTGTACTACCCTAAACCCTAAAACACTACTCCCAGCACGACACCCTACACTACCCAAACATAAGTGCACTATCCTAAACCCTAAAACACTACCACCAGCACAACTCCCTACACTACTCAAACACCACTGCACTACCCTAAACCCTAAATCTACCCCAGCACAACCCCCTAGACTACGAAAACACCAAAGCACTAACCTAAACCCTAAAACACTACCCCCAGCACGACCCCCTTCACTACACAAACACCACTGTACTGCCTTAAACCCTAAAACACTATCCCCAGCACGACCCCCTACACTACACAAACACTACTGCACTACCCTAAACCCTATATCTACCCCCAGCATGACCCCATACACTACACAAACACCAATGTACTACCTTACACCCTAAAACACTACCCTCAGCACACCCCCTTCACTACCCAAACACAACTGCACTACACTAACCCCAAAAACACTACCCCCAGCATGACCCCCTTCACTACCCAAAAACCAGTGCACTACCCTAAACCCTAAAACACGACCCCCTACACTACACAAAAACCACTGCACTACCCTAAACCCTAAAACAATACCCCAAGCAAGACACCCTACACTAAACAAACACCACTGCACTACCATAAACCCTTAAATATTAGCCCCTACACTACACAAACATCACTGCACTACCCTAAACCCTAAAACACTACCCCCAGCACGACCCCCTACCCTACACAAACACCACTGCACTACCCTAAACCCTAAAACACTACCCCAGCGCTACCCCCTACACCAGCCAAACACCACTGCACTACCCTAAACCCTAAAACACTACCCCCAGCATGACCCCCTCACAACACAAACACCACTGCACTACCCTAAACCTAAATCTACCCCTGGCATGAACCCCTACACTACCCAAACACCACTGCACTACTCAGAACCCTAAAACACTACCCCAGCACGACCCCCTACACCACACCAGCACAACTGCACTACCCTAAACCCTAAAACACTACTCCCAGCACGACACCCTACACTACCCAAACATAAGTGCATTACCCTAAATCCTAAAACACTACCCCCAGCACGACCCCCTTCACTACACAAGCACCACTGCACTGCCTTAAACCCTAAATCACTAACCCCAGCACGACCCCCTACACTACACAAACACTACTGCACTACCCTAAACTCTAAATCTACCTCCAGCATGACCCCCTACACTACACAAACACCACTGTACTACCCCGAACCCTAAAACACTACCCCCAGCATGACCCCCTTCACTACCCAATCACAACTGCACTACACTAACCCCAAAAACACTACCCCCAGCATGACCCCCTTCACTACCCAAAAACCAGTGCACTACCCTAAACCCTAAAACACGACCCCCTACACTACACAAAAACCACTGCACTACCCTAAACCCTAAAACAATACCCCAAGCAAGACACCCTACACTAAACAAACACCACTGCACTACCATAAACCCTTAAATATTAGCCCCTACACTACACAAACATCACTGCACTACCCTAAACCCTAAAACACTACCCCCAGCACGACCCCCTACCCTACACAAACACCACTGCACTACCCTAAACCCTAAAACACTACCCCAGCGCTACCCCCTACACCAGCCAAACACCACTGCACTACCCTAAACCCTAAAACACTACCCCCAGCATGACCCCCTCACAACACAAACACCACAGCACTACCCTAAATCCTAAATCTACCCCCGGCATGAACCCCTACACTACCCAAACACCACTGCACTACTCTGAACCCTAAAACACTACCCCCAGCACGACCCCCTACACCACACCAGCACCAGTGCACCACCCTCAACCCTAAAACACTACTCCCAGCACGATACCCTACACTACCCAAACATAGGTGCATTACCCTAAATCCTAAAACACTACCCCAGCACAACCCCCTTCACTACACAAACACCACTGCACTGCCTTAAACCCTAAATCACTAACCCCAGCACGACCCCTACACTACACAAACACTACTGCACTACCCTAAACCCTAAATCTACCCCCAGCATGACCCCCTACACCTCACAAACACCACTGCACTATCCTAATCCCTAAATAATTACTCCAAGCATGACCCCCTACACTACACAAACACCACTGTACTACCCAAAACCCTAAAACACTACCCCCAGCACGATCCCCTCACTTCGCAAACACAACTGCAATACACTAAACCCAAAAACCCTTCCCCCAGCACGACCCCCTTCACTACCCACACACCACTGCACTATGCTAAACCCTAAAACACGACCCCCTACACTACACAAACACCACTGCACTACCCTAAACCCTAAAACAAAACCCCAAGCAAGACTCCCTATACTACACAAACACCTCTGCACTAACCTAAACCCTTAAACACTACCCCCTACACTACACAAACACCACTGCACTACCCTAAACCCTAAAACACTACCCCCAGAACGACCCCCTATAATGCATAAACACCACTGCACTACCCTAAACCCTAAAACACTACCCCAGCTCTATCCCCTACACAACCCATACACCACTGCACAACCCCAAACCCTAAAACACTACCCACAGCACAACCCCCTTCACTACCCAAACACAACTGCACTACACTAAACCCAAAAACACTACCCCAGCACAACCCCTTCACATCCCAAACACCACTGCACTACTCTAAACCCTAAAACACGACCCCCTACACTACACAAACACCACTGCACTACCCTAAACCCTTAAACACTACCTCGTACACTACACAAACACGAATGCACTACCCTAAACCCTGAAACACTACCCCCAGCATGAGCCCATACACTACACAAACACCACTGTACTACCCTAAACCCTAAAACACTACCCCCAGCACGACCCCCTTCACTACCCAAACACCACTGCACTTCCCTAAACCCTAAATCACTACCCCAGCGCTACCCCCTACACTACCCAAACACCACTGCACTACCCTGAACCCTAAAACACTATCCCAGCATGACCCCCTACACTACAAAAACACCATTGCACTACCCTAAACCCTAAAAACCACCCCAAGCACAACCCCCTACACAACACAAATACCACTGCACTACCCTAATACCTAAAACACTACCCCCAGCACAACTCCCTACAATACACAAACACCACTGCTCTACCCTAGACCCCAAAACACTACCCCCAGCACGACTCCTTACACTACCCAAACACCACTTCACAACACTAAACCATAAATCTACCCCCAGAATGACCTCCCACACTACACACACACCGCTGCACAACTGTAAACCCTAAAACACTAAGCCCAGCACGAACCCCTACACTACCCAAACACCACTGCACTACCCTAAACCCTAAAACACTAACCCCAGCATGACCCCCTACTCTACCCAAACACCACCGCATTACCCTATACCCTAAAACATGACCCCCTACACTAAACAAACACGACTGCACTACCCTAAACCCTAAAACACTATCCCCAGCATGAGCCCCTACACTACACAAACACCACTGTACTGCCCTAAACCCTAAAACACTACCCCCAGAACGACCCCCTTCACTACCCAAACACAACTCCACTACACTGAACCCAAAAACACTACCCCCAGCACAACACCCTTCACTACCCAAACACCACTGCACTACCTTAAACCCTAAAACACGACCCCTACACTACACAAACACCATTGCACTACCCTAAACCCTTAAACAGTACCCTGTACACTACACAAACACCACTGCACTACCCTAAACCCTAAAATACTACCCCCAGCACGACCCCCTACCCTACACAAACACCACTGCACTACCCTAAACCCTAAAACACTATCCCAGCGCTACCCCCTACTCTACCCAAAAACCACTGCACTACCCTGAAACCTAAAACACTACCCCCAGCACGACCCCCTACACTACACAAACACCACTGCACTACCCTAACCCCTAAAAACTACCCCAAGCACAACCCCCTACACAACACAAATACCACTGCACTACCCTAATCCCTAAAACACTACCCCCAGCACAACTCCCTACACTACACAAACACCACTGCTCTACCCTAGAACCTAAAACACTACCCCCAGCACGACTCCGTACACTACCCAAACACCACTTCACAACACTAAACCCTAGATCTACCCCCAGCATGACCTCCCACACTACACAAACACCACTGCACTACTGTAAACTCTAAAACACTAACCCCAGCACGAAACCCTACACTACCCAAACACCACTGCACTACCCTAAACCTTAAAACACTAACCCCAGCATGACCCCCTACACTACACAAACACCACTGCACTATCCTAATCCCTAAAACACTACTCCAAGCATGACCCCCTACACTACACAAACACCAATGTACTACTCTAAACCCTAAAACACTACCATAGCACGCCCCCTTCACTACCCAAACACAACTGCACTACACTAAACCCAAAAACACCACCCCCAGCACGACCCCCTTCACTACCCAAACACCAGTGCACTACCCTAAACCCTAAAACACGACCCCCTACACTACACAAACACCACTGCACTAACCTAAACCCTAAAACACAACCCCCAGCAAGACACCCTACACTACACAAACACCACTGCACTACCCCAAACCCTTAAACACTACCCCCTACACTACACAAACATCACTGCACTACCCTAATCCTAAAACACTACCCAGAGCACGACCCCATACCCTACACAAACACCACTGCACTACCCTAAACCCTAAAACATTACCCCAGCGATACCCCCTACACTACCCAAACACCACTGCACTACCCTAAACCCTAAAACACTACTCCAAGCATGACCCCCTACACTACACAAACACCACTGTACTACCCTAAACCTTAAAACACTACCCCAGCACGACCCCCTTCACTACCCAAACACCACTGCACTACCCTAAACCCTACAATACAACCCCCTACACTACACAAACACCACTGCACTACCCTAAACCCTTAAACACTACCCCCTACACTACACAAACACCACTGCACTACCCTAAACCCTAAAACACTACCCCCAGCACGACCCCCTACCCTACTCAAACACCACTGCACTACCCTAAACCCTAAAACACTACCGCAGCGCTACCCCCTACACTACCCATACACCACTGTGTAAGATCTGGGGTCACCAAGCCCTAAGGGGGTAACGTGACTCGAGCGGCTGGGCACCCAAAGGCTTATGTGTAAAGCGACCATACAACACACACATCCTCTGAAGCAAGGAACGCACATAATAAGGGACACCACACTGTAAAATGTATGCAAATAACTCAAGTTTATCCCAGCAGGTGGATGTAAAGGCAGTTCCTTATATATAGATGCCGTTCATGCGATATAAATGCAGTTCATGCGATATAAATGCAGTTCATGCGATATAAATGCAGTTCATGCGATATCAATGGCATGGCTCACATAGAATAGCATTGGATTCCCCAGCATCATATTCACTAGCACTTTCTCCCGAGGCCCTAGGCCACCTGGGTATATCCTGACCTTGGTTGTAAGGACTGGGGATTGTAGCGCCACCCCTGGGGACAAGCAGGGACTCAGGGCAGACTTCGCGGGCACCGCTACCCCTGGTACCCTTCGCGCCTCAGTGGGCGGTTTCCGCGCTATACGCGTCAATCGGGCCTGGTACACCTGTGGACAAAGCCTACGATCACAGCATTACTCGTAATAACTAAGCAGTGGACACTTCTGAGTAAAGCCTACGATCATAACGCTACTCATAATAAGTAAGCATTGAACACTTCGGAGCAGAGCCTGCAAACATAGCGCTACTCGTAACATCTAAGCAGTGAACACTTTAGAGCTGAGCCTGCGAACCTAGCGTTACTCGTAACATCTCAAAAGTGAACACTTTAGAGCTGAGCCTGCGAACATAAAGCGACTCGTAATTTATCAGACTGAAACACTTGTGAGCAGAGCCTACAACCACAGCGCCGCTCGTAATAGACCAGAATGAAGCAATTCTGAGCAGAGCCTACAACCACAGCGCCGCTCGTAATATACCAGAATGAAGCACTTCTGAGCAGAGCCTACAACCACAGCGCCGCTCGTAAGGTGTAAGCATCCGGCACTTCAGGGCAGTTCACGGAGCACAACAGTACTCGACAGTCTCGTAGGACGGGGCAATCCCTCGGAGGGGTGTCACAGTCCGGGGTGAATGGGGTAACTCCCACGGAGGGGAACCAGGGTCTCAGGGTGCGGTGCTGCTCCCGGTCAGTAGGGGGCGCACTGGGGTCCGTCCCAAGCCTCCCGGCTTACCTTGATCTCGACGTCTTGAGGCGCGAACACCCCAGCTCCGGTCTCCGCAGTCGATTCTTCAGCAACGGGGGCAGGCCACAGCCTCACGCACCTTCTCCCGCAGCTGCGACGGCAGCGACGGGGCCCCGGGCTTCTCCGCGGGCCTCGACACGATGAGGGGGCACACTTCAGGCTTCCGGGCCGCGGCGGTGAGCGCGCTCTAGCCCCCGCGCCGGGGGGGGTCAAATTAAGCTGAGAGTTCCGCGCTCGACGGAGCTTGCTGCAGGGGATCCCAGGCACGGTCAGGGAGCGCAGGGGTCACAGAGCTAATACCTGGTCGATCCCCAGCAATTCCACAATCAGCTTGGCATATGGTTTCCATGTTCAGGTTTTGACACAAAGTCTCAGCATTCAGTTTCAGCATGCGGTCGTGTCATGAGGGTTCAGCATGCAGTTTCGGAAATTAGTTGCTATATGAAGTCTTGATGGCGCAGATGTCTCTGGCGCCCTTGGGGGGTTCTGTTCCTGGGGGGTAGGGATTGAGTTGGCGACTAGGTCCCTCCTAGTCAGGCTGGGCAGAGGTTCCCTGGGTCCTCCTACTGCTGGGCAAGATCAGTGGGCTTTACAGGATCCCTCACTCACTTAAGAGGCAGCACCTAAATCCTGTCACTCTCAGAGGCATAAGTCCCTGGCTAGGCCCTACCGCGTAATACTCCTGCTTGGATTCTCCAGCTCTGCTTTACCCCACTGGCCAAATGACTAGAAAATGTTCCCTCCCTCACTTAAGTAGCCCTAGGTCAGGTGACCTCTATCCAAGGCGGCAAAAGTAAAAACCACACCTCCCTTCTAGAAGGTTCCAGCACATTCCAGGAGCTTCCCCATTCTACCTATGGGACAAAAAAGGCGGGCTGGTGTCGCAACATGGTTGTGGGGTCCCAGCCAGCTCCTGGCAGCTAGGGTGCTACTAATGAAGACCACTCTGCAGTAGCAGGGGCCTGTGGCAGCCATCTTGGGAGAAGGGAGCACCTGCACCTTAACATTGGTTGGCAATAAAAAGGCGCCCGGAGACCTAAGTCCAACATCAAAATGAGGGTGGAAAAAATGAGGCGCGATCAAAAATAGATGGGGAGACCACCCTAGGGCTGACAGGTCCAACACACTGCAATACCCTGAACCCTAAAACACTACCCCCAGCATGACCCCCTACAATACACAAACACCACTGCACTACCCTGAACCCTAAAACACTACCCCCAGCACGACACCCTACACTACCCAAACATAAGTGCATTACCCTAAATCCTAAAACACTACCCCCAGCACGACCCCCTTCACTACACAAACACCACTGCACTGCCTTAAACCCTAAAACACTAACCCCAGCACGACCCCCTACACTACACAAACACTACTGCACTACCCTAAACCATGAATCTACGCTCAGCAGGACCCCCTACAAAACACAAACACCACTGCACTATCCTAATCCCTAAAACACTACTCCAAGCGTGACCCCCTACACTACACAAACACCACTGTACTACCCTAAACCCTAAAACACTACCCCCAGCAGGACCCCCTTCACTACCCAAACACAACTGCAATACACTAAACCCAAAAACACTTCCCCCAGCACAACCCCCTTCACTACCCAAACACCACTACACTACCCTAAACCCTAAAACACGACCCCCTACACTACACAATCACCACTGCACTACCCTAAACCCTAAAACACTACCCCCAGCAAGACCCCCTACACTACACAAACACCACTGCACTACCCTAAACCCTTAAACACTACCCCCTGCACTACAAAAACACCACTGCACTACCCTAAAACCTAAAACACTACCCCCAGCATGACCCCCTACAATATACAAACACCACTGCACAACCCTAAACCCTAAAACACTACCCCAGCTCTACCCCCTACACTACCCATACACCACTGTACTACCCTAAACCCTAAAACACTACCCCCAGCACGACCCCCTTCACTACAAAAAACACAACTGCACTACACTAAACCCAAAAACACTACCCCAGCACGACCCCCTTCACTTCCCAAACACCACTGCACTACCCTAAACCCTAAAACACGACCCCCTACACTACACAAATACCACTGCACTACCCTAAACCCTTAAACACTATCCCCTACGCTACACAAACACCACGGCACTACCCTAAACCCTAAAACATTACCCCCACCATGACCCCTACACTACACAAACACCACTGTACTACCCTAAACCCTAAAACCCTACCCCCAGCACGACCCCCTTCACTACCCAAACACAAATGCACTACACTAAACCCAAAAACACTGCCCCCAGCACGACACCCTTCTCTACCCAAACATCACTGCACTACCTTAAACCCTAAAACACAACCCCCTATACTACACAAACACCATTGCACTACCCTAAACCCTTAAACACTACCCCCTACACCACACAAACACCACTGCACTACCATAAACCCTAAAACACTACCCCCAGCACGACTCCCTACCCTACACAAACACCACGGCACTACCCTAAACCCTAAAACACTACCACAGCGCTACCCTCTACACTACCCAAACACCACTGCACTACCCTGAACCCTAAAACACTACCCCCAGCACGACCCCCTACACTACACAAACACCACTGCACTACCCTAAACCCTAAAAACTACCCCAAGCACAACCCCCTACACAACACAAACACCACTGCACTACCCTAATCCCTAAAACACTACTCCCAGCACAACTCCCTACACTACACAAACACCACTGCTCTACCCTAGACCCTAAAACACTACCCCCAGCACGACTCCTTACACTACCCAAACACCACTTCACATCACTAAACCCTAAATCTACACCCAGCATGACCTCCCACACTACACAAACACCACTGCACTACCGTAAACCCTAAAACACTAAACCCAGCACGAAACCCTACACTACCCAAACACCACTGCACTACACTATACCCTAAAACATGACCCCTACACTAATCAAACACCACTGCACTACCCCAAACCCTAAAACACTACCCACAGCATGAACCCCTACAACTACACAAACACCGCTGCACTAACCTAAACCCAAAAACACTACCCCCTACACTGCACAAAGACCACTGCACTACCCTAAACCCTAAAACACTGCCCCCAGCATGACCCCCTACACTACACAAACACCACTGCACTACCCTAAACCCTAAAACACTACCCCCAGCATGACCCCCTACAAAACCCAAACACCACTGCACTACCCTAAACCCTAAAACACTACCCCCAGCATGACCCCGTACACTACCCAAACACCACTGCACTACCCTAAACCCTAAAACACTACACCCAGCATGACCCCCTCAGAACAAAAACACAACTGCACTACCCTAAACCCTAAATCTACCCCCGGCATGAACCCCTACACTAAGCAAATACCACTGCACTACTCTGAACCCTAAAACACTACCCCCAGCACGACCCCCTACACTACACCAGCACCACTGCACTACTCTAAACCCTAAAACACTACCACCAACACAACTCCCTACACTACTCAAACACCACTGCACTACCCTAAATCCTAAATCTACCCCCCTAGATGACAAAAACACCAAAGCACTAACCTAAAGCACTAACCTAAACCCTGAAACACTACCCTACAGCATGACCCTCTACACTACACAAACACTACTGCACTACCCTAAACCCTAAATCTACCCCCAGCATGACCCCATACACTACACAAGCACCACTGCACTATCCTAATCCCTAAAACACTACTCCAAGCATGACCCCCTACACTATACAAACACCACTGCACTACCCTAAACCCTAAAACACTACCCCAGCACTACCCCCTACACTACCCAAACACCACTGCACTACCCAGAACCCTAAAACACTACCCCCAGCACGACCCCCTACACTACACAAACACCACTGCACTACCCTAAACCCTAAAAACTACCCCAAGCACGACCTCCTACACTACACAAACACTACTGCACTACCCTATACCCTAAATCTATACCCAGCATGACCCCCTTCACTACACAAACACCACTGCACTATCCTAAACCCTAAACCACTACTCCCAGCACGACCCCTTCACTACCCAAACAAAACTGCACTACCCTAAATCCAAAAAAACTACTCCCAGCATGACCCCCTACACTACCCAAACACCACTGCACTACCCTAAATCCAAAAACACTACCCCCAGCATGACCCCCTCACAACACAAACACCACTGCACTACCCTAAACCCTAAATCTACCCACGGCATGAATCCCTACACTACCCAAACACCACTGCACTACTCTGAACCCTAAAACACTACCCCCAGCATGACCCCCTACACCAAACCAGCACCACTGCACTACCCTAAATCCTAAAACACTACCCCCAGCACGACCCCCTTCACTAGACAAACACCACTGCACTGCCTTAAACCCTAAAACACTAACCCCAGCACGGCCCCCTACACTACACAAACACTACTGCTCTACCCTAAACCATAAATCTACCCCCAGCATGACCCCCTACACTACACAAACACCACTGCACTATCCTAATCCCTAAAACACTAGTCCAAGCATGACCCCCTACACTACACAAACACCACTGCACTACCCTAAACCCTAAAGCACTACCCCCTTAACGACCCCCTTCACTACCCAAACAGCACTGCACTACCCTAAACCCTTAAACACTACCCCCTACACTACACAAACACCACTGCACTACCCTAAACCCTAAAAACACTACCCCAGCACGACCCCCTACACAACCCAAACACCACTGCACTACCCTGAACCCTAAAACACTACCCCCAGCACGACCCCCTACACTACACAAACACCACTGCACTACCCTAAACCCTAAAAACTACCCCAAGCACGACCCCCTACACTAGACACACTACTGCACTACCCTAAACCCTAAATCTATACCCAGCATGACCCCATTCACTACACAAACACCACTGCACTACCGTAAACCCTAAAACACTACTCCAAGCATGACCCCCTACACTATACAAACACCACTGCACTACCCTAAACCCTAAAACACTACCCCCAGCATGACCCCCTACCCTACTCAAACACCACTGCACTACCCTAAACCCTAAAACACTACCCCAGCGCTACCCCCTACACTATACAAACACCACTGCACTACCCAGAACCCTAAAACACTACCCCCAGCACGACCCCCTACACTACACAAACACCACTGCACTACCCTAAACCCTAAAAAGTACCCCAAGCACGACCCTTTACACTACACAAACACTACTGCACTACCCTAAATCTATACCCAGCATGACCCCCTTCACTACACAAACACCACTGCACTATCCTAAACCCTAAACCACTATTCCTAGCATGACCCCCTACACTACACAAACACCACTGTACTACCCTAAACCCTAAAACACTACTCCCAGCACGACCCCCTTCACTACCCAAACAAAACTGCACTACCCTAAATCCAAAAAAACTACTCCCAGCATGACCCCCTATACTACCCAAACACCACTGCACTACCCTAAATCCTAAAACACTACCCCCAGCATGACCCCCTCACAACACAAACACCACTGCACTACCCTAAACCCTAAATCTACCCACGGCATGAACCCCTACACTACTCAAACACCACTGCACTACTCTGAACCCTAAAACACTACCCCCAGCATGACCCCCTACACCACACCAGCACCACTGCACTACCCTAAATCCTAAAACACTACCCCCAGCACGACCCCCTTCACTAGACAAACACCACTGCACTGCCTTAAACCCTAAAACACTAACCCCAGCACGGCCCCCTACACTACACAAACACTACTGCACTACCCTAAACCATAAATCTACCCCCAGCATGACCCCCTACACCACACAAACACCACTGCACTATCCTAATCCCTAAAACACTAGTCCAAGCATGACCCCCTACACTACACAAACACCACTGTACTACCCTAAACCCTAAAGCACTACCCCCTTAACGACCCCCTTCACTACCCAAACAGCACTGCACTACCCTAAACCCTTAAACACTACCCCCTACACTACACAAACACCACTGCACTACCCTGAACCCTAAAACACTACCCCCAGCACGACCCCCTACACTACACAAACACCACTGCACTACCCTAAAAACTACCCCAAGCACGACCCCCTACACTACACACACTACTGCACTACCCTAAACCCTAAATCTATACCCAGCATGACCCCATTCACTACACAAACACCACTGCACTACCGTAAACCCTAAAACACTAACCCCAGCACGAAACCCTACACTACCCAAACACCACTGCACCACCCTAAACCCTAAAATACTAACCCCAGCATGACCCCCTACTCTACCCAAACACCACTGCACTACCCTATACCCTAAAACATGACCCCTACACTAATCAAACACCACTGCACTACCCTAAACCCTAAAACACTACCCACAGCATGAACCCTTACACTACACAAACACCACTGCACTAACCTAAACCCAAAAACACTACCCCTACACTGCACAAAGACCACTGCACTACCCTAAACCCTAAAACACTACCCCCAGCATGACCCCGTACACTACCCAAAAACCACTGCACTACCCTAAACCCTAAAACAATACCCCCAGCATGACCCCCTCACAACACAAACACAACTGCACTACCCTAAACCCTAAATCTACCCCAGGCATGAACCCCTACACTAAGCAAACACCACTGCACTACTCTGAACCCTAAAACACTACACCCAGCACGACCCCCTACACTACACCAGCACCACTGCACTACCCTCAACCCTAAAACACTACCACCAGCACAACTCCCTACACTACTCAAACACCACTGCACTACCCTAAATCCTAAATCTACCCCAGCACAACCCCGTAGACGACAAAAACACCAAAGCACTAACCTAAACCCTAAAACACTACCCTACAGCACACCCCTCTACACTACACAAACACTACTGCACTACCCTAAACCCTAAATCTACCCCCAGCATGACCCCATACACTACACAAGCACCACTGCACTATCCTAATCCCTAAAACACTACTCCACGCATGACCCCCTACACTATACAAACACCAATGTACTACCCTAAACCCTAAAACACTACCCCAGCACGCCCCCTTCACTACCCAAACACAACTGCACAACACTAAACCCAAAAACACTACCCCCAGCACGACCCCCTTCACTACCCAAACACCAGTGCACTACCCTAAACCCTAAAACACAACCTCCTACTCTACACAAATACCACTGCACTACCCTAAACCCTAAAGCACTACCCGCAGCAAGACACCCTACACTACACAAACACCACTGCACTACCACAAACCCTCAAACACTGCCCCCTACACTACACAAATATCACTGCACTACCCTAAACCCTAAAAGACTACCCCCAGCTCGACCCCTACCCTACACAAACACCACTGCACTACCCTAAACCCTAAAACACTACCCCAGCGATACCCCCTATACCACCCAAACACCACTGCACTACCCTAAACCCTAAAACACTACTCCAAGCATGACCCCCTTCACTACCCAAACACCAGTGCACTACCATAAACCCTAAAACACGACCCCCTACACTACACAAACACCACTGCACTACCCTAAACCCAAAAACACTACCCCCAGCACGACCCCCTTCACTACCCAAACACCAGTGCACTACCCTAAACCCTAAAACTCGACCCCCTACACTACACAAACACCACTGCACTACCCTAAACCCTTAAACACTACCCCCTACACTACATGATCACCACTTCACTACCCTAAACCCTAAAACACTACCCCCAGCATGACCCTCTACCCTACTCAAACACCACTGCACTACCCTAAACCCTAAAACACTACCCCAGCGCTACCCCCTACACTACCCAAACACCACTGCACTACCCAGAACCCTAAAACACTACCCCCAGCACGACCCCCTACACTACACAAACACCACTGCACTACCCTAAACCCTAAAAACTACCCCAAGCACGACCCCCTACACTACACAAACACTACTCACTACCCTATACCCTAAATCTATACCCAGCATGACCCCCTTCACTACACAAACACCACTGCACTATCCTAAACCCTAAACCACTATTCCTAGCATGACCCCCTACACTACACAAACACCACTGTACTACCCTAAACCCTAAAACACTACTCCCAGCACGACCCCCTTCACTACCCAAACAAAACTGCACTACCCTAAATCCAAAAAAACTACCCCCAGCATGACCCCCTACACTACCCAAACACCACTGCACTACCCTAAATCCTAAAACACTACCCCCAGCATGACCCCCTCACAACACAAACACCACTGCACTACCCTAAACCCTAAATCTACCCACGGCATGACCCCCTACACCACACCAGCACCACTGCACTACCCTAAATCCTAAAACACTACCCCCAGCACAAACCCCTTCACTAGACAAACACCACTGCACTGCCTTAAACCCTAAAACACTAACCCCAGCACGGCCCCCTACACTACACAAACACTACTGCACTACCCTAAACCATAAATCTACCCCCAGCATGACCCCCTACACTACACAAACACCACTGCACTATCCTAATCCCTAAAACACTACTCCAAGCATGACCCCCTACACTACACAAACACCACTGTACTACCCTAAACCCTAAAGCACTACCCCTTAACGACCCCCTTCACTACCCAAACAGCACTGCACTACCCTAAACCCTTAAACACTCCCCCCTACACTACACAAACACCACTGCACTACCCTAAACCCTAAAACACTACCCCCAGCACGACCCCCTACCCTACTCAAACACCACTGCACTACCCTAAACCCTAAACACTCCCCCAGCGCCACCCCCGACACAACCCAAACGCCACTGCACTACCCTGAACCCCAAAACACTACCCCCAGCACGACCCCCTACACTACACAAACACCACTGCACTACCCTAAACCCTAAAAACTACCCCAAGCACGACCCCCTACACTACACAAACACTACTGCACTACCCTAAACCCTAAATCTATACCCAGCATGACCCCATTCACTACACAAACACCACTGCACTATCCTAAACCCTAAACCACTATTCCAAGCATGACCCCCTACACTACACAAACAAAACTGCACTACCCTAAATCTAAAAATACTACCCCAGCATGACCCCCTACACTACCCAAACACCACTGCACTACCCTAAACCCTAAAACACTAACCCCAGCATGACCCTGTACACTATCCAAACACCACTGCACTACCCTAAATCCTAAAACACTACCCCCAGCATGACCTCCTCACAACACAAACACCACTGCACTACCCTAAATCCTAAATCTACCCCCGGCATGACCCCGTACACTATCCAAACACCACTGCACTACCCTAAACCCTAAAACACTACCCCCAGCATGACCCCCTCACAACACAAACACCACTGCACTACCCAAAACCCTAAATCTACCCCCGGCATGAACCCTTACACTAACCAAACAACACTGCACTACTCTGAACCCTAAAAAACTACCCCCAGCACGACCCCCTACACCAAACCAGCACCACTGCTCTACCCTAAACCCTAAAGCACTACTCCCAGCACGACACCCTACACTACCCAAATATAAGTGCATTACCCTAAATCCTAAAACACTACCCCCAGCACGACCCCCTTCACTCCACAAACACCACTGCATTGCCTTAAACCCTAAAACACTAACCCCAGCATGACCCCCTACACTACACAAACACTACTGCACTACCCTAAACCATAAATGTACCCCCAGCATGACCCCCTACACTACACAAACACCACTGCACTATCCTAATCCCTAAAACACTAGTCCAAGAATAACCCCCTATACTGCCAATTCCTCATGTAAAGCGTTGGAAAACTGGCAAAGCTTCATTACAAAAATTAGCGAGAAGCTGATAAACAACAAGCCAAACATGTTACGCCAGGGGAAGAGAGTCACTAATAAAAATCTAGTAACCCTAGAAATGAAGACTCAAAAACGGCTAATAAATCAAACACTAAGGCTGTTACGAAAGGATCCAACAAATTGCAGTTTGCGAACAGCCCTACAGACAGCAAAAAAACACCTGAAACGGATGAAATGGGAAAAAAGGAAGGAGCAGAATGAAGAGCTATGGGCAAAGCTCCATTATGAAGGGAAGCAGAAAAACAGTTCGAAATTCTGGCAAATGGTTAAAAAAAAAAATAACGCAGACCAGAGGAGGTTCGGACAAAATATCTGTCACTGCATTTTAACAATGAGGACATCACAGAGGGAGCCGTAACACACATACCTCGTGCAGTAACCATGTGCCCCAAAATCGAAGGCAAAGAAACCAGCCATACACCCACAAGATTCCAGGAAAAGCGTGAGAATGGGTCTAAGACCCCACCTAAGCTCGATAAATTAGCACCAATGGCAGTAGTTTCGATATGTGCTGAGCAATAGCAAAAATTAATTATTCCAGCTGACGTAAAACGACAAATAAAAAGAGGGCGATCTGCGGGTGCACCGGGCCCAAATGGTATTCCACCCATGTTGGATAAGGAAGACGTGGAATTTTGGAGCAAATCGTTGGCATCCTTATTCAATAGTCTAATTTACACCCAGATACTTCCTGAGTCCTGGTATGGGTCAGTCATCAGCCCGATTTATAAGCACGGTTGCAAGAAGCACCCAAATAACTACCGACTCATTGCATTACTAGATGTAGAGGCTAAATACTTTGCAGGCATAATTCTGGAAGAATTAACAACGTGGGCAGCTGAAAAATCCATTATCCCGATCACTCAAACAGGATTCTGCAGAGGCCAAGGCACCACAACCAACATCATGGCGCTGTCCCTGCTGATGGGACAGGCCAAAGAGACTAAATCACCTTTATATCTTACGTTCATCGACTACACTGCCGCATTCGATCACATAGATCGTAACAAACTTTGGCAGAAACTAAGCCACTGGGGGATACCGAAACATCTCTTAGACGTGTTAATGCTACTTCACTCCAACACTTGGATTAAAATCAAACTTGGAACAGGAACACACCTATCGAAACCTATCAAGACAACAAAAGGACTAAAACAAGGGTGCGTACTGGCTCCTCTTTTATTTAACCTTTATTTGGCCGATCTACCAGGAGAACTTGACAAATGCTCTAACCACGTGCCTAAACTCGGGTCAATTATCCTCTCCAACTTACTATATGCAGACGACTTAGTGTTAATAAGTCGAACCCCAACGGGCCTTCAACATCTTTTGAATGTTGTATATACTTTTTCTGAAAGAAACGCCCTTCAAGTAAATCTTAAAAAGACTAAGGTCATGGCTGTGAATTATAAGAAAAAAAGGGAAATTCGTTGGTACCTGAATGGAGAGAAAATGGATTTGGTAACAACCTATAAATACCTGGGAGTAATCCTGGACGCAAAAAACACGTCCAAGCCACAACTTGAATCCCTACGAGGGAAGGCGACTATGATCCACCTTGCCATCAAATCACTAAAGGCAAAACTTCCCGATCTTACACTTAAACCTCTCCTTCAAATACTTCGTGCAAAATTACAGCCGACCATCACATACGGGAGCGAATCCCTACATGGGAAGGATGCTGCCCTACTGGACATACTCATGGCCAAATCATATAGGGCCATTTTCAACCTTCCCAAATACGTTTCTCCTGCTCAGATTCGGCTGGAATTTGGAATAATTAAACAGACAATAGGAAGGCAGTGCACGTATGTAGGAACCTGGCACAAGATTCGCACCGCTGAGACTGGCTCCCTAAGTTCCAACGTATGGGGGGAGCTATTTCATCATCAAAAATCACTGGCCAGGGACTATCTATTGGAATCACTTCAAGCCTTGGGCCTGAAAGACTTATGGGAAATTCCAACAGACCATCTGACCTTTAAAAAAATCGCAAAAAAGTCGGCGCGCATTATCTCAGTAATTGAAGACAAGAATGATCTAGCGAAAAGAGTGCATGGTTGGACAACGCTGGGTGATTACGGGTCAGTAAAACCACAAGTATATCTTAGTACTGGCATGAAAATAAAATTCAAAGAAAAGTTTCTGAAATTACGCCTCGGAGTAATTCCTATACTCCCGCATTTGCCACCTTGGGAGAGGAATAACACCTCAGAGCAGTGCCGGCTGTGCAAAACTGGCAAGGAGGACATTGTCCTCGTGATCTGTATTTGCACCAAATTGAATGACTTAAGGCATAACTTACTACGCCCTTTCCTTAAGCAGTATGGCACACGGACTTGTAGACAAGCTGTAATACTCTGTTTTAATCCGAAATATACCAAACTGAATTGCCGGGTCGTAAAGTTTTTCGATTCAATGTGTAAAAGACTTAAGAGCACCTGATGACAACCAAAAAAAACTTTTTAAGCTTACTTAATTGATCTTAAGTAAAAAAAAATTTAGCCAATGGCAATGTATCAATGAATTTTAAAACACTTATTTCGATGTTTTATGATAATTTGTAAAGATTTTAACTAATCATGTACAAATAAACAATTACCTTACCCTATACTACACAAACACCACTGTACTACCCTAAACCCTAAAACACTACCCCCAGCACGACCCCCTTCACTACCCAAACACAACTGCAATTCACTAAACCCAAAAACACTTCACTCAGCACAACCCCCTTCACTACCCAAACACCACTGCACTACCCTAAACCCTAAAACACGACCCCCTACACTACACAAACACCACTGCACTACCCTAGACCCTAAAACACTACCCCCAGCAAGACCCCCTACACTACACAAACACCACTGCACTACCCTAAACCCTTAAACACTACCCCCTGCACTACACATACACCGCTGCACTACCCTAAACCCTAAAACACTACCCCCAGCATGACCCCCTACAATATACAAACACCACTGTTCTACCCTCAACCCTAAAACACTACCCTAGCTCTACCCCCTACACTACCCATACACCACTGTACTACCCTAAACCCTAAAACACTACCCCCAGCATGACCCCCTTCCTACAAAAAACACAACTGCACTACACTAAACCCAAAAACACTACCCCCAGCACGAACCCCTTCACTTCCCAAACACCACTGCACTACCCTAAACCCTAAAACACGACCCCCTACACTACACAAATACCACTGCACTACCCTAAACCCTTAAACACTACCCCCTACACTACACAAACACCACGGCACTACCCTAAACCCTAAAACATTACCCCCAGCATGACCCCTACACTACACACACCACTGTACTACCCTAAACCCTAAAACCCTACCCCCAGCATGACCCCCTTCACTACCCAAACACAAATGCACTACACTAAACCCCAAAACACTACCCCAGCAGGATACCCTTCACTACCCAAACATCACTGCACTACCTTAAACCCTAAAACACAACCCCCTACACTACACAAACACCATTGCACTACCCTAAACCCTTAAACACTACCCCCTACACTACACAAACACCACTGCACTAACCTAAACCCTAAAACACTACCCCCAGCACGACCCCCTACCCTACACAAACACCACTGCACCGCCCTAAACCCTAAAACACTACCACAGCACTACCCTCTACACTACCCAAACACCACTGCACTACCCTGAACCCTAAAACACTACACCCAGCACGACCCGCTACACCACACAAACACCACTTCACTACCCTAAACCCTAAAAACTACCCCAAGCACAACCCCCTACACAACACAAACACCACTGCACTACCCTAATCCCTAAAACACTACTCCCAGCACAACTCCCTACACAACACAAACACCACTGCTCTAACCTAGACCCTAAATCTACCCCCAGCATGACCTCCCACACTACACAAACACCACTGCACTACAGTAAACCGTAACACACTAACCCCAGCACGTAACCCTACACTACCCAAACACCACTGCACTACCCTAAACCCTAAAACACTAACCCCAGCAGGACCCCCTACTCTACCCAAACAACACTGCACTACCCTATACCCTAATACATGACCCCTACACTAAACAAACACCACTGCACTACCCTAAACCCTAAACACTACCCACAGCATGACCTCCTACTCTACACAAATACCACTGCACTACCCTAAACCCTAAAGCACTACTCCCAGCAGGACACCTTACACTAGCCAAACATAAGTGCACTACCCTAAACCCTAAAACACTACCCCCAGCATGACCCCCTACACTACACAAACACCACTGCACTACCCTAAACCCTAAAACACTACCCCCAGCACGACCCCCTACAAAACCAAAACACCACTGCACTACCCTAAACCCTAAAACACTACCCCCAGCATGACCCCCTCACAACACAAACACAACTGCACTACCCTAAACCCTAAATCTACCCCCGGCATGAACCCCTACACTAAGCAAACACCACTGCACTACTCTGAACCCTAAAACACTACCCCCAGCACGACACCATACACTAGCCAAACATATGTGCACTACCCTAAACCCTAAAACACTACCAGCAGCTCAATTTCCTACACTACTCAAACACCACTGCACTACCCTAGGCCCTAAATCTACCCCCAGCACAACCCCCTAGACTACAAAAACACCACTGCACTGCCTTAAACCCTAAAACACTACCCCCAGCACGACCCCCTACACTACACAAACTCTACTGCACTACCCTAAACCCTAAATCTACCCCCAGCATGACCCCCTTCACTACACAAACACCACTTCACTATTCTAAACCCTAAAACACTAACCCCAGCAGGACCCCCTACTCTACCCAAACACCACTGCACTACCCTATACCCTAATACATGACCCCTACACTAAACAAACACCACTGCACTACCCTAAACCCTAAAACACTACCCACAGCATGACCTCCTACTCTACACAAATACCACTGCACTACCCTAAAGCACTACTACCAGCACGACACCCTACTCTAGCCAAACATAAGTGCACTACCCTAAACCCTAAAACACTACCCCCAGCATGACCCCCTACACTACACAAACACCACTGCACTACCCTAAACCCTAAAACACTACCCCCAGCATGACCCCCTACAAAACCCAAACACCACTGCACTACCCTAAACCCTAAAACACTACCCCCAGCATGACCCCCTCACAACACAAACACAACTGCACTACCCTAAACCCTAAATCTACCCCCGGCATGAACCCCTACACTAAGCGAACACCACTGCACTACTCTGAACCCTAAAACACTACCCCCAGCACGACACCCTACACTAGCCAAACATATGTGCACTACCCTAAACCCTAAAACACTACCAGCAGCACAACTTCCTACACTACTCAAACACCACTGCACTACCCTAAGCCCTAAATCTACCCCCAGCACAACCCCCTAGACTACAAAAACACCACTGCACTGCCTTAAACCGTAAAACACTACCCCCAGCACGACCCCCTACACTACACAAACACCACTGTACTACCCTAAACCCTAAAACACTACCCCCAGCACGACCCCCTTCACTACCTAAAGACAACTGCACTACCCTAAACCCAAATATACTACCCCCAGCTTGACCCCCTAAACTACCCAAACACCGCTGCACTACCCTAAACCCTAAAATACGACCCATACACGACCCAAACACCACTGCACTACCCTAAACCCTAAAACACTACCCCCTACACTACACAAACACCAAAGTACTACCCTAAACCCTAAAACACTACCCCCCAACACAACCCCCTACGATACACAAACACCACTGCACTACCCTAAACCCTAAAACACTACTGCAGAACTACCCCCAAAACAACCCAAACACCACGGCACTATCCTAATCACTAAAACACTACCCTCTGGACAAATCCCTACACTACACAAACACCACTGCACTACCCTAAAACTTAAAACACCACCCCCAGCATGACCCCCTACACTACTCAAACGCCACTGCACTACCCTAAACCCTAAAACTCTAAACCCAGCATGACCCCCTACACTACCCAAACACCACTGCACTACTCTATACCCTACATGACACCCTACACTACACACATACGACCGCACTACCCTAAACCCTAAAGCACTACCCCCTACACTACACAAACACCAATGCACTAGCCTAAACCCTAAAACACTACCCCCAGCATGACCCCCTACACTACACAAACACCACTGCACTACCCAAAACCCTAAAACACTACCCCCAGCATGACCCCCTACACTACCCAAACACCACTGCACTAACGTAAACCCTAAAACACTACCCCCAGCATGACCCCGTACACTACCCAAACACCATTGCACTACCCTAAACCCTAAAACACTACCCCCAGCATGACCCCCTCACTACACAAACACCACTGCACTACCCTAAACCCTAAATCTACCCCCGGCATGAACCCCTACACTCCCCAAACACCTCTGCACTACTCAGAACCCTAAAACACTACCCCCAGCACGACCCCTACACTACACCAGCACCACTGCACTACCCTAAACCCTAAAAAACTACTCCCAGCATGACACCCTACACTACCCAAACATAAGTGCACTACCCTAAACCCTAAAACACTACCACCAGCACAACTCCCTACACTACTCAAACCCCACTGCACTACCCTAAACCCTAAAACTCTACCCCCAGCATGACCCCCTACACTACCCAAACACTACTGCAATACACTAAACCCAAAAACACTTCCCCAGCACGACCCCCTTCACTACCCAAACACCACTGCACTACCCTAAACCCTAAACACTACCCCCAGCAAAACCCCCTACACTACACAAACACCACTGCACTACCCTAAACCCTTAAACACTACCCCCTACACTACACACACACCACTGCACGACCCTCATCCCTAAAACACTACCCCCAGCACAACTCCCTACACTACACAACACAAACACCACTGCTCTACTCTAGACCCTAAAACACCACGCCCAGCACGACTCCCTACACTACCCAAACACCACTTCACAATACTAAACCCTAAATCTACCCCCAGCATGACCTCCCACACTACACAAACACCACTGCACTACCCTGAACTGTAAAACACTACCCCCAGCACGACCCCCTACACTACACAAACACCACTGCACTACCCTAAACCCTAAAAACTACCCCAAGCACAACCCCCTACACAAAACAAACACCACTGCACTACCCTAATCCCTAAAACACTACCCCCAGCACAACTCCCTACACTACACAAACACCACTGCTCTCCCCTAGACCCTAAAACACTACCCCAAGCATGACTCCCTACACTACCCAAACACCACTTCACAACACTAAACCCTAAATCTACCCCCAGCATGTCCTCCCACACTACACAAACACCACTGCACTACTGTAAACCCTAAAACACTAACCCCAGCACGAAACCCTACACTACCCAAACACCACTGCACTACCCTAAACCCTAAAACACTAACCCCAGCATGACCCCCTACACTACCCAAACACCACTGCACTACCCTATATCCCAAAACACTACCCCCTACACTACACAAAGACCACTGCACTACCCTAAACCCTAAAACACTACCCCCAGCATGACCCCCTACACTACACAAACACCACTGCACTACCCTAAACCCTAAAACACTACTCCCAGCACGACACCCTACACTAGCCAAACACCACTTCACAACACTAAACCCTGAATCTACCCCCAGCATGACCTCCCACACTACACAAACACCACTGCACTACCGTAAACCCTAAAACACTACCACCAGCACAACTCCCTACACTACTCAAACCCCACTGCACTACCCTAAACCCTAAATCTACCCCCAGCACAACCCCCTAGACTACAAAAACACCACTGCACTAACCTAAACCCTAAAACACTACCCCCAGCACGACCCCCTACACTACACAAACACTGCTGCACTACCCTAAACCATACATCTACCCCCAGCATGACCCCCTATACTACACAAACACCACTGTACTACCCTAAACCCTAAAACACTACCCCCAGCACGACCCACTTCACTACCCAAACACTACTGCAATACACTAAACCCAAAAACACTTCCCCCAGCACGACCCCTCCACTAAACAAACACCACTGCACTACCCTAAACCCTAAAACACTACCCCCAGCAAGACCCCCTACACTACACAAACACCACTGCACTACCCTAAACCCTTAAATACTACCCCCTTCACTACACAAACACCACTGCACTACCCTAAACCGTTAAACACTACCCCCTACACTTCACAAACACCACTGCACTACCCTAAACCCTAAAACACTACCCCCAGCACGACCCCCTACCCTACACAAACACCACTGCACTACCCTAAACCCTAAAACACTACCCCAGCGCTACCCCCTACACTACCCAAACACCACTGCACTTCCCTGAACTGTAAAACACTACCCCCAGCACGACCCCCTACACTACACATACACCACTGCACTACCCTAAACCCTAAAACACTACTCCCAGCACAACTCCCTACACTACACAACAAACACACCACTGCTCTACTCTAGACCCTAAAACACCACCCCCAGCACGACCTCCTACACTACCCAAACACCACTTCACAACACTAAACCCTAAATCTACCCCCAGCATGACCTTCCCACACTACACAAAAACCACTGCACCACCCTGAACTGTAAAACACTACCCCCAGCACGACCCCCTACACTACACAAACACCACTGCACTACCCTAAACCCTAAAAACTACCCCAAGCACAAACCCTACACAACACAAACACCACTGCACTACCCTAATCCCTAAAACACTACCCCCAGCACAACTCCCTACACTACACAAACACCACTGCTCTCCCCTAGACCCTAAAACACTACCCCCAGCATGACTCCCTACACTACCCAAACACCACTTCACAACACTAAACCCTAAATCTACCCCCAGCATGACCTCCCACACTACACAAACACCACTGCACTACCGTTAACCCTAAAACACTAACCCCAGCACGAAACCCTACACTACCCAAACACTACTGCACTACCCTAAACCCTAAAACACTAACCCCAGCATGACCCCCTACACTACCCAAACACCATTGCACTACCCTAAATCCCAAAACACTACCCCCTACACTACACAAAGACCACTGCACTACCCTAAACCTTAAAACACTACCCCCAGCATGACCCCCTACACTACACAAACACCACTGCATTACCCTAAACCCTAAAACACTACTCCCAGCACGACACCCTACACTAGCCAAACATATGTGCACTACCCTAAACCCTAATACACTACCAGCAGCACAACTTCCTACACTACTCAAACACCACTGCACTACCCTAAGCCCTAAATCTACCCCCAGCACAACCCCCTAGACTACAAAAACACCACTGCACTAACCTAAACCCTAAAACACAACCCCCAGCACAACCCCTTTCACTACACAAACACCACTGCACTGACCTTAAACCCTAAAACACGACCCCCAGCACAACCCCCTACACTACACAAACTCTACTGCACTACCCTGAACCCTAAATCTACCCCCAGCATGACCCCCTTGACTACTCAAACACCACTGCACTATCCTAAACCCTAAAACACTACCCCCAGCACGACACCCTTCACTACCTAAAGACAACTGCACTACCCTAAACCGAAATATACTACACCCAGCTTGACCCCCTACACTACCCAAACACCGCTGCACTACCCTAAACCCTAAAATACGACCCCTACACGACCCAAACACCACTGCACTACCCTAAACCCTAAAACACTACCCCCTACACTACACAAACACCACAGCACTACCCTAAACCCTAAAACACTACCTCCAGCACGACCCCCTACAATACACAAACACCACTGACTACCCTAAAACTTAAAACACCACCCCCAGCACGACCCCTACACTACCCAAACGCCACTGCACTACCCTAAACCCTAAAACACTAACCCCACCATGACTCCCTACACTACCCAAACACCACTGCACTACACTAAACCATAAATCTTCCCCCAGCATGACCTCCCACACTACACAAACACCACTGCACTACCCTAAATCCTAAAACACTAACCCCAGCACAAACCCCTACACTACCCAAACACCACTGCACTACCATAAACACTAAAACACTACCCCAGCACAACTCCCTACACTGCACAAACACCACTGCACTACCCTAAACCCTTAAACACTACCCCCTACACTACACAAACACCACTGCACTACTCTCATCCCTAAAACACTACCCCCAGCACAACTCCCTACACTACACAACACAAACACCACTGCTCTACTCTAGACCCTAAAACACCACGCCCAGCACGACTCCCTACACTACCCAAACACCACTTCACAATACTAAACCCTAAATCTACCCCCAGCATGACCTCCCACACTACACAAACACCACTGCACTACCCTGAACTGTAAAACACTACCCCCAGCACGACCCCCCACACTACACAAACACCACTGCACTACCCTGAACTGTAAAACACTACCCCCAGCACAACTCCCTACACTACACAAACACCACTGCTCTCCCCTAGACCCTAAAACACTACCCCCAGTATGACTCCCTACACTACCCAAACACCACTTAACAACACTAAACCCTAAATCTACCCCCAGCATGACCTCCCACACTACACAAACACCATTGCACTACCGTAAACCCTAAAACACTAACCCCAGCATGAAACCCTACACTACCCAAACACCACTGCACTACCCTAAACCCTAAAACACTAACCCCAGTATGACCCCCTACACTACCCAAACACCACTGCACTACCCTAAATCCCAAAACACTACCCCTACACTACACAAAGACCACTGCACTACCCTAAACCCTAAAACACTACCCACAGCATGACCCCCTACACTACACAAACACCACTGCACTACCCTAAACCCTAAAACACTACTCCAAGCACGACACCCTACAGTAGCCAAACACCACTTCACAACACTAAACCCTAAATCTACCCCCAGCATGACCTCCCACACTACACAAACACCACTGCACTACCGTAAACCCTAAAACACTATCACCAGCACAACTCCCTACACTACTCAAACCCAACTGCACTACCCTAAACCCTAAATCTACCCCCAGCACAACCCCCTAGACTACAAAAACACCACTGCACTAACCTAAACCCTAAAACACTACCCCCAGCACGACCCCCTACACTACACAAACACTGCTGCACTACCCTAAACCATAAATCTACCCCCAGCATGACCCCCTACACTACACAAACACCACTGCACTATCCTAATCCCTAAAACACTACTCCAAGCATGAACCCCTATACTACACAAACACCACTGTACTACCCTAAACCCTAAAACACTACCCCCAGCACGACCCCCTTCACTACCCAAACACTACTGCAATACACTAAACCCAAAAACACTTCCGCCAGCACGACCTCCTTCACTAAACAAACACCACTGCACTACCCTAAACCCTAAAACACTACCCCAGCAAGAACCCTCTACACTACACAAACACCACTGCACTACCCTAAACCCTTAAATACTACCCCCTTCACTACACAAACACCACTGCACTACCCTAAACCGTTAAATACTACCCCCTACACTACACAAACACCACTGCACTACCCTAAACCCTAAAATACTACCCCCAGCACGACCCCTTACCCTACACAAACACCACTGCACTACCCTAAACCCTAAAACACTACCCCAGTGCTACCCCCTACACTACCCAAACACCACTGCACTACCCTGAACTGTAAAACACTACCCCCAGCACGACCCCCTACACTACACATACACCACTGCACTACCCTAAACCCTAAAACACCACCCCCAGCACGACACCCTACACTACCCAAACACCACTTCACAACACTAAACCCTAAATCTACCCCCAGCATGACCTTCCCACACTACACAAACACCACTGCACTACCCTGAACTGTAAAACACTACCCCCAGCACGACCCCCTACACTACACAAACACCACTGCACTACCCTAAACCCTAAAAACTACCCCAAGCACAACCCCTACACAACACAAACACCACTGCACTACCCTAATCCCTAAAACACTACCCCCAGCACAACTCCCTACACTACACAAACACCACTGCTCTCCCCTAGACCCTAAAACACTACCCCCAGCATGACTCCCTACACTACCCAAACACCACTGCACAACCCTAAATCCCAAAACACTACCCCCTACACTACACAAAGACCACTGCACTACCCTAAACCTTAAAACACTACCCCCAGCATGACCTCCCACACTACACAAACACCACTGCACAACCGTTAACCCTAAAACACTAACCCCAGCACGAAACCCTAAACTACCCAAACACCACTGCACTACACTAAACCCTAAAACACTAACCCCAGCATGACCCCCTACACTACCCAAACACCACTGCACAACCCTAAATCCCAAAACACTACCCCCTACACTACACAAAGACCACTGCACTACCCTAACCCTTAAAACACTACCCCCAGCATGACCCCCTACACTACACAAACACCACTGCATTACCCTAAACCCTAAAACACTACTCCCAGCACGACACCCTACACTAGCCAAACATGTGCACTACCCTAAACCCTAAAACACTACCAGCAGCACAACTCCCTACACTACTCAAACACCACTGCACTACCCTAAACCCTAAAACTACCCCCAGCACAACCCCCTAGACTACAAAACACCACTGCACAAACCTAAACCCTAAAACACAACCCCCAGCACAACCCCTTTCACTACACAAACACCACTGCACTGCCTTAAACCCTAAAACACTACCCCCAGCACGACCCCCTACACTACACAAACTCTACTGCACTACCCTAAACCCTAAATCTACCCCCCATGACCCCCTTCACTACACAAACACCACTGCACTATCCTAAACCCTAAAACACTACTCCAAGCATGACCCCCTACACTACACAAACACCACTGTACTACCCTAAACCCTAAAACACTACCCCCAGCACGACACCCTTCACTACCTAAAGACAACTGCACTACCCTAAACCGAAATATACTACACCCAGCTTGACCCCCTACACTACCCAAACACCGCTGCACTACCCTAAACCCTAAAATACGACCCCTACACGACCCAAACACCACTGCACTACCCTAAACCCTAAAACACTACCCCCTACACTACACAAACACCACGGCACTACCCTAAACCCTAAAACACTACCTCCAGCACGACCCCCTACAATACACAAACACCACTGACTACTCTAAACCCTAAAACACTACTGCAGCACTACCCCCAACACTACCCAAACACCACTGCACTATCCTAAACACTAAAACACTACCCCCAGGACAACCCCCTACACTACACAAACACCACTGCACTACCCTAAAACTTAAAACACCACCCCCAGCATGACCCCTACACTACCCAAACGCCACTGCACTACCCTAAACCCTAAAACACTAACCCCACCATGACTCCCTACACTACCCAAACACCACTGCACTACACTAAACCATAAATCTTCCCCCAGCATGACCTCCCACACTACACAAACACCACTGCACTACCCTAAATCCTAAAACACTAACCCCAGCACAAACCCCTACACTACCCAAACACCACTGCACTACCCTAAACACTAAAACACTAAACCCAGCATGACCCCCTACACTACCCAAACACCACTGCAATACTCTATACCCTAAAACATGAACCCCTACACTACACACATACCACTGCACTACCCTAAACCCTAAAACATTACCCCCAGCATGACCCCCTACACTACCCAAACACCACTGCACTAACGTAAACCCTAAAACACTACCCTCAGCATGACCCCGTACACTACCCAAACACCATTGCACTACCCTAAACCCAAAAACACTACTCCCAGCATGACCCCCTCACAACACAAACACCACTGCCCTACCCTAAACCCTAAATCTACCTCCGGCATGATCCCCTACACTACCTAAACACCTCTGCACTACTCTGAACCCTAAAACACTACCCCAGCACGACCCCCTACACTACACCAGCACCACTGCACTACACTAAACCCTTAAACACTACTCCAAGCACCACACCCTACACTACCCAAACATAAGTGCACTACGCTAAACCCTAAAACACTATCACCAGCACAGCTCCCTACACTACTCAAACACCATTGCACTACCCTAAACCTTAATCTACCCCCAAGCACAACCCCCTAGACTACAAAAACACCACTGCACTAACCTAAACACTAAAACACTACCCCCAGCATAACCCCCTATACTACACAAACACAACTGCACTACCCTAAACCATAAATATACCCCCAACATGACCCCCTACACTACACAAACACCACTGCACTATCCTAATCATAAAAGCACTACTCTAAGCATGACCCCCTATACTACACAAACACCACTGTACTATCCCTAAACCCTAAAAAACTACCCCCAGCACGACCTCCTTCACTACCCAAAGACTACTGCAATACACTAAACCCAAAAACACTTCCCCCAGCATGACCCCCTTCACTACCCAAACACCAATGCACTACCGTAAACCCTAAAACACTAACCCCAGCATGACCCCCAACACTACCAAAACACCACTGCACTACCCTATATCCCAAAACACTACCCCCTACACTACACAAAGACAACTGCACTACACTAAACCCTAAAACACTACCCCCAGCATGACCCCCTACACTACACAAACACCACTGCACTACCCTAAACCCTAAAACACTACTCCCAGCACGACACCCTACACTAGCCAAACACCACTTCACAAAACTAAACCCTAAATCTACCCCCAGCATGATCTCCCACACTACACAAACACCACTGCACTACCGTAAACACTACCACCAGCACAACTCCCTACACTACTCAAACCCCACTGCCCTACCCTAAACCGTAAATCTACCCCCGGCATGATCCTCTACACTACCCAAACACCTCTGTACTACTCTGAACCCTAAAACACTACCCCAGCACGACCCCCTACACTACACCAGCACCACTGCACTACACTAAACCCTTAAACACTACTCCAAGCACGACACCCTACACTACCCAAACATAAGTGCACTACCCTAAACCCTAAAACACAACCACCAGCACAACTCCCTACACTACTCAAACACCATTACACTACCCTAAACCTTAATCTACCCCAAGCATGCTCCCCTACACTACACAAACACCACTGCACTATCCTAATCCCTAAAACACTACTCCAAGCATGACCCCCAATACTACACAAACACCACTGTACTATCCCTAAACCCTAAAAAACTACCGCCAGCACGACCTCCTTCACTACCCAAACACTACTGCAATACACTAAACCCAAAAACACTTCCCCCAGCACGATCCCCTTCACTACCCACACACCACTGCACTACCCTAAACCCTAAAACACTAACCCCAGCATGACCCCCTACACTACCCAAACACCACTGCACTACCCTATATCCCAAAACACTACCCCCTACACTACACAAAGACCACTGCACTACCCTAAACCCTAAAACACTACCCCCAGCATGACCCCCTACACTGCACAAACACCACTGCACTACCCTAAACCCTAAAACACTACTCCCAGCACGACACCCTACACTAGCCAAACACCACTTCACAACACTAAACCCTAAATCTACCCCCAGCATGACCTCCCACACTACACAAACACCACTGCACTACCGTTAACCCTAAAACACTAACCCCAGCACGAAACCCTACACTACCCAAACACCACTGCACTACCCTAAACCCTAAAACACTAACCCCAGCATGACCCCCTACACTACCCAAACACCACTGCACTACCCTAAATCCCAAAACACTACCCCCTACACTACACAAAGACCACTGCACTACCCTAAACCTTAAAACACTACCCCCAGCATGACCCCCTACACTACACAAACACCACTGCATTACCCTAAACCCTAAAACACTACCACCAGCACAACTCCCTACACTACTCAAACCCCACTGCACTACCCTAAACCCTAAATCTACCCCCAGCACAACCCCCTAGACGACAAAAACACCACTGCACTAACCTAAACCCTAAAACACTACCCCCAGCACGACCCCCTACACTACACAAACACTGCTGCACTACCCTAAACCATAAATCTACACCCAGCATGACCCCCTACACTACACAAACACCACTGTACTATCCTAATCCCTAAAACACTACTCCAAGCATGACCCCCTATACTACACAAACACCACTGTACTACCCTAAACCCTAAAACACTACCCCCAGCACGACCCCCTTCACTACCCAAACACTACTGCAATACACTAAACCCAAAAACACATCCCCCAGCACGACCCCCTTCACTAAACAAACACCACTGCACTACCCTAAACCCTAAAACACTACGCCCAGCAAGACCCCCTACACTACACAAACACCACTGCACTACCCTAAACCCTTAAATACTACCCCCTTCACCACACAAACACCACTGCACTACCCTAAACTGTTAAACACTACCCCCTACCCGACACAAACACCACTGCACTACCCTACACCCTAAAACACTACCCCAGCGCTACCCCCTACACTACCCAAACACCACTGCACTACCCTGAACTGTAAAACACTACCCCCTGCATGGCCCCCTACACTACACATACACCACTGCACTACCCTAAACCCTAAAACACTACCCCAGCATAACTCCCTACACTACACAAGAAAAACACCACTGCTCTACTCTAGACCCTAAAACACCACCCCCAGAACGACTCCCTACACTACCCAAACACCACTTCACAACACTAAACCCTAAATCTACCCCCAGCATGACCTTCCCACACTACACAAACACCTCTGCACTACTCTGAACTGTAAAACACTACCCCCAGCACGACCCCCTACACTACACAAACACCACTGCTCTCCCCTAGACCCTAAAACACTACCCCCAGCATGACTCCCTACACTACCCAAACACCACTTCACAACACTAAACCCTAAATCTACCCCCAGCATGACCTCCCACACTACACAAACACCACTGCACTACCGTTAACCCTAAAACACTAACCCCAGCACGAAACCCTACACTACCCAAACACCACTGCACTACCCTAAACCCTAAAACACTAACCCCAGCATGACCCCCTACACTACCCAAACACCACTGCACTACCCTAAATCCCAAAACACTACCCCCTACACTACACAAAGACCACTGCACTACCCTAAACCTTAAAACACTACCCCCAGCATGACCCCCTACACTACACAAACACCACTGCATTACCCTAAACCCTAAAACACTACTCCCAGCACGACACCCTACACTAGTCAAACATATGTGCACTACCCCAAACCCTAAAACACTACCAGCAGCACAACTCCCTACACTACTCAAACACCACTGCACTACCATAAACCCTAAAACTACCCCAGCACAACCCCCTAGACTACAAAAACACCACTGCACTAACCTAAACCCTAAAACACAACCCCCAGCACAACCCCTTTCACTACACAAACACCACTGCACTGCCTTAAACCCTAAAACACTACCCCCAGCACAACCCCCTACACTACACAAACTCTACTGCACTACCCTAAACCCTAAATCTACCCCCAGCATGACCCCCTTCACTACACAAACACCACTGCACTATCCTAAACCCTAAAACACTACTCCAAGCATGACCCCCTACACTACACAAACACCACTGTACTACCCTAAACCCTAAAACTCTACCCCCAGCACGACACCCTTCACTACCTAAAGACAACTGCACTACCCTAAACCGAAATATACTACACCCAGCTTGACTCCCTACACTACCCAAACACTGCTGCACTACCCTAAACCCTAAAATACGACCCCTACACGACCCAAACACCACTGCACTACCCTAAACCCTAAAACACTACCCCCTACACTACACAAACACCACTGACTACCCTAAACCCTAAAACACTACTGCAGCACTACCCCCAACACTACCCAAACACCACTGCATTATCCTAAACACTAAAACACCATCCCCAGGACAACCCCCTACACTACACAAACACCACTGCACTACCATAAACCTTAAAACACCACCCCCAGCATGACCCCTACACTACCCAAACACCACTGCACTACCCTACACCCTAAAACACTAACCCCACCATGACTCCCTACACTACCCAAACACCACTGCACTATACTAAACCATACATCTTCCCCCAGCATGACCTCCCACACTACACAAACACCACTGCACTACCCTAAATCCTAAAACACTAACCCCCAGCACAAACCCCTACACTACCCAAACACCACTGCACTACCCTAAACACTAAAACACTACCCCCAGCACAACTCCCTACACTACACAAACACCACTGCACTACCCTAAACCCTTAAACACTACCCCCTACACTACACAAACACCACTGCAATACCCTCATCCCTAAAACACTACCCCCAGCACAACTCCCTACACTACACAACACAAACACCACTGCTCTACTCTAGACCCTAAAACACCACGCCCAGCACGACTCCCTACACTACCCAAACACCACTTCACAATACTAAACCCTAAATCTACCCCAGCATGACCTCACACACTACACAAACACCACTGCACTACCCTGAACTGTAAAACACTACCCCCAGCACGACCCCCTACACTACACAAACACCACTGCACTACCCTAAACCCTAAAAACAACCCCAAGCACAACCCCCTACACAACACAAACACCACTGCACTACCCTAATCCCTAAAACACTACCCCCAGCACAACTCCCTACACTACACAAAAACCACTGCTCTCCCCTAGACCCTAAAACACTACCCCCAGCATGACTCCCTACACTACCCAAACACCACTTCACAACACTAAACCCTAAATCTACCCCCAGCATGACCTCCCACACTACACAAACACCACTGCACTACCGTAAACCCTAAAACACTAACCCCAGCACGAAACCCTACACTACCCAAACACCACTGCACTACCCTAAACCCTAAAACACTACCCCCAGCATGACCCCCTACCCTACACAAACACCACTGCACTACCCTAAACCCTAAAACACTACCCCAGCGCTACCCCCTACACTACCCAAACACCACTGCACTACCCTGAACTGTAAAACACTACCCCCAGCACGACCCCCTACACTACACATACACCACTGCACTACCCTAAACCCTAAAACACTACTCCCAGCACAACTCCCTACACTACACAACAAACACACCACTGCTCTACTCTAGACCCTAAAACACCACCCCCAGCACGACTCCCTACACTACCCAAACACCACTTCACAACACTAAACCCTAAATCTACCCGAAGCATGACCTTCCCACACTACACAAAAACCACTACACCACCCTGAACTGTAAAACACTACCCCCAGCACGACCCCCTACACTACACAAACACCACTGCACTACCCTAAACCCTAAAAACTACCCCAAGCACAAACCCTACACAACACAAACACCACTGCACTACCCTAATCCCTAAAACACTACCCCCAGCACAACTCCCTACACTACACAAACACCACTGCTCTCCCCTAGACCCTAAAACACTACCCCCAGCATGACTCCCTACACTACCCAAACACCACTTCACAACACTAAACCCTAAATCTACCCCCAGCATGACCTCCCACACTACACAAACACCACTGCACTACCGTTAACCCTAAAACACTAACCCCAGCACGAAACCCTACACTACCCAAACACTACTGCACTACCCTAAACCCTAAAACACTAACCCCAGCATGACCCCCTACACTACCCAAACACCATTGCACTACCCTAAATCCCAAAACACTACCCCCTACACTACACAAAGACCACTGCACTACCCTAAACCTTAAAACACTACCCCCAGCATGACCCCCTACACTACACAAACACCACTGCATTACCCTAAACCCTAAAACACTACTCCCAGCACGACACCCTACACTAGCCAAACATATGTGCACTACCCTAAACCCTAATACACTACCAGCAGCACAACTTCCTACACTACTCAAACACCACTGCACTACCCTAAGCCCTAAATCTACCCCCAGCACAACCCCCTAGACTACAAAAACGCCACTGCACTAACCTAAACCCTAAAACACAACCCCCAGCACAACCCCTTTCACTACACAAACACCACTGCACTGCCTTAAACCCTAAAACACTACCCCCAGCACAACCCCCTACACTACACAAACTCTACTGCACTACCCTGAACCCTAAATCTACCCCCAGCATGACCCCCTTCACTACTCAAACACCACTGCACTATCCTAAACCCTAAAACACTACCCCCAGCACGACACCCTTCACTACCTAAAGACAACTGCACTACCCTAAACCGAAATATACTACACCCAGCTTGACCCCCTACACTACCCAAACACCGCTGCACTACCCTAAACCCTAAAATACGACCCCTACACGACCCAAACACCACTGCACTACCCTAAACCCTAAAACACTACCCCCTACACTACACAAACACCACAGCACTACCCTAAACCCTAAAACACTACCTCCAGCACGACCCCCTACAATACACAAACACCACTGACTACCCTAAACCGTAAAACACTACTGCAGCACTACCCCCAACACTACCCAAACATTACTGCAATATCCTAAACACTAAAACACTACCCCCAGGACAACCCCCTACACTACACAAACACCACTGCACTACCCTAAAACTTAAAACACCACCCCCAGCACGACCCCTACACTACCCACATGCCACTGCACTACCCTAAACCCTAAAACACTAACCCCACCATGACTCCCTACACTACCCAAACACCACTGCACTACACTAAACCATAAATCTTCCCCCAGCATGACCTCCCACACTACACAAACACCACTGCACTACCCTAAATCCTAAAACACTAACCCCAGCACAAACCCCTACACTACCCAAACACCACTGCACTACCCTAAACACTAAAACACTACCCCAGCACAACTCCCTACACTGCACAAACACCACTGCACTACCCTAAACCCTTAAACACTACCCCCTACACTACACAAACACCACTGCACTACTCTCATCCCTAAAACACTACCCCCAGCACAACTCCCTACACTACACAACACAAACACCACTGCTCTACTCTAGACCCTAAAACACCACGCCCAGAACGACTCCCTACACTACCCAAACACCACTTCACAATACTAAACCCTAAATCTACCCCCAGCATGACCTCCCACACTACACAAACACCACTGCACTACCCTGAACTGTAAAACACTACCCCCAGCACGACCCCCCACACTACACAAACACCACTGCACTACCCTGAACTGTAAAACACTACCCCCAGCACAACTCCCTACACTACACAAACACCACTGCTCTCCCCTAGACCCTAAAACACTACCCCCAGTATGACTCCCTACACTACCCAAACACCACTTCACAACACTAAACCCTAAATCTACCCCCAGCATGACCTCCCACACTACACAAACACCATTGCACTATCGTAAACCCTAAAACACTAACCCCAGCATGAAACCCTACACTACCCAAACACCACTGCACTACCCTAAACCCTAAAACACTAACCCCAGTATGACCCCCTACACTACCCAAACACCACTGCACTACCCTAAATCCCAAAACACTACCCCTACACTACACAAAGACCACTGCACTACCCTAAACCCTAAAACACTACCCACAGCATGACCCCCTACACTACACAAACACCACTGCACTACCCTAAACCCTAAAACACTAATCCCAGCACGACACCCTACAGTAGCCAAACACCACTTCACAACACTAAACCCTAAATCTACCCCCAGCATGACCTCCCACACTACACAAACACCACTGCACTACCGTAAACCCTAAAACACTATCACCAGCACAACTCCCTACACTACTCAAACCCCACTGCACTACCCTAAACCCTAAATCTACCCCCAGCACAACCCCCTAGACTACAAAAACACCACTGCACTAACCTAAACCCTAAAACACTACCCCCAGCACGACCCCCTACACTACACAAACACTGCTGCACTACCCTAAACCATAAATCTACCCCCAGCATGACCCCCTACACTACACAAACACCACTGCACTATCCTAATCCCTAAAACACTACTCCAAGCATGACCCCCTATACTACACAAACACCACTGTACTACCCTAAACCCTAAAACACTACCCCCAGCACGACCCCCTTCACTACCCAAACACTACTGCAATACACTAAACCCAAAAACACTTCCGCCAGCACGACCTCCTTCACTAAACAAACACCACTGCACTACCCTAAACCCTAAAACACTACCCCAGCAAGAACCCTCTACACTACACAAACACCACTGCACTACCCTAAACCCTTAAATACTACCCCCTTCACTACACAAACACCACTGCACTACCCTAAACCGTTAAATACTACCCCCTACACTACACAAACACCACTGCACTACCCTAAACCCTAAAATACTACCCCCAGCACGACCCCTTACCCTACACAAACACCACTGCACTACCCTAAACCCTAAAACACTACCCCAGCGCTACCCCCTACACTACCCAAACACCACTGCACTACCCTGAACTGTAAAACACTACCCCCAGCACGACCCCCTACACTACACATACACCACTGCACTACCCTAAACCCTAAAACACCACCCCCAGCACGACACCCTACACTACCCAAACACCACTTCACAACACTAAACCCTAAATCTACCCCCAGCATGACCTTCCCACACTACACAAACACCACTGCACTACCCTGAACTGTAAAACACTACCCCCAGCACGACCCCCTACACAACACAAACACCACTGCACTACCCTAAACCCTAAAAACTACCCCAAGCACAACCCCTACACAACACAAACACCACTGCACTACCCTAATCCCTAAAACACTACCCCCAGCACAACTCCCTACACTACACAAACACCACTGCTCTCCCCTAGACCCTAAAACACTACCCCCAGCATGACTCCCTACACTACCCAAACACCACTGCACAACCCTAAATCCCAAAACACTACCCCCTACACTACACAAAGACCACTGCACTACCATAAACCTTAAAACACTACCCCCAGCATGACCTCCCACACTACACAAACACCACTGCACAACCGTTAACCCTAAAACACTAACCCCAGCACGAAACCCTAAACTACCCAAACACCACTGCACTACACTAAACCCTAAAACACTAACCCCAGCATGACCCCCTACACTACCCAAACACCACTGCACAACCCTAAATCCCAAAACACTACCCCCTACACTACACAAAGACCACTGCACTACCCTAAACCTTAAAACACTACCCCCAGCATGACCCCCTACACTACACAAACACCACTGCATTACCCTAAACCCTAAAACACTACTCCCAGCACGACACCCTACACTAGCCAGACATGTGCACTACCCTAAACCCTAAAACACTACCAGCAGCACAACTCCCTACACTACTCAAACACCACTGCACTACCCTAAACCCTAAAACTACCCCCAGCACAACCCCCTAGACTACAAAACACCACTGCACAAACCTAAACCCTAAAACACAACCCCCAGCACAACCGCTTTCACTACACAAACACCACTGCACTTCCTTAAACCCTAAAACACTACCCCCAGCACGACCCCCTACACTACACAAACTCTACTGCACTACCCTAAACCCTAAATCTACCCCCCATGACCCCCTTCACTACACAAACACCACTGCACTATCCTAAACCCTAAAACACTACTCCAAGCATGACCCCCTACACTACACAAACACCACTGTACTACCCTAAACCCTAAAACACTACCCCCAGCACGACACCCTTCACTACCTAAAGACAACTGCACTACCCTAAACCGAAATATACTACACCCAGCTTGACCCCCTACACTACCCAAACACCGCTGCACTACCCTAAACCCTAAAATACGACCCCTACACGACCCAAACACCACTGCACTACCCTAAACCCTAAAACACTACCCCCTACACTACACAAACACCACGGCACTACCCTAAACCCTAAAACACTACCTCCAGCACGACCCCCTACAATACACAAACACCACTGACTACCCTAAACCCTAAAACACTACTGCAGCACTACCCCCAACACTACCCAAACACCACTGCACTATCCTAAACACTAAAACACTACCCCCAGGACAACCCCCTACACTACACAAACACCACTGCACTACCCTAAAACTTAAAACACCACCCCCAGCATGACCCCTACACTACCCAAACGCCACTGCACTACCCTAAACCCTAAAACACTAACCCCACCATGACTCCCTACACTACCCAAACACCACTGCACTACACTAAACCATAAATCTTCCCCCAGCATGACCTCCCACACTACACAAACACCACTGCACTACCCTAAATTCTAAAACACTAACCCCAGCACAAACCCCTACACTACCCAAACACCACTGCACTACCCTAAACACTAAAACACTAAACCCAGCATGACCCCCTACACTACCCAAACACCACTGCAATACTCTATACCCTAAAACATGAACCCCTACACTACACACATACCACTGCACTACCCTAAACCCTAAAACATTACCCCCAGCATGACCCCCTACACTACCCAAACACCACTGCACTAACGTAAACCCTAAAACACTACCCTCAGCATGACCCCGTACACAACCCAAACACCATTGCACTACCCTAAACCCTAAAACACTACTCCCAGCATGACCCCCTCACAACACAAACACCACTGCCCTACCCTAAACCCTAAATCTACCTCCGGCATGATCCCCTACACTACCTAAACACCTCTGCACTACTCTGAACCCTAAAACACTACCCCAGCACGACCCCCTACACTACACCAGCACCACTGCACTACACTAAACCCTTAAACACTACTCCAAGCACCACACCCTACACTACCCAAACATAAGTGCACTACGCTAAACCCTAAAACACTATCACCAGCACAACTCCCTACACTACTCAAACACCATTGCACTACCCTAAACCTTAATCTACCCCCAAGCACAACCCCCTAGACTACAAAAACACCACTGCACTAACCTAAACACTAAAACACTACCCCCAGCATAACCCCCTATACTACACAAACACAACTGCACTACCCTAAACCATAAATATACCCCCAACATGACCCCCTACACTACACAAACACCACTGTACTATCCTAATCATAAAAGCACTACTCTAAGCATGACCCCCTATACTACACAAACACCACTGTACTATCCCTAAACCCTAAAAAACTACCCCCAGCACGACCTCCTTCACTACCCAAACACTGCTGCAATACACTAAACCCAAAAACACTTCCCTCAGCATGACCCCCTTCACTACCCAAACACCAATGCACTACCGTAAACCCTAAAACACTAACCCCAGCATGACCCCCTACACTACCCAAACACCACTGCACTACCCTATATCCCAAAACACTACCCCCTACACTACACAAAGACAACTGCACTACACTAAACCCTAAAAAACTACCCCCAGCATGACCCCCTACACTACACAAACACCACTGCACTACTCTAAACCCTAAAACACTACTCCCAGCACGACACCCTACACTAGCCAAACACCACTTCACAAAACTAAACCCTAAATCTACCCCCAGCATGATCTCCCACACTACACAAACACCACTGCACTACCGTAAACACTACCACCAGCACAACTCCCTACACTACTCAAACCCCACTGCCCTACCCTAAACCGTAAATCTACCCCCGGCATGATCCTCTACACTACCCAAACACCTCTGTACTACTCTGAACCCTAAAACACTACCCCAGCACGACCCCCTACACTACACCAGCACCACTGCACTACACTAAACCCTTAAACACTACTCCAAGCACGACACCCTACACTACCCAAACATAAGTGCACTACCCTAAACCCTAAAACACAACCACCAGCACAACTCCCTACACTACTCAAACACCATTACACTACCCTAAACCTTAATCTACCCCAAGCATGCTCCCCTACACTACACAAACACCACTGCACTATCCTAATCCCTAAAACACTACTCCAAGCATGACCCCCAATACTACACAAACACCACTGTACTATCCCTAAACCCTAAAAAACTACCGCCAGCACGACCTCCTTCACTACCCAAACACTACTGCAATACACTAAACCCTAAAACACTACTCCCAGCACGACACCCTACACTAGCCAAACACCACTTCACAACACTAAACCCTAAATCTACCCCCAGCATGACCTCCCACACTACACAAACACCACTGCACTACCGTAAACCCTAAAACACTACCACCAGCACAACTCCCTACACTACTCAAACCCCACTGCACTACGCTAAACCCTAAATCTACCCCCAGCACAACCCCCTAGACGACAAAAACACCACTGCACTAACCTAAACCCTAAAACACTACCCCCAGCACGACCCCCTACACTACACAAACACTGCTGCACTACCCTAAACCATAAATCTACACCCAGCATGACCCCCTACACTACACAAACACCACTGCACTATCCTAATCCCTAAAACACTACTCCAAGCATGACCCCCTATACTACACAAACACCACTGTACTACCCTAAACCCTAAAACACTACCCCCAGCACGACCCCCTTCACTACCCAAACACTACTGCAATACACTAAACCCAAAAACACATCCCCCAGCACGACCCCCTTCACTAAACAAACACCACTGCACTACCCTAAACCCTAAAACACTATGCCCAGCAAGACCCCCTACACTACACAAACACCACTGCACTACCCTAAACCCTTAAATACTACCCCCTTCACTACACAAACACCACTGCACTACCCTAAACTGTTAAACACTACCCCCTACCCGACACAAACACCACTGCACTACCCTAAACCCTAAAACACTACCCCAGCGCTACCCCCTACACTACCCAAACACCACTGCACTACCCTGAACTGTAAAACACTACCCCCTGCATGGCCCCCTACACTACACATACACCACTGCACTACCCTAAACCCTAAAACACTACCCCAGCATAACTCCCTACACTACACAAGAAAAACACCACTGCTCTACTCTAGACCCTAAAACACCACCCCCAGAACGACTCCCTACACTACCCAAACACCACTTCACAACACTAAACCCTAAATCTACCCCCAGCATGACCTTCCCACACTACACAAACACCTCTGCACTACTCTGAACTGTAAAACACTACCCCCAGCACGACCCCCTACACTACACAAACACCACTGCTCTCCCCTAGACCCTAAAACACTACCCCCAGCATGACTCCCTACACTACCCAAACACCACTTCACAACACTAAACCCTAAATCTACCCCCAGCATGACCTCCCACACTACACAAACACCACTGCACTACCGTTAACCCTAAAACACTAACCCCAGCACGAAACCCTACACTACCCAAACACCACTGCACTACCCTAAACCCTAAAACACTAACCCCAGCATGACCCCCTACACTACCCAAACACCACTGCACTACCCTAAATCCCAAAACACTACCCCCTACACTACACAAAGACCACTGCACTACCCTAAACCTTAAAACACTACCCCCAGCATGACCCCCTACACTACACAAACACCACTGCATTACCCTAAACCCTAAAACACTACTCCCAGCACGACACCCTACACTAGCCAAACATATGTGCACTACCCCAAACCCTAAAACACTACCAGCAGCCCAACTCCCTACACTACTCAAACACCACTGCACTACCATAAACCCCAAAACTACCCCAGCACAACCCCCTAGACTACAAAAACACCACTGCACTAACCTAAACCCTAAAACACAACCCCCAGCACAACCCCTTTCACTACACAAACACCACTGCACTGCCTTAAACCCTAAAACACTACCCCCAGCACAACCCCCTACACTACACAAACTCTACTGCACTACCCTAAACCCTAAATCTACCCCCAGCATGACCCCCTTCACTACACAAACACCACTGCACTATCCTAAACCCTAAAACACTACTCTAAGCATGACCCCCTACACTACACAAACACCACTGTACTACCCTAAACCCTAAAACTCTACCCCCAGCACGACACCCTTCACTACCTAAAGACAACTGCACTACCCTAAACCGAAATATACTACACCCAGCTTGACTCCCTACACTACCCAAATACTGCTGCACTACCCTAAACCCTAAAATACGACCCCTACACGACCCAAACACCACTGCACTACCCTAAACCCTAAAACACTACCCCCTACACTACACAAACCCCACTGACTACCCTAAACCCTAAAACACTACTGCAGCACTACCCCCAACACTACCCAAACACCACTGCATTATCCTAAACACTAAAACACTATCCCCAGGACAACCCCCTACACTACACAAACACCACTGCACTACCCTAAACCTTAAAACACCACCCCCAGCATGACCCCTACACTACCCAAACACCACTGCACTACCCTACACCCTAAAACACTAACCCCACCATGACTCCCTACACTACCCAAACACCACTGCCCTATACTAAACCATAAATCTTCCCCCAGCATGACCTCCCACACTACACAAACACCACTGCACTGCCCTAAATCCTAAAACACTAACCCCCAGCACAAACCCCTACACTACCCAAACACCACTGCACTACCCTAAACACTAAAACACTACCCCCAGCACAACTCCCTACACTACACAAACACTACTGCACTACCCTAAACCCTTAAACACTACCCCCTACACTACACAAACACCACTGCAATACCCTCATCCCTAAAACACTACCCCCAGCACAACTCCCTACACTACACAACACAAACACCACTGCTCTACTCTAGACCCTAAAACACCACGCCCAGCACGACTCCCTACACTACCCAAACACCACTTCACAATACTAAACCCTAAATCTACCCCCAGCATGACCTCACACACTACACAAACACCACTGCACTACCCTGAACTGTAAAACACTACCCCCAGCACGACCCCCTACACTACACAAACACCACTGCACTACCCTAAACCCTAAAAACTACCCCAAGCACAACCCCCTACACAACACAAACACCACTGCACTACCCTAATCCCTAAAACACTACCCCCAGCACAACTCCCTACACTACACAAAAACCACTGCTCTCCCCTAGACCCTAAAACACTACCCCCAGCATGACTCCCTACACTACCCAAACACCACTTCACAACACTAAACCCTAAATCTACCCCCAGCATGACCTCCCACACTACACAAACACCACTGCACTACCGTAAACCCTAAAACACTAACCCCAGCACGAAACCCTACACTACCCAAACACCACTGCACTACCCTAAACCCTAAAATACTAACCCCAGCATGACCCCCTACACTACCCAAACACCACTGCACTACCCTAAATCCCAAAACACTACCACCTACACTACACAAAGACCACTTCACTACCCTAAACCCTAAAACACTACCCCCAGCATGACCCCCTACACTACACAAACACCACTGCACTACCCTAAACCCTAAAACACTACTCCCAGTACGACACCCTACACTAGCCAAACATCACTTCACAACACTAAACCCTAAATCTACCCACAGCATGACCTCCCACACTACACAAACACCACTGCACTACCGTAAACCCTAAAACACTACCACCAGCACAACTCCCTACACTACTCAAACCCCACTGCACTACCCTAAACCCTAAATCTACCCCCAGCACAACCCCCTAGACTACAAATACACCACTGCACTAACCTAAACCCTAAAACACTACCCCCAGCACGACCCCCTACACCACACAAACACTGCTGCACTACCCTAAACCATAAATCTACCCCTGCATGACCCCCTACACTACACAAACACCACTGCACTATCCTAATCCCTAAAACACTACTCCAAGCATGACCCCCTATACTACACAAACACCACTGTACTACCCTAAACCCTAAAACACTACCCCAGCACGACCCCCTTCACTACCCAAACACTACTGCAATACACTAAACCCAAAAACACTTCCCCCAGCACGACACCCTTCACTAAACAAACACCACTGCACTACCCTAAACCCTAAAACACTACCCCCAGCAAGACCCCCTACACTACACAAACACCACTGCACTACCCTAAACCCTTAAATACTACCCCCTACACTACACAAACACCACTGCACTACCCCAAAACCCTAAAGCACTACCCCCAGCACGACCCCCTACCCTACACAAACACCACTGCACTACCCTAAACCCTAAAACACTACCCCAGCGCTACACCCTACACTACCCAAACACCACTGCACTACCCTGAACTGTAAAACACTACCCCCAGCACGACCCCCTACACTACACATACACCACTGCACTACCCTAAACCCTAAAACACTACCCCAGCACAACTCCCTACACTACACAAGAAAAACACAACTGCTCTACTCTAGACCCTAAAACACCACCCCCAGCACGACTCCCTACACTACCCAAACACCACTTCACAACACTAAACCCTAAATCTACCCCCAGCATGACCTTCCCACACTACACAAACACATCTGCAGTACCCTGAACTGTAAAACACTACCCCCAGCACGACCCCCTACACTACACATACTCCACTGCACTACCCTAAACCCTAAAAACTACCCCAAGCACAAACCCTACACAACACAAACACCACTGCACTACCCTAATCCCTAAAACACTACCCCCAGCACAACTCCCTACATTACACAAACACCACTGCTCTCCCCTAGACCCTAAAACACTACCCTAGCACGACCCCCTACACTACACAAACACTACGGCACTACCATAAACCCTAAACCACTACCCCCTACACTACACAAACACCACTGCACTACCCTAAACCCTAAAACATGATTGCCAGCACGACCCCCTACACTACACAAACACCACTGCACTACCCTAAACCCTAAAACACTACCCCCTACACTACACAAACACCAATACACTACCCTAAACCCTAAAACACTATCCCCAGCATGACCCCCTACACTACCCAAACACCACTTCACAACACTAAACCCTAAATCTACCCCCAGCATGACCTCCCACACTACACAAACACCACTGCACTACCGTTAACCCTAAAACACGAACCCCAGCACGAAACCCTACACTACCCAAACACCACTGCACTACCCTAAACCCTAAAACACTAACCCCAGCATGACCCCCTACACTACCCAAACACCACTGCACTACCCTAAATCCCAAAACAATACCCCCTACACTACACAAAGACCACTGCACTACGCTAAACCTTAAAACACTACCCCCAGCATGACCCCCTACACTACACAAACACCACTGCATTACCCTAAACCCTAAAACACTACTCCCAGCACGACACCCTACACTAGCCAAACATATGTGCACTACCCTAAACCCTAAAACACTACCAGCAGCACAACTCCCTGCACTGCTCAAACACCACTGCACTACCCTAAACCCTAAAACTACCCCCAGCACAACCCCCTAGACTACAAAAACACCACTGCACTAACCTAAACCCTAAAACACAACCCCCACCACAACCCCTTTCACTACACAAACACCACTGCACTGCCTTAAACCCTAAAACACTACCCCCAGCACAACCCCCTATACTACACAAACTCTACTGCACTACCCTAAACCCTAAATCTACCCCCAGCATGACCCCCTTCACTACACAAACACCACTGCACTATCCTAAACCCTAAAACACTACTCCAAGCATGACCCCCTACACTACACAAACACCACTGTACTACCCTAAACCCTAAAACACTACCCCTAGCACGACACCCTTCACTACCTAAAGACAACTGCACTACCCTAAACCGAAATATACTACACCCAGCTTGACCCCCTACACTACCCAAACACCGCTGCACTACCCTAAACCCTAAAATACGACCCCTACACGACCCAAACACCACTGCACTACTCTAAACCCTAAAACACTAACCCCTACACTACACAAACACCACTGACTACCCTAACCCCTAAAACACTACTGCAGCACTACCCCCAACACTACCCAAACACCACTGCACTATCCTAAACACTAAAATACTACCCCCAGGACAACCCCCTACACTACACAAACACCACTGTACTACACTAAACCATAAATCTTCCCCCAGCATGACCTCCCACACTACACAAACACCACTGCACTACCCTAAATCCTAAAACACTAACCCTAGCACAAACCCCTACACTACCCAAACACCACTGCCCTACCCTAAACACTAAAACACTACCCCAGCACAACTCCCTACACTACACAAACACCACTGCACTACCCTAAACCCTTAAACACTACCCCCTACACTACACAAACACCACTGCACTACCCTCATCCCTAAAACACTACCCCCAGCACAACTCCCTACACTACACAACACAAACACCACTGCTCTACTCTAGACCCTAAAACACCACGCCCAGCACGACTCCCTACACTACCCAAACACCACTTCACAATACTAAACCCTAAATCTACCCCCAGCATGACCTCCCATACTACACAAACACCACTGCACTACCCTGAACTGTAAAACACTACCCCCAGCATGACCCACTACACTACACAAACACCACTGCACTACCCTAAACCCTAAAAACTACCCCAAGCACAACCCCCTACACAACACAAACACCACTGCACTACCCTAATCCCTAAAACACTACCCCAGCACAACTCCCTACACTACACAAACACCACTGCTCTCCCCTAGACCCTAAAACACTACCCCCAGCATGACTCCCTACACTACCCAAACACCACTTCACAACACTAAACCCTAAATCTACCCCCAGCATGACCTCCCACACTACACAAACACCACTGCACTACCGTAAACCCTAAAACACTAACCCCAGCATGACCCCCTACACTACCCAAACACCACTGCACTACCCTAAATCCCAAAACACTACCCCCTACACTACACAAAGACCACTGCACTACCCTAAACCCTAAAACACTACCCCCAGCATGACCCCCTTCACTACACAAACACCACTGCACTACCCTAAACCCTAAAACACTACTCCCAGCACGACACCCTACCCTAGCCAAACACCACTTCACAACACTAAACCCTAAATCTACCCCCACCATGACCTCCCACACTACACAAACACCACTGCACTATCGTAAACCCTAAAACACTACCACCAGCACAACTCCCTACACTACTCAAACCCCACTGCACTACCCTAAACCATAAATCTACCCCTAGCATGACCCCCTACACTACACAAACACCACTGCACTATCCTAATCCCTAAAACACTACTCCAAGCATGACCCCCTATACTACACAAACACCACTGTACTACCCTAAACCCTAAAACACTACCCCCAGCACGACCCCCTTCACTACCCAAACACTACTGCAATACACTAAACCCAAAAACACTTTCCCCAGCACGACCCCCTTCACTAAACCAACACCACTGCACTACCCTGAACCCTAAAACACTACCCCCAGCAAGACCCCCTACACTACACAAACACCACTGCACTACCCTAAACCCTTAAATACTACCCCCTTCACTACACAAACACCACTGCACTACCCTAAACCTTAAAACACTACCCCCAGCATGACCCTCTACACTACACAAACACCACTGCATTACCCTAAACCCTAAAACACTACTCCCGGCACGACAACCTACACTAGCCAAACATATGTGCACTACCCTAAACCCTTAAACACTACCAGCAGCATAACTCCCTACACTACTCAAACACCACTGCACTACCCTAAACCCTAAACCTACCCCCAGCACAACCCCCTAGACTACAAAAACACCACTGCACTAACCTAAACCCTAAAACACAACCCCCAGCACAACCCCTTTCACTTCACAAACACCACTGCACTGCCTTAAACCCTAAAACACTACCCCCAGCACGACCCCCTACACTACACAAACTCTACTGCACTACCCTAAACCCTAAATCTACCCCCAGCATGACCCCCTTCACTACACAAACACCACTGCACTATCCTAAACCCTAAAATACTACCCCCAGGACGACACCCTTCACTACCTAAAGACAACTGCACTACCCTAAACTGAAATATACTACACCCAGCTTGACCCCCTACACTACCCAAACACCGCTGCACTACCCTAAACCATAAAATACTACCCCCAGCACGACCCCTTACCCTACACAAACACCACTGCACTACCCTAAACCCTAAAACACTACCCCAGCGCTACCCCCTACACTACCCAAACACATCTGCACTACCCTGAACTGTAAAACACTACCCCCAGCACAACTCCTTACACTCCACAACAAAAACACCACTGCTCTACTCTAGACCCTAAAACACCACCCCAGCACGACTCCCTACACTACCCAAACACCACTTCACAACACTAAACCCTAAATCTACCCCCAGCATGACCTTCCCACACTACACAAACACCACTGCACTACCCTAAACCCTAAAAACTACCCCAAGCACAACCCCTACACAACACAAACAAAACTGCACTACCCTAATCCCTAAAACACTACCTCCAGCACAACTCCCTACACTACACAAACACCACTGCTCTCCCCTAGACCCTAAAACACTACCCCCAGCATGACTCCCTACACTACCCAAACACCACTTCACAACACTAAACCCTAAATCTACCCCCAGCATGACCTCCCACACTACACAAACACCACTGCACTACCGTTAACCCTAAAACACTAACCCCAGCACGAAACCCTACTCTACCCAAACACCACTGCACTACCCTAAACCTTAAAACACTAACCCCAGCATGACCCCCTACACTACCCAAACACCACTGCACTACCCTAAATCCCAAAACACTACCCCCTACACTACACAAAGACCACTGCACTACCTTAAACCTTAAAACACTACCCCCAGCATGACCCCCTACACTACACAAACACCACTGCATTACCCTAAACCCTAAAACACTACTCCCAGCACGACACCCTACACTAGCCAACCATATGTGCACTACCCTAAACCCTAAAACACTACCAGCAGCACAACTCCCTACACTACTCAAACACCACTGCACTACCCTAAACCCTAAACCTACCCCCAGCACAACCCCCTAGACTACAAAAACACCACTGCACTAACCTAAACTCTAAAACACAACCCCCAGCACAACCCCTTTCACTACACAAACACCACTGCACTGCCTTAAACCCTAAAACACTACCCCCAGCACGAACCCCTACACTACACAAACTCTACTGCACTACCCTAAACCCAAAATCTACCCCCAGCATGACCCCCTTCACTACACAAATACCACTGCACTATCCTAAACCCTAAAACACTACTCCAAGCATGACCCCCTACACTACACAAACACCACTGTACTACCCTAAACCCTAAAACACTACCCCCAGGACGACACCCTTCACTACCTAAAGACAACTGCACTACCCTAAACTGAAATATACTACACCCAGCTTGACCCCCTACACTACCCAAACACCGCTGCACTACCCTAAACCCTACAATACGACCCCTACACTACACAAACACCACAGCACTACCCTAAACCCTAAAACACTACCTCCAGCACGACCCCCTACAATACACAAACACCACTGACTACCCTAAACCCTAAAACACTACTGCAGCACTACCCCCAACACTACCCAAACACCACTGCACTATCCTAAACACTAAAACACTACCCCCAGGACAACCCCCTACACTACACAAACACCACTGCACTACCCTAAAACTTAAAACACCACCCCCAGCATGACCCCTACACTACCCAAACACCACTGCACTACACTAAACCATAAATCTTCCCCCAGCATGACCTCCCACACTACACAAACACCACTGCACTACCCTAAATCCTAAAACACTAACCCCAGCACAAACCCCTACACTACCCAAACACCACTGCACTACCCTAAACACTAAACCCAGCATGACCCCCTACACTACCCAAACACCACTGCATTACTCTATACCCTAAAACATGAACCCCCACACTACACACATACCACTGCACTACCCTAAACCCTAAAACATTACCCCCAGCATGACCCCCTATCCTACTCAAACACCACTGCACTAACGTAAACCCTAAAACAATACCCTCAGCATGACCCCGTACACTACCCAAACACCATTGCACTACCCTAAACCCTAAAACACTACTCCCAGCATGACCCCCTCATAACACAAACACCACTGCCCTACCCTAAACCCTAAATCTACCCCTGGCATGATCCCCTACACTACCCAAACACCTCTGCACTACTCTGAACCCTAAAACACTACCCCAGCACGACCCCCTACTCTACACCAGCACCACTGCACTCCACTAAACCCTTAAACACTACTCCAAGCACGACACCCTACACTACCCAAACATAAGTGCACTACCCTAAACCCTAAAACACTACCACCAGCACAACTCCCTACACTACTCAAACACCATTGCACTACCCTAAACCTTAATCTACCCCCAAGCACAACCCCCTAGACTACAAAAACACCACTGCACTAACCTAAACACTAAAACACTACCCCTAGCACAACCCCCTACACTACACAAACACAACTGCACTACCCTAATCCCTAAAACACTACTCCAAGCATGACCCCCTATACTACACAAACACTACTGTACTATCGCTAAACCCTAAAAAACTACCCCCAGCACGACCTCCTTCACTACCCAAACACTACTGCAATACACTAAACCCAAAAACACTTCCCCATGCACGACCCCCTTCACTACCCAAACAACACTGCACTACCCTAAACCCTAAAACACCAAACCCAACACTACACGAACACCACTGCACTACCCTAAACCCTAAAACACCTCCCCCAGCAAGACCCCCTACACTACACAAACACCACTGCACTACCCTAAACCCTTAAACACTACCCCCTACACTACACAAACACACCTACACTACCCTAAACCCTAAAACACTACCCCCAGCACGACCCCCTACAATACACAAACACCACTGCACTACCCTAAACCCTAAAACACTACCCCAGCTCTACCCCCTACACTACCCATACACCACTGTACTACCCTAAACCCTAAAACACTACCCCCAGCATGACCCCCTTCACTACCCAAACACAACTGCACTACACTAAACCCAAAAACACTACCCCCAGCACGAACCCCTTCACTTCCCAAACACCACTGCACTACCCTAAAAACCCTAAAACACGACCCCCTACACTACACAAACACCACTGCACTACCCTAAACCCTAAAACACTACGCCCAGCATGACCCCCTACACTACACAAACACCACTGCCCTACCCTAAACCCTACATCTACCCCCGGCATGATCCCCTACACTACCCAAATATCTCTGCACTACTCTGAACCCTAAAACACTACCCCCAGCACGACCCCCTACACAACACCAGCACCACTGCACTAACCTAAACACTAAAACACTACCCCCAGCACGACCCCCTACACTACACAAACACTACTGCACTACCCTAAACCATAAATCTACCCCCAGCATGACCCCCTATACTACACAAACACCACTGCACTATCCTAATCCCTAAAACACTACTCCAAGCATGACCCCCTATACTACACAAACACCACTGTACTATCGCTAAACCCTAAAAAACTACCCCCAGCACGACCTCCTTCACTACCCAAACACTACTGCAATACACTAAACCCAAAAACACTTCCCCATGCACGACCCCCTTCACTACCCAAACAACACTGCACTACCCTAAACCCTAAAACACCAACCCCAACACTACACGAACACCACTGCACTACCCTAAACCCTAAAACACCTTCCCCAGCAAGACCCCCTACACTACACAAACACCACTGCACTACCCTAAACCCTTAAACACTACCCCCTACACTACACAAACACACCTGCACTACCCTAAACCCTAAAACACTACCCCAGCACGACCCCCTACAATACACAAACACCACTGCACTACCCTAAACCCTAAAACACTACCCCAGCTCTACCCCCTACACTACCCATACACCACTGTACTACCCTAAACCCTAAAACACTACCCCCAGCATGACCCCCTTCACTACCCAAACACAACTGCACTACACTAAACCCAAAAACACTACCCCCAGCACGAACCCCTTCACTTCCTTCACTACGCCAAGCATGACCCCCTACACTACACAAACACCACTGTACTACCCTAAACCCTAAAACACTACCCTCAGCATGACCCCGTACACTACCCAAACACCATTGCACTACCCTAAACCCTAAAACACTACCCCCAGCATGACCCCCTCACAACACAAACACCACTGCCCTACCCTAAACCCTACATCTACCCCCGGCATGATCCCCTACACTACCCAAATATCTCTGCACTACTCTGAACCCTAAAACACTACCCCCAGCACGACCCCCTACACAACACCAGCACCACTGCACTAACCTAAACACTAAAACACTACCCCCAGCACGACCCCCTACACTACACAAACCCTACTGCACTACCCTAAACCATAAATCTACCCCCAGCATGACCCCCTACACTACATAAACACCACTGCACTATCCTAATCCCTAAAACACTACTCCAAGCATGACCCCCTATACTTCACAAACACCACTGTACTACCCTAAACCCTAAAAAACTACCCCAGCACGACCTCCTTCACTACCCAAACACTACTGCAATACACTAAACCCAAAAACACTTCCCACAGCACGACCCCCTTCACTACACAAACACCACCGCACTACCCTAAAACACTACGCCCAGCATGACCCCCTACCCTACACAAACACCACTGCACTACTCTAAACCCTAAAACACTACCCCAGCACTACCCCCTACACTACCCAAACACCACTGCACTACTCTGAACCCTAAAACACTACCCTCAGCACGACCCCCTACACTACACAAACACCACTGCACTACCCTAATCCCTAAAACACTACTCCAAACATGACCCCCTATACTACACAAACACCACTGTATTACCCTAAACCCAAAAACACTTCCCCCAGCACGACCCCCTTCACTACCCAAACACCACTGCACTACCCTAAACCCTAAAACACGACCCCCTACACTACACAAACACCATTGCACTACCCTAAACCCTTAAAGACTACCCCCTACACTACACAAACACCACTGTTCTAACGTAAACCCTAAAACACTACCCTCAGCATGACCCCATACACTAGCCAAACACCATTGCACTACCCTAAACACTAAAACACTACCCTCAGCATGACCCCTTCACAACACAAACACCACTGCCCTACCCTAAAGCCTAAATCTACCCCCGGCATGATCCCCTACACTACCCAAACACCTCTGCACTACTCTGAACCCTAAAACACTACCCCCAGCACGACCCCTACACTACACCAGCACCACTGCACTACACTAAACCCTAAAACACTACTCCACGCACGACACCCTACACTACCCAAACATAAGTGCACTACCCTAAACCATAAAACACTACCACCAGCACAACTCCCTACACTACTCAAACACCATTGCACTACCCTAAACCTTAATTTACCCCCAGCACAACCCCCAAGACTACAAAAAAACCACTGCACTAACCTAAACACTAAAACACTACCCCCAGCACGACCCCCTACACTACACAAACACTACTGCACTACCCTTAGCCATAAATCTACCCCCAGCATGACCCCCTACACTACACAAACACCACTGCACTATCCTAATCCCTAAAACACTACTCCAAGCATGACCCCCTATACTACACAAACACCACTGTACTACCCTAAACCCTAAAAAACTACCCCAGCACGACCTCCTTCACTACCCAAACACTACTGCAATACACTAAACCCAAAAACATTTCCCCCAGCACGACCCCCTTCACTACCCAAACACCACTGCACTACCCTAAACCCTAAAACACCAACCCCTACACTACACAAACACCACTGCACTAACCTAAACCCTGAAACACCTCCCGCAGCAAGACCCCCTATACTACACAAACACCACTGCACTACCCTAAACCCTTAAACACTACCCCCTACACTACAGAAACACCACTGCACTACCCTAAACACTAAAACACTACCCCAGCTCTACCCCCTACACTACCCATACACCACTGTACTACCCTAAACCCTAAAACACTACCCCCAGCATGACCCCCTTCACTACCCAAACACCACTGCACTACCCTAAACTATAAAAAAACCTCCCCCAGCAAGACCCCCTATACTACACAAACACCACTGCACTACCCTAAACCCTAAAACACGACCCCCTACACTACACAAACACCACTGCACTACCCTAAACCCTAAAACACTACCCCAGCATGACCCCCTACACTACACAAACACCACTGCACTACACTAAACCCAAAAACACTACCCCCAGCACGACACCCTTCACTACCCAAACACCACTGTACTACCTTATACCCTAAAACACGACCCCCTACACTACACAAACACCATTGCACTACCCTAAACCCTTAAACACTACCCCCTACACTACACAAACACCACTGCACTAACGTAAACCCTAAAACACTACCCTCAGCATGACCCCGTACACTACCCAAACACAATTGCACTACCCTAAACCCTAAAACACTACCCCCAGCATGACCCCCTCACAACACAAACACCACTGCCCTACCCTAAACCCTATATCTACCCCCAGCATGATCCCCTACACTACCCAAACACCTCTGCACTACTCTGAACCCTAAAACACTACCCCCAGCCCGACCCCCTTCACTACCCAAACACCACTGTACTACCCTAAACCCTAAAACACCAACCCCTACACTACACAAACACCACTGCACTACCCTAAATCCTAAAAGACCTCCCCCAGCAAGACCCCCTATACTACACAAACACCACTGCACTACCCTAAACCCTAATACACTACCCCCAGCACAACCCCTACAATACACAAACACTACTGCACTACCCTAAACCCTAAAACACTACCCCAGCTCTATCCCCTACACTACCCATACACCACTGTCCTACCCTAAACCCGAAAACACTACCCCGACCATGACCACTTCACTACCCAAACACCACTGCACTACCCTAAACCCTAAAACAAGACCCCCTACACTACACAAACACCACTGCACTACCCTAAACCCTAAAACACTACCCCCAGCATGACCCCCTACACTACACAAACACCACAGTACTACCCTAAACCCTAAAACACTACCCCCAGCACGACCCCCTTCACCACCCAAACACAACTGCACTACACTAAACCCCAAAACACTACCCCCAGCACGACACCCTTCACTACCCAAACACCACTGTACTACCTTAAACCCTAAAACATGACCCCCTACACTACACAAATACCATTGCACTACCCTAAACCCTAAAACACCTCCCCCAGAAAGACCCCCTACACTACCCAAACACCATTGCACTACCCTAAACCCTTAAACACTACCCCCTACACTACACAAACACCACTCCGCTACCCTAAACCCTAATACACTACCCCCAGCACGACCCCCTACAATACACAAACACCACTGCATTACCCTAAAGCCTAAAACACTACCCCAGCTCTACCCCCTGCACTACCCATACGCCACTGTACTACCCTAAACCCTAAAACACTACCCCCAGCATAACCCCCTTCACTACCCAAACACAACTGCACTACACTAAACCCAAAAATACTACCCCCAGCACGAACCCCTTCACTTCCCAAACACCACTGCACTACCCTAAACCCTAAAACACGACCCCCTACACTACACAAACACCACTGCACTACCCTAAACCCTAAAACACTACCCCCAGCATGACCCCCTACACTACACAAACACCACTGTACTACCCTAATCCCTAAAACACTACCCCCAGCACGACCCCCTTCACTACCCAAACACAACTGCACTACACTAAACCCAAAAACACTACCCCCAGCTCGACACCCTTCACTACCCAAACACCACTGCACTACACTAAACCCAAAAACACTACCCCGACCATGACCACTTCACTACCCAAACACCACTGCACTACCCTAAACCCTAAAACACGACCCCCTACACTACACAAACACCACTGCACTACCCTAAACCCTAAAACACTACCCCCACCATGACCCCCTACACTACACAAACACCACAGTACTACCCTAAACCCTAAAACACTACCCCCAGCACGACCCCCTTCACCACCCAAACACAACTGCACTACACTAAACCCAAAAACACTACCCCCAGCACGACACCCTTCACTACCCAAACACCACTGTACTACCTTAAACCCTAAAACATGACACCCTACACTACACAAACACCATTGCACTACCCTAAACCCTAAAACACCTCCCCCAGAAAGACCCCCTTCACTACCCAAACACCATTGCACTACCCTAAACCCTTAAACACTACCCCCTACACTACACAAACACCACTCCACTACCCTAAACCCTAATACACTACCCCCAGCACGACCCCCTACAATACACAAACACCACTGCATTACCCTAAAGCCTAAAACACTACCCCAGCTCTACCCCCTGCACTACCCATACGCCACTGTACTACCCTAAACCCTAAAACACTACCCCCAGCATAACCCCCTTCACTACCCAAACACAACTGCACTACACTAAACCCAAAAATACTACCCCCAGCACGAACCCCTTCACTTCCCAAACACCACTGCACTACCCTAAACCCTAAAACACGACCCCCTACACTACACAAACACCACTGCACTACCCTAAACCCTAAAACACTACCCCCAGCATGACCCCCTACACTACACAAACACCACTGTACTACCCTAATCCCTAAAACACTACCCCCAGCACGACCCCCTTCACTACCCAAACACAACTGCACTACACTAAACCCAAAAACACTACCCCCAGCTCGACACCCTTCACTACCCAAACACCACTGTACTACCTTAAACCCTAAAACACGACCCCCTACACTATACAAACACCATTGCACTACCCTAAACCCTTAAACACTACCCCCTACACTACACAAACACCACTGCACTACCCCAAAACACTACGCCCAGCATGACCCCCACAAACACCAATGCACTACTCTAAACCCTAAAACACTACCCCAGCACTACCCCCTACACTACCCATACACCACTGCACTACCCTGAACCCTAAAACACTACCCTCAGCACGACCCCCTACACTACACAAACACCACTGCACTACCCTAAACCCTAAAAAACAACCCCCAGCACGACCTCCTTCACTACCCAAACACTGCTGCAATACACTAAACCCAAAAATACTTCCCCCAGCACGACCCCCTTCACTACCCAAACACCACTGCACTACCCTAAACCCAAAAACACCAACCCCTACACTACACAAACACCACTGCACTACCCTAAACCCTAATACACTACCCCCAGCATGACCCCCTACAATACACAAACACCACTGCACTACCCTAAACCCTAAAACACGACCCCCTACACTACACAAACACCACTGTACTACCCTAATCCCTAAAAAACTACCCCCAGCAGGACCCCCTTCACTACCCAAACACAACTGCACTACACTAAACTCAAAAACACTACCCCCAGCATGTCACCCTTCACTACCCAAACACCACTGTACTACCTTAAACCCTAAAACACGACCCCCTACACTACTCAAACACCATTGCACTACCCTAAACCCTTAAACACTACCCCCTACACTACACAAACACCACTGCACTACCCTAAAACACTACGCCCAGCATGACCCCCTACCCTACACTAACACCACTGCACTACTCTAAACCCTAAAACACTACCCCAGCACTACCCCCTACACTACCCAAACACCACTGCACTACCCTGAACCCTAGAACACTACCCCCAGCACGACACCCTTCACTACCCAAACACCACTGCACTACCCTAAACCCTAAAACACCTCCCCCAGCAAGACCCCCTATACTACGCAAACACCACTGCACTACCCTAAACCCTTAAACACTACCCCCTACACTACACAAACACCACTGCACTACCCTAAACCCTAATACACTACCCCCAGCACGACCCCCTACAATACACAAACACCACTGCACTACCCTAAACCCTAAAACACTACCCCAGCTCTACCCCCTACACGACCCATACACCACTGCACTACCCTAAACCCTAAAACACTACCCCCAGCATGACCCCCTTCACTACCCAAACACAACTGCACTACACTAAACCCAAAAACACTACCCCCAGCACGAACCCCTTCACTTCCCAAACACCACTGCACTGCCCTAAACCCTAAAACACGACCCCCTACACTACACAAACACCACTGCACTACCCTAAGCCCTAAAAAACTACCCCCAGCATGACCCCCTACACTACACAAACACCACTGTACTACCCTAAACCCAAAAACACTACCCCCAGCACGACACCTTTCACTACCCAAACACCACTGTACTACCTTAAACCCTAAAACACTACCCCCTACACTACACAAACACCACTGCACTACTCTGAACCCTAAAACACTACCCCCAGCACGACCCCCTACACTACACCAGCACCACTGCACTACACTAAACCCTAAAACACTACTCCAAGCACGACACCCTACACTACCCAAACATAAGTGCACTACCCTAAACCCTAAAACACTACCACCAGCAAACCTCCCTACACTACTCAAACACCATTGCACTACCCTAAATCTTAATCTACCCCCAGCACAACCCCCTAGACCACAAAAACACCACTGCACTAACCTCAACACTAAAACACTACCCCCAGCACGACCCCCTACATACACAAACACTACTGCACTACCCTAAACCATACATCTACCCCCAGCATGACCCCCTACACTACACAAACACCACTGCACTATCCTAATCCCTAAAACACTACTCCAAACATGACCCCCTATGCTACACAAACACCACTGTATTACCCTAAACCCTAAAAAACTACCCCCAGCACAACCTCCATTACTACCCAAACACTACTGCAATACACTAAACCCAAAAACACTTCCCCCAGCACGACCCCCTTCACTACCCAAACACCACTGCACTACGCTAAACCCTAAAACACGACCCCCTACACTACACAAACACCATTGCACTACCCTAAACCCTTAAACACTACGCCCTACACTACACAAACACCACTGTTCTAACGTAAACCCTAAAACACTACCCTCAGCATGACCCCATACACTAGCCAAACACCATTGCATTACCCTAAACCCTAAATCACTACCCTCAGCATGACCCCCTCACAACACAAACACCACTGCCCTACCCTAAAGCCTAAATCTACCCCCGGCATGATCCCCTACACTACCCAAACACCTCTGCACTACTCTGAACCCTAAAACACTACCCCCAGCACGACCCCTACACTACACCAGCACCACTGCACTACACTAAACCCTAAAACACTAATCCACGCACGACACCCTACACTACCCAAACATAAGTGCACTACCCTAAACCATAAAACACTACCACCAGCACAACTCCCTACACTACTCAAACACCATTGCACTACCCTAAACCTTAATTTACCCCCAGCACAACCCCCAAGACTACAAAAAAACCACTGCACTAACCTAAACACTAAAACACTACCCCCCAGCACGACCCCCTACACTACACAAACACTACTGCACTACCCTTAGCCATAAATCTACCCCCAGAATGACCCCCTACACTACACAAACACCACTGCACTATCCTAATCCCTAAAACACTACTCCAAGCATGACCCCCTATACTACACAAACACCACTGTACTACCCTAAACCCTAAAAAACGACCCCAGCACGACCTCCTTCACCACCCAAACACTACTGCAATACACTAAACCCAAAAACACTTCCCCCAGCACGACCCCCTTCACTACCCAAACACCACTGCACTACCCTAAACCCTAAAACACCAACCCCTACACTACACAAACACCACTGCACTAACCTAAACCCTGAAGCACCTCCCGCAGCAAGACCCCCTATACTACACAAACACCACTGCACTACCCTAAACCCTTAAACACTACCCCCAGCATGACCCCCTTCACTACCCAAACACCACTGCACTACCCTAAACCCTAAAACACCTCCCCCAGCAAGACCCCCTATACTACACAAACACCACTGCACTACCCTAAACCCTAAAACACTACCCCAGCATGACCCCCTACACTACACAAACACCACTGCACTACACTAAACCCAAAAACACTACCCCCAGCACGACACCCTTCACTACCCAAACACCACTGTACTACCTTATACCCTAAAACACGACCCCCTACACTACACAAACACCATTGCACTACCCTAAACCCTTAAACACTACCCCCTACACTACACAAACACCACTGCACTAACGTAAACCCTAAAACACTACCCTGAGCATGACCCCGTACACTACCCAAACACCATTGCACTGCCCTAAACCCTAAAACACTACCCCCAGCATGACCCCCTCACAACACAAACACCACTGCCCTACCCTAAACACTATATCTACCCCCAGCATGATCCCCTACACTACCCAAACACCTCTGCACTACTCTGAACCCTAAAACACTACCCCCAGCCCGACCCCCTTCACTACCCAAACACCACTGCACTACCCTAAACCCTAAAACACCAACCCCTACACTACACAAACACCACTGCACTACCCTAAATCCTAAAAGACCTCCCCCAGCAAGACCCCCTATACTACACAAACACCACTGCACTACCCTAAACCCTTAAACACTACCCCCTACACTACACAAACACCACTGCACTACCCTAAACCCTAATACACTACCCCCAGCACAACCCCTACAATACACAAACACTACTGCACTACCCTAAACCCTAAAACACTACCCCAGCTCTACCCCCTACACTACCCATACACCACTGTCCTACCCTAAACCCTAAAACACTACCCCGACCATGACCACTTCACTACCCAAACACCACTGCACTACCCTAAACCCTAAAACACGACCCCCTACACTACACAAACACCACTGCACTACCCTAAACCCTAAAACACTACCCCCAGCATGACCCCCTACACTACACAAACACCACAGTACTACCCTAAACCCTAAAACACTACCCCCAGCACGACCCCCTTCACCACCCAAACACAACTGCACTACACTAAACCCTAAAACACTACCCCCAGCACGACACCCTTCACTACCCAAACACCACTGTACTACCTTAAACCCTAAAACACGACCCCCTACACTACACAAACACCATTGCACTACCCTAAACCCTAAAACACCTCCCCCAGAAAGACCCCCTACACTACCCAAACACCATTGCACTACCCTAAACCCTTAACACTACCCCCTACACTACACAAACACCACTCCACTACCCTAAACCCTAATATAATACCCCCAGCATGACCCCCTACAATACACAAACACAACTGCATTACCCTAAAGCCTAAAACACTACCCCAGCTCTACCCCCTGCACTACCCATACACCACTATACTACCCTAAACCCTAAAACACTACCCCCAGCATAACCCCCTTCACTACCCAAACACAACTGCACTACACTAAACCCAAAAACACTACCCCCAGCACGAACCCCTTCACTTCCCAAACACCACTGCACTACCCTAAACCCTAAAACACGACCCCCTACACTACACAAACACCACTGCACTACCCTAAACCCTAAAACACTACCCCCAGCATGACCCCCTACACTACACAAACACCACTGTACTACCCTAATCCCTAAAACACTACCCCCAGCACGACCCCCTTCACTACCCAAACACAACTGCACTACACTAAACCCAAAAACACTACCCCAGCACGACACCCTTTACTACCCAAACACCACTGTACTACCTTAAACCCTAAAACACGACCCCCTACACTATACAAACACCATTGCACTACCCTAAACCCTAATACACTACCCCCAGCATGACCCCCTACACTACACAAACACCACCGCACTACCCTAAAACACTACGCCCAGCATGACCCCCTACCCTACACAAACACCACTGCACTACTCTAAACCCTAAAACACTACCCCAGCACTACCCCCTACACTACCCAAACACCACTGCACTACCCTGAACCCTAAAACACTACCCTCAGCACGACCCCCTACACAACACAAACACCACTGCACTACCCTAAACCCTAAAAAACTACCCCCAGCACGACCTCCTTCACTACCCAAACACTGCTGCAATACACTAAACCCAAAAACACTTCCCCCAGCACGACCCTCTTCACTACCCAAACACCACTGCACTACCCTAAACCCAAAAACACCAACCCCTACACTACACAAACACCACTGCACTACCCTAAACCCTAATACACTACCCCCAGCATGACCCCCTACAATACACAAACACCACTGCACTACCCTAAACCCTAAAACACTACCCCAGCTCTACCCCCTACACTACCCATACACCATTGTACTACCCTAAACCCTAAAACACTACCCCCAGCATGACCCACTTCACTACCAAACACAACTGCACTACACTAAACCCAAAATCACTACCCCCAGCACGAACCCCTTCACTTCCCAAACACCACTGCACTACCCTAAACCCTAAAACACGACCCCCTACACTACACAAACACCACTGTGCTACCCTAAACCCTAAAACACTACCCCCAGCATGACCCCCTACACTACACAAACACTACTGTACTACCCTAATCCCTAAAAAACTACCCCCAGCAGGACCCCCTTCACTACCCAAACACAACTGCACTACACTAAACTCAAAAACACTACCCCCAGCATGACACCCTTCACTACCCAAACACCACTGTACTACCTTAAACCCTAAAACACGACCCCCTACACTACACAAACACCATTGCACTACCCTAAACCCTTACACACTACCCCCTACACTACACAAACACCACTGCACTACCCTAAAACACTACGCCCAGCATGACCCCCTACCCTACACAAACACCACTGCACTACTCTAAACCCTAAAACACTACCCCAGCACTACCCCCTACACTACCCAAACACCACTGCACTACCCTGAACCCTAAAACACTACCCCCAGCACGACACCCTTCACTACCCAAACACCACTGTACTACCTTAAACCCTAAAACACGACCCCCTACACTACACAAACACCATTGCACTACCCTAAACCCTAAAACACCTCCCCCAGAAAGACCCCCTACACTACACAAACACCACTGCACTACCCTAAACCCTTAAACACTACCCCCTACACTACACAAACACCACTCCACTACCCTAAACCCTAATACACTACCCCCAGCACGACCCCCTACAATACACAAACACCACTGCATTACCCTAAAGCCTAAAACACTACCCCAGCTCTACCCCCTGCACTACCCATACACCACTGTACTACCCTAAACCCTAAAACACTACCCCCAGCATAACCCCCTTCACTACCCAAACACAACTGCACTACACTAAACCCAAAAATACTACCCCCAGCACGACCCCCTTCACTTCCCAAACACCACTGCACTACCCTAAACCCTAAAACACGACCCCCTACACTACAAAAACACCACTGCACTATTCTAAACCCTAAAACACTACCCCCAGCATGACCCCCTACACTACACAAACACCACTGTACTACCCTAATCCCTAAAACACTACCCCCAGCACGACACCCTTCACTACCCAAACACCACTGCACTACACTAAACCCTAAAACACCTCCCCCAGCAAGACCCCCTATACTACACAAACACCACTGCACTACCCTAAACCCTTAAACACTACCCCCTACACTACACAAACACCACTGCACTACCCTAAACCCTAATACACTACCCGCAGCACGACCCCCTACAATACACAAACACCACTGCACTACCCTAAACCCTAAAACACTACCCCAGCTCTACCCCCTACACGACCCATACACCACTGCACTACCCTAAACCCTAAAACACTACCCCCAGCATGACCCCCTTCACTACCCAAACCCAACTGCACTACAATAAACCCAAAAACACTACCCCCAGCACGAACCCCTTCACTTCCCAAACACCACTGCACTGCCCTAAACCCTAAAACACGACCCCCTACACTACACAAACACCACTGCACTACCCTAAGCCCTAAAAAACTACCCCCAGCATGACCCCCTACACTACACAAACACCACTGTACTACCCTAAACCCAAAAACACTACCCCCAGCACGACACCTTTCACTACCCAAACACCACTGTACTACCTTAAACCCTAAAACACTACCCCTACACTACACAAACACCACTGCACTACTCTGAACCCTAAAACACTACGCCCAGCACGACCCCCTACACTACACCAGCACCACTGCACTACACTAAACCCTAAAACACTACTCCAAGCACGACACCCTACACTACCCAAACATAAGTGCACTACCCTAAACCCTAAAACACTACCACCAGCACAACTCCCAACACTACTAAAACACCATTGCACTACCCTAAATCTTAATCTACCCCCAGCACAACCCCCTAGACCACAAAAACACCACTGCACTAACCTAAACACTAAAACACTACCCCCAGCACGACCTCCTACACTACACAAACACTACTGCACTACCCTAAACCATGCATCTACCCCCAGCATGACCCCCTACACTACACAAACACCACTGCAGTATCCTAATCCCTAAAACACTACTCCAAACATGACCCCCTATACTACACAAACACAACTGTATTACCCTAAACCCTAAAAAACTACCCCCAGCACGACCTCCTTCACTACCCAAACACTACTGCAATACACTAAACCCAAAAACACTTCCCCCAGCACGACCCCCTTCACTACCCAAACACCACTGCACTACCCTAAACCCTAAAACACGACCCCCTACACTACACAAACACCCTTGCACTACCCTAAACCCTTAAACACTACCCCCTACACTACACAAACACCACTGTTCTAACGTAAACCCTAAAACACTACCCTCAGCATGACCCCATACACTAGCCAAACACCATTGCACTACCCTAAACCCTAAAACACTACCCTCAGCATGACCCCCTCACAACACAAACACCACTGCCCTACCCTAAAGCCTAAATCTACCCCCGGCATGATCCCCTACACTACCCAAACACCTCTGCACTACTCTGAACCCTAAAACACTACCCCCAGCACGACCCCTACACTACACCAGCACCACTGCACTACACTAAACCCTAAAACACTACTCCACGCACGACACCCTACACTACCCAAACATAAGTGCACTACCCTAAACCATAAAACACTACCACCAGCACAACTCCCTACACTACTCAAACACCATTGCACTACCCTAAACCTTATTTACCCCCAGCACAACCCCCAAGACTATAAAAAAAACACTGCACTAACCTAAACACTAAAACACTACCCCCAGCACGACCCCCTACACTACACAAACACTACTGCACTACCCTTAGCCATAAATCTACCCCCAGCATGACCCCCTTCACTACCCAAACACAACTGCACTACACTAAACCCAAAAACACTACCCCCAGCACGACACCCTTCACTACCCAAACACCACTGCACTACCCTAAACCCTAAAACACCTCCCCCAGCAAGATCCCCTATACTACACAAACACCACTGCACTATCCTAAACCCTTAAACACTACCCCCTACACTACACAAACACCACTGCACTACCCTAAACCCTAATACACTACCCCCAGCACGACCCCCTACAATACACAAACACCACTGCACTACCCTAAACCCTAAAACACTACCCCAGTTCTACCCCCTACACGACCCATACACCACTGCACTACCCTAAACCCTAAAACACTACCCCCAGCATGACCCCCTTCACTACCCAAACACAACTGCACTACACTAAACCCAAAAACACTACCCCCAGCACGAACCCCTTCACTTCCCAAACACCACTGCAGTGCCCTAAACCCTAAAACACGACCCCCTACACTACACAAACACCACTGCACTACCCTAAGCCCTAAAAAACTATCCCTAGCATGACCCCCTACACTACACAAACACCACTGTACTACCCTAAACCCAAAAACACTACCCCCAGCACGACACCTTTCACTACCCAAACACCACTGTACTACCTTAAACCCTAAAACACTACCCCCTACACTACACAAACACCACTGCACTACTCTGAACCCTAAAACACTACCCCCAGCACGACCCCCTACACTACACCAGCACCACTGCACTACACTAAACCCTAAAACACTACTCCAAGCACGACACCCTACACTACCCAAACATAAGTGCACTACCCTAAACCCTAAAACACTACCACCATCACAACTCCCTACACTACTCAAACACCATTGCACTACCCTAAATCTTAATCTACCCCCAGCACAACCCCCTAGACCACAAAAACACCACTGCACTAACCTAAACACTAAAACACTACCCCCAGCACGACCTCCTACACTACACAAACACTACTGCACTACCCTAAACCATACATCTACCCCCAGCATGACCCCCTACACTACACAAACACCACTGCAGTATCCTAATCCCTAAAACACTACTCCAAACATGACCCCCTATACTACACAAACACCACTGTATTACCCTAAACCCTAAAAAACTACCCCCAGCACGACCTCCTTCACTACCCAAACACTACTGCAATACACTAAACCCAAAAACAGTTCCCCCAGCACGACCGCCTTCACTACCCAAACACCACTGCACTACCCTAAACCCTAAAACAAGACCCCCTACTCTACACAAACACCCTTGCACTACCCTAAACCCTTAAACACTACCCCCTACACTACACAAACACCACTGTTCTAACGTAAACCCTAAAACACTACCCTCAGCATGACCCCATACACTAGCCAAACACCATTGCACTACCCTAAACCCTAAAACACTACCCTCAGCATGACCCCCTCACAACACAAACACCACTGCCCTACCCTAAAGCCTAAATCTACCCCCGGCATGATCCCCTACACTACCCAAACACCTCTGCACTACTCGGAACCCTAAAACACTACCCCCAGCACGACCCCTACACTACACCAGCACCACTGCACTACACTAAACCCTAAAACACTACTCCACGCACGACACCCTACACTACCCAAACATAAGTGCACTACCCTAAACCATAAAACACTACCACCAGCACAACTCCCTACACTACTCAAACACCATTGCACTACCCTAAACCTTAATTTACCCCCAGCACAACCCCCAAGACTACAAAAAAAACACTGCACTAACCTAAACACTAAAACACTACCCCCAGCACGACCCCCTACACTACACAAACACTACTGCACTACCCTTAGCCATAAATCTACCCCCAGCATGACCCCCTACACTACACAAACACCACTGCACTATCCTAATCCCTAAAACACTACTCCAAGCATGACCCCCTATACTACACAAACACCACTGTACTACCCTAAACCCTAAAAAACTACCCCAGCACGACCTCCTTCACTACCCAAACACTACTGCAATACACTAAACCCAAAAACACTTCCCCCAGCACGACCCCCTTCACTACCCAAACACAACTGCACTACCCTAAACCCTAAAACACCAACCCCTACACTACACAAACACCACTGCACTAACCTAAACCCTGAAACACCTCCCGCAGCAAGACCCCCTATACTACACAAACACCACTGCACTACCCTAAGCCCTTAAACACTACCCCCTACACTATAGAAACACCACTGCACTACCCTAAACCCTAAAACACTACCCCAGCTCTACCCCCTACACTACCCATACACCACTGTACTACCCTAAACCCTAAAACACTACCCCCAGCATGACCCCCTTCACTACCCAAACACCACTGCACTACCCTAAACCCTAAAACACCTCCCCCAGCAAGACCCCCTATACTACACAAACACCACTGCACTACCCTAAACCCTAAAACACACCCCCTACACTACACAAACACCACTGCACTACACTAAACCCTAAAACACCAACCCCTACACTACACAAACACCACTGCACTAACCTAAACCCTGAAACACCTCCCGCAGCAAGACCCCCTATACTACACAAACACTACTGCACTACCCTAAACCCTTAAACACTACCCCCTACACTATAGAAACACCACTGCACTACCCTAAACCATAAAACACTACCCCAGCTCTACCCCCTACACTACCCATACACCACTGTACTACCCTAAACCCTAAAACACTACCCCCAGCATGACCCCCTTCACTACCCAAACACCACTGCACTACCCTAAACCCTAAAACACCTCCCCCAGCAAGACCCCCTATACTACACAAACACCACTGCACTACCCTAAACCCTAAAACACGCCCCCTACACTACACAAACACCACTGCACTACCCTAAACCCTAAAACACTACCCCAGCATGACCCCCTACACTACACAAACACCACTGCACTACACTAAACCCAAAAACACTACCCCCAGCACGACACCCTTCACTACCCAAACACCACTGTACTAACTTATACCCTAAAACACGACCCCCTACACTACACAAACACCATTGCACTACCCTAAACCCTTAAACACTACCCCCTACACTACACAAACACCAGTGCACTAACGTAAACTCTAAAACACTACCCTCAGCATGACCCCGTACACTACCCAAACACCATTGCACTACCCTAAACCCTAAAACACTACCCCCAGCATGACCCCCTCACAACACAAACACCACTGCCCTACCCTAAACCCTATATCTACCCCCAGCATGATCCCCTACACTGCCCAAACACCTCTGCACTACTCTGAACCCTAAAACACTACCCCAGCCCGACCCCCTTCACTACCCAAACACCACTGCACTACCCTAAACCCTAAAACACCAACCCCTACACTACACAAACACCACTGCACTACCCTAAATCCTAAAAGACCTCCCCCAGCAAGACCCCCTATACTACACAAACACCACTGCACTACCCTAAACCCTTAAACACTACCCCCTACACTACACAAACACCACTGCACTACCCTAAACCCTAATACACTACCCCCAGCACAACCCCTACAATACACAAACACTACTGCACTACCCTAAACCCTAAAACACTACCCCAGCTCTACCCCCTACACTACCCATACACCACTGTCCAACCCTAAACCCTAAAACACTACCCCGACCATGACCACTTCACTACCCAAACACCACTGCACTACCCTAAACCCTAAAACATGACCCCCTACACTACACAAACACCACTGCACTACCCTAAACCCTACAACACTACCCCCAGCATGACCCCCTACACTACACAAACACCACAGTACTACCCTAAACCCTAAAACACTACCCCCAGCACGACCCCCCTCACCACCCAAACACAACTGCACTACACTAAACCCAAAAACACTACCCCCAGTACGACACCCTTCACTACCCAAACACCACTGTACTACCTTAAACCCTAAAACACGACCCCCTACACTACACAAACACCATTGCACTACCCTAAACCCTTAAACACTACCCCCTACACTACACAAACACCACTGCACTACCCTAAAACACTACACCCAGCATGACCCCCTACCCTACACAAACACCACTGCACTACTATAAACCCTAAAACACTACCCCAGCACTACCCCCTACACTACCCAAACACCACTGCACTACCCTGAACCCTAAAACACTACCCTCAGCACGACCCCCTACACTACACAAACACCACTGCACTACCCTAAACCCTAAGAAACTACCCCAGCACGACCCCCTTCACTACCCAAACACTGCTGCAATACACTAAACCCAAAAACACTTCCCCCAGCACGACCCCCTTCACTACCCAAACACCACTGCACTACCCTAAACCCCAAAACACCAACCCCTACACTACACAAACACCACTGCACTACCCTAAACCCTAATACACTACCCCCAGCATGACCCCCTACAATACACAAACACCACTGCACTACCCTAAACCCTAAAACACTACCCCAGCTCTACCCCCTACACTACCCATACACCATTGTACTACCCTAAACCCTAAAACACTACCCCCAGCATCACCCCCTTCACTACCAAACACAACTGCACTACACTAAACCCAAAAACACTACCCCCAGCACGAACCCCTTCACTTCCCAAACACCACTGCACTACCCTAAACCCTAAAACACGACCCCCTACACTACACAAACACCACTGCACTACCCTAAACCCTAAAACACTACCCCCAGCATGACCCCCTACACTACACAAACACCACTGTACTACCCTAATCCCTAAAAAACTACCCCCAGCAGGACCCCCTTCACTACCCAAACACAACTGCACTACACTAAACTCAAAAACACTACCCCCAGCATGACATCCTTCACTACCCAAACACCACTGTACTACCTTAAACCCTAAAACACGACCCCCTACACTACACAACACCATTGCACTACCCTAAACCCTTAAACACTACCCCCTACACTACACAAACACCACTGCACTACCCTAAAACACTACGCCCAGCATGACCCCCTACCCTACACAAACACCACTGCACTACCCTAAACCCTAAAACACGACCCCCTACACTACACAAACACCACTGCACTACCCTAAACCCTAAAACACTACCCCCAGCATGACCCCCTACACTACACAAACACCACTGAACTACCCTAATCCCTAAAAAACTACCCCCAGCAGGACCCCCCTCACCACCCAAACACAACTGCACTACACTAAACCCAAAAACACTACCCCCAGTACGACACCCTTCACTACCCAAACACCACTGTACTACCTTAAACCCTAAAACACGACCCCCTACACTACACAAACACCATTGCACTACTCTAAACCCTAAAACACCTCCCCCAGAAAGACCCCCTACACTACCCAAACACCATTGCACTACCCTAAACCCTTAAACACTACCCCCTACACTACACAAACACCACTCCACTACCCTAAACCCTAATACACTACCCCCAGCACGACCCCCTACAATACACAAACACCACTGCATTACCCTAAAGCCTAAAACACTACCCCAGCTCTACCCCCTGCACTACCCATACACCACTGTACTACCCTAAACCCTAAAACACTACCCCCAGCATAACCCCCTTCACTACCCAAACACAACTGCACTACACTAAACCCAAAAATACTACCCCCAGCACGAACCCCTTCACTTCCCAAACACCACTGCACTACCCTAAACCCTAAAACACGACCCCCTACACTACACAATCACCACTGCACTACCCTAAACCCTAAAACACTACCCCCAGCATGACCCCCTACACTACACAAACACCACTGTACTACCCTAATCCCTAAAACACTACCCCCAGCACGACCCCCTTCACTACCCAAACACCACTGTACTACCTTAAACCCTAAAACACGACCCCCTACACTATACAAACACCATTGCACTACCCTAAACCCTTAAACACTACCCCCTACACTACACAAACACCACTGCACTACCCTAAAACACTACGCCCAGCATGACCCCCTACCCTACACAAACACCACTGCACTACTCTAAACCCTAAAACACTACCCCAGCACTACCCCCTACACTACCCAAACACCACTGCACTACCCTGAACCCTAAAACACTACCCTCAGCACGACCCCCTACACTACACAAACACCACTGCACTACCCTAAACCCTAAAAAACTACCCCCAGCACGACCCCCTTCACTACCCAAACACTGCTGCAATACACTAAACCCAAAAACACTTCCCCCAGCACGACCCCCTTCACTACCCAAACACCACTGCACTACCCTAAACCCCAAAACACCAACCCCTACACTACACAAACACCACTGCACTACCCTAAACCCTAATACACTACCCCCAGCATGACCCCCTACAATACACACACACCACTGCACTACCCTAAACCCTAAAACACTACCCCAGCTCTACCCCCTACACTACCCATACACCATTGTACTACCCTAAACCCTAAAACACTACCCCCAGCATGACCCCCTTCACTACCAAACACAACTGCACTACACTAAACCCAAAAACACTACCCCAGCACGAACCCCTTCACTTCCCTAAACCCTAAAACACGACCCCCTACACTACACAAACACCACTGCACTACCCTAAACCCTAAAACACTACCCCCAGCATGACCCCCTACACTACACAAACACCACTGTACTACCCTAATCCCTAAAAAACTACCCCCAGCAGGACCCCCTTCACTACCCAAACACAACTGCACTACACTAAACTCAAAAACACTACCCCCAGCATGACACCCTTCACTACCCAAACACCACTGTACTACCTTAAACCCTAAAACACGACCCCCTACACTACACAACACCATTGCACTACCCTAAACCCTTAAACACTACCCCCTACACTACACAAACACCACTGCACTACCCTAAAACACTACGCCCAGCATGACCCCCTACCCTACACAAACACCACTGCACTACTCTAAACCCTAAAACACTACCCCAGCACTACCCCCTACACTACCCAAACACCACTGCACTACCCTGAACCCTAAAACACTACCCCCAGCCCGACACCCTTCACTACCCAAACACCACTGTACTACCTTAAACCCTAAAACACGACCCCCTACACTACACAAACACCATTGCACTACCCTAAACCCTAAAACACCTCCCCCAGAAAGACCCCCTACACTACACAAACACCACTGCACTACCCTAAACCCTAATACACTACCCCCAGCATGACCCCCTACACTACACAAACACCACTGTACTACCCTAATCCCTAAAACACTACCCCCAGCACGACCCCCTTCACTAACCAAACACCACTGTACTACCTTAAACCCTAAAACACGACCCCCTACACTATACAAACACCATTGCACTACCCTAAACCCTTAAACACTACCCCCTACACTACACAAACACCACTGCACTACCCTAAAACACTACGCCCAGCATGACCCCCTACCCTACACAAACACCACTGCACTACTCTAAACCCTAAAACACTACCCCAGCACTACCCCTACACTACCCAAACACCACTGCACTACCCTGAACCCTAAAACACTACCCTCAGCACCACCCCCTACACTACACAAACACCACTGCACTACCCTAAACCCTAAAAAACTACCCCCAGCACGACCCCCTTCACTACCCAAACACTGCTGCAATACACTAAACCCAAAAACACTTCCCCCAGCACGACCCCCTTCACTACCCAAACACCACTGCACTACCCTAAACCCCAAAACACCAACCCCTACACTACACAAACACCACTGCGCTACCCTAAACCCTAATACACTACCCCCAGCATGACCCCCTACAATACACAAACACCACTGCACTACCCTAAACCCTAAAACACTACCCCAGCTCTACCCCCTACACTACCCATACACCATTGTACTACCCTAAACCCTAAAACACTACCCCCAGCATGACCCCCTTCACTACCAAACACAACTGCACTACACTAAACCCAAAAACACTACCCCCAGCACGAACCCCTTTACTTCCCTAAACCCTAAAACACGACCCCCTACACTACACAAACACCACTGCACTACCCTAAACCCTAAAACACTACCCCCAGCATGACCCCCTACACTACACAAACACCACTGTACTACCCTAATCCCTAAAAAACTACCCCCAGCAGGACCCCCTTCACTACCCAAACACAACTGCACTACACTAAACTCAAAAACACTACCCCCAGCATGACACCCTTCACTACCCAAACACCACTGTACTACCTTAAACCCTAAAACACGACCCCCTACACTACACAACACCATTGCACTACCCTAAACCCTTAAACACTACCCCCTACACTACACAAACACCACTGCACTACCCTAAAACACTACGCCCAGCATGACCCCCTACCCTACACAAACACCACTGCACTACTCTAAACCCTAAAACACTACCCCAGCACTACCCCCTACACTACCCAAACACCACTGCACTACCCTGAACCCTAAAACACTACCCCCAGCCCGACACCCTTCACTACCCAAACACCACTGTACTACCTTAAACCCTAAAACACGACCCCCTACACTACACAAACACCATTGCACTACCCTAAACCCTAAAACACCTCCCCCAGAAAGACCCCCTACACTACACAAACACCACTGCACTACCCTAAACCCTTAAACACTACCCCCTACACTACACAAACACCACTCCACTACCCTAAACCCTAATACACTACCCCCAGCACGACCCCCTACAATACACAAACACCACTGCATTACCCTAAAGCCTAAAACACTACCCCAGCTCTACCCCCTGCACTACCCATACACCACTGTACTACCCTAAACCCTAAAACACTACCCCCAGCATAACCCCCTACACTACACAAACACCACTGCACTATTCTAAACCCTAAAACACTACCCCCAGCATGACCCCCTACACTACACAAACACCACTGTACTACCCTAATCCCTAAAACACTACCCCCAGCACGACCCCCTTCACTACCCAAACACAACTGCACTACACTAAACCCAAAAACACTACCCCCAGCACGACACCCTTCACTACCCAAACACCACTGTACTACCTTAAACCCTAAAACACGACCCCCTACACTATACAAACACCATTGCACTACCCTAAACCCTTAAACACTACCCCCTACACTATACAAACACCACTGCACTACCCTAAAACACTACGCCCAGCATGACCCCCTACCCTACACAAACACCACTGCACTACTCTAAACCCTAAAACACTACCCCAGCACTACCCCCTACACTACCCAAACACCACTGCACTACCCTGAACCCTAAAACGCTACCCTCAGCACGACCCCCTACACTACACAAACACCACTGCACTACCCTAAACCGTAAAAAACTACCCCCAGCACGACCTCCTTCACTACCCAAACACTGCTGCAATACACTAAACCCAAAAACACTTCCCCCAGCACGACCCCCTTCACTACCCAAACACCACTGCACTACCCTAAACCCAAAAACACCAACCCCTACACTACACAAACACCACTGCACTACCCTAAACCCTAATACACCACCCCCAGCATGACCCCTCACAATACACAAACACCACTGCACTACCCTAAACCCTAAAACACTACCCCAGCTCTACCCCCTACACTACCCATACACCATTGTACTACCCTAAACCCTAAAACACTACCCCCAGCATGACCCCCTTCACTACCAAACACAACTGCACTACACTAAACCCAAAAATACTACCCCCAGCACGAACCCCTTCACTTCCCAAACACCACTGCACTACCCTAAACCCTAAAACACGACCCCCTACACTACACAAACACCACTGCACTACCCTAAACCCTAAAACACTACCCCCAGCATGACCCCCTACACTACACAAACACCACTGTACTACCCTAATCCCTAAAACACTACCCCCAGCAGGACCCCCTTCACTACCCAAACACAACTGCACTACACTAAACGCAAAAACACTACCCCCAGCACGACACCCTTCACTACCCAAACACCACTGTACTACCTTAAACCCTAAAACACGACCCCCTACACTACACAAACACCATTGCACTACCCTAAACCCTTAAACACTACCCCCTACACTACACAAACACCACTGCACTACCCTAAAACACTACGCCCAGCATGACCCCCTACCCTACACAAACACCACTGCACTACTCTAAACCCTAAAACACTACCCCAGCACTACCCCCTACACTACCGAAACACCACTGCACTACCCTGAACCCTAAAACACTACCCCCAGCACGACCCCCTATACTACACAAACACCACTGCACTACCCTAAACCCTAAAAACTACCCCAAGCACAACCCCCTTCACAACACAAACACCACTGCACTTCCCTAAACCCTTAAACACTACCCCCTACACTACACAAACACCACTCCACTACCCTAAACCCTAATACACTACCCCCAGCACGACCTCCTACAATACACAAACATCACTGCATTACCCTAAAGCCTAAAACACTACCCCAGCTCTACCCCCTGCACTACCCATACACCACTGTACTACCCTAAACCCTAAAACACTACCCCCAGCATAACCCCCTTCACTACCCATACAAAACTGCACTACACTAAACCCAAAAATACTACCCCCAGCACGAACCCCTTCAGTTCCCAAACACCACTGCACTACCCTAAACGCCCCTACACTACCCAAACACCACTGTACTACCCTAATCCCTAAAACACTACCCCCAGCACGACCCCCTTCACTACCCAAACACAACTGCACTACACTAAACCCAAAAACACTACCCCCAGCACGACACCCTTCACTACCCAAACACCACTGTACTACCTTAAACCCTAAAACACGACCCCCTACACTATACAAACACCATTGCACTACCCTACACCTTTAAACACTACCCCCTACACTATACAAACACCACTGCACTACCCTAAAACACTACGCCCAGCATGACCCCCTACCCTACACAAACACCACTGCACTACTCTAAACCCTAAAACACTACCCCAGCACTACCCCCTACACTACCCAAACACCACTGCACTACCCTGAACCCTAAAACGCTACCCTCAGCACGACCCCCTACACTACACAAACACCACTGCACTACCCTAAACCCTAAGAAACTACCCCCAGCACGACCTCCTTCACTACCCAAACACTGCTGCAATACACTAAACCCAAGAATACTTCCCCCAGCACGACCCCCTTCACTACCCAAACACCACTGCACTACCCTAAACCCAAAAACACCAGCCCCTACACTACACAAATACCACTGCACTACCCTAAACCCTAATACACTACCCCCAGCATGACCCCCTACAATACACAAACACCACTGCACTACCCTAAACCCTAAAACACTACCCCAGCTCTACCCCCTACACTACCCATACACCATTGTACTACCCTAAACCCTAAAACACTACCCCCAGCATGACCCCCTTCACTACCAAACACAACTGCACTACACTAAACCCAAAAACACTACCCCCAGCACGAACCCCTTCACTTCCCAAACACCACTGCACTACCCTAAACCTTAAAACACGACCCCCTACACTACACAAACACCACTGCACTACCCTAAACCCTAAAACACTACCCCCAGCATGACCCCCTACACTACACAAACACCACTGTACTACCCTAATCCCTAAAACACTACCCCCAGCAGGACCCCCTTCACTACCCAAACACAACTGCACTACACTAAACTCAAAAACACTACCCCCAGCACGACACCCTTCACTACCCAAACACCACTGTACTACCTTAAACCCTAAAACACGACCCCCTACACTACACAAACACCATTGCACTACCCTAAACCCTTAAACACTACCCCCTACACTACACAAACACCACTGCACTACCCTAAAACACTACGCCCAGCATGACCCCCTACCCTACACAAACACCACTGCACTACTCTAAACCCTAAAACACGACCCCAGCACTACCCCCTACACTACCCAAACACCACTGCACTACCCTGAACCCTAAAACACTACCCTCAGCACGACCCCCTATACTACACAAACACCACTGCACTACCCTAAACCCTAAAAACTACCCCAAGCACAACCCCCTTCACAACACAAACACCACTGCACTACCCTAATCCCTAAAACACTACCCCCAGCACAACTCCCTACACTACACAAACACCACTTCTCTACCCTAGACCCTAAACACTACCTCCAGCACGACTCCTTACACTACCCAAACACCACTTCACAACACTAAACCCTAAATCTACCCCCAGCATGACCTCTCACACTACACAAACACCACTGCACTACCGTAAACCCTAAAACACTAACCCCAGCACGAAACCCTACTCTACCCAAACACCACTGCACTACACTATACCCTAAAACATGACCCCCTACACTAAACAAACACAACTGCACTACCCTAAACCCTAAAACACTACCCACAGCATGACCCCCTACACTACACAAACACCACTGTACTACCCTAAACCCTAAAACACTACCCCCAGCACGACCCCCTTCACTACCCAAACACCACTGTACTACCTTAAACCCTAAAACACGACCCCCTACACTACACAAACACCATTGCACTACCCTAAACCCTTAAACACTACCCCCTACACTACACAAACACCACTGCACTAACGTAAACCCTAAAACACTACCCTCAGCATGACCCCGTACACTACCCAAACACCATTGCACTACCCTAAACCCTAAAACACTACCCCCAGCATGACCCCCTACACTACCCAAACACCTCTGCACTACTCTGAACCCTAAAACACTACCCCCAGCACAACCCCCTACACTACACCTGGACCACTGCACTACACCAAACCCTAAAACACTACTCCAAGCCCGACACCCTACAGTACACAAACATAAGTGCACTACCCTAAATCATAAAACACTACCAACAGCACAACTCCCTACACTACTCAAACACCATTGCACTACCCTAAACCTTAATCTACCCCCAGCACAACCCCCTAGACTACAAAAACACCACTGCACTAACCTAAACACTAAAACACTACCCCCAGCACGACCCCCTACACTACACAAACACTACTGCACTACCCTAAACCATAAATCTACCCCCGGCATGACCCCCTACACTACACAAACACCACTGCACTATCCTAATCCTTAAAACACTACTCCAAGCATGACCCCCTATACTACACAAACACCACAGTACTACCCTAAACCCTTAAAAACTACCCCCAGCACGACCCCCTTCACTACCCAAACACTACTGCAATAAACTAAACCCCAAAAACACTTCCCCCAGCACGATCCCCTTCAGTACCCAAACACCACTGCACTACCCTAAACCCTAAAAGACCAACCCCTACACTACACAAACACCACTGCACTACCCTAAACCCTTAAACACTACCACCTACACTACACAAACACCACTGCACTACCCTAAACCCTAATACACTACCCCCAGCACGACCCCCTACAATACACAAACACCACTGCACTACCCTACACCCTAAAACACACCCCCAGCTCTACCCCCTACACTACCCATACACCACTGTACTACCCTAAAGCCTAAAACACTACACCCAGCATGACCCCCTTCACTACCCAAACACAACTGCACTACACTAAACCCAAAAACACTACGCCCAGCATGAACCCCTTCACTTCCCAAACACCACTGCACTACCCTAAACCCTAAAACACGACCCCCTACACTACACAAACACCACTGCACTACCCTAAACCCTAAAACACTACCCCCAGCATGACCCCCTACACTACACAAACACCACTGTACTACCCTAAACCCTAAAACACTACCCACAGCACAACACCCTTCACTACCCAAACACATCTGCACTACACTAAACCCAAAAACCCTACCCCCAGCACGACACCCTCAACTACCCAAACACCACTGTACTACCTTAAACCCAAAAACATGACACCCTACACTACCCAAACACCATTGCACTACCCTAAACCCTTAACCACTACCCCCTACACTACACAAACACCACTGCACTAACGTAAACCCTAAAACACTACCCTCAGCATGACCCCATACACTACCCAAACACCATTGCACTACCCTAAACCCTAAAACACTACCCCCAGCATGACCCCCTCACAACACAAACACCACTGCCCTACCCTAAACCCTAAATCTACCCCCGGCATGATCCCCTACACTACCCAAACACCACTGCACTACTCTGAACCCTAAAACACTACCCCCAGCACGACCCCCTACACTACACCAGCACCACTGCACTACCCTAAACCCTAAAACACTACCACCAGCACAACTCCCTACACTACTCAAACACCATTGCACTACCCTAAACCTTAATCTACCCCCAGCACAACCTCCTAGACTACAAAAACACCACTGCACTAACCTAAACACTAAAACACTACCCCCAGCACGACCCCCTACACTACACAAACACTACTGCACTACACTAAACCATAAATCTACCCCCAGCATGACCCCCTATACTACACAAACACCACTGCACTATCCTAATCCCTAAAACACTACTCCAAGCATGACCCCCTATACTACACAAACACCACTGTACTACCCTAAACCCTAAAAAACTACCCCCAGCACGACCTCCTTCACTACACAAACACTACTGCAATGCACTAAACCCAAAAACACTTCCCCCAGCACGACCCCCTTCACTACCCAAACACCACTGCACTACCCTAAACCCTAAAACACCAACCCCTACACTACACAAACACCACTTCACTACCCTAAACCCTAAAACACCTCCCCCAGCAAGACCCCCTACACTACACAAACACCACTGCACTACCCTAAACCCTTAAACACTACCCCTACACTACACAAACACCACTGCACTACCCTAAACCCCAATACACTACCCTCAGCAGGACCCCCTACAATACACAAACACCACTGCACTACCCTAAACCCTAAAACACTACCCCCAGCATGACCCCCTTCACTACCCAAACACAACTGTACTACACTAAACCCAAAAACACTACCCCCAGCACGAACCCCTTCACTTCCCAAACACCACTGCACTACCCTAAACCCTAAAACCCGACCCCCTACACCACACAAACACCACTGCACTACCCTAAACCCTAAAACACTACCCCCAGCATGACCCCCTTACACTACACAAACACCACTGTACTAACCTAATCCCTAAAACACTACCTCCAGCACTACCCCCTTCACTACCCAAACACAACTGCACTACACTAAACCTAAAAACACTACCCCAGCACGACACCCTTCACTACCCAAACACCACTGTACTACCTTAAACCCTAAAACACGACCCCCTACACTACACAAACACCATTGCACTACCCTAAACCCTTAAACACTACCCCCTACACTACACAAACACCACTGCACTACCCTAAAACACTACGCCCAGCATGACCCCCTACCCTACACAAACACCACTGCACTACTCTAAACCCTAAAACACTACCCCAGCACGACCCCTACAATACACAAACACCACTGCACTATCCTAAACCCTAAATCTACCCCCAGTATGAACCCATACACTACACAAGCACCACTGCACTATCCCAATCCCTAAAACACTACTCCAAGCATGACCCCCCTATACTACACAAACACCACTGTACTACCCTAAACCATAAAAAAACTACCTCCAGCACTACCTTCTTCACTACCCAAACACTACTGCAATACACTAAACCCAAAAACACTTCCCCCAGCATGACCCCCTTCACTACCCAAACACCATTGCACTATCCTAAACCACAAAACGCCAACCCCTACACTACACAAACACCACTGCACTACCCTAAACCCTTAAACACTACCCCCGACACTACACAAACACCACTGCACTACTCTAAACCCTAATACACTACCCCCAGCACGACCCCCTACAATACACAAACACCACTGCACTACCCTAAACCCTAAAACACTACCCCAGCTCTACCCCCTGCACTACCCATACACCACTGTACTACCCTAAACCCTAAAACACTACCCCCAGCATGACGCCCTTCACTACCCAAACACAACTGCACTACACTAAACCCAAAAACACTACCCCCAGCACGACACCTTTCACTACCCAAACACCACTGTACTACCTTAAAATCTAAAACACGACCCCCTACACTACACAAACACCATTGCACTACCCTAAACCCTTAAACACTACCCCCTACACTACAAAAACACCAGTACACTACCCTAAAACACTACGCCCAGCATGACCCCCAACCCTACACAAACACCACTGCACTACTCTAAACCCTAAAACACTACCCCAGCACTACCCCCTACACTACCCAAACACCACTGCACTACCCTGAACCCTAAAACACTACCCCCAGCACGACCCCCTACACTACACAAACACCACTGCACTACCCTAAACCCTAAAAACTACCCCAAGCACAACCCCCTTCACAACACAAACACCACTGCACTACCCTAAGGCCTAAAACACTACCCCCAGCATGACCCCCTCACAACACAAACACCACTGCACTACCCTAAACCCTAAATCTACCCCCGGCATGAACCTCTACACTACCCAAACACCACTGCACTACTCTGAACCCCAAAATACTACCCCCAGCACCATCCCCTACACTACACCAGCACCACTGCACTACCCTAAACCCTAAAACCCTACCCCCAACATGACCCCCTACACAACCCAAACACCACTGCACTACCCTAAACCCTAAAACACTACCCCCAGCTTGCTCCCCTACACTACCCCAACACCACTGCACTACCCTAAACCCTAAAACACTACCCCCAGCATGACCCCCTCACAACACAAACACCACTGCACTACCCTAAACCCTAAATTATACCCCCGGCATGAACCTCTACACTACCCAAACACCACTGCACTACTCTGAACCCTAAAATACTACCCCAGCACCACCCCCTACACTACACCAGCACCACTGCACTACCCTAAATCCTAAAACACTACTGCAACACTACCCCCAACACTACCCAAACACCACTGCACTATCCTAAACACTAAAACACTACCCCCAGGACAACCCCCTACACTACACAAACACCACTGTACTACCCTAAACCCTAAAACACTACCCCCAGCATGACCCCCTTCACTACCCAAACACAACTGCACTACACTAAACCCAAAAACACTACCCCCAGCACGAACCCCTTCACTTCCCAAACACCACTGCACTACCCTTAACCCTAAAACACGACCCCCTACACTACACAAACACCACTGCACTACCCTAAACCCTAAAACACTACCCCCAGCATGACCCCCTACACTACACAAACACCACTGTACTACCCTAATCCCTAAAACACTCCCCCCAGCATGACGCCCTTCACTACCCAAACACAACTGCACTACACTAAACCCAAAAACACTACCCCCAGCATGACACCCTTCACTACCCAAACACCACTGTACTACCTTAAACCCTAAAACACGACCCCCTACACTACACAAACACCATTGCACTACCCTAAACCCTTAAACACTACCCCCTACACTACACAAACACCAGTACACTACCCTAAAACACTACGCCCAGCATGACCCCCAACCCTACACAAACACCACTGCACTACTCTAAACCCTAAAACACTACCCCAGCACTACCCCCTACACTACCCAAACACCACTGCACTACCCTGAACCCTAAAACACTACCCCCAGCACGACCCCCTACACTACACAAACACCACTGCACTACCCTAAACCCTAAAAACTACCCCAAGCACAACCCCCTTCACAACACAAACACTACTGCACTACCCTGAACCCTAAAACACTACCCCCAGCACGACCCCCTACACTACACAAACACCACTGCACTACCCTAAACCCTAAAAACTACCCCAAGCACAACCCCCTTCACAACACAAACACCACTGCACTACCCTAATGCCTAAAACACTACCCCCAGCACACCTCCCTACACTACACAAACACCACTTCTCTACCCTAGACCCTAAAACACTACCTCCAGCACGACTCCTTACACTACCCAAACACCACTTCACAACACTAAATCCTAAATCTACCCCCAGCATGACCTCTCACACTACACAAACACCACTGCACTACCGTAAACCCTAAAACACTAACCCCAGCACGAAACCCTACACTACCCAAACACCACTGCACTACCCTAAACCCTAGAACACTAACCCCAGCATGACCCCCTACTCTACCCAAACACCACTGCACAAAAACACTACCCCCTACACTACACAAAGACCACTGCACTACCCTAAACCCTAAAACACTACCCCCAGCATGACCCCCTACACTACACAAACACCACTGCACTACCCTAAACCCTAAAACACTACTCCCAGCACGACAAGCTACACTAGCCAAACATAAGTGCACTACCCTAAACCCTAAAACACTACCCCCAGCATGACCCCCTACACTACACAAACACCACTGCACTACCTTAAACCCTAAAACCCTACCCCCAGCATGACCCCCTACACAACCCAAACACCACTGCACTACCCTAAACCCTAAAACACTACCCCAGCATGACCCCGTACACTACCCCAACACCACTGCACTACCCTAAACCCTAAAACACTGCCCCCAGCATGACCCCCTCACAACACAAACACCACTGCACTACCCTAAACCCTAAATCTACCCCCGGTATGAACCTCTACACTACCCAAACACCACTGCACTACTCTGAACCCCAACATACTACCCCCAGCACCACCCCCTACACTACACCAGCACCACTGCACTACCCTAAACCCTAAAACACTACTCCCAGCACAACACCCTACACTACCCAAACATATGTGCACTACCCTAAACCCAAATATACTACCCCCAGCTTTCTCCCCTACACTACCCCAACACCACTGCACTACCCTAAACCCTAAAATACGACCCCTACACCACCCAAACACCACTGCACTACCCTAAACCCTAAAACACTACCCCCTACACTACACAAACACCACGGCACTACCCTAAACCCTAAAACACTACCCCAGCACGACCCCCTACCCTACACAAACACCACTGCACTACCCTATACCCTAAAACACCACCTCAGCGCTACCCCCTACGCTACTTAAACACCACTGCACTACCCTAAACCCTAAAACACTACCCCCAGCACGACCCCCTACACTACACAAACACCACTGCACTACCCTAAACCCTAAAACACTACTGCAACACTACCCCCAACACTACCCAAACACCCCTGCACTATCCTAAACACTAAAACACTACCCCCAGGACAACCCCCTACACTACACAAACACCACAGCACTACCCTAAACCCTAAAACACCACCCCCAGCTTGATCCCCTGCACTACGCAAACACCACTGCACTACCCTAAACCCTAAAACACTAACCCCACCATGACTCCCTACACTACCCAAAACTACCTAAACCCTAAAACACTACCACCAGCACACCTCCCAACACTACTCAAACACCACTGCACTACCCTAAACCCTAAAACACTAACCCCACCATGACTCCCTACACTACCCAAAACTACCTAAACCCTAAAACACTACCACCAGCACACCTCCCAACACTACTCAAACACCACTGCACTACCCTAAACCCTAAATCTACCCCTAGACTACAAAAACACCACTGCACTAACCTAAACCCTAAAACACTACCCCCAACACGACCCCCTTCACTAAACAAGCACCACTGCACTGCCTTAAACCCTAAAACACTACCCCCAGCATGACCCCCTACACTACACAAACACTACTGCACTAACCTAAACCCTAAATTTACCCCCAGCATGACCCCCTAAACTACATAAACACCACTGCACTATCCTAATCCCTAAAACACTACTCCAAGCATGACCCCCTACAATAAACAAACACCTCTGTAGTACCCTAAACCCTAAAACACTACCCCCAGCACGACCCCTTCACTACCCAAACACAACTGCACCACACTTAACCCAAAAAAACTACCGCCAGCACGACCCCTTCACTACCCAAACACCACTGCACTACCCTAAAACATAAAACACAACCCCCTACACTACACAAACACCACTGCACTACCCTAAACCCTAAAACACTACCCCCAGCAAGACCCCCTACACTACACAAACACCACTGCACTACCCTAAACCCTTAAACACTACCCCCTACCCTACAAAAACACCACTGCAGTACCCTAAAGCCTAAAACACTACCCCAGCGCTACCCCCTACACTACCCAAACACCACTGCACTACCCTAATCCCTAAATCTACCCCCAGCATGACCCCCTACACTACACACACACCACTGTACTACCCTAAACCCAAAAACACTACCCCCAGCACGACCCCCTTCACTACCCAAAAACAACTGCACTACACTAAACCCAAAAACATGACCTCCTACACTACACAAACACCACTGCACTACCCTAAACCCTTAAACACTACCCCCTACACTACACAAACACCACTGCACTACCCTAAACCCTAAAACACTACCCCAGCACGACCCCCTACCCTACACAAACACCACTGCACTACCCTATACCCTAAAACACCACCTCAGCGCTACCCCCTACGCTACTTAAACACCACTGCACTACCCTAAACCCTAAAACACTACCCCCAGCACGACCCCCTACACTACACTAACACCACTGCACTACCCTAAACCCTAAACACTACCCCAAGCACAACCCCCTACACAACACAAACACCATTGCACTACCCTAATCCCTAAAACACTACCCCCAGCACAACTCCCTACACTACACAAATACCACTGCTCTACCCTAGACTCTAAAACACTACCCCCAGTACGACTCCCTACACTACCCAAACACCACTTCACAACACTAAACCCTAAATCTACCCCCAGCATGACCTCCCCACTACACAAACACCACTGCACTACCGCAAACCCTAAAACATTAAACCCAGCACAAAACCCTACAGTACCCAAACACCACTGTACTACCCTAAACCCAAAAACACTAACCCAGCATGACCCCCTACACTACCCAAACACCACTGCACTACCCTATACCCTAAAACATGACCCCTACACTAAACAAATACCACTGCACTACCATAAACCCTAAAACACTACCCACGGCATGACCCCCTACACTACACAAACACCACTGCACTACCCTAAACCCCAAAACACTACCCCCTACACTACACAAAGACCACTGCACTACCCTAAACCCTAAAACACTACCCCCAGCATGACCCCCTACGCTACACAAACACCACTGCACTACCCTAAACCCTAAAACCCTACCCCCAGCATGACCCCCTACACTACCCAAACACCACTGCATTCCTAAACCTTAAAACACTACCCCCAGCATGACCCCCCTCCACTACTTAAACACCCCTGCACTTTCCTAAACCTTAAAACACTACCCCCAGCACGACCCCCTTCACTACCCAAACACCACTGCACTACCCTAAACCCTAAAACACGACCCCCTCCACTTCACAAACACCACTGCACTACCCTAAACCCTTAAACACTACCCCTACACTACACAAACACCACTTGCACTTCCCTAAACCCTAAATCACTACCCCCAGCATGACCCCCTACCCTACACAAACACCACTGCACTACCCTAAACCCTAAAACACTACCCCAGCGCTTCCCCTACACTACCCAAACACCACTGCACTACCCTAAACCCTAAAACACTAACCCCAGCCTGACCCCCTACACTACCCAAACACCACTGCCCTACCCTATACCCTAAAACATGACCCCCTACACGAAACAAACACCACTGCACTACCCTAAACCCTAAAACACTACCTACAGCATGACCCCCTACACTACACAAACACCACTGCACTACCTTAAACCCAAAAACACTACCCCCTACACTACACAAAGACCACTGAACTACCCTAAACCCTAAAAACTACCCCCAGCATGACCCCCTACACTACACAAACACCACTGCACTACCCTAAACCCTAAAACACTACCCCCAGCATGACCCCCTACACTACCCAAACACCACTGCACTTTCCTAAACCTTAAAACACTACCCCCAGCATGACCCCCTACACTACACAAACACCACTGCACTACCTTAAACCCCAAAACACTACCCCCTACACTACACAAAGACCACTGAACTACCCTAAACCCTAAAAACTACCCCCAGCATGACCCCCTACACTACACAAACACCACTGCACTACCCTAAACCCTAAAACACTACCCCCAGCATGACCCCCTACACTACCCAAACGCCACTGCACTACCCTAAACCCTAAAACACTACCCCCAGCATGACCTCGTACACTACCCAAACACCACTGCACTACCCTAAACCCTAAAACACTTCCCCCAGCACTATCCCTACACTACCCAAACACCACTGCACTAAACCCTAGAAAAGAAACCCCCAACCCATGCCCAATCCCCCTTACCTCTCATTCCTCGTGGTTCCTCTCTCCTCGTGGTTCCTGCTTCACGTCATCACTGAGGGGCGGTGCACGTCGTTGTGAGGAAACGGAACAGCCTTTGTTTCCTTACAACAACGTGGATCGTCTACATGTTTTTTATTACGCATGGTCATTTACAATACATACCTTTACAACAAAATTCTTTCTAAAGGCATGCGTGGTAAATGACCATGCGTTCTAAAACAATGTGTAGTAATGACCTTGCGATGTACAGCGCATGCTTTGTAATGCATGCGTTGTAATGGTATCGTGAAGTAAAAAATTGTTGTAACGGCTGTTTACCGATTGAAGCTGACCCCTGTTCTTCATTGAGTCATTTATTTGATAAATTAGGAGGAAGGAATGTGTGTTTTTTTACTGAAAAGCGCATTCCCGCCTGTTGTATTGTGAAAGTGTCCGTGTGGCCTGGTTTCACTTCCAGTGAGAGAGTGGAAGAGTCTGTTTGGCTCTAAAGGAGTTCTGTTGTTGGACGGGGCCGGCGCGACACGTCATCAGAAAAAACAACTAATGGAAAGCGTCCTCCTTGAAGTGTGGAGCAGTGCCATGAGAGGTCAACGAATGTGCGTCCCACCGCAGTATGACCGTACCGCGTGACCCATGTGCTGCCATCAGGGTACGGGAGGCAGAAGCGGCATCGCAGGTCCTCTTGAAGACTGTTGTAGCACTAATTCTACATTTTGCAACTAGAGCATTTTAACCTCGTTGTTCCTGCCAGATACAAAGAGAAGATTCTGTGTTATTCAGTGCCCTTGTTACCTTTTTTGTGGGTTGTGGTGCTTGTCACTTTGCTGCCCCGCTGGTGAACACGACTGGGCACCCCACCTCGTGTGCCATCTCCAGGGCCTCTGCCCTCGGATCACTGGTTTCAGTTTCTGGAGTGGCAACATAAACAGTTGCTCCCAAAGGACTAGCCTGAACACTTAGGTGAATATCCTTTGCACCAGCATTCCGTGGAAATTCTTTCCTAGCTCTCCCACGTCGACGAGGACGTCATAATAGCACGGCTCCGATCGCGACACCGTATGACGTCATCGGAGCCATAAGAGGACCTCGTCGGCGTGCTGATGTCAGTTCCACCCATTTTTCTATGCCACCGAGGCAAACAGGCGGTCTGAGACATTTTCACATGTATACATAGTATACTAAATATATATATATATTATCTACTGGCGGTCGCCAGTAGATAGTTATAGTTAGGACCTATTTTCCATAGGAAATTCGCAACATTCTATTGGGAATAACTTTGGCACCGGTTGACGAATATTCGCGAAATTTTCCAAACTTTTGGCCAGCTCTGCTCCGCTCCTACCCTGAAAGTTTCGTGGAGATTTGTCAAGCGGGGGCCGAGAAAAAAGGGGGGGGTCCCAAAACGCGTTTTCCCCATGCAATTTTCCATAGGATCTGTTGTCGCAGCTACAGCCTGAACCGCTGAACGGAATTACACCAAATTTGGCAAAGAGGTAGTCCTCAGTTCAGACTCGTGCCTTTTGCATAAATGGTGTGAATCCGTTCAGTAGTTCCTGAGAAAATTAGAGTTAAAAGTACATAAATATCTATGGCCGGGGAGGATCCGCGGACCCTACTCGCACCGTAAGCACACCCTCCCCGAACCGAGCGCGCACCCTCCCGATCGCGCGCTGAATGCTAATTGGCTGTCGAGTGTCTCTCTACATTCGAAACCAGGAACTGTTGGCGGCCATTTTCTGCCTCGGTAGAAGCGAGGCTGAAGAAGCAAGGGGAATCAGTGTGTAAAACATATAAAGGGGGCAGAGTGGAAATAATCTGACCCTCTAGAGGTGTTTAGGGGGTCCCAATAGGACCCCCTGGGGCCCCTTTTTTTTCTTTTTAAACTGCGAAATGCGCGCGCAGTGCGCGCATCCTATCGCGTTGGGTGCACAAATCCTAACGCTTTGGGTGAGCGGATCCAAGGAAAAAAACCTGAAATTTTTGGGAGATAAACATCAAGCTTAAGTGTTTTGTTCTTGAGTGGCTCTAAAAAGAGCAATTATGTTCATTCAGAGTTTTTGGTACTTATAAGTAAGTACCTATACAGAGTCTAAAGTTGTTGAGGAAGACTCTGTTTCCTTCATCAGTAAAGTGTACTCCATCTCTCCTATACATCTCTTGCATATGAAAGCGCAGATTGTTATTGTAAATGGACCCCATTCTGTAGTCTCGGAGAAAAGCAGAAACAGATGTATTCACATGTTTCCTAGCTTTTTCAATCTGTGGACAAAAATGATCGGACCAGTTCCATTTCTGCCTTTGGCATATGTTAGAATACACAAAGGCAGTTTTAGGGAAAAGTGAAATCAGTTCTGCAAAGGTGTCCTTCATAAGCATTTCCAGACCTACCCCAGTCAAAGTGCCTAGGTCATTGCCACCACAGTCCACTATTATGAGGTCAGGGTGTTGGATTTGCATGAAGGATTTCACCAATGGCATCAATTGGTGCCACTTTAACCCTCTCTGTCCAATCCATTTAATGTCTACATTTGGCAAACCTAGGTCTTTGTGAATGCCTTTGTTTTCTGCATACCTTTGGCTCCAGAAAATGTAGCTGTGTCCCACAATCCACACTGTAAGCATCTTGTAAGGAGGTCTGGATGCACTCAGATGGTCTCTGTAAATGAAATGGCAGTTTGGAAAGTAAGATCTTTGTAAAATGGTGGCTAAGATGCAGTTTTGAAAAAAGACAAGAAATCATTGGTTGTTTGACAACCTTCTACGCTGAAAGGTAGGGTGTATATTTCTGTTTTTTAAACGCATGATTCTTATTGGTTAACAAAAACTGATTGTAAGGTACATTATATATGATAAGCTGATATGTTGAAAAGTCAAGCACACTTGCTGTCTTGATTAGCAACATTGTGTGTGCTGAACTTGTGACCTGTGTGCTCAGTACAGTGTTCCATGACCTGTTTCTATGGTAACGGGCAGAAGGCAGATTGGGGGAAGGGTTGAAGTTTGTCATTTGGAAAGGGTTGAAATGTTTAACCAATAGAAATGTGTGTTTGCTTTTGAATTTATGTGGGAAGGAATGTGATTTGATGTTTACATGTATATGTGTGGAAAATGTGAGGGAAACTTTTCCATTCTTTGGTTCTGCTTACAGGTGCACAGTGCAGTGATTCTGTATAAGAATATCTGGTGTGTGACTCATATCTGGTGTGTGACTAATATACTTCTTAATCTACAAAACATCTTGAAAGGTGAGTTATTTAATTGTGAGGGGATGTATGTAGACTATTTTAATTTTAATCAGACTAATGTATTTCTCCTGCTAAAGTGTAGGGAGTTCTTTTTTTTCTCTTCAATCTTATTGACAGTGTGTGTGCATGTAGAAAACATTCTGTGATGAGCATTTGTTTTTTCCTTGTGTTTTTTTAGACAGATAACTGTGCAGTTTTTATATTTTGGTAGAATTAGAAACCAGTCATTGTTTATGAATTTGTGAAATGAGTTATGTTTCTGCACTAAAATGTGGTAATCCTTGTAGATGAAGAAATGTATTTTGGTATAGTGCAAGGGATAGTGTTGTTTGTCTAGAATCACACAGTGAGTCTGTGTTCATTTGGGAACCACTGTGAGAGAAGCATTTGGTAACATTGTGTATTTGCTGACAGATAACTCTTTTAAAACCTGTCATGTTGTCAAGTTTTAGTAGCATTAGAAGCCAGTCTTTGCTTATGCGTTGATTAAATGAGTCAGGCTTTGACACAAAAGTGTACTTTTGAAATATGTACATTGTGTGCAGTTCCCTTTCCACTTCCATAGCGGTGAATAAGTTTTGGTAAACTCCTAGGGATAGTGGTTGTTGTCTAGAATCACACTGTGAGTCTGTGTGCATTTGGGAACCACTGTGAGAGAAGCATTTGGTAACATCGTGTATTTGCTGACAGATAACTGTTTTAAAACCTGTCATGTTGTGAAGTTTTAGTAGCATTAGAATCCAGTCTTTGCTTATGCGTTGATTAAATAAGTGAGGGTTTGACACAAAAGTGCAGTCCTGAAATATGTAGATTGTGTGCAGTTCCCTTACCACTTCTACTGTAGTGAATGAGTTTTGGTAAGCTCCTAGGGATAGTGGTGCTTGTCTAGAATCACACTGTGAGTGTGTGTGCATTTGGGTAAGGATTGTGAGAGAAGCATTTGGTAACATCGAGTATTTTCTGACAGATAACTCTTTTAAAACCTGTCATGTTGTCAAGTTTTAGTAGCATTAGAAGACAGTCTTTGCTTATGCGTTGATTAAATGAGTCAGGCTTTGACACAAAAGTGCCGTCTTGAAATATGTACATTGTGTGCAGTTCTCTTACCACTTCCATAGTAGTGAATGAGTTTTGGTAAACTCCTAGGGATAGTGTTGTTTGTCTAGAAACACACTGTGAGTCTGTGTGCATTTGGGAACCACTGTGAGAGAAGCATTTGGTAACATCGTGTATTTGGTGGCAGATAACTGTTTAAAAACCTGTCATGTTGTCAAGTTTTAGTAGCATTAGAAGCCAGTCTTTGCTTATGCTGTGATTAAATGAGTCAGGCTTTGACACACAAGTGCAGTCCTGAAATATGTAGATTGTGTGCAGTTCCATTACCACTTCCACAGTAGTAAATGAGTTTTGGTAAAACCGGTCATGTTGTCAAGTCTTAGTAGTATTAGAAGCTAGTCTTTGCTTATGCATTGATAAAATGAGTCAGGGTTTGACACTAAGGTGCAGTACCATGTACTATTCTCTTCACGTTGGCAGAACTGAAAATTTAAAAGTTTTACCCAAGCACTGTCCTAGAAGTAGTCTGATAACTTAGTCAGTTTCTAAGTACCAAATAGACTGCTTCAAATGTCTATGCAGTATGCATGTAGTGTTCTAACATACTACACACACCTTCAATTCCCTAGTCAGTATCCATACAGTTCCAAGAAACACCCTGTCACTCGCTTTGCAGTCCTCTAGTGACCCATTCAGCACCATGTACTAATCCATTCACTGTGCCAAAACCCAAACACTTATAAATTTACCAAGACACTCTCTTTCCAGTACTCTAATGATTCAGTCACTGCCTAAGTATTCATGCACTGAGCCAGGCCTTAGCACATGGACTTCTTCAAACCCCTATCCACTATCCATGGAGTCTTCTAACCACCTAGACACTTGTCTTTCACAGTTTCAATTCCCTAGTCAGTATCCATACAGTCCAGCAAACATCCTGTCACTCCCTTTGCACTCTTCTAGGGACTCATTCAGTACCAAGTACTAATCCATTCTCTGTACCAAAAGCCTACCACTTATAAATTAACCCAGGCAGTCTTCTTGCTGTACTCTAATCATTCAGTCAGTACCCAAGTACTCATGCCGTGAGCCAGGCCTTATCACATAGACTGCTTCAGACGCCTATTAACTATGCATGTAGTCCTCTAACCACCTACACAGTTGTTTTTCACACATTCAATTCTCTAGTCAGTATCCATACACTTCCAGGAAACACCCTGTCACTTCCTTTGCAGTCCTCTAGTGACCCATTCAGCACCATGTACTAATCCATTCACTGTGCCAAAACCAAAACACTTATAAATTCACCAAGACACTCTCTTTCCAGTACTCTAATGATTTAGTCACTGCCTAAGTATTCATGCACTGAGCTTGGCCTTAGCACATGGACTTCTTCAAACCCCTATCCACTGTGCATGCAGTCTTCTAACCACCTAGACACTTGTCTTTCACAGTTTCAATTCCCTAGTCAGTATCCATACATTCCAGCAAACATCCTGTCACTCCCTTTGCACTCTTCTAGTGAGCCATTCAGTACCAAGTACTAATCCATTCCCTGCGCCAAAAGCCTACCACTTATAAATTCACCCAGGCACTCTCCTTGCTGTACTCTAATCATTCAGTCAGTACCCAAGTACTCATGCAGTGAGCCAGGCCTTAGCACATGAACTGCTTTAAATGCCTATCCAGTATGCATTCAGTCCTCTAATCACCTACACAGTTGTCTTTCACACCTTCAATTCCCCAGTTAGTATTCATACACTTCTAGCAAACACCCTGTTAGTCACCCAGTGTGTCTCCTTATAGTACTGTAATCATTCAGTCAGTTAGCATGTAGTCTTTTAGTGAGGTAGGCTTTAGGGCATGAACTGCTTCAAAGTAGTATGCACTATGCATGTAGTGTTTTAACCATCGTCACACTTGTCGTTCAGGGCTATAGCTTCTTAGTCAGTTTTTATATAATATGTGTTTGTACAGTAATGGAATAGTGTAAATTTGAAAGTTATTAATATACATTTATTTGTGATTATTTTTTGCAGATACTGTTTTTTAACGTTAAAATAGAGAAATTATGCCAGAAAAAAAGAGAAGAAGAAAAGGAAGAGACAGGAGGATTATTTGAAGAAATATCAACCACAAGTATTGAAGGAACAAGATAATGTGGCTAAAAGGAAAAAATCTTCTGGTAAGATCACAAAGCAATTTATTAAAAATGTTTGTAGGAGCAAACAGAATGTAGATAATGCTGCAACTTCTGAGAATTTTTTCAAGTAAGAAAAAAATTCAAAGTAAGAGGAAAAGTAAAAAAGCAAATGTTCAGTCAAAGGAGATAAAGTATGGTAAAAGAAGACAAAATCAGTATAAGGAATTACGCAAAAAATTTTTTACAAGAGAGTAGTGCATAATTTGCTGAAAGATGTGAAGAAATATAAAAAGAGAGCTTTATTTTAGAAAAAGAAGAAGCATATTGAAAGCATTGTGGAAAAGGCTTTTGAAGTAAAAAGGAAACTGTTTATTTTACTGTTAAACAGAATTCGACCACTAGATAAACCAATATATGTAATGAAGGCCAAAAGTAGGAGGAAAAGAGTTATTAATAAAAAAAACAATTGTGATGTTTTTTTTGGAGAATGGAAACACAGTTCTAGTTCAGAGCCTTTTTTTAATGAAGAGAGTTATTCACTGAGCGAAAAATTATTGTATGCAGTTGACACCAGTGGTAGAGGTTATGAGGTTAGTGATGGTTGTCCAATGGAGAAAGAGAAAATGGTTGAAAGATATGCAGAAGAAGTGATAGCTGATGATGTTTGAGGGAGACGTGCTAAAAACCCTGTGTACACTTGGTATTGCAGTAGTGTTTGCAGTGTACGACAGGAATCTATTGAAAAATTATGTAGTTTTTTACGAGCCTATACTAAAAAAAAGTGTAAAACAAAAGATTAAGCTGCTGCAAGGCACTAGACCCTTGCAGAGTGAGAAAACATACTGGTTTGCAAGGTCATTCTCTGGCTTGTCTTTCTAGGAAAGTTTGTGAAAGTGTTTTTCACCATTTCAGAATGCTGGCAGTACATCATACTCAAATGCAAAGGTTAGTGAGAAGGTTGTATTATGCAAAAAGTCCAGCACTAAAGTTAAGTGAGTTGAACAGTGCTCTTTTACGTGGGTCAGTATCAGATGTGAAGCAGGTCTGTGAGGATATTGAGTTTTTTTACTTTGGGCCTTAGCAAGAGAGTGAAGAAACTGACACATTAGTAGAACAAAATGTTGAAGACAATGTAGAACCCGTAATTACAGAAAAATTTGAGGATGAAATCACAAAGTTTAAGGTAATTTCAGGTGAAAGACAAAATGTTTGTTGTATTTGTTGTCGGCGAAGTCACTATAAAAATCAGACTAGGGGTGTCAATCTGTATTTAAAAAGTGAAATAGAAGATAAGGATAAGTGGATGGAATTTGCAACTTATTTGTTGGTAGAGGATTGTTTTGATTTGGGATGTGAGCAGCGTATTTGCAAATATTGTTATAACAAATTAGATGAGAATAAAATGCCTGCTAGAGCTGTTCATAATAATCTAGAGTTGGTTGCTATTCCTCCAGAGCTCATAGATTTAAATATGGATGAGTCTATTCTTATACAATGTGTTCACCCGTTTCAGGCTATTGTTCGTATGGAGCCAAAAACAAGTAAATTACCTCCATCAGAGTTGCAAAGAGGATTGAAAGGAAGAGTTGTGCATTTACCATTAGATTTAAGGAAAAATATTGAAACTATTGGTGTAGATCATGCAGAAAATGAGCTACTAGTCATTCTCGTTAATGGTGTTCCTACTAAGAATAAGAAAATCTGGCAAGAGTTAGTGGATGTTAGAAAAGTGCAAAAGGCATCATTGTATCTGTTAAAAAGTAATGAGTACTGTAAAAATGTGTTTGTTGGAGAAGAAGAAATAGATTTAGCAGAAGATAGTGAAACATTAAATGGACAAATTGAAAAAGTGGACATGTCCAGATGTGAAGAGATCTATGAACATTAAAGTGTACATCCACTTCATTCCAAAGAGGTGATGGGGAATACGATTGAGTTGTTTCAAATGAAAAAAGCAACCGGAAGTCCCATGAGTGTATGGGAAGAGAGCTTGGAAGCTTGTTGTTTCCAGCAGTTGTTTCCAACAGTGAAAGGTGGACGATATGATGAACGTCCTGTGCAGATTCCTTCATCTGAATATCGGACAACAAGATTATATGCAGAAGATTCAAGATTTCAACAATGTATCCCTTATATGTTTCATCTTCTGTTTGAAAGTGACTTGTCTGAACTTTCATATGCAGTAAATCACATTTTAAAAACTGGAATGCATCTTCAAAATGTAACTGCAAAGGAGTTTATGGATAAAGTGCATCAGAGAGATGATCATTTAGAATCTCAGTTGATTAATCTGATGGCATGTCAGCGTGGGACTAATGAATATTGGTACCGTCGACATGGAGAACTGAAATGTATGCTACGGAACTTGGGAACTCCTACATAGTTCATTACACTAAGCTGTGCTGAGTATGCTTGGGATGATTTACTTGAATTTCTTCGAGAGGCAAATTCCAATATAAAAAATATTGAATACAAGACACCTGGAGAATTGTGCTCTTTGGATCTTGTCAATATATGCAGATATTTCAATCATAGATTTGAAGCTATGATGTCTTTCATCTGCAATAAAAAGAATCCTCCTCTTGGAGAAGTTGTGGATTTCTTTTGGAGAAAGGAGTATCAAGCAAGAGGTGCTCCTCACATACATATGTTGTTATGGGTCAAGGACGCCGCCAAATTTGGAACAGATTCAGATGAAACTGTTTTGTCTTTCATTGAAGATTATGCTACATGTGCTCTTCCAAATAGCAGAGAAGACAAAAACTTAAAACAACAAGTCTTACGATTTCAAAGCCACAGGTGTGGAAAATACTGTCGACGAAAGCACAAGTCAAAGGATAAGTTCTATACCAAATGTCGTTTTGGATTTCCACGTCCTGTATTATCCAAAGAAAGAGTGAACAGTTTTATGTCAGCTGTACGACATACCATCACAAGAAAGTCTCCGAAAAAAACCTACAACTTAAAAAGAAGTGAAGAATCAAAATACATAAATGACTACAATCCAGTTATTTTATCCATGTGGAACGCTAACATGGATATTCAGTATGTTACGGACAATTCCATTGCTGTTCCTCGATATTTAACGTCTTACATTACTAAATCAGAAAAGACTGAATTGAAAGAAATGTGGGAAGAGATTTCTCACGAGAAGACTCTAAGTAAGAAATTATACAGTTTCAGTTTGAAGATGTTATTGCATCGTGAAATTGGAGCATATGAATGTTCAGATAGGTTATCATCTGCAAGTCTATATTCCACAAGTAGAAGAATCATTTGGGTAAGTCTAGGTCTTGCAGGAATGCGAAATCGGGTACTGAGATCTGTTCAAGAAATTGAATATTTAGCAGAAAATGACCCTGAACGTACAGATATTTTGAAAACCATTATGTTGGACACATACTATCCAAATAGAAGTCATCATCTTGATAACATGTGTCTCTATGAAGTGCTGCAAAACTACACTTTTAAACGGAATACTACAGAGAACATCAACGATGGAAAATATGGAGTGATTGGTTCCGAAGGATGTCTGGTGAAACAAAGGAAAGGAAATTTAATTAATCACAGAAAACTGAGTCGTGACACTGCTGACAAAAGGGAATTTTACTATTTAGCCCTTTTACAAATGTTCAAACCTTGACGTTCAGAACTGGAATTACTTGGAGATTTTCCCAGCTATGAAGATTCATTTAATGCTTGTAAAGATAGCATACAATGTAGTGCTTTCGCAAATTAAATCAAAATGTTGAATGATGAAATTGATCAAGAAGCTATAATTGCAGCTGAGATTGCTAGAGACAGTTCTCAAGACAGTCAAATTTCTGCTGCACTGAGTCAAGATCCACTAGGACAACCAATTGTTGAAAATGAAGCAGCGATTGCAATGAATGAGGTGGAAACAGCAATGTATCAAGCACAAGAAGATGCAATACAGTTAGGAAACTTGGAAGAGCAACTAAATGTTGAACAGAAACAAATATATGAAAGAGCAGATTGAGCATAGATTACTTCATGAAAAGAGAGGGTGCTCATGTACATCATTTCAACCTATCCGAATGTATGTGAGTGGTCAAGCTGGAACAGGAAAAAGTTTCTTAATTAAAGTAATTACAAGTTATCTGCAAAAAACAACTAAGTCGCATTTGTCTTGTGTTGTCACCGCTCCAACTGGGTTGGCAGCACATAACATTAAAGGAATTACTTTACATCGTTTACTAATGCTACCAGTAGAGCATGAGAACAAATTGGAATACCACAAGCTATCTGGAGAAGCTTGTTGTGAAGTTTCAAGAGTCCTGAAGAAAATGAAACTTCTCATTATTGATGAGGTGAGCATGGTTTCAAACTTGATGCTTGCCTTTGTGCATTTAAGAATGAAGCAAATTCTTAAAACAGAGTATGATGTGTTATTTGGAGGAAAACACGTCATAGTTTTTGGAGATCTACTGCAACTGACTCCGGTAAAAGGACAACCGGTATTTAAAACACTTGCCCATGAAGATGCCAGAAAGTCTATTGGCAGTGTTGGTAATGTGAACATTTGGAGTAATTTTGAATACAAAGAACTGACAACAAAAATGCGACAGGCAAATGATGCTGAATATGGAAGTATTCTTCAAGATATAAGAATTGGAATTCTTTCAAAACAAGGGAAAGAAGCTTTGGAGAGTCGATTACTTTGCAATGTCTTTCCAAATGAAAATGCAGTTCCTGCAAAAGTGTACGTGGAAATTGCTAAAAATAAGTCAGTGATTTTCTTAATGCCAACACTGCGTGAGTGTTCAATATTCAACGAAGAATTATTAAAACTGGAAAATGAAGAAATTGTAAAAATGGAAGCCATCGATAAAATACTGCATGAAGGAACCACTATTATTTTGACGGGTAAGTTGAGATTAAAACTGGATTGTTTAGAAAAAAAAATATCTAAAACTGCTGGTTTGGAAAAGACACTGTATGCGTGTGTAAACTGTCGGGTAATTTTAAGGCGTAATTTGGATGTAGAGAAAGGTTTAGTTAATGGTGCAATGGGCAAAGTGTTGGATTTTGTGAATTATCAGAAAAAAGAAGGAATTGAATTTTTAAAAAATAAATTTGATCAGATTTATGAAGTTAAAGAAATTGGTCGTTGTTCAGTTCGTTTTTTGCTTGTTAAAGATTTATATGTCTGTAGGAAACAATTTCCATTTTCTCTGGCATATGCAGTGACTATTCATAAATCTCAAGGATTAAGTGTAGACAGTGCATTGGTGAACATTGGATCTACCGTATTTAAAGAGGGTATGCCATATGTTGGTTTGTCGCGAGTCAGAACATTATCTGGTTTGTTTTTGATTGATTTTGATGAGACAAAGGTTATTGCAGATGCAAACTGTGTAAAAGAGTATAATAGGTTAAGAAGGGTGTATGCTCCAAATTTAGGTCAATATCCTGTATTTAAAAAGCGTGTGGTTGGTCGAAAAAGAAGGTTAGAGAATATCTGTTCTGAAGGTGTCAAGAAAAGAAAAGAACAAGATAATGTTGTGATTGCAGGTAAAAAGAAATTGGACACTGTTGGAGAGATTGTTGGTTATCAGTTTGAAAATAGTTCTGGTGTCAACTGCTATGCTAATGTAGTGGTCAATGTTGTTTTTTATCTTGAAGGTTTGCAAGAACAAATTATGGAGAATCGTCAAAAAAGATTTTGTTCTCTGTTGCATTCTGTTTATGAAAAATTGACAACAGATAGAAGTAAAATACAATCTGTTTCTGATGTTCGTAGTCTTTTGGATGTGTGTTCTGGTTCTACACAATTTACACAAAATATCCAACAAGATGCTCAGGAATTTTTAATGTATATGCTTACCATTTTTGAAAATGAAGGTGTAGAAATAGAAAATATTTTTGGCCTTTTTAACAAATGGGAACATTATTGTGAAAATTGCATGTATACATGTAGCACCAATGTAGACACTGAGAGATTTCTGTATTTAACATTACCAGACTGTAAATCAGTATCTTTCAATAAATTAGTGAAAGGTACAATTCAAAACATAGAGTGTAGCCAATGTAAATCAGAAATGTTATCCACATTATTCTTATCAAAATATGGAAAATACATAATTTTAATGATGCAACGTTGTACAGCTGACGGAAGAAAATTGGATACTTTAATAAAACAATTTGTAGCAGCACAACTATCAATATCAGGAAAGACTTTTGTAGCAATTGCAATAATTTTCCATGATGGTCCTTCCACCACATGTGGACATTACACTGCCTATCTAAAATGCGACAAAGGCTGGACACTTTGTAATGATGCCCAGTTGGTTTTCAAACAACGTTTGCCTAGTGAAGTACCAAATTCCTACCTAATATTTTTAAAGCCAAAGTTTTAGGAAGATAATTCACTCTCTGAGGAATTTATTATTATAATTTAATAGGACTACCATTGGACAATTTACATAAAGAAGAAGTGCAAAAATACCATTTGGCCTCAAGGAAAGGTATATTTTTGAATTATGGACTTTTTGGCGGTCATTTATTCAGTGATTATTTTAATGCGGCAACATTTACAGTTTTTATAAGTTAAAGTTATAACATTTTGTAATCTGTAAGCATTTCATATATGTATGATTTGTATTTTCTGGTATTTTACTAAGAATAGTATGTTGGGTTTTTTTTTAACAATCTTTCTGTTGGTTTTTTTTTTGCCCGCTGTTAAGTGATGAGTACCATTGAAATCACTATTTCTAGTGAAATTCTATATATTCTGAGAACAGCGAAAAAGGCAGACAAATTACTTTGTGGAAATTATGCTGTGTTGTAAAAAATGTATTATTACATGTTATAATTTTTTTTCCTTTTCTTTCACAGATCCAAGTTTTAAAATAAGCAATTTTTAAGAATTTAGATTGGAATGAAAATGTGAAAAAAATGTGTACCATTTTTTATTCCTATTACTGTGAAGGTAAGTTTAACTAAGTCTCAACAGTGGACTGGTTAACAAAATTTAAGAGATTTAACCCATTGAACACTGAAGATATTCTTATGGTTCGTAGGGTAGGGTGGGTCGGCGAGTCTAATAAGAACATAAAAGATTGTGTGGTGATAAACTTTAGACGGCCTCAGATGGTTCGGAATTTACTAAATATGCGAGAAGTGATATCCCCTCGAAACACTTGTGTTTGCGCTCTCCCACTAGGACATTTCTATAGACCATGGCCTGGAAACGGTGTTAATGGTGTGATCACCCCTGTTGCACTCTCAAATAGATTTGAGGGACTATCATCACTAGATATCCCAGATTGACAACAAAAACCCTTGTATCAAAAAATGAGCAATGATCTTGTCATTTCACATCCACATGACAACATGGCCTATTTATTGCCTTTACAAATGCAAAATGCAGAAGTGCCACAGTGTGCTTTAAAGATAAATGGGATTCAAGAACCACCAAAGCAGGTGAGGGCAAGAGTCATAGGTAGCTCACAAGCTTCCCCTATAGGGCCACACCTGGATCAGCCAATGGAAAATAATATGTTAACCCCATCTAATGGCATTGTGGAAAGTGGGGTACCTTCGTCTGTAGAACTGTGTAAGCAGATGGAAGTACGTCTTACCTCATGGAATGTAGCAGGGCTAAATAGACATTTAACGGACATGGTATGGCATGAATACATTGAACAACGCGACATCTGCCTTCTACAGGAGACTTGGACATTGGAAACTCCACATAGAGTGGGGTTCAAGACATTTAGTGTGAATGCCATTCCATCAGCAAAAGGCAGGCCATCAGGGGGCCTTGCAATATGGATAAGGATCACCCTTGAAATCCAAATCATCCCACTGTACATACCGTCACAGGACATGGTTGGTGTAAAATTGATTACACAGGATGGAAAAGAACTACACCTAATTAATATCTATAATAGACCAAGCCCTGCTACCAAAGAATCATTAAAAATAGAACAGCTTGATTCCTTTTTAAGTACTTTTGGGTCAAAGATGAGGGTAATTGTTGGTGGAGATTTTAATTGTAACTATGAACCTGTGGCGGGTTTTGACAACCTTTTTGAGGGTGAAGATATGGCAAGTAATATTCCAGCCATAGAAAGTAACCAGGAAGTGCGGTGTACTGTTGCACAAATTATGAAGCTCACTACAGGTAATAGATTAAGAGCGTGCAATGGTCGTCTGCCCTCCGATAGTCCAAATGCATATACATTCTGTAGAGGCAGCTCTCGGAGTCATATAGATTACATATCCAGCGGGAGAGTATCCGGGGCAGGAACACGGGACAAACGCCAGAGAAGTCGAAACGCTGCAGAAGAGCGACGCTGTCACCAGACCGGAAGACAGCAAAGAAGAGGATCCTGAGGCTCCCGACACCTGGACAGAAGAGTGGTGGATCCAGGAAGAGGCACGAGCCGCCACAACTCAAGAGAGTTGTGGCTCCAAGCGAGGTGCACTGAGGCCGGAGTGGAGGCGAGGAGGCGAGGAGCACCGGAGCACCGGAGCAGAGGTGTGCTGTGGCGAAATGGAGAGGTGATAACTGGGCGATAGCGGGAGCCGCTCAAGGCGTAGGAGGGCAGCACTATCCCAGGATTGACAAAGCGTGTTGTTGTAGCCCCGTGGACGCTGCTTCTCCTGGGTTTGTCTCCTTGGAACGCGTGACTCCACGCTTCGCAGGTGCCGCTTGTGCTGTTTGAAAACCGGCGGAGTGCTGCCCCATCTTTCTACTGGTTTCAGGATTTTCAGGATTTCATCTTTCTACCGGAACATTACACAGAGGCCCGTAGCAGTACTGCGAGGACCAGCGTGCTGTGCGGCCTGACCAGCCGCAGCTGGTCCTCTTCCTGCCTCTATCGTTAATCTTCAAAAAGTGGGCTGGTCAATTATCACCTGTGTTGCTTGCAAAGGGGCGTGTTCGCTCCTACTATATAGATCGACTCTTATCCCCGGCCCGTGGGACGCGCGTGGGCCATGTGCGGGCCCGTTTGTGCCCGTTAGTGACCGATAGAGATTGGACTGGGCCCTTTCTCTAACCTCTGAACCCTTCTAACTTGTAAGTTACTGTTCGAGTGTTTTGACTTGTTCTCCACCATCAACTACTAGGCGTTCATTTTTACTCACACCCCGGGTTCATCTACTACGATGTCTACCCGAGGCACACGGAGCAAAACTGTTGCGGGGGGGGGAAAAACTCATAGGCCCAATAGACAATTTTATCACAAGGGCAAATTCCTTTATCGATCAAGAGATAACCCAGTTGGAACGAAGAGTCTCACAGGATCTTGCCCTCGCAAGAAGATCGTCCCTGGGTCTTATCTCAGCCGTAAAGACTCCTGATAAGGCTAAGGACAGAGCCCTCGTGCACGCTGAAATTTATAGCGTACCGACCGAGGTTGACTTATCGGTATTACAGTTTCTAACTGACTCACAGCTAAGCCTTGCCCTGGAAAAAACCCCGGACCTCAGCCTGAATCTATCTACTGAAAGTAACGTCACGAGACAGTCCAGGGGAAGGCGGGAGGGCGCTATACCAAAGAAAGAAACTAAAAAAGAGAAGAATACAGAAAAAGTTGGTGTTACACATAAAATGTCAGATAACACTAGAGAGGAACCTGATCACATAGCACCTTCAGGTCAGTCACACCCTGAAATTAATCCAACAAACGGGGGTGTAAGGCCAATGAGCCCGAGGCTTCTGCTATACTTGTGGCTGACAGTGATACTGACGAAGTTGAGGGGCGACTTTTAATCAAAATGGATAATTTATTTAAATTCCATCTTTCCCCATTGGAGGTTAGATTGTCCCGTGTAGAGAATTTGCTATTTGAATTATCAGCTCTTATTAAAAATGGAACATCTAATACTGTATCTAAAAGAATGGTCGCTAAAGTAAACCAACCTCCCAAGCCACTGAGTAAAAACACGGGGGGGACCCCTGCTAACACTAAAATTATACCTACTACTGAGTCGCAGCCAAAACCTAAGACCTCTGCGACTACAGATAACAATAAGGGAACTAGCTCCAAGAATACTACCATCACCCCATCCAGGAAGTGAAAACAAATGGGCCTTTGCCTCCACTTCCTAATAAAGCTCGGTTTGGGGGAGGAGGCTTTGATAGACCCATTGTAAACTTACCACCCGAGTCAGCCCCTTATGTGGTAGTGATGACAGGGGTCCCTGAGTTAAATGACCACAAGGAAGAACTGAATTGGTCATTGAAAAATAAGGTCATACATTGGTTAAACATCAACAGACCACTACCCCCAAATCACCCTAGTAGGATCTTAACGGTCCGTAGGGTACATTGGATAGGGAAGGAAATGAAAACAACCCAGGGTGATTGTATTGTGATACATTTTGAGGATCCTTATATGGTCGATCATATATGTTCCTGGAATTTGAATGGAGGAAATGACGGGACTCAGACTAAACGTCTCTCTTTCTTCTACCCCCCCAGTTGGCGCCCTGGTTTTGACTATGATGCTTATGAGGGAAATTGGCGCAGAGCAGGCAGACGTGACTGGGGGAGCGATTGGGGGGATTGGAATGGTAACTTTGGTTATAATGGAGAGCGAGCCTTTAGAGAACCTTGGAGAGGCATACAGACCACCAATAGATATGAGTGTTTGGAGATGGTGGACTGACTGGACCCGATCCCCGTGGGAAAGCTTACGGAACAAGTAGTACCCTCCAACCCTCTTTGCCCCATAGTAAACGAAAACCCATGGTTAAGCTTACAAGTTAAAACCTCAACCGAGCCGCCCAGGATAGGTAGTCCAGCATGTAGTATGTCTCCTGTTGAGATCATAAGGGATGATGAGATGACTTTGGCTCCTTTATTAAGCCCAGGTTATACTTCGAATCCCACCACGCTAGACATAGGATCATCACGACGTGCCCAAAAGACTAGGATGGGGTTATTATCATGGAACATAGCGGGCCTTTCAAACAAAATTAGGAACCCTATCTTTGTGGAACTTATAGATAGGTTTGAAGTAATTTGCCTGCAGGAATGTTGGGTGAAGGATGAGATACATATGGTGGGGTTTCGCACACATTTCCTTGCAGCGCAACCTAACTATAGAGGGAGGTGTTCTGGGGGGCTATGTACCTACATATCGAACAAAAGTAATATAACCAGTAAATGCTTACCCAACGGGGGATCTCAATACTATCAACTTCTCTCCCTAAGGTCAGGCGAAAACCACTCTATCCTCCTGATGAATTTTTACAATAATATCCCAAAGGCCGCGTTACAAAGGACCTTAGAGGAATTAAATGATGCTATCCGTAAGGGATTGGGATCTGACCAAAAAGAACCCTTTATCATTTTAATGGGGATTTTAATTGCCATTTATGTATGCACAGTGATACAGAGATATATGGCATGGTGAATCTTAGGGGTGATCCCTGTACTCATTTTGAACATTCTGTACTCGGAAATTTACTAAACCATTTTCTATTTGAGAGGGACCTGGGCTATGTAAATGAACTTTGTGTTCCTCCGATCCATTTCGAACCCACCTTTTGTGGGCGGGGGTCCCAGACTATTATAGACTCTACATTGGTCTCTAACAATTATCACCGCAGTGTACTCTCGTTTAACTTAGAGCACATTGCACTTAGTGACCACTATCCAATTGGCTCTAGTTTTGAAATAGGGCAGAGAGGCAGTAAAGCCACCAATGTGGTGGAAAATATCTATTTACATGGGATTTCCTTGGCTAGAACCAATGGATACGTTATTAAATGGAGTAAGGTAAATCCGACTAACTTCTTAGAGAACCTGGTAGCAGAACAGAAAAATGATTTTATGACCTGTTTAGAGGAGAACCCTAACCTCACCAAGGTCATTGCAGCTTTTGACAAGATTTCAGTTCACATTAGCAACAAATTAAATGGTACAGCATGAAAAGGGGGTCACAGTAGAATAGAAAGATGGTTTAATCAAGAGTGCACTAAAGCACATTCTCATTTGATCCAGACCTTAAAAAAAAAACCCAAGAAACCAGCTAGATATTAGAGTAGCCAGAGCTTCCTATAAGGATGCCTTAAAAAACGGAGGAAGGATCTGAAGCACTCTGCCTGGGAAGCCCTATTAAAAGCGAGTGCATTTAAAGATACGACTGCATTTTGGAATGCAGTCAATGCCCCATTTTTTGTGGAGAGAAATTCTGACCAGGTAGAGATTGTCATTGAAGAAACGCTTTGGGTTAAACATTTCACCGAGTTATACAAACAAGAGACTCGTACTGGACTAATGAGTTCATTGGTGGGAGTTACGAGCACCACAGAACCTGATGCATCAGTCCTATTTCCCCTTAATGTAGTCTTCTCTTTAGACGAGGTGGAATTAGCATTGGCAGATAGTTCAAATAGTAAAGCCCCGGGACCAAATGGTATTCCACTTGACATCTATAAGGATAACGTCGCCCTGTGGGCACTGCTCCTGACCAACGTTTTAAATAGGGGTGGGCGGAATTTGCGAAATTAACTGTCGCAAATTATTGCGAAAATGCTAAAAATCTCCGCAAACACGCCGGAAATATCGCGAAGACGCGGAAGTTTTTGCCCGCCTGTTCGCGGTATTTTTTGCGTGATCGCGGGTTGCCAACTTACCCATGCGGTTGCTCAAGGGCGCGGCCATCTTGTTTTCACTTGTCCCGCGATGCTTACTTCCTGTTCCGGGATGCGCAATGCATGTTCGCGCCCGTTTGCAGTCGAAATTTCCTGTTCGCGACCGCTTTTACTTGATCGCGTTGCTTTTTGCTTGCTCGGGGAGAAAATATCGCGCGAACTTGCGCACGTGGTCGCAATGGGCGCGGCCATCTTGTTTTTCACTCTATTGCATTGTTCTGGGGCCTGATTTTCAATCCTCCCAAAATCCTTTCAATCCTTTGTTTATAGCCACTTTTTTTTGGATCTTTATTACTTATTATTTCTCTAACTATTTTCCTGCTTCTATATTTTTGGTTTTTGTCTATTTTCTTTTTGTTTTTTAGCTACTTTTGCCTCTTTCTATTCCCTGCTATTTATTTCCTTTACTCCTTTATTTATTTTACCTTTTCTGTCCCGCCCCGTCCCCAGAACCATGTCCAAGGGTAGGGCTGTTCGCCGGCGCAGCCAGAGCCGCGGAAGGCGGCGCCCACATGGGGTGCAGGCACGGGCCTTATTTGGGGAGGAGGAGTCGGCTGCACTAATTTTCTTTGTGCAGCGCCACCTCCCCTCGACGCTGGCAGCAGGTGGCAGGCCTGGGTCTGGGTATGGCCTCCGGGAGCGTCGGCAGCGGTGGGGGAAGGTGCGCCGGGCAGTGTCGCGCATCTCTGGGGTCCGGCGCACCCAGGCACAGCTGACGCACCGGTGGTCCGACATCCTGGACCGTGAGCAGGACCTGCTGGACCTGCTAGGAGTGGAGGTCCCGGGGCTTGGTGAGCACATATTTAATTACTACAACTTTGTGTCTGTTCTTCTGCTCTGTGTTATATATTGCGAATATTTTTTTCCCTTCCAACCAGCTAGAATGTTGCTGCTTACAAATCAATACATTCCAGGTTAATAACGTTTAAAAGTCTTCTGTGATTATGGTGCTCTTCTGCGCTACTGCTGATCTTACTTGTTTGCAGCTTGCGTTTGCGCTTGCTTAGCGTGATTCTTTACGAGTTTATTTTAGAGAAATTAAGTTACGTAATGCTACAGTGACTCTAGTCCACTCCTTACTTTGTCCCGTGACCGTCACTAATAGATAGGGGCGGATTGATGTTTAGGTACACTACTTTGTATGAGCTTCTAATTTGTTAGTGGTGTGCGTGATGCCCCCTCACTCAGTTACGTGACGTGCTGCTAGTACGGCAGTCTTTAGAACCTTTTCTAGTTTGTTCAATGAGTGGTGGTAGGCTTAGCAGTTACTTAGCAGTAGCAGATCAGCATCAATCAAACCAAAATTTGGTGTATACAAAAAATGTAGTCATGTTCATGTGTCCTCCATGATTTGACCATACGCATTGTTGAGGAATACAGTGGAAATGCATACTTAATGTACAATTGGCATGCCTGGAATAGGTGGACTAGGTTGGGTGGTACGTTGTACTTAGGCTTAGTTGTAACTTAGTTTTCTGGAATCAGAATGGAAGACTAGATTACTGTTGATAAATGGTAACTTAAGTAGTCGAACTGCGAATCCCCCGATATTACATGTTGACCAGATGAGATCGGTCAATGTAGTTATTGCAATTGTTGTTTACATTAGTGTTTTTTAACCGTTGTTGAAAAATATTGTATTTGTTTGACACCATCCATCAATGTTTGTCTCTTTCTTATATCTTTCCTGTTCATCAGCACCCAGGGGCAGACCGACAGGGACTGGGCAGTCGGCGGGACAGGAACAACACCACCAGGAGGACACCGCTGAGGGCTCCTCTGCTGGCCCCAGTAAGTCTTCTTGTTTTTAATAATATTTCTTATTCCATAACTTTTACTGCCCCATATTTTTCCTGAACTATTGTTGGTTTCCAAATGCTATTTTTTTACCACCAATTATCCTTCAATCTGTACGGTTTCAAAAATCTTATCCCTGCCTCCGCTATTATGACTCTGAGTACTACTACTACTACATACTATCAGTCTGTCTGTACTGTAGTAGCTAGTCTTGCCCAGTTGGCCAGTGCCACTCTTTGTGAAAGGTTGTAATATAAAACTCATATTCACCAGTAGCTCGAGCCATTGAGTCCAATCCGTTGGGTCGTCGTCTTGTACTACTTTTACTCTTATTGATCTTGAGGCTTTAAAAATTCACAGCAACAACAGCCCTACCAAATTTATAACTATTTTGATATGATACCCTATAGGACATACTACTGTTGTAGGGATCTTGCACATACATTTGCACCAGAAAATAGGATGTTGGTGATGGTAGGTTGGACCTTCCTTGCACACCTCAATCAGAAATTTTGCACCCACCACAATTCCACTGCTTGACTATAGTACTGTCTTGTCATAACTATTAGGTCTCGGAACCCTCCCCCCAAGATACCCAACAAGTAGACAACCCAGAACATAACACACCCAACCTCTCAGTCGTGGAAGCAATTCACATGCACACCCTTACTTTAATTTGCTCACTCGTGTAAGTTAGTCCACACCAAAATACCACCAAGTCTATGTAAGTTCAAAATGTTTATTTCAATTTGAGAAGGTCTCTCTGTACACTGTTTTCTTAGCAGCACCAACCGGAAAATCAATAACATTAAAACAATATACATTGTTGTGACACTTATACAGTTGGGGATTAAATCATGATAACTGAACAGTGGTGGAAGGCAGCACCACCATCCCATAACAATTTAGTTTATATAAATTTATAAAAGAAGATGTGAGTGAATGGACCCCTCACCTTAGAAGAACCTAGTACTGGTAGTTGTTGCATCATTCAGAAGCTCTGGTTCGTAGAAGGGAATCTTGCGAAAAAATAAATGGTGTGCGTTAGTATATTGCAACTTGCAAGCATTTCTCAGCCGTGCCAAAATGTGTAGCATCTATGGATAAGCAATATGGACTAACAGTAACAGTAGTACACCAGTACTTCCTAAAAAAGTGGCTTGTTAATGTTTGTGGACCGCTTGTACGCAGCGCGTAGACTAGACAGTAGCAGTGTGAGGCAGGTCATGTGGGCTCAAAGGTGTCTTAAGAAGCTGCAAGGTAAAGGTAACGTCACATGTGCAAAAATAAAAGCCACAAAGGTAAAATGGTAGCATGGCTAGGGCTAATTAAGCAAAGGCTACAATGATCATATATAACTATTAGTGTCTACTCTACTACTACCTGATTTGTACTAGTGATGTATGTTAGTATTAACTCATTTTTCAACCTTGCTACTGATCAATAGGGGGAGGTGTATATGACGCCTAATAAATGTGTAATGTTTTCTAGGCGCACTACCGACCACCATTGCCGGGGCCAGCGAAGGCGACGCGGAGGGCGAGGATGCGGCAGTTGCTGCAGATAGCAACGGAGCAGTAGGGGGAGTGGCAGCACCAGTGGCGGGCGGTGGTAAGTTAGATTCATAATCCTTAACTATTGTTGAACTTGACAGTACACTCACTGCAAGGGTGTACTGTATGTATATATGTATACTGTACAGTTGTGACTTATGGCCCCATTAGGATGGTGGGCGACGCGTATTGCCCCCGCCGTGCCGGCTGGAATTCACTGCCGACACCGCAGGGGCAAACCTCCCGCCATCCCTGTAGAAAATATTCAGACATGTCGACCAGGCGGAAAAGGGTTCAATATGGCGGTGGTGTCTCTCTCACCACACCGTCAGCCATATAATCTGCATTTTGTAAAATGCCTTTGCGTGGCGGCATTGCCGTCCGCGACGGAAAGGCATGCAGAGTATGCTTGGGGGCCCCCATGGAGGGTACCTACCTATGCTATGGTACCCCCCCGCCTTTCAAAGCAAAACGTGACAGGCTCCGTGAGGGGCCCGTCATGTTGTGCTTGGAAAAGCAGCACAACATTTTAGCATTGCTTTCAGCAAAGCCAACCAGAATGTAAAAAAAAAAAACAGGGTGCGCCCGCCACTGTGCCGGGCGCATCATCCTAATTAATTGTCCCCACGGGACCCCACACTTTTTAGCAGTCGGCTGGCGGGCGGACAAAGTCCGCCCGCTATCCGATGTCGTAAGTAAGTATGAGTTGTTGGGGACGTTTGAAGAGTGAACTAGAAGACTAGAATTCCCTTTAATTGGTATAGGACTAGGAGCCGGGTTATTGAGTAACCAATGGCCTCATCTATCTGATTTCAACTCCGCTTTGAAAGTTTTATGGAGAAGAGCACCTGGTGCACTGTTCAACTAAAAAGTGTAAGATAGGTGGAAGGAAGAAGGACGGGTGACATTTAAAATGTTATGTACTACTGTGCTTTATTTTATAGTGCTACTCTACCATGCCACTATGTGTATAAATAATTACCTTGTCTACTGTTTTATTAAGACTATATTTTACAATTGTCTTGTTTTTTTCTTTTTGATACACAGCTACTCCCAAACTCAACCGGAAGGAGTTGGCCGCCAAGGCACGGCGCCGGAAGCTGGAGGCAATCCAGAGGGAATACCGGCGGCTGGTGGTCCTAGCCGAGGAGGAGGAGGAGACTGCGGCATCAATTGTTCAAGCCTCCTCCAGTGCCCCGGGCCCCAGCCACCGCCCTCCAGCGGTACGGCGCCACCGTCTGGCGGCTGCCCGCCGCCACCGTGCCATCTCCGGTGCCCCCCCACTGTGGCTGCAACTGCCGCGGCCTTAGACGCCGCGTCGCCCGTTTAGAGGATGAGATGCGCCAGATGCGTGTCCTCCTCCAGTCCCGCCCCACCAGTTAGTCCCTGTCACTGCCCCTTTTTTAATTCTTGTTCGTTTGGGCGTTACAGACTTTTTTCTACTATGGACAGTGGTTGGGGTTATGGAGGGGGGTGGGTCAGCTTTTGTGGGTTTAGTTTATTTTTGTTAGGGTAAATTAAATATATTTTTCTATGTTACATGCAATGTTGTTAATGTTTTGTAGGTGGGGTCACTGTTTTACATCACACTGTTTCCTTGCTGGTGCATGGCCGCCCATAGCCTGTGTTTGATTTCAATAATTTGCTGACTGTGTAAGACACAAACAGATAGATGCGACACACCTCACTCATTGACTGGTCCTTCTAGTACTTTCAGTCTGTCCTCTAGTATATGCATTCTTTGGAGTGTTGTGTGAAAATGAAATCATTGACATGTCCATTATTAATTCTGCCTCCCCCAAACTTCTCTCTTACCGGTGCTTGATGTTTATGTCCAACTGTGGCACAGCACTGGCTGCATGGTGAAGATGGTTTCCTTTTTCATACATGCCATGATTGGGGTGGTGGTGGTGGTGGTGGTAGTATAGTAGTAGTAGTAGACACTGGCAGGGCGGCAGCATTTCCAAAAAAAGAAAAGGAGACAGTCAATCGCCTTTGAGAGACTGTTAGAGGAGTAGTTGAATGAAGTACAGTACAGAACTTACCGAGCAACAATAATATGCTCAAATATTTGACAAAAAAACTGAATGGTGGTTAGGAGGATAGCCTACTAGACAGAGTTACAAACTATAGTTGTGTTGAGTCACTTGATTATGCCTACAGTCTAACAGTTAGTGCTGTATATGAGGAATGACAACAAACAAATCCAATCAATGCCGGCAATTCATGCTGAGGTATATGTTCCTTTGTTAAATAAAATTAAATAACCTCTGAAATATCCTACTCATGGGTGGCCAAGCAGAAGAAGATCATCGCTCTGCCTTCAAATTGAAGTAGTGTTGCTTTCACCACATCCGCCCCAGCAAGTGTGTGATTAAGTATTGGTGTACATTTAATTTAGTTACACCTCAACAATAAGTCACACAGCCCGGGGGAAGAGGGTTAGGGTTTGTTGAATGGATGGGAAGGGGGTTTTTGGGAAAGGTTTGACATAGAAAAACAGTATGCATAGTTACATAGACAAACAAACGACAATCATTGAAGACTACCATATCCATATGTTAAGGGAGAAAAAGGCAATGAATGCATGATGATGAGAGACCCGGATTACATACACTTCTAGTTCTTGTTCTGTTGTTCCGGTATTGGTAGGGAAGAATCGTAAACACAGAGCAAACATAATGATGATTGATAATAACAACTCCAAGAACACACTGTTGTAAAGATTGTATACAAGATATTAATCAAATTATTTAAAAGAAGTTAAAAGTGGATACTGTTACTGTCTTATCCTGGTCAAAAATGTGGACTGGATTTTTGCATCTCGGCAGTCCTCTTGCTCCTCTCGTCTCGTCCATCAATCTTGGGTGTGTCGCCTCGCCACTCGCCACTGCCCGGCTGGAAAAAAAAAGGTGATTGATTGGTAAGGTAATTAATATGCATTGTAATGTTTTACAAAGTTTTGGGCAAGGCCCGGCCTGTAATTTTAGATGGAAAATCAAAGGGTATATTGAGAAAGAAAGTGAAAACAAATGCACAAGTGATGGTGTAGTGCAACAAGAACACTTTCCAAGGTGGCATGTATGCATATGCATCATCTCTACTCTAGTTTTTTTCCAGCATTGACCTTCAACAGTAACAGGAGAGAGCAGGGCCACAGTGCTTAGCATTAGCACATCCTACGTTAACACTTTAGAGTCCTTTTTTTTTCTCTCAAAGAGTTGGACAAACGCAAAGCACATTATCCATTCCAAACATAGCATTTTACAGTTTAAGTTAGTAAAATCAATGCACTGCAGTCATCCGACCGCTACACTCTATTCAACTTCTACACAGACATTTGGGTCTGCTGTGGTTGTTGTTGACGTGTTTACCTTTAGGCTTTTCCGTTTTATGCCACTCCTGAAACATCCTCCTGACTTCATCATCATCTCTGATACTTTTACTGACTGACTGAAGATCGGCCTGCAGTATAAGTATAATTTTTATGACACAACAAGAGTAGAAATATAAATATTACTGACTTGAGTCATTCTTTATTGTGTACAGAAAGATAGATTACTACTAGTACACTTTGACATCACTTTGTGCACAACAAACAACGCAAACACAAAGACCAATAGCTCAGAGTCAGGTGTCCAATGCATGCCATTAATTGTCATCATTCATTACCTGTTCCTTCTCATCTTAAGTTAACGGGCCATCTCTTTCGCCATCATCATGATGGACGGTGCTGTTGTGTCACAGTCATTTGCATTGCGCAGATTGAGTGAGTCCCCTTCCTGTATTGAATTAAAAGCAATGTATCACCAAGATGCAGGAGAAGTACACATTTCTTATTTGCAAGAAGGGGAAAATGAGTGTGTTCTGTAGAAAGTTGATTAGTGGCAGTGCACAATTACATAAATTCATGCGCAACAAACACAACAAAATCTACATCATTCAATCTGCGATTCTGCGGCCAATGCATGGCAGCCATCAATCATTACCTGTTCCATCTCATCTTGTTAACGGGCCGTCTATTTCGCCATCATCATCATGGACGGTGCTGTTGTGTCACAGTCATTTGCATTGCGCAGATTGAGTGAGTCCCCTTCCTGTATTGAATTAAAAGCAATGTATCACCAAGATGCAGGAGAAGTATACATTTCGTATTTGCAAGAAGGGGAAAATTAGTGTGTTCTGTAGAAGGTTGATTAGTGGCAGTGCACAATTACATAAATTCATGCGCAACAAACACAACAAAATCTACATCATTCAGTCTGCGATTCTGCGGCCAATGCATGGCAGCCATCAATCATTACATGTTCCATCTCATCTTGTTAACGGGCCGTCTATTTCGCCATCATCATCATGGACGGTGCTGTTGTGTCACAGTCATTTGCATTGCGCAGATTGAGTGAGTCCCCTTCCTGTATTGAATTAAAAGCAATGTATCACCAAGATGCAGGAGAAGTACACATTTCGTATTTGCAAGAAGGGGAAAATTAGTGTGTTCTGTAGAAAGTTGATTAGTGGCAGTGCACAATTACATAAATTCATGCGCAACAAACACAACAAAATCTAAATCATTCAGTCTGCGACTCTGCGTCCAATGCATGGCATCAATCATTACCTGTTCCATCTTATTTTCAGTTAATGGCCAGTCTCTCTCTGCTCTGAAAGGAGGATAGCTATAGTGGTCATCTGATTCACGGTCCACTTGTTTTGGAAGGACGAGGAAAGTTTGAATTTGTTGTTACCATCATCCAATCATCATTCATGAGGGAAATGGAATTGAGCAGGAGATTCAGTATGATCGAGCGGAGGAGCTGGATTCGGAGGACTGTACTGTCAAATGGCAGACACCTGAAACTTGTATATTAAATTAGAAGAGTAGAAGACGGTGATAATGGATTTGTGGCGATTCACAAGTTTATAACCAGAATGACAGACACATAAACAAAGGGGGAAAAAAAGGGAGGAAGACAGTAAGTGCGAGCCTAATTGTCAGGGAAGTATAGCTCGTCCTCAAACTCTGGGGGTTCTTCCAGTAGTAGGTAATCATCTGACACAATACTTCCGTCACCTGAGCCGTAGTCCTCATCTTCCTCTGTTGATTCATGCATTGTGTAATTCGGTGGTATGAAGTGCTGATTCATTTTGATCATTGTTAACCTCGCCACGTTTTTTGGAGATAGACTGGTCCTTCTCAATGTTACAATGGAACCAGCAGCACTGAAAACACGTTCGGAAGAGACACTTGCGACAGGGCAAGCCAGATAGCTTATCGCCAGCCTGCTGAGCTGTGGCCATTCAGACCTTTTCCTATACCAATACTGCAATGGGTTTTGATCAACGTACACCTCTGTTGGGCCGTCCAGATAGGCCTGGACCATCCGCTCAATGTTCAGGGTTGCTGATGGTAAGCTTTTGTGCTGTTTTTTCTGTGCATCAGCACTGTGCTTGCAATAGCCCATCTTTACATACCAATCCTGTAATGATGATGATTGTACTCGGCCTAATGATCCAGTTTTTGTTTCTGTAGTCGATAGTGATGGTGAGTGTTGTGATTGTGAGCCAACCGCACTGCCCTCAGCCGACGAAGTTGCACTTGATTCTGCATGGCCTGCTTAAGTATCAGTACTTGTTGTGGGTTGATGTGGCGGGCTTTTAATTAGCAGCCCTTCGTTTTCAAACTTAATGGCTGCTTCAGCTATACAGCTTTTGTAGCGGGCAACATCATTGTCGGAAAAAGCAAGGAATAGTCCTAATTTTGCACGTGGATCCAGTATTGTGGCACAAATGTAATGTTCTTGTGACAAAATTTTATTTTGTATCCTTACATTTTCTGATAAGCGCCTGGATAAGCTCTCCACCAAGTCATGGGCTTGCCTTCTGTCCTCTACACCTTTGTAGGATTCAGACACATTATTCAGCTCATGCTCTAGCATTTGCAACAATGGGATAGCTTGGTCCATTGTACAGTCCTCCTTGCTGACTTCACGTGTGAAGACCTCAAAAGGAGACAGCATCTCAGTCAGGCATTTAATTAGGGTCCATTGCTCCCTCTGAAGGGTCATGCCTTTAACACTAGCATCACTGCTTCTGTACCAGACATATTCATGGAGTGACCTGTGCTGTTCGTACAGACGATCAAGCATGTAATACGTTGAGTTCCAACGTGTTGCCACCTCCTGGATGAGTGCCTTGACTGGCATCCTAAATTCACGTTGGATGATCCTCAGCTGCTTCCGAGCTTTAAAAGAATGGCTGAAATGAGTGCATATTCTGCGGCAGATGGCCAGTAAATTGCTGACTATGGGTTTTTTTTTCAGAAAGTCTTGCACTATAATGTTTATGCAGTGTGCCAAACACGGAACCCTGAAATAGGAACCAAGTTCCATGGCCTTAAGTACATTACTGCCATTGTCTGTGGCAACAAAACCAATACCAAGCCCTCTGGGCCGCAGCCATTCCAAAACCTTGGTGCGAAACTCTTCTAAAATGTTTTCAGCCGTATGAGATTTCTCCATGGCGAACATGGCTACAGTTGCATGTTTCCGAGTACCTTCAAAAATCGCAGCTGTGTCAACAACACCTCGTGCAGATAGTTTATCTCTAACCCCCACAAAAGAGATCCAGTGTGCAGTGATGCACATGTAATCTGTGGCTTGGCAACTGCTCCATATGTCTGTTGTCAGGTGGATATTGTGCACAGCACTCTGCTGCAAACCGTGACCAACCAATTCCAGCACATCATGATGTAGTGCCGGAACAGCAATTCTTGCGAAATAGGACCGGCTGCGAACTTTCCATTTCGGGCAGATGGCAGACACAAATTCAAGGAAACCCACCCCTTCCACAAATGAAAAAGGAAGAAGGTCCAGCGCTAACATTTTAGCCAGCTTCGCATTGTACAATCGTGCCGTTGGGTAGTTGCGTTGGAACTGCCCCTCCAACCTAAACATGCTCTCAATGGTAGGCTGGCTTACTTTCCTTAGTGGTGCTGTTTTCATTAACCCACTAAGGCTCAACGACACAGATTGTCTCATTGTGGTACTCGCCGGTCGCCTTGGTGTCTCACCCACACTCTGAGTATGGCTCTTACTCCGGTGCCACTCTGATGTTACCGAGGAGGATGTGGGGGTTACCACTGCAGTGACTGCACTACTGGAGACAGGGCTAGAAATGCCTCCCTGTTCTTCACCTGCCACCACAATAATATTGCTCCCTGATTCTGAATCCTGACCAACTTCAATGGGTTTAGTTTTCCTACTTTCTTTTAACTTAAGTAGGTGATCCTCCCACACGATAGTGTGGTGTATTCTGAGATGACTTGCTTGTCCTCCGTACCATAGTTTGTACCAAGCTTACCACGCCGAACACCTTGCCGACAAATTGAGCATATAGCAACGTTCTCCTCCTTGGCGCTAACAGAAAAGAAGTCCCAAACTGGGGAGGAGAACTTTCTGGCACTGCTGGATGTGCCACTTTCAACACCAGATGAACTTGAGGGGGTGCTTGAAAATATGTGACCCTGTCCACCTACACTGTGACTTTTACTACCACTTCCTACTGAGATGGTTGAGCTGGATGTAGGTCCCTGCCGGGCCTTGGAAAATATGGCAGCTGGAGGTAGTGGTGGTGTAACCTGTGTTGGTGAGATCTGTGCTACATCCCGCTCAGTAGCAGCCTTTCTGGATAGGGTGAGAATGTCGGTCTCCAATCCCTTTGGGGCGGGAGTAATGTGCGTGATGACTGGCTCGTCTTCATCAACATCTTCACCCCCCTCTTCTACATCTACCTCCATAACTCTAAGTTTTTCTGGGACCTTCCTTTTCAGAAGCATTGTCTTGTGGCGTATATCACTCTCAGACCGAGCTGGTGGGACCCAAGTGTCATCACGATCATCAGAAGTGGGGCTTGAAGAAGAAGATGATGGACTAAGCCTCCTTTTCCTTGCTGGTGGTCTGGAAGACAATAGATCTTCTGAAACAGTGGTTTGACTTTGCTCCACTTTGTCTGCAGGAAGCTCGATTTCCTGAAATGCCCCTATGTCAGGAGCAACAACTACTATGGTGAGCTGTTGCGGCGGCTGCTGCTGTTCTTGTTGCGGCGGCTGCTGCTGTTCTTGTTGCGGCGGCTGCTGCTGCTGTTCTTGTCGCGGCGGCTGCTGCTGCTGTTCTTATCGCGGCGGCTGCTGCTGCTGTTCTTGTTGCGGCGGCTGCTGCTGCTGTTCTTGTTGCGGCGGCTGCTGCTGCTGTTCTTGTTGCGGCGGCTGCTGCTGCTGTTCTTTTTGCGGCGGCTGCTGCTGTTCTTGTTGCGGCGGCTGCAAACTGATCTGCTGAGTTTGCGCCTGCGTTGAACTTGATTGTGTACTACTTTGCGGTAATGAGATTTCTTCAACATCGCTGCTCGTTAGTAGACTGGCTACCTCTGCGACACTAAAGCCCTTGGGCCTAGGTTGGTGGGGTTGGACCGCTGTGCTGCTCCCAGCTTGGTTCCCGGACAACGCTTTGGTGCCAAAAAAAACATTGGCTGGCACACCACCAGTCGTGGTTAATGGCACTTGCTTTTTCTGTTCCTTCTTCTCACCGGCAACTTTCTTGGTACTGGACCTGGTACCTTTCTTTGGGGCCATCTTCTTCAAATGTCAGGCAGGATGCAGATGCACAACAAGTTCTGGTCTCACGTGGACGTGATGCGCAGCAGGACTTCTGTCTGGCTGGCAGTACAACGGGTAGCCGGGTGATGCTGATGACACCTCCTACTCTGTCTTTTGTGAACCTAAAAGCAAATAAGACAGGAGAAGAACATCAGTGAAATGTTGCATTTGTTGTTGTGGTTCAGTTACTTAGTACTGTACTAGTGCAAACAAAAGATAGTCTAGCCATTTATGACTTTTTTTTTTAACTAGAGCTATGTTATACTACTAGTACTGTGTACAGCCACACACTACACTCTCAGGAAGGATAGGAAAGTTAATAATAAACAACAAAATAAAAATGTAATGGAAGTGGGGTGGACCATTGCATTATTTGAGCATCTCAGCATCCATGGAGCTGCTGCTGGCAAAGGGGGTGGGTGGATGGAAGCAGTAAGCCAAAGAGCCAATAGGAAAACCATGCAGGCCTATGGCAAAAGCAGGACACTAATAACTCACAGTCCAAACACCAAAAAAGGCCACCACCCACATGGACACACACAAATCACAAACAAGCCGGGGGCCTGGGAACCACCAGGAACTGACAAAAGGCCTATAAAAGCCAGGTAAAGGATGCCTGCTAAAGCACACTGCTTTGCCTTTTTAATGCAACAAAATGTAAATACGAACATTCACAGGCCCCAAAAAGCTCTGCAGGGTGCATGCATTGCACACCAACACACCAGACACATACAACAAAAGCATGTCTTTAAGACAACCAACATCAGAAAGGCCACGCCAAAAAACACACTTCCCCAACTCAATCCAATGCCATCCATGCCCTAAATGATGTCTAAATTCAACGGATCACACAGAAAACGCTTGATTAATAAAGCTGTGGCTACCTGCTCTGATCCTAGTGGATGAAAAAGCAGGCCTGTTGGCAGACAAGGCCAGGCAAGCTTGCAGGCCTAGGCCTCAAAATGGCCACCAGCCACAAGGCCAGGCCCAACAACATCACAAAGGCCACCCCCAAAAAACACACTTCCCCAACTCAATCCAATGCCATCCATGCCCTAAATGATGTCTAAATTCAGCAGATCACACAGAAAACACTTGATTAATAAAGCTGTGGCTACCTGCTCTGATCCTAGTGGATGAAAAAGCAGGCCTGTTGGCAGACAAGGCCAGGCAAGCTTGCAGGCCTAGGCCTCAAAATGGCCACCAGCCACATGGCCAGGCCCAACAACATCACAAAGGCCACCCCCAAAAAACACACTTCCCCAACTCAATCCAATGCCATCCATGCCCTAAATGATGTCTAAATTCAGCAGATCACACAGAAAACACTTGATTAATAAAGCTGTGGCTACCTGCTCTGATCCTAGTGGATGAAAAAGCAGGCCTGTTGGCAGACAAGGCCAGGCAAGCTTGCAGGCCTAGGCCTCAAAATGGCCACCAGCCACATGGCCAGGCCCAACAACATCACAAAGGCAACCCCCAAAAAACACACTTCCCCAACTCAATCCAATGCCATCCATGCCCTAAATGATGTCTAAATTCAGCAGATCACACAGTAAAACACTTGATTAATAAAGCTGTGGCTACCTGCTCTGATCCTAGTGGATGAAAAAGCAGGCCTGTTGGCAGACAAGGCCAGGCAAGCTTGCAGGCCTAGGCCTCAAAATGGCCACCAGCCACATGGCCAGGCCCAACAGCATCACAAAGGCCACCCCCAAAAAACACACTTCCCCAACTCAATCCAATGCCATCCATGCCCTAAATGTGCTTGAAAATGAAATACATTCAAAAAACAACAAAAGGAACAGTTGCTTCATCTTGCACACACACACCCATGAGGCCATGCCCATGGCTAGCTCGGGCCTACTACTACTACCCACAAAATAAAAAAAATAAAAAAAGGAATGATGATAATCAATTATCAAAAATAAATTGTAGTTACAACAACTGCAATGCCCACAATCAAACAAACACAACAACCACTTACTTGTAAAATATCCTATTCCAAAAATCCTGAAATCCAATTGCAATGATGCAGCAGACAAAAAGAGTGATCTTTCCAGCTCCAAATCCAAAGGCAGAATGAGCAGGAGATGGACAAAGCACTGGGAGGAGCCTGCTGGACAGGAACAGGAAGTTGGAGATTCTGTGTCACTTCCTCCCTCTCTCCACCTTTTAAAAAAATGACTCCTTGCACAAAAAAGGAAAGCCAAATGTCAATGTAAGGAGTTCTTTTCATCCAAAATCAGCATTTGCAGATGGTTTCATGCTGCTAGAGCCGATATTCCTCTCCAAATTGAAAATTTTACGTTGTTGAGTTCTCGAGCTTCACATTACTTCCGCCGGCGTGTCGAAAACGACATGATCGCGTTCTCTTCTTTGTCCCTGTCGCGTTGGATATGACGTGTTCGGGGTCTCTTTCTCCTGTTCGCGTTCGATTACACGCGCCCGCGTCCTCATCCTCTGGCTCGCGATGTAGATTGACATGTTCGAGATCTCAATCTTCTCATACTCGCGCGGTGCATGATCGCGAGAAGAAAGACGTGATCGCGCGAAAAATGACGTGATCGCGTGACAAATGACGTTAATCGCGAGACAGCGCAAAATGGCTACCAAAATCCAACATCTCGTGGAGAACGCGACCGGGTCAAGAAAACTTGTCGGCGAACGCGGGGTTTCAGGTAAGGCGAATGCGAGAATGTATTTTTTTACAGCGCGAGCAAGAAACAAATTATCGCTAAGCTGCGGAATGCGGAAATTTTGACATGTGAAAATGCCAAAATATCGCAATTTCCGCGAACGGAACGGAATTTTGGCCCAGGCCTAGTTTTAAACAGTTGTAACATCAAGGGTTTTCCAACTACCTGGCAGGAAGCTATTGTAGTCCCCATCTTTAAGAAGGGGGACAGAAACAATCCTAAATGCTATAGGCCAATCTCCCTCCTTGACTCGCTAATGAAGGTAGCGGGCAGAATTCTTTTAAATCGCCTCCAATTATGGCTGAGGAGAAAACCGTTCTTTCGAAATTCCAGTACGGCTTTAGGTCAGGTCTTGGCACTGTCGAACAAGGCCTAAACTTGGCCTTAGTAATAGGTAAATATTCGGCAGCAAAGAGGGGAAATTTATTTATGACCTTTGTAGACCTCAGCTCGGCCTTCGACTGCTTGAATCATGATATTTTGTGGGCTACCTTAGCAGATCTTGGTATTGATTTTAATATTCTTAATTTTTTGAAAGAGCTATATAGAGGAGCAGGGGCTAAAGTCCGCTATGGAAAACTGGGAGAATGCCCGCCCAAATTCCCAATTGAGAAAGGTGTCCGCCAGGGATGTATCCTGGCTCCTTTTCTTTTTAATATATATATAAATGGGGTGGCAGACCATTTATTAAAAATAGAGGTGGACTACCCGCAAATAGATGGTGAACGTGTCCCTATCTTTCTGTATGCCGCGGTCATTATGGCCCGAACACAAACCGGCCTCCAGAAGGCCTTAACCAGCTTCTCGGCATACATGGGAGATAGGGGCCTTAGGATTAATATTGGAAAGACCTACACTATGTGCTCCTCGAACAAGGTAAATATTACCTGTAATATTCACTTAGAAAAATCAAAGATAGGCTTAATCGATACCTTTTCCTATATAGGAATTGTTTTTAACAAGAGGGGTACCTGGAGATCAGCGATCACGACTAGGAATTTAGCGTTTTCACGGGCTATTGGCACTCTGAAGCAATACGCAAATAAGCTAGGGGGTAGGCCAGTACGCATCCTGATTGACATATATAAGGCGAAATGTGTATCGACAGCTGTGTACGGAGCTGGTATATGGGGGGTTGCAGATTGCCATGAAATTCAAATAAAGGAAAAGGGTTTTCTCTGCTACCTGCTCGCTGTTCCACCTCTTCCTATGTTTGTCACAAAGAACTAGCCTTGTCTTTTATTTCGGATCTAATTAAAATCAGTCCTATCTTGTTGTGGCATAAGATCTGGACTACAGCAGAAACTGCTCTTAATAGGGCGATTATTGCTGATTGTATCAAACTTGAAGGCTCTAAAAAGATCCAGTGGCTCTCTTATGTTCAGGAATTTTTTAAGAATATCGGACGCCTTTAATTTTATGATTCCCCCGAGACAATGTCTTCGATCTCCAGACGGGCTCTGAAAGAAGTTTGCCTTGCCCATCTGGAAGATCGACGCTGGTGCCTCGAGGGAAGAAAGGCCTCTGTTGTTTACAATCAATTCCTGCTGCAAAATCCTGGGCTACCGCTTTATTTGTCACCCGATCAGACAAGTTATAGCAGAATGCTCTTAGCTCGTTTGAGAACTGGAAGTTTTTTCAGGATGTTAACTTTTCCTACCCAAAATGATTGGTCATCGCAATTAACGACTTGTCCGTGCGATGATTCTTCCACCCAATCAATCATTCACTCCGTTTTGTTCTGTAGATTTTACGAGTGGGGGCGGAAAAGATATTTACTACCTCTCCTTAAACTTTGGAACCTGAGACAATGCAGAGCAGCATTATTTAAATTATTGACCTTATATGATGAAATGACTATTACCGCTGTGTCTAGGTACCTGAAATATGTGATTAGATGCAGATCCACCATGGTTTGATTGAAATCCTCATGAGTTTGTATGACTGTTGTTCTATTCTTGCACCCTTGGAGCAAGGGGTTTTGGTATTTACGAACTCTCTATTGTATATAGATTTTTAAACATTAATTGTTACTGTTTTACTGGTTGTAATGACTCTATCTGCTTCTATGATTTTTAATGTAAAATCGAATAAAGCTATCTTTGATTTGATTTGATTTGATTACATATTGGTGTAGATAGAGTTCTGGTCACATGTCCTCGACCTAAAAATAGATCCAAGAACCGAGAGTGACCATCGTCCCCTACAACTGTCGCTAGCGCCTCAATATTTCCTTTCTACTTCTTGGGGCAGTAGAAACAATAGTACTACTGTGGATGACATTATATTAAGTAACAACCTACGCGCCCTAAAGTGGCCCTGTATTTTGGGCAACAGCCAGTCCATGGCATGCATTTATAACATCTTTGCAGACACCATTACATCCTTCCTCCACTTACTAGATGATAAAACTTCAACGCTAGATCTACATAACACCCTTGTAGACGCTTTAACTCCGGTTATAAGTAACATACCCAAGGAGAGTACTACTGGAAGAAAGGAAAGGGACAAAGTGGCAAATCCCTAGTACAACAAAAGTTGCCGGGTAGAAAAAGTAGAACTTATCCAGGCAATATAAAATAACAACATAATTGTAACTAGGGAAAAAAGGATAAAATATAAGAGAACCCTTGCGATTTCGAAAAAAACTTGGGATGATGATATTTGGACAGGCTTGATTAGTACAGCCAAGTCTAAAGATCAGTCCGGCTTTTGGAGAACAATAGCGAAGGGGAATCAGTCACAAAGTGTTAAGAAGGACTTGTTTTTGGACGCCAATACTTGGACTGACCATTTTTCCCGTCTCTATACAGACTCCGAATGTGTGCAATCTGGCACTATTGAAGACTTGGTATTTGTTCCAAAGATTTCTAATTTAAATTTTAGCATGAAGGAAACAATAGTGGCAATTGAAGCAGTTAAACCGGGGAAAGATCCCGGACCTGACAAAATTCCGGGAGACTTACTGAAACATGATATCAGTGTTTGGGGACCATACATAAATCATTTGTGTAACGCAATAGCCTCAGGCACACCGATACCCGAAACATGGAAAGAGGCAGAAATTATCACGATTTTTAAAAAGGGTAACCGATATGACCCTGCAAACTATCGCCATATCAGTTTAATTGATATTTTACAAAAAAATGTTGCTAGGCATATTTTAAATAGATTAAATGAGTGGATTGAAGAGAATAAGGTTCTCTCAAAATTTCAGGCAGGATCAGAATCAAAACTAGTACGATCGACCAAGTATTTAGATTTACATGTTTATGCTGGAAATACATACACATAAGAGGGGTTCACCTGTACATTGCCTTCGTAGACCTAAAGGCAGCATTCGACCTTGTACCCCGAAATCTACTTGGGATTGGTTGAGATTGCAAGGAGTGCCAGGTGAACTACTCATACAAATAATCAGGCTCCATGATGATAATTTTGCTAAAGTAAGATGGGGCCCGAGGGGTGAACTTACCAAGGCAATCCCGGTGAGAAGGGGTGTGCGCCAGGGGTGCGTACTGGCGCCCACCCTGTTCTCTCTGTACGTAAATGACATCCCTAATTATTTGAATGGCTGCCAGAATGACGCACCTAAGTTGGGGGGTGACTCAGTGCCAGCGCTTCTATTTGCTGACGATACCATCCTAATTTCACAAACCCCAAAAGGATTGCAATGTTTAATGGACTCCTTCTATACATTTTGTACTATGAAAGGTCTCGAAATTAACTCCAGCAAAACCAAATGCATGTCAATAAATCCTCATAGATCGTTTAAAAAGAATTTAGTGCTTAATAATCAAAAATTAGAATATGTGCAAAGTTTTAAATATTTAGGCATCACATTGGACACCAAATTATCCTGGAAGCCACAATTGGAAAAAAACAAGTTAATCCTGCTTCAAAACTCACTTCCTATTTTAAAGAAACATGGGGACAGCACATCAAATGCAGTATCCCCTGCCTTAGAAGTATTCAAATATAAAGCACAATCTGCCTCCCTTTATGGAGCTGAAATATGGGGACCTTGTTGCAAAAAGAATTTTGAATTGGGAGAAAACAAGTTTTTAAGGAAACTATTAAGCTTCCCCATTAGAAAAAACCTGAATACTAGATGTTGTAGTGAGCTGAACGTATATTGAAGACTGACACCTCACAATTGATTGTTTTCAGTGTAAGTAGATATTTATTCAATGTGAGCCTTATAAGAGCCAAAGCTGGGCTGTAGTTATAACAGGTTAGGATTGTGTGTATTTTTGTAAATGTTTTTAGTGAATATTGCACTTGCACTTTACGATCTATGGGTGTTTATGGGAAATTGTGATTCTGAAATGACCGAACCGATAAAAAAAAAAAATTGCAATTAGAAACCTTCACCCAAATTGAAAATGATATATATACAGAAGAAAAAGTTATGGTTTTTAAATCAATGTTGCCTTGTTAATTTTGCCTAGCTTTTATTGTATTCATTGCAACATATTTATGTACATATGTTGCATCCCTGTGCTTCGGAAGTACTACAGCACACTGCAGTTAAAGAGGTTACTGTGTGATGCTGCAGCACTTCCTCATACTTCTGCACTTATACATTCAACATACGCTACTAATGCATTCATTCAGTCAATTACGTACTACACATACATTCATCTAAACCTACACTAACAAAGAAATGTAGCTCTTTTTTTAAACCAGGAAAGTTAGTTCTTACAAGAACTTTTTTTTTTCTTCTTTCTTCTTTTATAATTTTTTGGGGGTTTTCTGAACAATTTTTAATTTTTTTTGGTTTTTCTGGAAAAAAAAAAAACAGGAGAAACCAAACAATGAACTTCAGGGAACAATAAAAAATAAAAAAAATAAACTAGCAAATGTGACTTTCTTGGCGGCGGCAGATCAGATCGATCGACTGCTCACCATAGCACAAAGTCGCATTGCACTTAGTGCAGAGCACTTTTAACCCCTTTGACGCGCATGACGGAACGGTTCCGTCATGCACGTCGGTTGCGCTGTGCGCATGAAGGAACCATTCCGTCATGGCCCCGCCCGCGCACGGAATCTTCAGCGTGGCGTGGAAATCCGCGCCGTGCTGAAGAGGTTAAATATTGAAATTAAGGACGGATGTCCAAGGTTTGGGCTGATGGATGCACTCTTGATGTGCTTGGCTGCGATGAGGTGGATGGCGCAGGAGTGTTTCTCATCCGTCTGCACTCTTCTCCTGCAAGATTGTTTGGATGAAGGGTCCTCATGTGCTTCATCATACTTGCCGTGCCGCAAGAGTATTTCTTGTTAGGATCCCTTCGCGACAGGACTCTTTTGCAAATCGTGCACGTGACCAAGGTGGCATTGGTCTTATTCTGCCCCTCGGGAAAAGTAAAACATTTCCACACCACTGAAGAAAAAAAAATTTTGGGTGGTGCCTCCGCCAAAAATTCATCCTCAGAAGTATGAGGTGATGCAGGTGATGCCTGCTGCCCTTAAGCCATTTTTGGTTGAAAAAAGTTAGAGCTAAGTGTAAACTTAGTCTAAAAAATCTTCTTCTCTCAAAAAAGATGGTGCTCTGAAGAAGGTCAAAGAAGAATGATTGAAATGGGTGGGGTCTTTCAATAGTTAGAAGAGGAAGTGTAATGAACCAATCAAATCTCTTTTTTTGCAGGTCACATGGGATCCGGGCACTCTGCGCTTACGCAGCACGCACCCAGCACGCATCCATGAAATTTAATTAAAAAAAATTATAGGATTAGATGTAAAAATATATTAGTTTTAAGACTAGTTTAGAGTTTGTCTTCAATTAATATTCACATGAAATAGATATATATATGTTTTTTTAAATGTTAAATATTTTGCGGGATTCGCGCACCTACCGCGTCATAGACGCAGATGATGCATCGCGGAAGCGCGTAAATGTCGCGTTACGTACATCGAATGTGTCACGTATACGTTGGGAGTCGCGTACCGGTCGCATTGCGATCATGCACTAAACACGTACCCAACGCATACCATGCGCGGATGCTATCGCGTAGGGATCGGGAACGGAGCGCTTAGGGTGCGCGGATCCAAAAACATTGAAAAAAATATATAAAATAAAGTTTTGCACATATAGTTAAAAAAATATTTTGAAAAATATAAAAAAATATGTTTGAAAAACCCATTAAGTTCAAATAATATTTTTTAATTTTTAAAAGAGTTAATTGAAAAAATAAGTTTAAAAAATGGTGATAAAAACGTATTTTAAAAAAATGTAATCAATGAAATTGACACACTGAATTTGAAAAATATACAAATCCAATCAAAATCATTAAACATGATATCTTCAGAGATAAGTTATATATAGGAATTAGCATTTAAAAAACCTTTGAAATTCACTGAAAAAACCATAGGTTTCATGCACATTATAGTTAGGAATTGGCATTTATAAAACCTTTGAAATTCACTAAAAAAAACAAAGGTTTCAGGGGCGTTATAGTTAGAAATTGGCATTTAAAAAACCTTAGAAACTCACTGAAAAAAACCATAGGTTTCAGGGGTGTTATAGTTAGCTGGACATTTCCCTCGTACAAAACCCTAGAAATTGATGTCACTGACCATGTCATGAGTGATGTAATATGTGACGTCATCAGCAGTGCATTGCGGGGGCGCGAGTTATCGTTAGCTGAACTAACTACAACAGGGGAATTTCTAGGGTTTTGTACGAGGGAAATGTCCAGCTAACTATAACACCCCTGAAACCTATGGTTTTTTCAGTGAATATATAAATATATATATATTGCTAGCTTCCCCGCGAAGACCTCTCAGTCCCAAAAAAGACGAATGCAGACCCGTTGATGGTGCGTTTTTGTGTTTATTCGAAAATGCCAGGCAACACCGCCATGACGCGTTTCGGGCAACTCAATGCCCTTGATCACATGACGCGCATGTGGAGTATGTTTACCAATTTAAAGTGCTAGTGCAAACACGTGACTAAGTTTCAAAACATTGTTACATAGACATAAAAGAAACATTAGTCGACTGATACAAGATCATGCAATTGATCTAAAATATATATACAATGATAGGTAAATCGTGTGTAAAAAATCATCTTCATATATATAAGAACATTTGATGGTAAAATATTTATATAATAATAATTTATATAATAGTAAATATTTAAAACCTACGAATCAAAGCATACTTTTAAGAAATTCATAGAAAGATGCTAATAATTGTGCTACCAAAGTAGTAAAACATTGAATTTGAGACCTGAAAGAAGGTAAAACCATCGATGTTCAATCCTTAAAATCAAGTCATCAATTAAATATTGGTAGTCCCAATGCATGTGTGGGCAGACCTTTATGTAAGTATTAAGTCGGGTCATGTACCATCAAAGTGCTTAGAAATCTTGTTGCACAGTCAACTAAAAACAATCCTGCCCAAGTGGGCCTTGACATACAGTCTATGACAAATCATCAATAAAGTGTAAAGTGCTAATAGTGCAAAGTAGTCACCTTTAGAAATCACGTCCATGACTTGATAAAATGCTAATGTGTCAAAATAAATAAATGAAGTAAAGTGAAAGCTAAAATTTTGATCATTTGAGGTAGCGCTAATAAGAATTAATGCAAGGGTTTAAAGGAATGTATAGAATACTCATAGCCATGTGTGGAAATCCTCACTTGAGTTGAGACCTTGAGGCACCTTGCTGTCTAATTCAAGAATATATTTGATCTCAAACCTCCTTAGCATCAGTTCACGGTTGCCTCCTCGTCTGAGGGGCAGGATCATATCCACGATAAAGTATTTAAGATCGGCTAATTTACTGCCGTGGTGATCCTGGCAACCGAGTAAGTGTCATCTTTGTTTGTAATGGCCCTCAGGTGCTGGAGTATTCGAATGTGCGCCTGCATCTTGGTGCTACCCACATACTGCAGGCAACATGAACACCCCAGCACATTTACAGCATGATCAGTCTTACAATTAAGGTTCTTGGTGATTGGTATAGGATTAGGAGAGAAGGGTGTGCAGTAAGCGGTGGTATTAACCCCATACCTGCATGCCTTACAGCTGGTACATCTCTTAAAGCCTCTCCTTGAACTCAACCATGTTTTACTTGATTTCACCTCTGGGCATCTTTTTTTCAGGGAGTTACTCATAGATCTTGACTTTCTAAAGGTGATATTGGGAGATCTAGTAATGTGATCACTTAGTACTGGGTCACTTTGCACCAGGGCCCAGTTTTTATTGACGATCTTGCGTATGGATTTATGTTGTAAATTATACATTAAGATCAGTCTGGTTGGTGCCTCTAACTGATTCTGATGTGATTTTTTTTTTCTGTTACCAGTTTTGTAGGTGAGCGATTCCAACCTATTGATGTTAGTAGTTCTGTTTATATCTTTATTTACCACCTCTTGAGAGTAACCCCTATCCAAGAACCTATCATTGCTTTGCTGTTGGGCTAATATACAATCACTGTCAGAGCTGCATATATGACGAATACGTAGCATTTCCCCATAGGGAATGCTATTTATTAGATGTCTAGGATGATGACTAAGGGCGTGTAACACCGTGTTGCCCACTGTTGCTTTCCTATGCAGTTTCGTTTGTAGTTTCCCTTCCACAATAAAAACTTCAACATTAAGGAAACAAATCAATTCCCTACTCAGCTGAGCTGTGAACTGTAGGTTCAAACTATTGCAATTAAGTTGTTTCACAAAGTCACATGTACTTTCGTTTGTACCCTTCCAAATCATAAATAAATCATCTATATACCTATACCAGCACACAACATGATTGTCCATAATGTCACCATGGGCTGCCATGAGGACCCGTTCCTCCCATAGTCCCATATGCAAACAAGCATAACTAGGAGAGAAACAGGCCCCCATGGCCACGCCCCTAATCTGATTAAAAACCTGATTGTTAAAAAGGAAAAAATTGTTTTCTAAACAGGTTAAAATCATGGTGATCAGCATCTTATTAAGCATATTCATGTAAATAGGTCTGGTATTCAGGTAATATTCGATGGCTTTGATACCGTCCTGATGGTGAATGCTGGTGTATAGGGAAGTGACATCAAGGGAAATTAGTTCACAGTCTGCCTCCCAATCGATGTCACTCAGTTCTCTTAAAAAGTCACCAGTATCCTGGACGTACGAGGGGAGGTTTTTTACATAGCTTTGTAAAAAGTAATCCACATAACAGGAAGTGTTATCTAATAGGCTGCCACAGGCCGATATTATGGGCCTACCCGGTGGTTTAGATATGCTTTTGTGGACTTTGGGTATGAAATATATGGTGGAAATTACCGGATGTTCAACTTTTAAAAACCTAAATTCGTCATCACTTAACAGACCTGCTGACTTCCACGCCAACAACTTTTTGTAAAATTCATGGCGCGCAGTTGTAACAGTCTGCATTGAGCATCTCCTATAGCAATCTGTGTGGTGAAGTTGGTATTGTGCTTCTTCCACATACATCTCACATGGCCACAGGACTATGTTTCCCCCTTTATCAGACTGACGAATGATGGTATTGTCGTCAACCTGTAGTTTCTTTATCAGTAGATGGTAACTATTGTCCTGTTTCTTTTACTTTTTAGTGGCGTGATTGACTTTTGAACGAAGCTTTTTCAAATCAATTGTTGTTTTATCATTAAACAGGTCCAAATTATCATGAATCGTGATAGGACAAAATTTAGAAACTGGTTTGAAATGGGTGCGCACTGACCTGCCCAATTCTGGATCATCTTGGCTGGCCAACAGTGGTTCTGTTCTGTCCTGTAATTCCTGCAAATTCCTCCAAAGCTCCACATCCCCTGCTGCCAAAGCTGTTAGATGTGTTGTTTCTGTGATTGGTGGGTACATAGACACTGTATGACGTCATCGGAGCTATAAGAGGACCTCGTTGGCGTGCTGACGTCAGTTCCACCCATTTTTTCCGTGCCACCGAGGCAAACAGGCAGACAGAGACATTTTCACATAGTATACTAAATATATATATATATATATATATATATATATATATATATATATATATATATATAGTAGGTAGTTATAGTTATAGTTAGGTATAGTTAGGAAAAGTGTTTTTTGTTTTCCCAATAACTTTAGCGCCGGATGACGAATCTTCCAAAATTGTGAAAACGTATGGCCCGCTCCGGTCAGCTCCTATCCGGAAAGTTTCGGGGTGATTTGCCAAGCGGGCCGAGAAAAAAGGGGGTCCCAAAACGTGTTTTCCCCATGTTATTTTCCATAGGAAACTTTAGACAAAGATTTGGCAAAAAGGTTTCAGAAAGAGGCCGTTTTGTTAAATGGTGCAAATCCGTTTAGTAGTTCCTGAGATATTCAAAAAATAAAAAGTTTCGATATCTGGGCAGAGCCTAACCCCCCCAGCACGAGCTTGGCTCTAATTGGCTGCCAACACTTCAAACCAGGAAGTGTTGACAGCCATCTTGTGCCTCGCATCGAGTGAAAAGCTTCAGGGGGGCTGGTGCTGGAGGCTCGCTGCTAGCAGATGGGCATAGATGCCTCTCGCTGTCTAAAAGCAGGCAATTGAGAATTGAATGGCGACACGTGTCACTCTAATTAAAGGGAACCTTCTTCAAGCAGGACCTGCACTTGCAGCGGAAATGGAAGGCAATAGAGACACCAACCTATCACAGCAATTTAGAAAAAAAACAGTGCGTGCCTTCGGTCGCCTGGTAAATAAAAATTCAAAATGTGTGGAGGCCCGACAAATAAGTTTTGTTTTAATGTTCAGGACGAGCACAGCAGTTGGCGTTGCAGAGCTTCAGTGGACGCGAAAGTTCGCATAAAAACAATGGATTGTATTTTAACAAGGCTAACATAACTTTTTCATGATTCCCCAGACCACTGTATATAACAACACTGGAAGCTGTAAGAGATACATTATGAACTCTCACAAACTAAAATTTCTATCTGTCATCTGCGCAATTGCTCTCCGATCTTGGAGGCTCTGTTTTCTTTTGAAGAATTCAGGAAGACAGTAGCAGCCTCTTTGTACATCACCAGCCGCACTTGGTATGACATAAGCACCAGCACATGGTGTAGTAGCGAAATTTTTTTGCCGCTCGGCAAGGGCACACGGTCATCATAGCACAGGTGTGTACGTTGATTCCTATACCAGTTCTATGCAAACCCTAAACATGTTCAAGCGCTATGCGGCATGTTGTCCCAACAATAGCTTACACTTCTTGTATTGCTGCCCCTTGTCCAGTGTGACACTATTAGACTTCACCTAATGTTTAGGTAACAGCTAGCTGCATTCTGGGACTTTTAATATCGCTGTCAACAATGCGCTAAAAAATATCACATGATGGAAAGGCGGCTGACTGAAAAACAAGACTGGTTAAAGGTGTCACGCATGACACGAACCCCTTGCAAGCTGGTTGCACCAGCTTTCATTTGGTGAAGTACATTGTGTTCTTTACAGCATAAATCCGCATGTTTTACCAGCATTGAGTACAACGTTGTTTACAAACTGCGCATCAAATCTGTGCGCTCACATACACACTGCAGGTGCAGCAACCAGTCTCATTTGTCTTAAAACTATACATGAAAATGTCACTGCATCCGGTGTACAACCGTGATGGATATGCACATTTTTTGATGAGCACAAGAGAATGGCCCATTGAGAACAGAGACAAATAAAGTGCCCAGGATGAAAAATCTTAATATAAGATATCTGTGTCACCCGCCACATTGCACAGTATTATCCAGCTCGGCAACAGTTTCCAGTATGAAAAACAGTCAGCAGGTAGAAGATATGCTTTAAATAAATATAAGGGGGGATATTTGCTCATTTTTCATGCAAAGGAGAGCAGCAAGCAATGTTGCTGCTCTGCTCTGCATGAAATGGAGACAGCAGAAATGCGTCATATCTGCTAAAATATGGCACCTTTCTGCTGTCTCCCTGCGCTGGCGCACTGTGTGCTGTCTGGCACCAAAGCAGGCATCCTTGCACTGTGGTGCAAGGGTACCTACGTTACAGGCAGGATTGTTTTTGTGTAGGAAGAGTTACCTTCCTGCACAAAAACAATCCTTAAAGGCATTTTCCAGAATGCAGCATGCATAGAAAGAGCAATTAACAAAGAGAAGTACAAATATTTATCTTTGTAATGCCTGGTTCAGGAAGGCGTACCATTATGCTGCAATTCTAGGTTTACTCACCCTAATAAACTGGGATGTGTCAAAATCCATGAGCGGATGCAAGGGAACGCCCATGCTCCACCCATGGGACACCTCCCTGACACAAAGTAGCGCAAGATAGTGCTAAGCGCTGCCTTCTGTTAATTTTTTGAAAACTTTCACGCAAAGTCACACAAATCGGATTTGCATGGCTTTTTGAATTACAAATAACAGTTTGCAACATGGCTGAGCCCAACAAGTGGCTTATTCACGATGCAAAATATTAGTAAATCTGGGTCCCAGTGTTGACATCCGGGGAGGGTTTAAGACACAGGGAACTCCTGCCACATTTTAATATTTGTGTATATAAATGAAACAGCAAGAAAATAGAGGAGGTTGACAGAGAAGGGAAAAAAGAAAGAAAGATGGTTTCCTGAGGAAAGAGGGGAAACCGATATAGGCAGAGAGGAAGAGATAACAAGAGTGGAAGATGAAAAGTGAAACAGAGAGAGCAAGGGTAGGTGAAAAAGAGAGAGCGTGAAAAAAGAAAGAGAGATACAAGACCAGAGAGAGGAAAAAGGGAGAGAAAGAGAGAGTAAAAAGGATGAATGATTAAAGAAAGGAAGAGGGAAAGTGAGAGAGAAAACAAGAAAGACAATGAGATGGGAAGGGAAGAGGGAAATGAAGGAAGAGAGAAATTAGAGAGAATATATAATAGATACTTAGGAAAGGGAATAGCAAAATAGATGTTCACATAAATTTGTAGTAAGAGATAGCACTATAGTGACAGGCAAAGATTGATTTAGAAAAAACGACAGAGTACGAAAGAGAGATGGAGAGATATAGAGTGAAGGGGGATTAGAGTCGTGGAGAAAGAGTGGGGACAAGACAGATGCAGAGGGAGAGAGGGGGAAGAAGACAGAGAATGATGGATCTGTAAATATCATTCGATCCTAGCTATCAAGATAAGGTACCATCATGCATCCATTGATCAGCTTCCAGTGCCTCTTAACACACATTTAGAAGTTGTGTCATTTGTTATCATCAGGAAGGAAGAATACAGACCAGAAGACCTGCACATTTCTTCCATATGTTTATTACAGGGTTGTAACACAGACCCCGACAGCCTGTGCGGTGCAGATGGGCCCCAGCTCTTCAGAGGCACCACCATTCTACCCAAGACCAATGAATATATGTGTGACATATAGGAGTCTTGTGGATCTCCTCATTCCATTTTTCAGGGGGGCCTCCATCACTTTAATTCACGCCACTTGATTAAAGGCAGTTCACAATTCACCAAACAAATGAGATTTTACAATAATGCAGATGACACCCAGCTGTTCTTGTACAGAGGATTTTACAAAAGGGGTTAACACATCTAAATTTAGCACGTTAGGTTCACCCTAGACAAGACGTCTCTAACAAGTAGCTCTCCAGTGTGCAGCCCAGACTACTAAATTAGACATTTTTGCTTGAATTAACTAATATATGTAAAATAAAACTGACAGATTTTATTAAATATGAACATGTGTGTATTTTCAGAACTCATACGTTCATGTTTGGAGAACAATGGTTTAGTTCGTGAAATATATTTAAAGCTGATATGTGAGTGATTAATCATGTGGCATTGGGCAAACAGATTATTAATACAATAACCTTTGGTGCCAGAGGCATTGGGTTATATATTATCCATTAAAGGCATTTGAAACTGACAAAACCTTTTCACACTGAAAGTGGCCACTAATGTAGTCTTGTGTGGTATGGCCACTAAAACAACACTAATAATATGAGTAGCTCCTCATCATTTCATTTAACATAAGTAGCTCTTGCTACAGAAGAGTTTGGAGATTCCTGCCCTAAACATAAATAAATAGTGAGCCTACTCTAAGACTTATACATTTCTTCTCTAAACTAAGGCTGGAGTGCAAGTTATATATGCTTGAATATATCCAGACTGCCCCATTAGCAAAAGTTAAGACCCTATGCATTACCCAAATCTAGATGCTGTCCATTAACACTACTCACTAACACAAGACATCCAACATCGGCCTTCCAGTACTACCTTGCACTGCTGCACTCAAAAAGTAGATTTTGAGCCAAGCTCATTGTACTATCATGGCGGCACCTTCCTGTGGTACTCATTCACTTTGTCTTCCTAGCCCTAGGCAGTCCTCAGAAAGCACGTTATTTGAGGCTTATGTGGGACCAAGGGCAAAACATTTTGGTGAGGCCCCATAAACTAGGAATTTTATCTGCTTTGGAAGGGTGGAATGCTGATTGAATCTGACATTCAAATGTGTGATTTACAAGTTACATACAGATATCTGCAGCAGGCACATCAACTGAGAGACATGTACCAATTGCACACTCAATGAAAGAATGCACTTAGAAAGTAGTGGAGTACTACAACTAAGCACTATTCATGTGTTATTTTGTTATTGTGGACTTTGAAGGTCACCAGGTGGCAAGTGACATTCGTGCATTACAAATAAACCCAGCGTACCCATGTAACATTTCCCCTTATCGTCTAGAACCATCCTATCTCTTCCTTGTATCCCTCGCATCAAATTACCCCTTCAATGTATGTTCAGATGTGTGTTTTTGAACACTAAAATGTGTCAACCATAGGAAAGAGTGCCCATCTTTTCTTGCTGTACTGGTTTTGGAGCCATCTGTCCTCTTTGCTCTCCTAAACAGAAAAACACTGTCTCCTGCATAACACCTCTATGCATGAGGCAAAAATCACAAATCCACAAGTAGACCTAGTTATGTTTATTTTAGTGTGAGCCGCTGAGCTCAAATGTTGTCAGCTCAAGAACAGGGTCCTGTCCAGAGTGGGGCTTGAGGCAAGCAGCTCTAGTTGCCCCCTCATGTGAAGGTCTGGTCTGAAAGTTGGATATGAGACTGAAGAGCCATCTCTTCCACCAAACATTTCACTTAAGGGGTTATTAATAATACAGCTTTTGTTTCTCTTCCCCTCTCATGTCAAAAAGGTGAGACAAAGATTAAAAAACATGAAAAAGGGGCAGGGTAAAAACACCCTGACCCCCCAGGCCCAAAAAAAGCATTTTTTTTAAAAACAATTTGGGCGGGGTCGCGCCGGGTGCGCGAATCCACCGAATTTTTTAAAAAAATGAAGCGGCTGCTGGCTGTGCTCTATTCATATATGGGGTTGGGGGGCTGGTGCCTGCCATGAACCGCTCCCAAAAGTTGCAAGTGAAGATCAGGGGCAGAACAAGTACAGTGATGCTGCTGGCCGGCTCTCTGCACCCACCCCTCTCCGTGCCTGCTCACAAGCGTTTCATGCCAGACACAAGCAGTTTATTCAGCCCGATGCATTTTGATACAAGTAGTTCTGCATTTCTCAGTATTAATGCATGGCTACAGGTCGCAGTGCACTGTTCTGGGCTGCACTGCTCTGTTCTGCCCTGTTCTGTGCTGTCCTTTCCAGGTCTGTGGTGCCCTGTTCTGTTTTGCAATGTTCTGTTATGTCCAGTTGAATGCTGCCCTGTTCTGTTCTGGGATAAAATGTATAAAAAAAAGAAGCGGCTGCTGCTGTGCTCTATTCATATATATTGCTATATTTGGTGTATTGGCACCTACACATTTGTCTTTCACACCTTCAATTACCAAGGCAGTACTTAAACACTCCAGAACACACCCTGTCACTCCCCATGCACTCCTTCAGTCAGCCATCCAGCACCATGTACTAATCCAAACACTGCACCAAAACCCAAACTCTTATACATTCACCTAGGTACTTTCCTTGCAGTACTCTAATCATTCAGTCAGTATCCAAGTACTCATGCAATCACCCAGGCCTTAACACATGCACTGCTACAAACTTCTATCCACTACGCATGCAGTCCTCTAACCACCTACACACTTTTCTTTCACACCTTCGATTACCCACCCCTCTCCGTGCCTGCTCACAAGCGTTTCATGCCAAACACGAGCAGTTTATTCAGCCCGATGCATTTTGATACAAGTAGTTCTGCATTTCTCAGTATAAATGCATGGCTACAGGTCGCAGAAAGCAGCATAACATTTGTACTGGCTAATGTGCAGTGCACCCCCGGGAGGGCCCGTGCCAGAATTGCTACCCAGCGCCACCTTTGCTCTCGCAGCGCTATGTCCGGATACCTGGGTCCGCCTCTGGCCGCCTTGCGATCTCTTATGGACGCTCCTGCAGGAGGGGTGCAGCAAGGGATGAGGTCAGAGCCCTCAGCGGGGTTTATATCCGGGGGTATTTAAATGTCTCTCTCCGACGGCCCTTTCTTCAGCCTCTTAGTGACTAAACAATTCACAAAGGACCTCGCATCTCTCTCTGTAAACTGTGCAGCAAGTCAGGTGTTTTAATATATGAAACCGCAAGCACGCACTCACGCATGCATACATACACAAACACGCGCACACACAAATCCATGTCTTCCTCCTTAGATACGTCTTTGTTTCCTCTCTCCGTTTCTTCTCTTGCTCACTTCCATTCTCTTCTAGAGAACCCTTTGTGCCCCCTGACCCGAAGAACGAGTTTCCATGGCATACCCTGCCTTCCCCAATCTTTATCCCTTCCTCTCCCTTCTTTGTTGTTCCCTTCTATCTCCTTCACGTTTGCCGTTTTTCTTTTAATGTTCTGTTCAGTTGTGTGATGCCCTGTTCTGTTGTGCACTGTTCTGGGCTGCACTGCTCTGTTCTGCCCTGTTCTGTGCTGTCCTTTCCAGGTCTGTGGTGCCCTGTTCTGTTTTGCAATGTTCTGTTCTGTCCAGTTGAATGCTGCCCTGTTCTGTTCTGGGATAAAATGTAAAAAAAAAAGAAGCGGCTGCCGCTGTGCTCTATTCATATATATTGCTATATTTGGTGTATTGGCACCTACACATTTGTCTTTCACACCTTCAATTACCAAGGCAGTACTTATATACTCCAGCAATCACCCTGTCGCTCCCCATGCACTCCTCCAGTCAGCCATTTAGCAACATGTACTAATCCAAACATTGCGGCAAAACCCAAACACTTATAAATTGACCTAAGCAATCTCCATTCAGCACCATGTACTAATCCATTCACTGTGCCAGGCTTTAACACATGCACTGATACAAACCCATGTCCACTATGCAAGCAGTCCTATAACCACCTACGCACTTTTCTTTCACAACTTTGATTACTCATGTAGTACCCATACACTCCAGCAAACACCCTGTCACTCCCCGTGCACTCCTCCACTCAGCCATCCAGCACCATGTACAAATCCAAACACTGCGCCAAAACCCAAACACTTATAAATTCATCCAGGCACTCTCCTTGCAGGACTCTAATCATTCAGTCAGTACGCCATGTACTCATGCTGTGACCCAGGCCTTAACACATGCACTGATACAAACCCCTCTCCACTACGCATGCAGTCCTCTAACCACCTACACACTTATCTTTCACACCTTCAATTACCCAGGCAGTACCTATACACTCGAGCAAACACCCTGTCACTCCCCATGCACTCCTCCAGTCAGTCATCCAGCATCATGTACTAATCCAAACACTGCGTCAAACACTCAAACACTTATAAAGTCACCGAGGTACCCTCCTTGCAGAACTCTAATCATTCAGTCAGTACCCAAGTACTCATGCAGTGACACAGGCCTTAATACATGCACTGCTAAAAACCTCTGCCCACTATGCATGCAGTCCTCTAACCACCTACACTCTTGTCTTTCACACCTTCAATTACTCAGGCAGTACCTCTACACTCCAGCAATCACCCTGTCACTCCCCTTGCCCTCCTCCAGTGACCTATTCAGCAGCATGTACTAATCCATTCACTGTGCAAAACCCAACCACTTATAAATTCACCCAGGCACTCTCATTGCAGTACTCTAATCAGTCAGTCAGTACCCAAGTACTCATGCAATGACCCAGGCCTTAACACATGCACTGCTACAAACCCTTGTCCACTACGCATGTAGTCCTATAACCACCTACACACTTGTCTTTCACACATTCAATTGCTCAGGCAGTACCTATACACGTCAGCATCCACCCTGTCACTCTCTATGGACTCCTCCAGTCAGCCATCCAGCACTATGTACTAATCCAAACACTGTGCTAAAACCCAAACACTCATAAATTCACCCAGGCACTCTCCTTCCAGCACCCTAATCACTAAGTCAGTACCCAAGTACTCATGCAATGACCAGGCCTTAACACATGCACTGCTACAAACCCCAGTCCACTACCCATGCAATCCTTTAACCACCTACACAGGTGTCGTTCACACCTTCAATTACCCAAGCAGTAACCATACACTCCAGCAATCAACCTGTGACTCCCCATGCACTCTTCCAGTCAGCCATCCAGCACCATGTACTAATCCATTCACTGCACCAAAAACCAAACATGTATAAATTCACCCAGGTACATTCCTTGCATTACTCTAACCATTCAGTCAGTACACAAGTACTCATACAATGACCCAGGACTGAACACATGCACTGCTGCAAACCCCTGTCCACTACGCTTGCAGTCCTCTAACCACCTATACACTTCTCTTTTACACCTTCAATTACTCAGGTAGTACCCATACACTCCAGAACACACCCTGTCACTCTCCATGCACTCCTCCACTCAGTCGTCCAGCACCATGTAGTAATCCACACACTGCGCCAAAACCCAAACTCTTATACATTCACCTAGGTACTTTCCTTGCAGTACTATAATCATTCAGTCAGTATCCAAGTTCTCATGCAATGACCCAGGCCTTAACACATGCACTGCTACAAACCCCTGTCCACTACGCATGCAGTCCTCTAACCGCCTACACACTTTTCTTTCACACCTTCAATTACCCAGGCAGTACCTATATACTCGAGCAATCACCCTGTCACTTCCCATGCACTCCTCCACTCAGTCGTCCTGCACCGTGTACTAATCCACACACTGCGCCAAAACTCAAACACTTATAAATTCACCTAGGTACTTTCCTTGCAGTACTATAATCATTCAGTCAGTAACGAAGTAGTCATGCAATGAACCAGGCCTTAACACATGCACTGCTACAAACCCCTGTCCACTTCGCATGCAGTCCTCTAACCGCCTACACACTTTTCTTTCACACCTTCAATTAACCAGGCAGTACCTATATACTCCAGCATTCACCCTGTCACTCCCCATGCACTCCTCCAGTCAGCCATCCAGCACCATGTACTATTCCAAACACTGCGCCATAACCCAAACACTTATAAATTCACCCAGGCACTCTCCTTGCAGTACTCTCATCAGTCAGTCAGTACCCAAGTACTCATGCAATGACCCAGGCCTTAACACATGCACTGCTGCAAACCCTTGTTCCACTACGCATGCAGTCCTCTAACCACCTACAAATTTGTCTTTCACAACTTCAATTGCTCAGGCAGTACCTATACATTTCAGCAATCACCCTGTCACTCCCCATGCACTCCTCCAGTCAGTCATCCAGCACCATGTACTAATCCAGACACTGCGCTAAAACCCAAATACTTATACATTCACCTAGGTACTCTCCTTGCAGTAGTCTAATCCTTCAGTCAGTACCCAACTACTCATGCAATGACCCAAGCCTTAACACATGCACTGATACAAACCCCTGTCCACTACGCATGCAATCCTCTAACCGCCTACACATGTGTCTTTAACACCTTCAATTACCCAAGCAGTACCCATACACTCCAGCAATCATCCTGTCACTCCCCATGCACTCCTCCAGTCAGCCATCCAGAACCATGTACTAATCCATTCACTGCACCAAAAACCAAACATGTATAAATTCACCCAGGTACATTCCTTGCATTACTCTAACCATTCAGTCAGTACCCAAGTTCTCATGCAATGACTCAGGACTGAACACATGCACTGCTGCAAACCCCTGTCCACTACGCATGCAGTCATCTAACCACCTATACACTTCTCTTTTACACCTTCAATTACTCAGGTAGTACCCATACACTCCAGAACACACCCTGTCACTCTCCATGCACTCCTCCACTCAGTCGTCCAGCACCATGTAGTAATCCACACACTGCGCCAAAACCCAAACACTTATACATTCACCTAGGTACTTTCCTTGCAGTTCTATAATCATTCAGTCAGTATCCAAGTACTCATGCAATGACCCAGGCCTTAACACATGCACTGCTACAAACCCCTGTCCACTACGCATGCAGTCCTCTAACTGCCTACACACTTTTCTTTCACACCTTCAATTACCCAGGCAGTACCTATATACTCGAGCAATCACCCTGTCACTCCCCATGCACTCCTCCACTCAGTCGTCCTGCACCGTGTACTAATCCACACACTGCACCAAAACTCAAACACTTATAAATTCACCTAGGTACTTTCCTTGCAGTACTATAATCATTCAGTCAGTATCCAAGTACTCATGCAATGACCCAGGCCTTAACACATGCACTGCTACAAACCCCTGTCCACTATGCATGCAGTCCTCTAACCGCCTACACACTTTTCTTTCACACCTTCAATTACCCAGGCAGTACCTATATACTCGAGCAATCACCCTGTCACTCCCCATGCACTCCTCCACTCAGTCGTCCTGCACCGTGTACTAATCCACACACTGCACCAAAACTCAAACACTTATAAATTCACCTAGGTACTTTCCTTGCAGTACTATAATCATTCAGTCAGTAACCAAGTAGTCATGCAATGAACCAGGCCTTAACACATGCACTGCTACAAACCTCTGTCCACTTCGCATGCAGTCCTCTAACCGCCTACACACTTTTCTTTCACACCTTCAATTACCTCGGCAGTACCTATATACTCCAGCATTCACCCTGTCACTCCCCATGCACTCCTCCAGTCAGCCATCCGGCACCATGTACTATTCCAAACACTGCGCCATAACCCAAACACTTATAAATTCACCCAGGCACTCTCCTTGCAGTACTCTCATCAGTCAGTCAGTACCCAAGTACTCATGCAATGACCCAGGCCTTAACACATGCACTGCTACAAACCCTTGTTCCACTACGCATGCAGTCCTCTAACCACCTACACATTTGTCTTTCACAACTTCAATTGCTCAGGCAGTACCTATACATTTCAGCAATCACCCTGTCACTCCCCATGCAATCCTCCAGTCAGCCATCCAGCACCATGTACTAATCCAGACACTGCGCTAAAACCCAAATACTTATACATTCACCTAGGTACTCTCCTTGAAGTAGTCTAATCCTTCAGTCAGTACCCAACTACGCATGCAATGACCCAAGCCTTAACACATGCACTGATACAAACCCCTGTCCACTACGCATGCAATCCTCTAACCGCCTACACATGTGTCTTTAACACCTTCAATTACCCAAGCAGTACCCATACACTCCAGCAATCATCCTGTCACTCCCCATGCACTCCTCCAGTCAGCCATCCAGAACCATGTACTAATCCAAACACTGCGCCAAAGCCAAACACTTATAAATTCACCCAGGCACTCTACTTCCAGTGCTCTAATTATTGAGTCAGTACCCAACTACTCATGCAATGACCCAAGCCTTAACACATGCACTGATACAAACCCCTGTCCACTACGGATGCAGTCCTCTAACCACCTACACACTTGTCTTTCACACCTTCAATTCCCAGGCAGTATCCATACACTCCAGCAAACACCTTGTTCCTCCCCATGCACTCTCCAGTCAGCCATCCAGCACTATGTACTAATCCAAACACTGTGTTAAAACCCAAACACTTATAAATTCTCCCAGGCACTCTCCTTCCAGTACCCTAATCAATAAGTCAGTACCCAAGTACTCATGCAATGACCCAGGCCTTAACACATACACTGCTACAAACCCCAGTCCACTACGCATGCAATCCTCTAACCACCTACACAGGTGTCTTCACACCTTCAATTACCCAAGCAGTACCCATACACTCCAGAAATCAACCTGTGACTCGTCATGCACTCTTCCAGTCAGCCATCCAGCACCATGTACTAATCCATTCACTGCGCCAAAAACCAAACACTTGTAAAGTCACCCAGGCACTCTCCTTCCAGTACTCTAATCATTAAGTCAGGACCCAAGTACTCATGCAATGACCCAGGACTTAACACATGCACTGCTACAAACCCCTGTCCACCATGCATTTAGTCCTCTAACCACTTATACACATCTCTTTCACACATTCAATTACTCAGGTAGTACCCGTACACTCCAGAAAAAACCCTGTCACTCCCCATGCACTCCTCCACTCAGCCAATCTAGCACCATGTAATAGTCCAAACACTGCGCCAACACCCAAATATTTATATATTCACCTAGGTACTTTCCTTGCAGTACTATAATCATTCAGTCAGTATCCAAGTACTCATGCAATGACCCAGGCATTAACACATGCACTGCTACAAACCCTTGTTCCACTACGCATGCAGTCGTCTAACCACCTACACACTTGTCTTTCACATCTTCAATTGCTCAGGCAGTACCTATACATTTCAGCAATCACCCTGTCACTTCCCATGCACTCCTCCAGTCAGCCATCCAGCACCATGTACTAATCCAAACACTGCGCTAAAACCCAAATACTTATAAATTAACCCAGGCACTCTCCTTGCAGTAGTCTAATCCTTCAGTCAGTACCCAATTACTCATGCAATGACCCAAGCCTTAACACATGCACTGATACAGACCCCTGTCCACTACGCATGCAATCCTCTAACCGCCTACATATGTGTCTTTAACACCTTCAAATACCCAAGCAGTACCCATACACTCCAGCAATCACCCTGTCACTCTCCATGCACTCCTCCAGTCAACCATCCAGAAACATGTACTAATCCAAACAATGCGCCAAAACCAAACACTTATAAATTCACCCAGGCACTCTACTTGCAGTGCTCTAATTATTGAGTCAGTACCCAAGTACTCATACAATGACTCAGGCCTTAGCACATAGACTGCTAATAAAAAACTATCTACAACGAATGCAGTCCTCTAACCACCTACACACTTTTCTTTCACACCTTCAATTACCCAAGCAGTACCTATATACTCCAGCATTCACCCTGTCACTCCCCATGCACTCCTCCAGTCAGCCATCCAGCACCATGTACTAATCCAAACACTGCGCTAAAACCCAAATACTTATAAATTCACCCAGCCACAATCCTTGCAGTATTCTAATTCTTCAGTCAGTATCCAACTACTCATACAATGATTCAGGCCTTAGCACATAGACTGCTAAAAAAACCTATCTACTACAGATGCAGTCCTCTAACCATCAACACACTTGTTTTTCACACCTTCAATTCCCAGGCAGTATCAATACACTCCAGCAAACACCTTGTTCCTCCCCATGCACTCTCTATCCAGCCATCCAGCACATATACTAATCTAAACACTACGCCAAAACCCAAACACTTATAAATTCACACACGCACTCTCCCTGCGATTCTCTAATCATTCAGTCAGTACCCAAGTAGTCATGCAGTGAACCAGGCCTTAACACATGCACTGCTACAAACCCCTGTCCACTATGCATGCAGTCCTCTAACCACCTACACACTTGTCTTTCACACCTTCAATTCCCCAGGCAGTATCCATAAACTCCAGCAAACAGCCTGTCACTCCCCTTGCACTCTTCCAGTCAGCCATCCAGCACCATGTACTAATTCAAACACTGCGCCAAAACCCAAACACTTATAAATTCACCCATGCACTCTCCTTGCAGTACTCTAATCATTCAGTCAGTACCCAAGTACGCATGCAATGACCAAGGCCTTAACACATGCACTGCTACAAACCCTTGTCCACTACACATGCAGTCCTCTAACCACCTATACACTTCTCTTTCACACCTTTGATTACGCAGGGGGTACCCATACACTCCAGCAAACACCCTGTCACTCCTCGTGCACTCCTCCACTCAGCCATCTAGCACCATGTACAAATCCAAACACTGTGCCAAAACCCAAACCCTTATCAATTCACCCAGGCACTCTCCTTGCAGTACTCTAATCATTCAGTCAGTACACAAGTACGCATGCAATGACCAAGGCCTTAACACATGCACTGCTACAAACCCTTGTCCACTACGCATGCAGTCCTCTAACCACCTACACACTTGTCTTTCACACCTTCAATTGCTCAGGCAGTACCTATACACTTTAGCAATCAACCTGTCACTCTCCATGCACTCCTCCAGTCAGCCATCCAGCACTATGTACTAATCCAAACAATGTGCTAAAACCCAAACACTTATAAATTCACCCAAGCACTCTCCTTCCAGTACCCTAATCCTTAAGTCAGTTCCCAAGTACTCATGCAATGATCCAGGCCTTAACACATGAACTGCTACAAACCCTTGTCCATTATGCATACAGTCCTCTAGCCACCTACACACTTGTTTTTCACACCTTCAATTACCCAGGCAGTACCTATACACTCTGGCAAACACCCTGTCACTCCCCATGCACTCCTCCAGTGACCTATTGAGTAGCATGTACTAATCCATTCACTGTACAAAACCCAACCATTTATAAATTCACCAAGGCACTCTCCTTGCAGTAGTCTAATACTTCAGTCAGTACCCAAGTACTCATGCAATGACCCAAGCCTTAACACATGCACTGTTACAAACCCTTGTCCACTACTCATGCAGTCCTCTAACCACCTACACACTTGTCTTTCACACCTTCAATTGCTCAGGCAGTACATATACACTTCAGCAATCACCCTGTCACTCTCTATGCACTCCTTCAGTCAGCAGCCCAACACTATGTACTAATCCAAACACTGTGCTAAAACCCAAACACTTATAAATTCACTCAGGCACTCTCCTTCCAGTACCCTAATCAATAAGTCAGTACCCAAGTACTCATGCAATGACCCATGCCTTAACACATGCACTGCTACAAACCCCAGTCCACTACGCATGCAATCCTCTAACCACCTACACAGGTGTCTTTCACACCTTCAATTACCCAGGCAGTACCTATATACTCCAGCATTCACCCTGTCACTCCCCATGCGCTCCTCCAGTCAGCCATCCAGCACCATGTACTATTCCAAACACTGCGACAAAACCCAAACACTTATAAATTCACCCAGGCACTCTCCTTGCAGTACTCTCATCAGTCAGTCAGTACCCAAGTACTCATGCAGTGACCCAGGCCTTAACACATGCACTGCTACAAACCCTTGTCCACTACGCATGCAGTCCTCTAAACACCTACACTTTTGTCTTTCACACCTTCAATTGCTCAGGCAGTACCTATACATTTCAGAAATCACCCTGTCACTCCCCATGCACTCCTCCAGTCAGCCAATCAGCACCATGTACTAATCCAAACACTGCGCTAAAACCCAAATGCTTATAAATTCACCCAGGCACTCTCCTTGCAGTAGTCTAATCCTTCAGTCAGTACCCAAGTACTCATGCAATGACCCAAGCCTTAACACATGCACTGATACAAACCCCTGTCCAATACGCATGAAATCCTCTAACCACCTAAACATGTGTCTTTAACACCTTCAATTACCCAAGCAGTACCCATACACTCCAGCAATCACCCTGTAACTCCCCATGCACTCCTCCAGTCAGCAATCCAGAACCATGTACTAATCCAAACACTGCGCCAAAACCAAACACGTATAAATTCACCCAGGCATTCTACTTGCAGTGCTCTAATTATTGAGTCAGTACCAAAGTACTCATGCAATGACCCAGGCCTTAACACATGCACTGCTACAAACCCCAGTCCACTATGCATGCAATCCTCTAACCACCTACACAGGTGTCTTTCACACCTTCAATTACCCAAGCAGTACCATACACTCCAGCAATCAACCTGTGACTCCCCATGAACTCTTCCAGTCAGCCATCCAGCACCATGTACTAATCCATTCACTGCGCCAAAAACCAAACACTTGTAAACTCACCCAGGCACTCTCCTTCCAGTACCCTAATCATTAAGTCAGGACACAAGTACTCATGCAATGACCCAGAACTTAACACATGCACTGCTACAAACCCCTGTCCACCATGCATTCAGTCCTCTAACAACTTATACACTTCTCTTTCACACATTCAATTACTCAGGTAGTACCCATGCACTCCAGAAAACACCCTGAATCTCCCCATGCACTCCTCCAGTCAGCCATCCAGCACTATGTACTAATCCAAACACTGCGTCAAAACCCAAACATTTATAAATTCACCTAGGTACTTTCCTTGCAGTACTCTAATCATTCAGTCAGTACCCGAGTACTCATACAATGACCCAGACCTGAACACATGCTCTGCTGCAAACCCCTGTCCACTATGCATGCCTTCCTATAACCACCTATACACTTCTCTTTTACACCTTCAATTACTCAGGTAGTACCCATACACTCTAGAACACACCCTGTCACTCACCATGCACTCCTCCACTCAGTCGTCCTTCACCGTGTACTAATCCACACACTGCGCCAAAACCCAAACACTTATAAATTCACCTAGGTACTTTCATTGCAGTACTATAATCATTCAGTCAGTATTCAAGTACTCATGCAATGAACCAGACCTTAACACATGCACTGCTACAAACCCTTTGTCCACTACGCATGCAGTCCTCTAACCGCCTACACACTTTTCTTTCGCACCTTCAATTACCCAGGCAGTACCTATATACTCCAGCATTCACCCTGTCACTCCCCATGCACTCCTTCAGTCAGTCATCCAGCACCATGTACTATTCCAAACACTGCGTCAAAACCCAAACATTTATAAATTCACCCAGGCACTCTCCTTGCAGTACTCTCATCAGTCAGTCAGTACCCAAGTACTCATGCAATGACCCAGGCCTTAACACATGCACTACTACAAACCCTTGTTCCACTATGCATGCAGTCGTCTAACCACCTACACACTTGTCTTTCACACCTTCAATTGCTCAGGCAGTACCTATACATTTCAGCAATCACCCTGTCACTTCCCATGCACTCCTCCAGTCAGCCATCCAGCACCATGTACTAATCCAAACACTGAGCTAAAACCCAAATACTTATAAATTCACCCAGGCACTCTCCTTGCAGTAGTCTAATCCTTCAGTCAGTACCCAATTACTCATGCAATGATCCAAGCCTTAACACATGCACTGATACAGACCCCTGTCCACTACGCATGCAATCCTCTAACCGCCTACACATGTCTTTAACACCTTCAATTACCCAAGCAGTACCTATACATTTCAGCATTCACCCTGTCACTCCCCATGCACTCCTCCAGTCAGCCATCCAGCACCATGTACTAATCCAAACACTGCGCTAAAACCCAAATACTTATAAATTCACCCAGCCACTCTCCTTGCAGTATTCTAATCCTTCAGTCAGTATCCAACTACTCATACAATGACTCAGGCCTTAGCACATAGACTGCTAAAAAAACCTATCTACTACAGATGCAGTCCTCTAACCATCTACACACTTGTTTTTCACACCTTCAATTCCCAGGCAGTATCAATACACTCCAGCAAACACCTTGTTCCTCCCCATGCACTCTCTAGCCAGCCATCCAGCACATATACTAATCCAAACACTACGCCAAAACCCAAACACTTATAAATTCACACACGCACTCTCCCTGCAATTCTCTAATCATTCAGTCAGTACCCAAGTAGTCATGCAGTGAACCAAGCCTTAACACATGCACTGCTACAAACCCCTGTCCACTATGCATGCAGTCCTCTAACCACCTACACACTTGTCTTTCACACCTTCAATTCCCCAGGCAGTATCCATACACTCCAGCAAACACCCTGTCACTCCCCTTGCACTCCTCCACTCAGCCATCTAGCACCATGTACAAATCCAAACACTGTGCCAAAACCCAAACCCTTATCAATTCACCCAGGCACTCTCCTTGCAGTACTCTAATCATTCAGTCAGTACCCAAGTACGCATGCAATGACCCAGGCCTTAACACATGCACTGCTACAAACCCTTGTCCACTACGCATGCAGTCCTCTAACCACCTACACACTTGTCTTTCACACCTTCAATTGCTCAGGCAGTACCTATACACTTTAGCAATCAACCTGTCACTCTCCATGCACTCCTCCAGTCAGCCATCCAGCACTATGTACTAATCCAAACAATGTGCTAAAACCCAAACACTTATAAATTCAACCAGGCACTCTCCTTCCAGTACCCTAATCATTAAGTCAGTTCCCAAGTACTCATGCAATGATCCAGGCCTTAACACATGAACTGCTACAAACCCTTGTCCATTATGCATACAGTCCTCTAACCACCTACACACTTGTTTTTCACACCTTCAATTACCCAGGCAGTACCTATACACTCTGGCAAACACCCTGTCACTCCCCATGCACTCCTCCAGTGACCTTTTGAGCAGCATGTACTAATCCATTCACTGTACAAAACCCAACCATTTATAAATTCACCAAGGCACTCTCCTTGCAGTAGTCTAATACTTCAGTCAGTACCCAAGTACTCATGCAATGACCCAAGCCTTAACACATGCACTGTTACAAACCCTTGTCCACTACTCATGCAGTCCTCTAACCACCTACACACTTGTCTTTCACACCTTCAATTGCTCAGGCAGTACATATACACTTCAGCAATCACCCTGTCACTCTCTATGCACTCCTTCAGTCAGCCGCCCAGCACTATGTACTAATCTAAACACTGTGCTAAAACCCAAACACTTATAAATTCACTCAGGCACTCTCCTTCCAGTACCCTAATCAATAAGTCAGTACCCAAGTACTCATGCAATGACCCATGCCTTAACACATGCACTGCTACAAACCCCAGTCCACTACGCATGCAATCCTCTAACCACCTACACAGGTGTCTTTCACACCTTCAATTACCCAGGCAGTACCTATATACTCCAGCATTCACCCTGTCACTCCCCATGCGCTCCTCCAGTCAGCCATCCAGCACCATGTACTATTCCAAACACTGCGACAAAACCCAAACCCTTATAAATTCACCCAGGCACTCTCCTTGCAGTACTCTCATCAGTCAGTCAGTACCCAAGTACTAATGCAGTGACCCAGGCCTTAACACATGCACTGCTACAAACCCTTGTCCACTACGCATGCAGTCCTCTAAACACCTACACTTTTGTCTTTCACACCTTCAATTGCTCAGGCAGTACCTTTACATTTCAGAAATCACCCTGTCACTCCCCATGCACTCCTCCAGTCAGCCAATCAGCACCATGTACTAATCCAAACACTGCGCTAAAACCCAAATGCTCATAAATTCACCCAGGCACTCTCCTTGCAGTAGTCTAATCCTTCAGTCAGTACCCAAGTACTCATGCAATGACCGAAGCCTAACACATGCACTGATACAAACCCCTGTCCAATACGCATGAAATCCTCTAACCACCTAAACATGTGTCTTTAACACCTTCAATTACCCAAGCAGTACCCATACACTCCAGCAATCACCCTGTAACTCCCCATGCACTCCTCCAGTCAGCAATCCAGAACCATGTACTAATCCAAACACTGCGCCAAAACCAAACACGTATAAATTCACCCAGGCACTCTACTTGCAGTGCTCTAATTATTGAGTCAGTACCAAAGTACTCATGCAATGACCCAGGCCTTAACACATGCACTGCTACAAACCCCAGTCCACTACACATGCAATCCTCTAATCACCTACACAGGTGTCTTTCACACCTTCAATTACCTAAGCAGTACCCATACACTCCAGCAATCAACCTGTGACTCCCCATGCACTCTTCCGGTCAGCCATCCAGCACCATGTACTAATACATTCTCTGCGCCAAAAACCAAACACTTGTAAACTCACCCAGGCACTCTCCTTCCAGTACTCTAATCATTAAGTCAGAACACAATTACTCATGCAATGACCCAGGACTTAACACATTCACTGCTACAAACCCCTGTTCACCATGCATTCGGTCCTCTAACCACTTATACACTTCCCTTTCACACATTTAATTACTCAGGTAGTACCCATACACTCCAGAAAACACCCTGTCGCTCCCCATGCACTCCTCCACTCAGCCAATCTAGCACCATGTAATAATCCAAACACTGCGCCAAAACCCAAACATTTATGAATTCACCAAGGTACTTTCCTTGCAGTACTCTAATCAGTCAGTCAGTACCCAAGTACTCATGCAATGACCCAGGCCTTAACACATGCACTGCTACAAACCCTTGTCCACTACGCACGCAGTCCTCTAACCACCTACGCACTCGTCTTTCACACCTTCAATTGCTCAGGCAGTACCTATACATTTCAGCAATGACCCTGTCACTCCCCATGCACTCCTCCAGTCAGCCATCCAGCACCATGTACTTATCCAACCAATGTGCTAAAACCCAAATACTTATAAATTCACCCAGGCACTCTCCTTGCAGTAGTCTAATCCTTCAGTCAGTACCCAAGTACTCATGCAATGACCCAAGCCTTAACACATTCACTGCTACAAACCCTTGTCCACTACTTATGCAGTCCTCTAACCACCTTCACACTTGTCTTTCACACCTTCAATTGCTCAGGCAGTACATATACACTTCAGCAATCACCCTCTCACTCTCTATGCACTCCTCCAGTCAGCCATCCAGCACTATGTACTAATCCAAACACTGTGCTAAAACCCAAACATTTATAAATTCAACCAGGCACTCTCCTTCCAGTACCCTAATCAATAAGTCAGTACCCAAGTACTCATGCAATGACCCATGCCTTAACACATGCACTGCTACAAACCCCAGTCCACTACGCATGCAATCATCTAACCACCTACACAGGTGTCTTTCACACCTTCAATTACCCAAGCAGTACCATACACTCCAGCAATCATCCTGTGACTCCCCATGCACTCTTCCAGTCAGCCATCCAGCACCATGTACTAATCCATTCCCTGCGCCAATAACCAAACACTTGTAAACTCACCCAGGCACTATCCTTCCAGTACTCTAATCATTAAGTCAGGCCACAAGTACTCATGCAATGACCCAGGACTTAACACATGCACTGCTACAAACCCCTGTCCACCATGCATTCAGTACTCTAACCACTTATACACTTCTCTTTCACACATTCAATTACTCAGGTAGTACCCATACACTCCAGAAAACACCCTGTCACTCCCCATGCACTCCTCAACTCAGCAAATCTAGCACCATGTAATAATTCAAACACTGCGCCAAAACCCAAACATTTATAAATTCACCTAGGTATTTTCCTTGCAGTACTCTAATCATTCAGTCAGTACCCAAGTACTCATACAATGACCCAGGCCTGAACACATGCACTGCTGCAAACCCCTGTCCACTACGCATGCAGTCCTCTAACCACCTATACAATTCTCTTTTACAAATTCAATTACTCAGGTAGTACCCATACACTCTAGAACACACCCTGTCACTCCCCATGCACTCCTCCACTCAGTCGTCCTGCATCGTGTACTAATCCACACACTGCGCCAAAACCCAAACACATATAAATTCACCTAGGTACTTTCCTTGCAGTACTTTAATCATTCAGTCTGTATCCAAGTACTCATGCAATGAACCAGGCCTTAACACATGCACTGCTACATACCCCTGTCCATGACACATGCAGTCCTCTAACTGCCTACACACTTTTCTTTCACACCTTCAATTACCCAGGCAGTACCTATAGACTCCAGCATTCACCCTGTCACTCCCCATGCACTCCTCCAGTCAGCCTTCCAGCACCATGTACTATTCCAAACACTGCACCAAAACCCAAACACTTATAAATTCACCCAGGCACTCTCCTTGCAGTTCTCTCATCAGTCAGTCAGTACCCAAGTACTCATGCAATGACCCAGGCCTTAACACATGCACTGTTACAAACCCTTGTTCCACTACGCATGCAGTCGTCTAACCACATACACACTTGTCTTTCACACCTTCAATTGCTCAGGCAGTACGTATACATTTCAGCAATCACCCTGTCACTCCCCATGCACTCCTCCAGTCAGCCATCCAGCACCATGTACTAATCCAAACACTGCACTAAAACCCAAATACTTATAAATTCACCCAGGCACTCTCCTTGCAGTAGTCTAATAAATCAGTCAGTACCCAATTACTCATTCAATGACCCAAGCCTTAACACATGCACTGATACAGACCCCTGTCCACTATGCACGCAATCCTCTAACCACCTAAACACTTGTCTTTCATACCTTCAATTCCCAGGCAGTATCCATACACTCCAGCAAACATCTTGTTCCTCCCCATGCACTCTCCAGTCAGCCATCCAGCACTATGTACTAATCCATACACTGTGCCAAAACCCAAACACTTATAAATTCACCCAGGCAATCTCCTTCCAGTACCCTTATCAATAAGTCAGTACCCAAGTACTCATGCAGTGACCCATGCCTTAACACATGCATTGCTACAAACCCCAGTCCACTATGCATGCAATCCTCTAACCACCTACACAGGTGTCTTTCACACCCTTAATTACCCAAGCAGTACCATACACTCCAGCAATCAACCTGTGACTCCCCATGCACTCTTACAGTCAGCCATCCAGCACCATATACTAATCCATTCACTGCGCCAAAAACCAAACACTTGTAAACTCACCCAGGCACTCTCCTTCCAGTACTCTAATCAGTCAGTCAGTACCCAAGTACTCATGCAATGACCCAGGCCTTAACACATGCACTGCTACAAACCCTTGTCCACTACGCATGCAGTCCTCTAACCACCTACGCACTCGTCTTTCACACCTTCAATTGCTCAGGCAGTACCTATACATTTCAGCAATGACCCTGTCACTCCCCATGCACTCCTCCAGTCAGCCATCCAGCACCATGTACTTATCCAACCACTGTGCTAAAACCCAAATACTTATAAATTCACCCAGGCACTCTCCTTGCAGTAGTCTAATCCTTCAGTCAGTACCCAAGTACTCATGCAATGACCCAAGCCTTAACACATTCACTGCTACAAACCCTTGTCCACTACTCATGCAGTCCTCTAACCACCTACACACTTGTCTTTCACACCTTCAATTGCTCAGTCAGTACATATACACTTCAGCAATCACCCTCTCACTCTCTATGCACTCCTCCAGTCAGCCATCCAGCACTATGTACTAATCCAAACACTGTGCTAAAACCCAAACATTTATAAATTCAACAAGGCACTCTCCTTCCAGTACCCTAATCAATAAGTCAGTACCCAAGTACTCATGCAATGACCCATGCCTTAACACATGCACTGCTACAAACCCCAGTCCACTACGCATGCAATCATCTAACCACCTACACAGGTGTCTTTCACACCTTCAATTACCCAAGCAGTACCATACACTCCAGCAATCATCCTGTGACTCCCCATGCACTCTTCCAGTCAGCCATCCAGCACCATGTACTAATCCATTCACTGCGCCAATAACCAAACACTTGTAAACTCACCCAGGCACTATCCTTCCAGTACTCTAATCATTAAGTCAGGCCACAATTACTCATGCAATGACCCAGGACTTAACACATGCACTGCTACAAACCCCTGTCCACCATGCATTCAGTCCTCTAACCACTTATACACTTCTCTTTCACACATTCAATTACTCTGGTAGTACCCATACACTCCAGAAAACACCCTGTCACTCCCCATGCACTCCTCAACTCAGCAAATCTAGCACCATGTAATAATCCAAACACTGCGCCAAAACCCAAACATTTATAAATTCACCTAGGTATTTTCCTTGCAGTACTCTAATCATTCAGTCAGTACCCAAGTACTCATACAATGACCCAGGCCTGAACACATGCACTGCTGCAAACCCCTGTCCACTACGCATGCAGTCCTCCAACCACCTATACAATTCTCTTTTACACCTTCAATTACTCAGGTAGTACCCATACACTCTAGAACACAGCCTGTCACTCCCCATGCACTCCTCCACTCAGTCGTCCTGCATCGTGTACTAATCCACACACTGCGCCAAAACCCAAACACATATAAATTCGCCTAGGTACTTTCCTTGCAGTACTTTAATCATTCAGTCTGTATCCAAGTACTCATGCAATGAACCAGGCCTTAACACATGCACTGCTACAAACCCCTGTCCACGACACATGCAGTCCTCTAACTGCCTACACACTTTTCTTTCACACCTTCAATTACCCAGGCAGTACCTATAGACTCCAGCATTCACCCTGTCACTCCCCATGCACTCCTCCAGTCAGCCTTCCAGCACCATGTACTATTCCAAACACTGCACCAAAACCCAAACACTTATAAATTCACCCAGGCACTCTCCTTGCAGTACTCTCATCAGTCAGTCAGTACCCAAGTACTCATGCAATGACACAGGCCTTAACACATGCACTGTTACAAACCCTTGTTCCACTACGCATGCAGGCGTCTAACCACATACACACTTGTCTTTCACACCTTCAATTGCTCAGGCAGTACGTATACATTTCAGCAATCACCCTGTCACTCCCCATGCACTCCTCCAGTCAGCCATCCAGCACCATGTACTAATCCAAACACTGCGCTAAAACCCAAATACTTATAGATTCACCCAGGCACTCTCCTTGCAGTAGTCTAATCCTTCAGTCAGTACCCAATTACTCATGCAATGACCCAAGCCTTAACACATGCACTGATACAGACCCCTGTCCACTACGCACACAATCTTCTAACCACCTAAACACTTGTCTTTCATACCTTCAATTCCCAGGCAGCATCCATACACTCCAGCAAACATCTTGTTCCTCCCCATGCACTCTCCAGTCAGCCATCCAGCACTATGTACTAATCCATACACTGTGCTAAAACCCAAACACTTATAAATTCACCCAGGCACTCTCCTTGCAGTAGTCTAATCATTCAGTCAGTACCCAATTACTCATGCAATGACCCAAGCCTTAACACATGCACTGATACAGACCCCTGTCCACTATGCACGCAATCCTCTAACCACCTAAACACTTGTCTTTCATACCTTCAATTCCCAGGCAGTATCCATACACTCCAGCAAACATCTTGTTCCTCCCCATGCACTCTCCAGTCAGCCATCCAGCACTATGAACTAATCCATACACTGTGCCAAAACCCAAACACTTATAAATTCACCGAGGCACTCTCCTTCCAGTACCCTTATCAATAAGTCAGTACCCAAGTACTCATGCAATGACCCATGCCTTAACACATGCATTGCTACAAACCCCAGTCCACTATGCATGCAATCCTCTAACCACCTACACAGGTGTCTTTCACACCCTTAATTACCCAAGCAGTACCATACACTCCAGCAATCAACCTGTGACTCCCCATGCACTCTTACAGTCAGCCATCCAGCACCATATACTAATCCATTCACTGCGCCAAAAACCAAACACTTGTAAACTCACCCAGGCACTCTCCTTCCAGTACTCTAATCAGTCAGTCAGTACCCAAGTACTCATGCAATGACCCAGGCCTTAACACATGCACTGCTACAAACCCTTGTCCACTACGCATGCAGTCCTCTAACCACCTACGCACTCGTCTTTCACACCTTCAATTGCTCAGGCAGTACCTATACATTTCAGCAATGACCCTGTCACTCCCCATGCACTCCTCCAGTCAGCCATCCAGCACCATGTACTTATCCAACCACTGTGCTAAAACCCAAATACTTATAAATTCACCCAGGCACTCTCCTTGCAGTAGTCTAATCCTTCAGTCAGTACCCAAGTACTCATGCAATGACCCAAGCCTTAACACATTCACTGCTACAAACCCTTGTCCACTACTCATGCAGTCCTCTAACCACCTACACACTTGTCTTTCACACCTTCAATTGCTCAGTCAGTACATATACACTTCAGCAATCACCCTCTCACTCTCTATGCACTCCTCCAGTCAGCCATCCAGCACTATGTACTAATCCAAACACTGTGCTAAAACCCAAACATTTATAAATTCAACAAGGCACTCTCCTTCCAGTACCCTAATCAATAAGTCAGTACCCAAGTACTCATGCAATGACCCATGCCTTAACACATGCACTGCTACAAACCCCAGTCCACTACGCATGCAATCATCTAACCACCTACACAGGTGTCTTTCACACCTTCAATTACCCAAGCAGTACCATACACTCCAGCAATCATCCTGTGACTCCCCATGCACTCTTCCAGTCAGCCATCCAGCACCATGTACTAATCCATTCACTGCGCCAATAACCAAACACTTGTAAACTCACCCAGGCACTATCCTTCCAGTACTCTAATCATTAAGTCAGGCCACAATTACTCATGCAATGACCCAGGACTTAACACATGCACTGCTACAAACCCCTGTCCACCATGCATTCAGTCCTCTAACCACTTATACACTTCTCTTTCAAACATTCAATTACTCTGGTAGTACCCATACACTCCAGAAAACACCCTGTCACTCCCCATGCACTCCTCAACTCAGCAAATCTAGCACCATGTAATAATCCAAACACTGCGCCAAAACCCAAACATTTATAAATTCACCTAGGTATTTTCCTTGCAGTACTCTAATCATTCAGTCAGTACCCAAGTACTCATACAATGACCCAGGCCTGAACACATGCACTGCTGCAAACCCCTGTCCACTACGCATGCAGTCCTCCAACCACCTATACAATTCTCTTTTATACCTTCAATTACTCAGATAGTACCCATACACTCTAGAACACACCCTGTCACTCCCCATGCACTCCTCCACTCAGTCGTCCTGCATCGTGTACTAATCCACACACTGCGCCAAAACCCAAACACATATAAATTCACCTAGGTACTTTCCTTGCAGTACTTTAATCATTCAGTCTGTATCCAAGTACTCATGCAATGAACCAGGCCTTAACACATGCACTGCTACAAACCCCTGTCCACGACACATGCAGTCCTCTAACTGCCTACACACTTTTCTTTCACACCTTCAATTACCCAGGCAGTACCTATAGACTCCAGCATTCACCCTGTCACTCCCCATGCACTCCTCCAGTCAGCCTTCCAGCACCATGTACTATTCCAAACACTGCACCAAAACCCAAACACTTATAAATTCACCCAGGCACTCTCCTTGCAGTACTCTCATCAGTCAGTCAGTACCCAAGTACTCATGCAATGACACAGGCCTTAACACATGCACTGTTACAAACCCTTGTTCCACTACGCATGCAGGCGTCTAACCACATACACACTTGTCTTTCACACCTTCAATTGCTCAGGCAGTACGTATACATTTCAGCAATCACCCTGTCACTCCCCATGCACTCCTCCAGTCAGCCATCCAGCACCATGTACTAATCCAAACACTGCGCTAAAACCCAAATACTTATAGATTCACCCAGGCACTCTCCTTGCAGTAGTCTAATCCTTCAGTCAGTACTCAATTACTCATGCAATGACCCAAGCCTTAACACATGCACTGATACAGACCCCTGTCCACTATGCACACAATCTTCTAACCACCTAAACACTTGTCTTTCATACCTTCAATTCCCAGGCAGTATCCATACACTCCAGCAAACATCTTGTTCCTCCCCATGCACTCTCCAGTCAGCCATCCAGCACTATGTACTAATCCATACACTGTGCTAAAACCCAAACACTTATAAATTCACCCAGGCACTCTCCTTCCAGTACCCTTATCAATAAGTCAGTACCCAAGTACTCATGCAATGACCCATGCCTTAACACATGCATTGCTACAAACCCCAGTCCACTATGCATGCAATCCTCTAACCACCTACACAGGTGTCTTTCACACCCTTAATTACCCAAGCAGTACCATACACTCCAGCAATCAACCTGTGACTCCCCATGCACTCTTCCAGTCAGCCATCCAGCACCATATACTAATCCATTCACTGCGCCAAAAACCAAACACTTGTAAACTCACCCAGGCACTCTCCTTCCAGTACTCTAATCATTAAGTCAGGAAACAAGTACTCATGCAATGACCCAGGAATTTAAAACATGCACTGCTACAAACCCCTGTCCACCATGCATGCAGTCCTCTAACCACCTACACACTTGTCTTTCACACCTTCAATTGCTCAGGCAGTACCTATACATTTCAGCAGTCACCCTGTCACTCCCCATGCACTCCTCCAGTCAGCCATCCAGCACCATGTACTAATCCAAACACTGAGCTAAAACCCAAATACTTATAAATTCACCCAGGCACTCTCCTTGCAGTAGTCTAATCCTTCAGTCAGTACCCAATTACTCATGCAATGACCCAAGCCTTAACACATGCACTGATACAGACCCCTGTCCACTACGCATGCAATCCTCTAACGGCCTACACATGTGTCTTTCACACCTTCAATTGCTCAGGCAGTACATATACACTTCAGCAATCACCCTGTCACTCTCTATGCACCCCTTTAGTCAGCCATCCAGCACTATGTACTAATCCAAACACTGTGCTAAAACCCAAACACTTAAAAATTCACCCAGGCACTCTCCTTCCAGTACCCTAATCAGTAAGTCAGTAAACAAGTACTATGCAATGACCCATGCCTTAACATATGCACTGCTACAAACCCCAGTCCACTACGCATGCAATCATCTAACCACCTACACAGGTGTCTTTCACACCTTCAATTACCCAAGCAGTACCATACACTCCAGCAATCATCCTGTGACTCCGCATGCACTCTTCCAGTCAGCCATCCACCACCATGTACTAATCCATTCACTGCGCCAAAAACCAAACACTTGTAAACTCACCCAGGCACTCTCCTTCCAGTACTCTAATCATTAAGTCAGGACACAAGTACTCATGCAATGACCCAGGACTTAACACATGCACTGCTACAAACCCCTGTCCACCATGCATTCAGTCCTCTAACCACTTATACACTTCTCTTTCACACATTCAATTACTCAGGTAGTACCCATACACTCCAGAAAACACCCTGTCACTCCCCATGCACTCCTCCACTCAGCAAATATAGCACCATGTAATAATCCAAACACTGCGCCAAAACCCAAACATTTATAAATTCACCTAGGTATTTTCCTTGCAGTACTCTAATCATTCAGTCAGTACCCAAGTACTCATACAATGACCCAGGCCTGAACACATGCACTGCTGCAAACCCCTATCCACTACGCATGCAGTCCTCTAATCACCTATACAATTCTCTTTTACACCTTCAAGTACTCAGGTAGTACCCATACACTATAGAACACACCCTGTCACTCCCCATGCACTCCTCCACTCAGTCGTTATGCATCGTGTACTAATCCACACACTGCGCCAAAACCCAAACACTTATAAATTCACCCAGGCACTCTCCTTGCAGTACTCTCATCAGTCAGTCAGTACCCAATTACTCATGCAATGACCCAGGCCTTAACACATGCACTGCTACAATCCCTTGTTCCACTACACATGCAATCCTCTAACCACCTACACACTTGTCTTTCACACCTTCAATTGCTCAGGCAGTACCTATACATTTCAGCAATCAACCTGTCACTCCCCATGCACTCCTCCAGTCAGCCATCCAGCACCATGTACTATTCCAAACACTGCGCTAAAACCCAAACACTTATAAATTCACCCAGGCACTCTCCTTGCAGTAGTCTAATCCTTCAGTCAGTATCCAATTACTCATGCAATGACCCAAGCCTTAACACATGCACTGATACAGACCCCTGTCCACTACGCATGCAATCCTCTAACCGCCTACACATGTGTCTTTAACACCTTCAATTACTCAGGTAGTACCCATACACTCCAGAAAACACCCTGTCACTCCCCATGCACTCCTCCAGTCAGCCATCCAGCACCATGTACTAATCCAAACACTGCGCCAAAACCCAAACACTTATAAATTCACCTAGGTACTTTCCTTGCTGTACTTTCATCAGTCAGTCAGTACCCAAGTACTCATGCAATGACCCAGGCCTTAACACATGCACTGCTACAAACTCTTGTTCCACTACGCATGCAGTCCTCTAACCACCTACACACGTGCCTTTCACACCTTCAATTACTCAGGCAGTACCTATACATTTCAGCAATCACCCTGTCACTACCCATGCACTCCTCCAGTCAGCCATCCAGCACCATGTACTAATCCAAACACTGCGCTAAAACCCAAATACTTATAAATTCACCCAGCCACTCTCCTTGCAGTAGTCTAATCCTTCAGTCAGTACCCAACTACTCATACAATGACTCAGGCCTTAGCACATAGACTGCTAAAAAAAAACTATCTACTACGGATGCAGTCCTCTAACCATCTACACACTTGTTTTTCACACCTTCAAATCCCAGGCAGTATCAATACACTCCAGCAGACTCCTTGCTCCTCCCCATGCACTGTCCAGTCAGCCATCCAGCACATATATTAATCCAAACACTACGCCAAAACCCAAACACTTATAAATTCACGAACGCACTCTCCCTGCAATTCTCTAATCATTCAGTCAGTACCCAAGTAGTCATGCAGTGAACCAGGCCCTAACACATGTACTGCTACAAACCCCTGTCCACTATGCATGCAGTCCTCTAACCACATACACACTTGTCTTTCACACCTTCAATTCCCCAGGCAGTATCCATACACTCCAGCAAACACCCTGTCACTCCCCTTGCACTCTTCCAATCAGCCATCCAGCACCATGTACTAATCCAAACACTGTGCCAAAACCCAAACACTTATAAATTCACCCATGCACTCTCCTTGCAGTACTCTAATCATTCAGTCAGTATCCAAGTACTCATACAGTGTCACAGGCTTTAACACATGCACTGATACAAACCCATGTCCACTACACATGCAGTCCTCTAACCACCTATACACTTCTCTTTCACACCTTTGATTACGCAGGTGGTACCCATACACTCCAGCAAACACCCTGTCACTCCTCCACTCAGCCATCTAGCACCATGTACAAATCCAAACACTGTGCCAAAACCCAAACACTTATAAATTCACCCAGGCACTCTCCTTGCAGTACTCTAATCATTCAGTCAGCACCCAAGTACGCATGCAATGACCCAGGCCTTAACACATGCACTGCTACAAACCCTTGTCCACTACGCATGCAGTCCTCTAACCACATACACACTTGTCTTTCACACCTTCAATTGCTCAGGCAGTACCTATACACTTTAGCAATCACCCTGTCACTCTCCATGCACTCCTCCAGTCAGCCATCCAGCACTATGTACTAATCCAAACACTGTGCTAAAACCCAAATACTTATAAATTCACCCAGGCACTCTCCTTGCAGTAGTCTAATCCTTCAGTCAGTACCCAATTACTCATGCAATGACCCAAGCCTTAACACATGCACTGATACAGACCCCTGTCCACTATGCACGCAATCCTCTAACCACCTAAACACTTGTCTTTCATACCTTCAATTCCCAGGCAGTATCCATACACTCCAGAAAACATCTTGTTCCTCCCCATGCACTCTCCAGTCAGCCATCCAGCACTATGTACTAATCCATACACTGTGCCAAAACCCAAACACTTATAAATTCACCCAGGCACTCTCCTTCCAGTACCCTTATCAATAAGTCAGTACCCAAGTACTCATGCAATGACCCATGCCTTAACACATGCATTGCTACAAACCCCAGTCCACTATGCATGCAATCCTCTAACCACCTACACAGGTGTCTTTCACACCCTTAATTACCCAAGCAGTACCATACACTCCAGCAATCAACCTGTGACTCCCCATGCACTCTTACAGTCAGCCATCCAACACCATATACTAATCCATTCACTGCGCCAAAAACCAAACACTTGTAAACTCACCCAGGCACTCTCCTTCCAGTACTCTAATCAGTCAGTCAGTACCCAAGTACTCATGCAATGACCCAGGCCTTAACACATGCACTGCTACAAACCCTTGTCCACTACGCATGCAGTCCTCTAACCACCTACGCACTCGTCTTTCACACCTTCAATTGCTCAGGCAGTACCTATACATTTCAGCAATGACCCTGTCACTCCCCATGCACTCCTCCAGTCAGCCATCCAGCACCATGTACTTATCCAACCACTGTGCTAAAACCCAAATACTTATAAATTCACCCAGGCACTCTCCTTGCAGTAGTCTAATCCTTCAGTCAGTACCCAAGTACTCATGCAATGACCCAAGCCTTAACACATTCACTGCTACAAACCCTTGTCCACTACTCATGCAGTCCTCTAACCACCTACACACTTGTCTTTCACACCTTCAATTGCTCAGTCAGTACATATACACTTCAGCAATCACCCTCTCACTCTCTATGCACTCCTCCAGTCAGCCATCCAGCACTATGTACTGATCCAAACACTGTGCTAAAACCCAAACATTTATAAATTCAACAAGGCACTCTCCTTCCAGTACCCTAATCAATAAGTCAGTACCCAAGTACTCATGCAATGACCCATGCCTTAACACATGCACTGCTACAAACCCCAGTCCACTACGCATGCAATCATCTAACCACCTACACAGGTGTCTTTCACACCTTCAATTACCCAAGCAGTACCATACACTCCAGCAATCATCCTGTGACTCCCCATGCACTCTTCCAGTCAGCCATCCAGCACCATGTACTAATCCATTCACTGCGCCAATAACCAAACACTTGTAAACTCACCCAGGCACTATCCTTCCAGTACTCTAATCATTAAGTCAGGCCACAATTACTCATGCAATGACCCAGGACTTAACACATGCACTGCTACAAACCCCTGTCCACCATGCATTCAGTCCTCTAACCACTTATACACTTCTCTTTCAAACATTCAATTACTCTGGTAGTACCCATACACTCCAGAAAACACCCTGTCACTCCCCATGCACTCCTCAACTCAGCAAATCTAGCACCATGTAATAATCCAAACACTGCGCCAAAACCCAAACATTTATAAATTCACCTAGGTATTTTCCTTGCAGTACTCTAATCATTCAGTCAGTACCCAAGTACTCATACAATGACCCAGGCCTGAACACATGCACTGCTGCAAACCCCTGTCCACTACGCATGCAGTCCTCCAACCACCTATACAATTCTCTTTTACACCTTCAATTACTCAGGTAGTACCCATACACTCTAGAACACAGCCTGTCACTCCCCATGCACTCCTCCACTCAGTCGTCCTGCATCGTGTACTAATCCACACACTGCGCCAAAACCCAAACACATATAAATTCGCCTAGGTACTTTCCTTGCAGTACTTTAATCATTCAGTCTGTATCCAAGTACTCATGCGGTGACCCAGGCCTTAACACATGCACTGCTACAAACCCCTGTCCACGACACATGCAGTCCTCTAACTGCCTACACACTTTTCTTTCACACCTTCAATTACCCAGGCAGTACCTATAGACTCCAGCATTCACCCTGTCACTCCCCATGCATTCCTCCAGTCAGCCTTCCAGCACCATGTACTATTCCAAACACTGCACCAAAACCCAAACACTTATAAATTCACCCAGGCACTCTCCTTGCAGTACTCTCATCAGTCAGTCAGTACCCAAGTACTCATGCAATGACACAGGCCTTAACACATGCACTGTTACAAACCCTTGTTCCACTACGCATGCAGGCGTCTAACCACATACACACTTGTCTTTCACACCTTCAATTGCTCAGGCAGTACGTATACATTTCAGCAATCACCCTGTCACTCCCCATGCACTCCTCCAGTCAGCCATCCAGCACCATGTACTAATCCAAACACTGCGCTAAAACCCAAATACTTATAGATTCACCCAGGCACTCTCCTTGCAGTAGTCTAATCCTTCAGTCAGTACCCAATTACTCATGCAATGACCCAAGCCTTAACACATGCACTGATACAGACCCCTGTCCACTACGCACACAATCTTCTAACCACCTAAACACTTGTCTTTCATACCTTCAATTCCCAGGCAGCATCCATACACTCCAGCAAACATCTTGTTCCTCCCCATGCACTCTCCAGTCAGCCATCCAGCACTATGTACTAATCCATACACTGTGCTAAAACCCAAACACTTATAAATTCACCCAGGCACTCTCCTTGCAGTAGTCTAATCATTCAGTCAGTACCCAATTACTCATGCAATGACCCAAGCCTTAACACATGCACTGATACAGACCCCTGTCCACTATGCACGCAATCCTCTAACCACCTAAACACTTGTCTTTCATACCTTCAATTCCCAGGCAGTATCCATACACTCCAGCAAACATCTTGTTCCTCCCCATGCACTCTCCAGTCAGCCATCCAGCACTATGAACTAATCCATACACTGTGCCAAAACCCAAACACTTATAAATTCACCGAGGCACTCTCCTTCCAGTACCCTTATCAATAAGTCAGTACCCAAGTACTCATGCAATGACCCATGCCTTAACACATGCATTGCTACAAACCCCAGTCCACTATGCATGCAATCCTCTAACCACCTACACAGGTGTCTTTCACACCCTTAATTACCCAAGCAGTACCATACACTCCAGCAATCAACCTGTGACTCCCCATGCACTCTTACAGTCAGCCATCCAGCACCATATACTAATCCATTCACTGCGCCAAAAACCAAACACTTGTAAACTCACCCAGGCACTCTCCTTCCAGTACTCTAATCAGTCAGTCAGTACCCAAGTACTCATGCAATGACCCAGGCCTTAACACATGCACTGCTACAAACCCTTGTCCACTACGCATGCAGTCCTCTAACCACCTACGCACTCGTCTTTCACACCTTCAATTGCTCAGGCAGTACCTATACATTTCAGCAATGACCCTGTCACTCCCCATGCACTCCTCCAGTCAGCCATCCAGCACCATGTACTTATCCAACCACTGTGCTAAAACCCAAATACTTATAAATTCACCCAGGCACTCTCCTTGCAGTAGTCTAATCCTTCAGTCAGTACCCAAGTACTCATGCAATGACCCAAGCCTTAACACATTCACTGCTACAAACCCTTGTCCACTACTCATGCAGTCCTCTAACCACCTACACACTTGTCTTTCACACCTTCAATTGCTCAGTCAGTACATATACACTTCAGCAATCACCCTCTCACTCTCTATGCACTCCTCCAGTCAGCCATCCAGCACTATGTACTAATCCAAACACTGTGCTAAAACCCAAACATTTATAAATTCAACAAGGCACTCTCCTTCCAGTACCCTAATCAATAAGTCAGTACCCAAGTACTCATGCAATGACCCATGCCTTAACACATGCACTGCTACAAACCCCAGTCCACTACGCATGCAATCATCTAACCACCTACACAGGTGTCTTTCACACCTTCAATTACCCAAGCAGTACCATACACTCCAGCAATCATCCTGTGACTCCCCATGCACTCTTCCAGTCAGCCATCCAGCACCATGTACTAATCCATTCACTGCGCCAATAACCAAACACTTGTAAACTCACCCAGGCACTATCCTTCCAGTACTCTAATCATTAAGTCAGGCCACAATTACTCATGCAATGACCCAGGACTTAACACATGCACTGCTACAAACCCCTGTCCACCATGCATTCAGTCCTCTAACCACTTATACACTTCTCTTTCAAACATTCAATTACTCTGGTAGTACCCATACACTCCAGAAAACACCCTGTCACTCCCCATGCACTCCTCAACTCAGCAAATCTAGCACCATGTAATAATCCAAACACTGCGCCAAAACCCAAACATTTATAAATTCACCTAGGTATTTTCCTTGCAGTACTCTAATCATTCAGTCAGTACCCAAGTACTCATACAATGACCCAGGCCTGAACACATGCACTGCTGCAAACCCCTGTCCACTACGCATGCAGTCCTCCAACCACCTATACAATTCTCTTTTACACCTTCAATTACTCAGGTAGTACCCATACACTCTAGAACACACCCTGTCACTCCCCATGCACTCCTCCACTCAGTCGTCCTGCATCGTGTACTAATCCACACACTGCGCCAAAACCCAAACACATATAAATTCACCTAGGTACTTTCCTTGCAGTACTTTAATCATTCAGTCTGTATCCAAGTACTCATGCAATGAACCAGGCCTTAACACATGCACTGCTACAAACCCCTGTCCACGACACATGCAGTCCTCTAACTGCCTACACACTTTTCTTTCACACCTTCAATTACCCAGGCAGTACCTATAGACTCCAGCATTCACCCTGTCACTCCCCATGCACTCCTCCAGTCAGCCTTCCAGCACCATGTACTATTCCAAACACTGCACCAAAACCCAAACACTTATAAATTCACCCAGGCACTCTCCTTGCAGTACTCTCATCAGTCAGTCAGTACCCAAGTACTCATGCAATGACACAGGCCTTAACACATGCACTGTTACAAACCCTTGTTCCACTACGCATGCAGGCGTCTAACCACATACACACTTGTCTTTCACACCTTCAATTGCTCAGGCAGTACGTATACATTTCAGCAATCACCCTGTCACTCCCCATGCACTCCTCCAGTCAGCCATCCAGCACCATGTACTAATCCAAACACTGCGCTAAAACCCAAATACTTATAGATTCACCCAGGCACTCTCCTTGCAGTAGTCTAATCCTTCAGTCAGTACTCAATTACTCATGCAATGACCCAAGCCTTAACACATGCACTGATACAGACCCCTGTCCACTATGCACACAATCTTCTAACCACCTAAACACTTGTCTTTCATACCTTCAATTCCCAGGCAGTATCCATACACTCCAGCAAACATCTTGTTCCTCCCCATGCACTCTCCAGTCAGCCATCCAGCACTATGTACTAATCCATACACTGTGCTAAAACCCAAACACTTATAAATTCACCCAGGCACTCTCCTTCCAGTACCCTTATCAATAAGTCAGTACCCAAGTACTCATGCAATGACCCATGCCTTAACACATGCATTGCTACAAACCCCAGTCCACTATGCATGCAATCCTCTAACCACCTACGCAGGTGTCTTTCACACCCTTAATTACCCAAGCAGTACCATACACTCCAGCAATCAACCTGTGACTCCCCATGCACTCTTCCAGTCAGCCATCCAGCACCATATACTAATCCATTCACTGCGCCAAAAACCAAACACTTGTAAACTCACCCAGGCACTCTCCTTCCAGTACTCTAATCATTAAGTCAGGAAACAAGTACTCATGCAATGACCCAGGAATTTAAAACATGCACTGCTACAAACCCCTGTCCACCATGCATGCAGTCCTCTAACCACCTACACACTTGTCTTTCACACCTTCAATTGCTCAGGCAGTACCTATACATTTCAGCAGTCACCCTGTCACTCCCCATGCACTCCTCCAGTCAGCCATCCAGCACCATGTACTAATCCAAACACTGAGCTAAAACCCAAATACTTATAAATTCACCCAGGCACTCTCCTTGCAGTAGTCTAATCCTTCAGTCAGTACCCAATTACTCATGCAATGACCCAAGCCTTAACACATGCACTGATACAGACCCCTGTCCACTACGCATGCAATCCTCTAACCGCCTACACATGTGTCTTTCACACCTTCAATTGCTCAGGCAGTACATATACACTTCAGCAATCACCCTGTCACTCTCTATGCACCCCTTTAGTCAGCCATCCAGCACTATGTACTAATCCAAACACTGTGCTAAAACCCAAACACTTAAAAATTCACCCAGGCACTCTCCTTCCAGTACCCTAATCAGTAAGTCAGTACACAAGTACTATGCAATGACCCATGCCTTAACATATGCACTGCTACAAACCCCAGTCCACTACGCATGCAATCATCTAACCACCTACACAGGTGTCTTTCACACCTTCAATTACCCAAGCAGTACCATACACTCCAGCAATCATCCTGTGACTCCGCATGCACTCTTCCAGTCAGCCATCCACCACCATGTACTAATCCATTCACTGCGCCAAAAACCAAACACTTGTAAATTCACCCAGGCACTCTCCTTCCAGTACTCTAATCATTAAGTCAGGACACAAGTACTCATGCAATGACCCAGGACTTAACACATGCACTGCTACAAACCCCTGTCCACCATGCATTCAGTCCTCTAACCACTTATACACTTCTCTTTCACACATTCAATTACTCAGGTAGTACCCATACACTCCAGAAAACACCCTGTCACTCCCCATGCACTCCTCCACTCAGCAAATATAGCACCATGTAATAATCCAAACACTGCGCCAAAACCCAAACATTTATAAATTCACCTAGGTATTTTCCTTGCAGTACTCTAATCATTCAGTCAGTACCCAAGTACTCATACAATGACCCAGGCCTGAACACATGCACTGCTGCAAACCCCTATCCACTACGCATGCAGTCCTCTAATCACCTATACAATTCTCTTTTACACCTTCAAGTACTCAGGTAGTACCCATACACTATAGAACACACCCTGTCACTCCCCATGCACTCCTCCACTCAGTCGTTATGCATCGTGTACTAATCCACACACTGCGCCAAAACCCAAACACTTATAAATTCACCCAGGCACTCTCCTTGCAGTACTCTCATCAGTCAGTCAGTACCCAATTACTCATGCAATGACCCAGGCCTTAACACATGCACTGCTACAATCCCTTGTTCCACTACACATGCAATCCTCTAACCACCTACACACTTGTCTTTCACACCTTCAATTGCTCAGGCAGTACCTATACATTTCAGCAATCAACCTGTCACTCCCCATGCACTCCTCCAGTCAGCCATCCAGCACCATGTACTATTCCAAACACTGCGCTAAAACCCAAACACTTATAAATTCACCCAGGCACTCTCCTTGCAGTAGTCTAATCCTTCAGTCAGTATCCAATTACTCAGGCAATGACCCAAGCCTTAACACATGCACTGATACAGACCCCTGTCCACTACGCATGCAATCCTCTAACCGCCTACACATGTGTCTTTAACACCTTCAATTACTCAGGTAGTACCCATACACTCCAGAAAACACCCTGTCACTCCCCATGCACTCCTCCAGTCAGCCATCCAGCACCATGTACTAATCCAAACACTGCGCCAAAACCCAAACACTTATAAATTCACCTAGGTACTTTCCTTGCAGTACTTTCATCAGTCAGTCAGTACCCAAGTACTCATGCAATGACCCAGGCCTTAACACATGCACTGCTACAAACTCTTGTTCCACTACGCATGCAGTCCTCTAACCACCTACACACGTGCCTTTCACACCTTCAATTACTCAGGCAGTACCTATACATTTCAGCAATCACCCTGTCACTACCCATGCACTCCTCCAGTCAGCCATCCAGCACCATGTACTAATCCAAACACTGCGCTAAAACCCAAATACTTATAAATTCACCCAGCCACTCTCCTTGCAGTAGTCTAATCCTTCAGTCAGTACCCAACTACTCATACAATGACTCAGGCCTTAGCACATAGACTGCTAAAAAAAAACTATCTACTACGGATGCAGTCCTCTAACCATCTACACACTTGTTTTTCACACCTTCAAATCCCAGGCAGTATCAATACACTCCAGCAGACTCCTTGCTCCTCCCCATGCACTGTCCAGTCAGCCATCCAGCACATATATTAATCCAAACACTACGCCAAAACCCAAACACTTATAAATTCACGAACGCACTCTCCCTGCAATTCTCTAATCATTCAGTCAGTACCCAAGTAGTCATGCAGTGAACCAGGCCCTAACACATGTACTGCTACAAACCCCTGTCCACTACGCATGCAGTCCTCTAACCACATACACACTTGTCTTTCACACCTTCAATTCCCCAGGCAGTATCCATACACTCCAGCAAACACCCTGTCACTCCCCTTGCACTCTTCCAATCAGCCATCCAGCACCATGTACTAATCCAAACACTGTGCCAAAACCCAAACACTTATAAATTCACCCATGCACTCTCCTTGCAGTACTCTAATCATTCAGTCAGTATCCAAGTACTCATACAGTGTCACAGGCTTTAACACATGCACTGATACAAACCCATGTCCACTACACATGCAGTCCTCTAACCACCTATACACTTCTCTTTCACACCTTTGATTACGCAGGTGGTACCCATACACTCCAGCAAACACCCTGTCACTCCTCCACTCAGCCATCTAGCACCATGTACAAATCCAAACACTGTGCCAAAACCCAAACACTTATAAATTCACCCAGGCACTCTCCTTGCAGTACTCTAATCATTCAGTCAGCACCCAAGTACGCATGCAATGACCCAGGCCTTAACACATGCACTGCTACAAACCCTTGTCCACTACGCATGCAGTCCTCTAACCACATACACACTTGTCTTTCACACCTTCAATTGCTCAGGCAGTACCTATACACTTTAGCAATCACCCTGTCACTCTCCATGCACTCCTCCAGTCAGCCATCCAGCACTATGTACTAATCCAAACACTGTGCTAAAACCCAAACACTTATAAACTCACCCAGGCACTCTCCTTCCAGTACCCTAATCATTAAGTCAGTACCCAAGTACTCATGCAATGATCCCGGCCTTAACACATGCACTGCTACAAACCCTTGTCCACTACGTATACAGTCCTCTAACCACCTACACACTTGTTTTTCACACTTTCAATTACCCAGGCAGTACTTATACACTCCGGCAAACACCCTGTCACTCCCCATGCAGACCTCCAGTGATCTATTGAGCAGCATGTACTAATCCATTCACTGTACAAAGCCCAATCACTTATAAATTTACCCAGGCACTCTCCTTGCAGTAGTCTAATCCTTCAATCAGTACCCAAGTACTCATGCAATGACCCAAGCCTTAACACATGCACTGCTGCAAACCCCTGTCCACTACGCATGCAGTCCTCTAACCACCTATACAATTCTCTTTTACACCTTCAATTACTCAAGTAGTACCCATACACTCTAGAACAGACCCTGCCACTCCCCATGCACTCCTCCACTCAGTCATCCTGCACGTGTACTAATCCACACACTGCGCCAAAACACAAACACTTATAAATTCATCTAGGTACTTTCCTTGCAGGACTATAATCATTCAGTCAGTATCCAAGTACTCATGCAATGAACCAGGCCTTAACACATGCACTGGTACAAACCCCTGTCCACTACACATGCAGTCCTCTAACCGCCTACACACTTTTCTTTCACACCTTCAATTCCCAGGCAGTATCCATACACTCCAGCAAACACCTTGTTCCTCCCCATGCACTCTCCAGTCAGCCATCCAGCACTATGTACTAATCCAAACACTGTGCTAAAACCCAAACACTTATAAATTCACCCAGGCACTCTCCGTCCAGTACCCTAATCAAGAAGTCAGTACCCAAGTACTCATGCAATGACCCATGCCCTAACACATGCACTGCTACAAACCCCAGTCCACTACGCATGCAATCCTCTAACCACCTACACAGGTGTCTTTCACACCTTCAATTACCCAAGCAGTACCTCACACTCCAGCATTCAACCTGTGACTCCCCATGCACTCTTCCAGTCAGCCATCCAGCACCATGTACTAATCAATTCACTACGCCAAAAACCAAACACTTGTAAACTCACCCAGGCACTCTCCTTCCAGTACTCTAATCATCCAGTCAGTACCCAAGTACTCATACAATGACCCAGGATTGAACACATGCACTGCTGCAAACCCCTGTCCACTACACATGCAGTCCTCTAACCACCTATACACTTCTCTTTTACACCTTCAATTACTCAGGTAGTACCCATACACTCTAGAACACACCCTGTCACTCCCCATGCACTCCTCCACTCAGTCGTCCTTCACCGTGTACTAATCCACACACTGCGCCAAAACCCAAAAACTTATAAATTCATCTAGGTACTTTCCTTGCAGTACTATAATCATTCAGTCAGTATCCAAGTACTCATGCAATGAACAAGGCCTTAACACATGCACTGCTACAAACCCCTGTCCACTACGCATGCAGTCCTCTAAACGCCTACACACTTTTCTTTCACACCTTCAATTACCCAGGCAGTACCTATATACTCCAGCATTCACCCTGTCACTCCTCATGCACTCCTCCAGTTAGCCATCCAGCACCATGTTCTATTCCAAACACTGCGCCAAAACCCAAACACTTATAAATTCACCCAGGCACTCTCCTTCCAGTACCCTAATCAATAAGTCAGTACCCAAGTACTCATGCAATGACCCATGCCTTAACACATGCACTGCTACAAACCCCAGTCCACTACGCATGCAATCATCTAACCACCTACACAGGTGTCTTTCACACCTTCAATTACCCAAGCAGTACCATACACTCCAGCAATCATCCTGTGACTCCCCATGCACTCTTCCAGTCAGCCATCCAGCACTATGTACTAATCCATTCACTGCGCCAATAACCAAACACTTGTAAACTCACCCAGGCACTCTCCTTCCAGTACTCTAATCATCCAGTCAGTACCCAAGTACTCATACAATGACCCAGGATTGAACACATGCACTGCTGCAAACCCCTGTCCACTACACATGCAGTCCTCTAACCACCTATACACTTCTCTTTTACACCTTCAATTACTCAGGTAGTACCCATGCACTCCTCCAGTTAGCCATCCAGCACCATGTACTATTCCAAACACTGCGCCAAAACCCAAACACTTATAAATTCACCCAGGCACTCTCCTCCCAGTACCCTAATCAATAAGTCCGCTCTCCGCTTCCGAGCTGAGTGGTCGCTCCCCTGCTGCTGAGGTATCGTCTGTGCAGCGCCTACGCTCTAACCTGGACTGCGATTAATAATTACAGCCTGCTGTATGCTCTTATTGCCGCTGCGTGCTGGAACTGCCGCTTTGCCCATTTTTGATTGCTGAATTTACCGATTTGCCCATTTGCAGTGCGATACTGCTAGCGTGACTCTGTTGCATATTTTGTTTTCATCTCGCCGCTTTAACTCATTTGCATTTTGTTCCGTAGCGTGACCCTGTTGTAGTATTTGCGTTTCCCCCCTAGCGCTCCTGCCGCCCTGACCCCTCCACCTCCATTTTGTTCTTGTTGTCGTCCTCCTTTGCCCGCCCCGCCTCCCAGCTGAAGCGCCCTCGCCCCTCCCCCCCACCATCCATTTATGGCCAATGCCCCCACGCGCAGCGTCCACGCGCTACGTACATGCCGAAGGTGCGCCAAAGGTAAGCCCGTCTACGCCCGTCCGCGCCTGGACCGCGCCCAGCGCCAGACCCCCTGCCCCTCGCGCTACCCAGCCCTCCCGCATTACCTACGATGCCACCACCCTCCTAGCCCTTAACCCCGGTCGCGCCCCCAACTACGTCCAAGCCGCTCCTGGACACACCCATGGCCCTTTCTCATGCCACTCCTGCAAATTCATCGGTACCGTCAACATCTCTGCTACGACCACACCACAGATTCCCGACCCCAACCACCTACAATGCATCCTTCTCAACACCCGATCGGTCCACAGGCATGCCATTGACCTTTGGAATCTACTAGACACCATTTCTCCGGACATCGCCTTCCTTACGGAAACATGGATGAATGCTTCCTCCGCACCAGACATCACCATTGCCATCCCTGAAGACTATAAGATCACCCGCAAAGACCGTACCAGCCACACAGGAGGAGGAATCGCTATCGTCCACAAGAAATCTATCCGCATCTCAACCAGCTCTGACGTCAATCTCGCCAACTCCGAACATCTTCACTTCCAGATCCACATCGACCCCAAAACAACACTCAGAGGCACTCTCCTCTACAGACCTCCAGGACCTCGCGCAAAATTCAGTGAAGACATCACGGACTTCATCACCCCACACGCGCTCCCCTCCAAAGATTACATCCTTCTGGGAGACCTCAACTTTCACCTTGAAAAGACCAACGACCGCAACACCACCACCCTCTTGGACAACCTCGCCAACCTCGGACTTAAACAACTAGTCACTTCCCCCACCCACATCGCAGGTCACACACTCGACCCCATCTTCACATCAGCAATCATGTCTCCTTCAGCCACACTACGGATCTCCTCTGGACCGACCACAGCTGCGTTCACTTCATCTACAACAAGCCGAAACCCTTCAACCACTCCCAACCTACCCTGCAAAGAAACTGGAACAAAATCACCACAGACCAAATCTCCGCATCGCTCCTTCGAAACTCCCCAGCCCTCTCTTCTAACGCCAACGAAGCCGCCGCCAACCTCACCCTATGGTTATCCAACACCGCCGACACCTTAGCTCCACTGAAAAAACGTCAAAGCAAACCTGGCAGCAAGAAAGCCTCATGGTTCAACGATGATCTCAAGAAGTCCAAGAAACTCTGCCGCTCCCTTGAAATGGCCTGGAAAAAAGACCCAACCACCAGCACCAAGGACGCCTTCAAAAGCGCCACCCGCTCTCACCACCAACTGATCCGAAAAGCCAAGAAAACAGCATTCAAGGATCGACTTGACAACAACGCCCACAACAGCAAGGAACTTTTCAACATCGTCAAGGAATTTTCCAATCCCTCGGCCAACTCCAACGACATCACCCCCTCTCAAACCCTCTGCGACTCCCTAGCCTCTTTTTTCCACAACAAGATTGCAGACATCCACAACAGCTTTGACAACCAACCCGGAAACCAACCCACCCTACCATCTGCTGACCATCTTCCCCCCGTGAACACCCTCAACGCTTGGAACCCAATCTCCACTGATGACACCATCCGCCTGATGAATTCCATCCACTCAGGATCCCCCACAGACCCATGCCCTCACCACATCTTCAACAAAGCAGACTCCGTCATAGCACCGCACCTCCGAAACGTCATCAACTGCTCCTTCAACTCTGCTACCTTCCCAGAAGACTGGAAACACGCTGAACTCACCGCCCTCCTGAAAAAACCAACAGCGGACCCCACCGAACTCAAAAATTACCGCCCCATCTCGCTTCTTCCATTCCCGGCCAAAGTCATCGAGAAAGCCGTCAACAACCAGCTCGCCGCTTTCCTCGAAGCCAACAAATCCCTCGACCCCTCACAATCTGGCTTCCGAGCAAAACACAGCACTGAGACCGCCCTCATCGCAGCAACAGACGACATTCGAACTCTACTGGACAATGGAGACACAGTCGCCCTCATCCTCCTCGACCTCTCTGCAGCATTCAATACAGTCTGCCACAGCACCCTTCTACAACGCCTCAATAACATCGGAATCCAAGGAAAAGCACTTGAATGGATCACCTCGTTCCTCACCGGAAGAACCCAGAGAGTCCGCCTTCCTCCATTCAAGTCCGAGGCCTCTGCAGTCATCTGCGGCGTACCTCAAGGATCCTCACTCAGTCCCACCCTCTTCAACGTATACATGAGCCCCCTCGCGGCCATCGCACGCCAACACAACCTCAACATCATCTCCTACGCGGACGACACTCAACTAATCCTCTCTCTCACCAATGACCCCAGCACCGCCAAAACTAACCTACACGATGGAATGAAAGAAGTTGCCGAATGGATGAAACAAAGCCGTCTGAAACTGAACTCAGACAAAACAGAAGTCCTCATCTTAGGTACTTCCCCCTCTGCATGGGACGACTCCTGGTGGCCGGAAGCCCTCGGAAAAGCACCCATCCCGACAGACCACGCACGGAACCTTGGCGTCATCCTGGATTCTTCACTCTCAATGAACAGACAAGTCAGCGCCGTATCCTCTTCCTGCTTCAACATTCTTTGCATGCTCAGAAAAACATTTCGCTGGATCCCCTCCGAAACCAGGAAAACAGTCACCCACGCTCTGGTCACGAGCCGACTGGACTACGGAAACACCCTCTACGCGGGTACTACCGCAAAACTCCAGAAGAAACTCCAACGAATCCAAAACGCATCAGCCAGGCTCATATTAGACATCCCACGCAACGAACACATCTCTGGTCACCTTAAAGACCTCCACTGGCTACCCGTCAATAAGAGGATCACTTTCCGACTGCTTACCCACGCACACAAATCACTCTACGACATCGGACCAGATTGCCTCAACTCTCGACTGTCCTTCTACACCCCCTCCCGCCAACTACGGTCTTCCAGCCAAGCCCTCGCCACTGTACCTCGCATCAACAAGACCACCATGGGAGGCAGATCCTTTTCATACCTGGCTGCTAAAACATGGAACTCACTCCCCGCTTACCTTCGCCTCACCCAGAACCACCTAGCGTTCAGAAAGCAGCTTAAAACGTGGATATTTGACAAATAATCCTCCTCCCCTTCCTAAGCGCCTTGAAACCCTCTGGGTATGTAGTGCGCTATACAAATTTTATGACTTGACTTGACTTGACTACCCAAGTACTCATGCAATGACCCATGCCTTAACACATGCACTGCTACAAACCCCAGTCCACTACGCATGCAATCATCTAACCACCTACACAGGTGTCTTTCACACCTTCAATTACCCAAGCAGTACCATACACTCCAGCAATCATCCTGTGACTCCCCATGCACTCTTCCAGTCAGCCATCCAGCACTATGTACTAATCCATTCACTGTGCCAATAACCAAACACTTGTAAACTCACCCAGGCACTCTCCTTCCAGTACTCTAATCATTAAGTCAGGCCACAAGTACTCATGCAATGACCCAGGACTTAACACATGCACTGCTACAAACCCCTGTCCACCATGCATTCAGTCCTCTAACCACTTATACACTTCTCTTTCACACATTCAATTACTCAGGTAGTACCCATACACTCCAGAAAACACCCTGTCACTCCCCATGCACTCCTCAACTCAGCAAATCTAGCACCATGTAATAATCCAAACACTGCGCCAAAACCCAAACATTTATAAATTCACCTAGGTATTTTCCTTGCAGTACTCTAATCATTCAGTCAGTACCCAAGTACTCATACAATGACCCAGGCCTGAACACATGCACTGCTGCAAACCCCTGTCCACTACGCATGCAGTCCTCTAACCACCTATACAATTCTCTTTTACACCTTTAATTACTCAGGTAGTACCCATACACTCTAGAACACACCCTGTCACTCCCCATGCACTCCTCCACTCAGTCGTCCTGCATCGTGTACTAATCCACACACTGCGCCAAAACCCAAACACATATAAATTCACCTAGGTACTTTCCTTGCAGTACTTTAATCATTCAGTCTGTATCCAAGTACTCATGCAATGAACCAGGCCTTAACACATGCACTGCTACAAACCCCTGTCCACGACACATGCAGTCCTCTAACTGCCTACACACTTTTCTTTCACACCTTCAATTACCCAGGCAGTACCTATAGACTCCAGCATTCACCCTGTCACTCCCCATGCACTCCTCCAGTCAGCCTTCCAGCACCATGTACTATTCCAAACACTGCACCAAAACCGAAACACTTATAAATTCACCCAGGCACTCTCCTTGCAGTACTCTCATCAGTCAGTCAGTACCCAAGTACTCATGCAATGACCCAGGCCTTAACACATGCACTGTTACAAACCCTTGTTCCACTACGCATGCAGTCGTCTAACCACATACACACTTGTCTTTCACACCTTCAATTGCTCAGGCAGTACGTATACATTTCAGCAATCACCCTGTCACTCCCCATGCACTCCTCCAGTCAGCCATCCAGCACCATGTACTAATCCATACACTGCGCTAAAACCCAAATACTTATAAATTCACCCAGGCACTCTCCTTGCAGTAGTCTAATCCTTCAGTCAGTACCCAATTACTCATGCAATGACCCAAGCCTTAACACATGCACTGATACAGACCCCTGTCCACTACGCATGCAATCCTCTAACCACCTAAACACTTGTCTTTCATACCTTCAATTCCCAGGCAGTATCCATATACTCCAGCAAACATCTTGTTCCTCCCCATGCACTCTCCAGTCAGCCATCCAGCACTATGTACTAATCCATACACTGTGCTAAAACCCAAACACTTATAAATTCACCCAGGCACTCTCCTTCCAGTACCCTTATCAATAAGTCAGTACCCAAGTACTCATGCAATGACCCATGCCTTAACACATGCATTTCTACAAACCCCAGTCCACTATGCATGCAATCCTCTAACCACCTACACAGGTGTCTTTCACACCCTTAATTACCCAAGCAGTACCATACACTCCAGCACTCAACCTGTGACTCCCCTTGCACTCTTCCAGTCAGCCATCCAGCACCATGTACTAATCCAAACACTGTGCCAAAACCCAAACACTTATAAATTCACCCATGCACTCTCCTTGCAGTACTCTAATCATTCAGTCAGTATCCAAGTACTCATACAGTGTCACAGGCTTTAACACATGCACTGATACAAACCCATGTCCACTACACATGCAGTCCTCTAACCACCTATACACTTCTCTTTCACACCTTTGATTACGCAGGTGGTACCCATACACTCCAGCAAACACCCTGTCACTCCCCGTGCACTCCTCCAGTCAGCCATCTAGCACCATGTACAAATCCAAACACTGTGCCAAAACCCAAACCCTTATAAATTCACCCAGGCACTCTCCTTGCAGTACTCTAATCATTCAGTCAGCACCCAAGTATGCATGCAATGACCCAGGCCTTAACACATGCACTGCTACAAACCCTTGTCCACTACGCATGCAGTCCTCTAACCACCTACACACTTGTCTTTCACACCTTCAATTGCTCAGGCAGTACCTATACACTTTAGCAATCACCCTGTCACTCTCCATGCACTCCTCCAGTCAGCCATCCAGCACTATGTACTAATCCAAACACTGTGCTAAAACCCAAACACTTATAAACTCACCCAGGCACTCTCCTTCCAGTACCCTAATCATTAAGTCAGTACGCAAGTACTCATGCAATGATCCCGGCCTTAACACATGCACTGCTACAAACCCTTGTCCACTACGTATACAGTCCTCTAACCACCTACACACTTGTTTTTCACACTTTCAATTACCCAGGCAGTACCTATACACTCCGGCAAACACCCTGTCACTCCCCATGCAGACCTCCAGTGACCTATTGAGCAGCATGTACTAATCCATTCACTGTACAAAGCCCAATCACTTATAAATTTACCCAGGCACTCTCCTTGCAGTAGTCTAATCCTTCAATCAGTACCCAAGTACTCATGCAATGACCCAAGCCTTAACACATGCACTGCTGCAAACCCCTGTCCACTACGCATGCAGTCCTCTAACCACCTATACAATTCTCTTTTACACCTTCAATTACTCAAGTAGTACCCATACACTCTAGAACAGACCCTGCCACTCCCCATGCACTCCTCCACTCAGTCATCCTGCACGTGTACTAATCCACACACTGCGCCAAAACACAAACACTTATAAATTCATCTAGGTACTTTCCTTGCAGGACTATAATCATTCAGTCAGTATCCAAGTACTCATGCAATGAACCAGGCCTTAACACATGCACTGGTACAAACCCCTGTCCACTACACATGCAGTCCTCTAACCGCCTACACACTTTTCTTTCACACCTTCAATTCCCAGGCAGTATCCATACACTCCAGCAAACACCTTGTTCCTCCCCATTCACTCTCCAGTCAGCCATCCAGCACTATGTACTAATCCAAACACTGTGCTAAAACCCAAACACTTATAAATTCACCCAGGCACTCTCCGTCCAGTACCCTAATCAAGAAGTCAGTACCCAAGTACTCATGCAATGACCCATGCCCTAACACATGCACTGCTACAAACCCCAGTCCACTACGCATGCAATCCTCTAACCACCTACACAGGTGTCTTTCACACCTTCAATTACCCAAGCAGTACCTTACACTCCAGCATTCAACCTGTGACTCCCCATGCACTCTTCCAGTCAGCCATCCAGCACCATGTACTAATCAATTCACTACGCCAAAAACCAAACACTTGTAAACTCACCCAGGCACTCTCCTTCCAGTACTCTAATCATCCAGTCAGTACCCAAGTACTCATACAATGACCCAGGATTGAACACATGCACTGCTGCAAACCCCTGTCCACTACACATGCAGTCCTCTAACCACCTATACACTTCTCTTTTACACCTTCAATTACTCAGGTAGTACCCATACACTCTAGAACACACCCTGTCACTCCCCATGCACTCCTCCACTCAGTCGTCCTTCACCGTGTACTAATCCACACACTGCGCCAAAACCCAAACCCTTATAAATTCACCCAGGCACTCTCCTTGCAGTACTCTTATCATTCAGTCAGCACCCAAGTACTCATGCAATGAACAAGGCCTTAACACATGCACTGCTACAAACCCCTGTCCACTACGCATGCAGTCCTCTAAACGCCTACACACTTTTCTTTCACACCTTCAATTACCCAGGCAGTACCTATATACTCCAGCATTCACCCTGTCACTCCTCATGCACTCCTCCAGTTAGCCATCCAGCACCATGTACTATTCCAAACACTGCGCCAAAACCCAAACACTTATAAATTCACCCAGGCACTCTCCTTCCAGTACCCTAATCAATAAGTCAGTACCCAAGTACTCATGCAATGACCCATGCCTTAACACATGCACTGCTACAAACCCCAGTCCACTACGCATGCAATCATCTAACCACCTACACAGGTGTTTTTCACACCTTCAATTACCCAAGCAGTACCATACACTCCAGCAATCATCCTGTGACTCCCCATGCACTCTTCCAGTCAGCCATCCAGCACTATGTACTAATCCATTCACTGCGCCAATAACCAAACACTTGTAAACTCACCCAAGCACTCTCCTTCCAGTACTCTAATCATTAAGTCAGGCCACAAGTACTCATGCAATGACCCAGGACTTAACACATGCACTGCTACAAACCCCTGTCCACCATGCATTCAGTCCTCTAACCACTTATACACTTCTCTTTCACACATTCAATTACTCAGGTAGTACCCATACACTCCAGAAAACACCCTGTCACTCCCCATGCACTCCTCAACTCAGCAAATCTAGCACCATGTAATAATCCAAACACTGCGCCAAAACCCAAACATTTATAAATTCACCTAGGTATTTTCCTTGCAGTACTCTAATCATTCAGTCAGTACCCAAGTACTCATACAATGACCCAGGCCTGAACACATGCACTGCTGCAAACCCCTGTCCACTACGCATGCAGTCCTCTAACCACCTATACAATTCTCTTTTACACCTTTAATTACTCAGGTAGTACCCATACACTCTAGAACACACCCTGTCACTCCCCATGCACTCCTCCACTCAGTCGTCCTGCATCGTGTACTAATCCACACACTGCGCCAAAACCCAAACACATATAAATTCACCTAGGTACTTTCCTTGCAGTACTTTAATCATTCAGTCTGTATCCAAGTACTCATGCAATGAACCAGGCCTTAACACATTTACTGCTACAAACCCCTGTCCACGACACATGCAGTCCTCTAACTGCCTACACACTTTTCTTTCACACCTTCAATTACCCAGGCAGTACCTATATACTCCAGCATTCACCCTGTCACTCCTCATGCACTCCTCCAGTTAGCCATCCAGCACCATGTACTATTCCAAACACTGCGCCAAAACCCAAACACTTATAAATTCACCCAGGCACTCTCCTTCCAGTACCCTAATCAATAAGTCAGTACCCAAGTACTCATGCAATGACCCGTGCCTTAACACATGCACTGCTACAAACCCCAGTCCACTACGCATGCAATCATCTAACCACCTACACAGGTGTCTTTCACACCTTCAATTACCCAAGCAGTACCATACACTCCAGCAATCATCCTGTGACTCCCCATGCACTCTTCCAGTCAGCCATCCAGCACTATGTACTAATCCATTCACTGCGCCAATAACCAAACACTTGTAAACTCACCCAGGCACTCTCCTTCCAGTACTCTAATCATTAAGTCAGTATCCAAGTACTCATACAGTGTCACAGGCTTTAACACATGCACTGATACAAACCCATGTCCACTACACATGCAGTCCTCTAACCACCTATACACTTCTCTTTCACACCTTTGATTACGCAGGTGGTACCCATACACTCCAGCAAACACCCTGTCACTCCCCGTGCACTCCTCCACTCAGCCATTTAGCACCATGTACAAATCCAAACACTGTGCCAAAACCCAAACCCTTATAAATTCACCCAGGCACTCTCCTTGCAGTACTCTAATCATTCAGTCAGCACCCAAGTACGCATGCAATGACCCAGGCCTTAACACATGCACTGCTACAAACCCTTGTCCACTACGCATGCAGTCCTCTAACCACCTACACACTTTTCTTTCACACCTTCAATTGCTCAGGCAGTACCTATACACTTTAGCAATCACCCTGTCACTCTCCATGCACTCCTCCAGTCAGCCGTCAAGCACTATGTACTAATCCAAACACTGTGCTAAAACCCAAACACTTATAAACTCACCCAGGCACTCTCCTTCCAGTACCCTAATCATTAAGTCAGTACCCAAGTACTCATGCAATGATCCCGGCCTTAACACATGCACTGCTACAAACCCTTGTCCACTACGTATACAGTCCTCTAACCACATACACACTTGTTTTTCACACTTTCAATTACCCAGGCAGTACCTATACACTCCGGCAAACACCCTGTCACTCCCCATGCAGACCTCCAGTGACCTATTGAGCAGCATGTACTAATCCATTCACTGTACAAAGCCCAATCACTTATAAATTTACCCAGGCACTCTCCTTGCAGTAGTCTAATCCTTCAATCAGTACCCAAGTACTCATGCAATGACCCAAGCCTTAACACATGCACTGCTGCAAACCCCTGTCCACTACGCATGCAGTCCTCTAACCACCTATACAATTCTCTTTCACACCTTTGATTACGCAGGTGGTACCCATACACTCCAGCAAACACCCTGTCACTCCCCGTGCACTCCTCCACTCAGCCATCTAGCACCATGTACAAATCCAAACACTGTGCCAAAACCCAAACCCTTATAAATTCACCCAGGCACTCTCCTTGCAGTACTCTAATCATTCAGTCAGCACCCAAGTACGCATGCAATGACCCAGGCCTTAACACATGCACTGCTACAAACCCTTGTCCACTACGCATGCAGTCCTCTAACCACCTACACACTTTTCTTTCACACCTTCAATTGCTCAGGCAGTACCTATACACTTTAGCAATCACCCTGTCACTCTCCATGCACTCCTCCAGTCAGCCGTCAAGCACTATGTACTAATCCAAACACTGTGCTAAAACCCAAACACTTATAAACTCACCCAGGCACTCTCCTTCCAGTACCCTAATCATTAAGTCAGTACCCAAGTACTCATGCAATGATCCCGGCCTTAACACATGCACTGCTACAAACCCTTGTCCACTACGTATACAGTCCTCTAACCACATACACACTTGTTTTTCACACTTTCAATTACCCAGGCAGTACCTATACACTCCGGCAAACATCCTGTCACTCCCCATGCAGACCTCCAGTGACCTATTGAGCAGCATGTACTAATCCATTCACTGTACAAAGCCCAATCACTTATAAATTTACCCAGGCACTCTCCTTGCAGTAGTCTAATCCTTCAATCAGTACCCAAGTACTCATGCAATGACCCAAGCCTTAACACATGCACTGCTGCAAACCCCTGTCCACTACGCATGCAGTCCTCTAACCACCTATACAATTCTCTTTTACACCTTTAATTACTCAGGTAGTACCCATACACTCTAGAACACACCCTGTCACTCCCCATGCACTCCTCCACTCAGTCGTCCTGCATCGTGTACTAATCCACACACTGCGCCAAAACCCAAACACATATAAATTCACCTAGGTACTTTCCTTGCAGTACTTTAATCATTCAGTCTGTATCCAAGTACTCATGCAATGAACCAGGCCTTAACACATTTACTGCTACAAACCCCTGTCCACGACACATGCAGTCCTCTAACTGCCTACACACTTTTCTTTCACACCTTCAATTACCCAGGCAGTACCTATATACTCCAGCATTCACCCTGTCACTCCTCATGCACTCCTCCAGTTAGCCATCCAGCACCATGTACTATTCCAAACACTGCGCCAAAACCCAAACACTTATAAATTCACCCAGGCACTCTCCTTCCAGTACCCTAATCAATAAGTCAGTACCCAAGTACTCATGCAATGACCCATGCCTTAACACATGCACTGCTACAAACCCCAGTCTACTACGCATGCAATCATCTAACCACCTACACAGGTGTCTTTCACACCTTCAATTACCCAAGCAGTACCATACACTCCAGCAATCATCCTGTGACTCCCCATGCACTCTTCCAGTCAGCCATCCAGCACTATGTACTAATCCATTCACTGCGCCAATAACCAAACACTTGTAAACTCACCCAGGCACTCTCCTTCCAGTACTCTAATCATTAAGTCAGTATCCAAGTACTCATACAGTGTCACAGGCTTTAACACATGCACTGATACAAACCCATGTCCACTACACATGCAGTCCTCTAACCACCTATACACTTCTCTTTCACACCTTTGATTACGCAGGTGGTACCCATACACTCCAGCAAACACCCTGTCACTCCCCGTGCACTCCTCCACTCAGCCATCTAGCACCATGTACAAATCCAAACACTGTGCCAAAACCCAAACCCTTATAAATTCACCCAGGCACTCTCCTTGCAGTACTCTAATCATTCAGTCAGCACCCAAGTACGCATGCAATGACCCAGGCCTTAACACATGCACTGCTACAAACCCTTGTCCACTACGCATGCAGTCCTCTAACCACCTACACACTTTTCTTTCACACCTTCAATTGCTCAGGCAGTACCTATACACTTTAGCAATCACCCTGTCACTCTCCATGCACTCCTCCAGTCAGCCGTCAAGCACTATGTACTAATCCAAACACTGTGCTAAAACCCAAACACTTATAAACTCACCCAGGCACTCTCCTTCCAGTACCCTAATCATTAAGTCAGTACCCAAGTACTCATGCAATGATCCCGGCCTTAACACATGCACTGCTACAAACCCTTGTCCACTACGTATACAGTCCTCTAACCACATACACACTTGTTTTTCACACTTTCAATTACCCAGGCAGTACCTATACACTCCGGCAAACACCCTGTCACTCCCCATGCAGACCTCCAGTGACCTATTGAGCAGCATGTACTAATCCATTCACTGTACAAAGCCCAATCACTTATAAATTTACCCAGGCACTCTCCTTGCAGTAGTCTAATTCTTCAATCAGTACCCAAGTACTCATGCAATGACCCAAGCCTTAACACATGCACTGCTGCAAACCCCTGTCCACTACGCATGCAGTCCTCTAACCACCTATACAATTCTCTTTTACACCTTCAATTACTCAAGTAGTACCCATACACTCTAGAACAGACCCTGCCACTCCCCATGCACTCCTCCACTCAGTTATCCTGCACGTGTACTAATCCACACACTGCGCCAAAACACAAACACTTATAAATTCATCTAGGTACTTTCCTTGCAGGACTATAATCATTCAGTCAGTATCCAAGTACTCATGCAATGAACCAGGCCTTAACACATGCACTGGTACAAACCCCTGTCCACTACACATGCAGTCCTCTAACCGCCTACACACTTTTCTTTCACACCTTCAATTCCCAGGCAGTATCCATACACTCCAGCAAACACCTTGTTCCTCCCCATGCACTCTCCAGTCAGCCATCCAGCACTATGTACTAATCCAAACACTGTGCTAAAACCCAAACACTTATAAATTCACCCAGGCACTCTCCGTCCAGTACCCTAATCAAGAAGTCAGTACCCAAGTACTCATGCAATGACCCATGCCCTAACACATGCACTGCTACAAACCCCAGTCCACTACGCATGCAATCCTCTAACCACCGACACAGGTGTCTTTCACACCTTCAATTACCCAAGCAGTACCTTACACTCCAAAATCAACCTGTGACTCCCCATGCACTCTTCCAGTCAGCCATCCAGCACCATGTACTAATCAATTCACTACGCCAAAAACCAAACACTTGTAAACTCACCCAGGCACTCTCCTTCCAGTACTCTAATCATCCAGTCAGTACCCAAGTACTCATACAATGACCCAGGATTGAACACATGCACTGCTGCAAACCCCTGTCCACTACACATGCAGTCTCCTAACCACCTATACACTTCTCTTTTACACCTTCAATTACTCAGGTAGTACCCATACACTCTAGAACACACCCTGTCACTCCCCATGCACTCCTCCACTCAGTCGTCCTTCACCGTGTACTAATCCACACACTGCGCCAAAACCCAAAAACTTATAAATTCATCTAGGTACTTTCCTTGCAGTACTATAATCATTCAGTCAGTATCCAAGTACTCATGCAATGAACAAGGCCTTAACACATGCACTGCTACAAACCCCTGTCCACTACGCATGCAGTCCTCTAAACGCCTACACACTTTTCTTTCACACCTTCAATTACCCAGGCAGTACCTATATACTCCAGCATTCACCCTGTCACTCCTCATGCACTCCTCCAGTTAGCCATCCAGCACCATGTACTATTCCAAACACTGCGCCAAAACCCAAACACTTATAAATTCACCCAGGCACTCTCCTTCCAGTACCCTAATCAATAAGTCAGTACCCAAGTACTCATGCAATGACCCATGCCTTAACACATGCACTACTACAAACCCCAGTCCACTACGCATGCAATCATCTAACCACCTACACAGGTGTCTTTCACACCTTCAATTACCCAAGCAGTACCATACACTCCAGCAATCATCCTGTGACTCCCCATGCACTCTTCCAGTCAGCAATCCAGCACTATGTACTAATCCATTCACTGCGCCAATAACCAAACACTTGTAAACTCACCCAGGCACTCTCCTTCCAGTACTCTAATCATTAAGTCAGGCCACAAGTACTCATGCAATGACCCAGGACTTAACACATGCACTGCTACAAACACCTGTCCACCATGCATTCAGTCCTCTAACCACTTATACACTTCTCTTTCACACATTCAATTACTCAGGTAGTACCCATACACTCCAGAAAACACCCTGTCACTCCCCATGCACTCCTCAACTCAGCAAATCTAGCACCATGTAATAATCCAAACACTGCGCCAAAACCCAAACATTTATAAATTCACCTAGGTATTTTCCTTGCAGTACTCTAATCATTCAGTCAGTACCCAAGTACTCATACAATGACCCAGGCCTGAACACATGCACTGCTGCAAACCCCTGTCCACTACGCATGCAGTCCTCTAACCACCTATACAATTCTCTTTTACACCTTTAATTACTCAGGTAGTACCCATACACTCTAGAACACATCCTGTCACTCCCCATGCACTCCTCCACTCAGTCGTCCTGCATCGTGTACTAATCCACACACTGCGCCAAAACCCAAACACATATAAATTCACCTAGGTACTTTCCTTGCAGTACTTTAATCATTCAGTCTGTATCCAAGTACTCATGCAATGAACCAGGCCTTAACACATGCACTGCTACAAACCCCTGTCCACGACACATGAAGTCCTCTAACTGCCTACACACTTTTCTTTCACACCTTCAATTACCCAGGCAGTACCTATATACTCCAGCATTCACCCTGTCACTCCCCATGCACTCCTCCAGTCAGCCTTCCAGCACCATGTACTATTCCAAACACTGCACCAAAACCGAAACACTTATAAATTCACCCAGGCACTCTCCTTGCAGTACTCTCATCAGTCAGTCAGTACCCAAGTACTCATGCAATGACCCAGGCCTTAACACATGCACTGTTACAAACCCTTGTTCCACTACGCATGCAGTCGTCTAACCACATACACACTTGTCTTTCACACCTTCAATTGCTCAGGCAGTACGTATACATTTCAGCAATCACCCTGTCACTCCCCATGCACTCCTCCAGTCAGCCATCCAGCACCATGTACTAATCCAAACACTGCGCTAAAACCCAAATACTTATAAATTCACCCAGGCACTCTCCTTGCAGTAGTCTAATCCTTCAGTCAGTACCCAATTACTCATGCAATGACCCAAGCCTTAACACATGCACTGATACAGACCCCTGTCCACTACGCATGCAATCCTCTAACCACCTAAACACTTGTCTTTCATACCTTCAATTCCCAGGCAGTATCCATATACTCCAGCAAACATCTTGTTCCTCCCCATGCACTCTCCAGTCAGCCATCCAGCACTATGTACTAATCCATACACTGTGCTAAAACCCAAACACTTATAAATTCACCCAGGCACTCTCCTTCCAGTACCCTTATCAATAAGTCAGTACCCAAGTACTCATGCAATGACCCATGCCTTAACACATGCATTTCTACAAACCCCAGTCCACTATGCATGCAATCCTCTACCCACCTACACAGGTGTCTTTCACACCCTTAATTACCCAAGCAGTACCATACACTCCAGCACTCAACCTGTGACTCCCCTTGCACTCTTCCAGTCAGCCATCCAGCACCATGTACTAATCCATTCACTGCGCCAAAAACCAAACACTTGTAAACTCACCCAGGCACTCTCCTTCCAGTACTCTAATCATTAAGTCAGGAAACAAGTACTCATGCAATGACCCAGGACTTAATACATGCACTGCTACAAACCCCTGTCCACCATGCATGCAGTCCTCTAACCACCTACACACTTGTCTTTCACACCTTCAATTGCTCAGGCAGTACCTATACATTTCAGCAATCACCCTGTCACTCCCCATGCACTCCTCCAGTCAGCCATCCAGCACCATGTACTAATCCAAACACTGCGCTAAAACCCAAATACTTATAAATTCACCCAGGCACTCTCCTTGCAGTAGTCTAATCCTTCAGTCAGTACCCAATAACTCATGCAATGACCCAAGCCTTAACACATGCACTGATACAGACCCCTGTCCACTACGCATGCAATCCTCTAACCGCCTACACATGTATCTTTCACACCTTCAATTGCTCAGGCAGTACATATACACTTCAGCAATCACCCTGTCACTCTCTATGCACTCCTTCAGTCAGTCATCCAGCACTATGTACTAATCCAAACACTGTGCTAAAACCCAAACACTTATAAATTCACCCAGGCACTCTCCTTCCAGTACCCTAATCAGTGAGTCAGTACACAAGTACTATGCAATGACCCATGCCTTAACATATGCACTGCTACAAACCCCAGTCCACTACACATGCAATCATCTAACCACCTACACAGGTGTCTTTCACACCTTCAATTACCCAAGCAGTACCATACACTCCAGCAATCATCCTGTGACTCCGCATGCACTCTTCCAGTCAGCCATGCAGCACCATGTACTAATCCATTCACTGCACCAAAAACCAAACACTTGTAAACTCACCCAGGCACTCTCCTTCCAGTACTCTAATCATTAAGTCAGGACACAAGTACTCATGCAATGACCCAGGACTTAACACATGCACTGCTACAAACCCCTGTCCACCATGCATTCAGTCCTCTAACCACTTATACACTTCTCTTTCACACATTCAATTACTCAGGTAGTACCCATACACTCCAGAAAACACCCTGTCACTCCCCATGCACTCCTCCACTCAGCAAATATAGCACCATGTAATAATCCAAACACTGCGCCAAAACCCAAACATTTATAAATTCACCTAGGTATTTTCCTTGCAGTACACGAATCATTCAGTCAGTACCCAAGTACTCATACAATGACCCAGGCCTGAACACATGCACTGCTGCAAACCCCTATCCACTACGCATGCAGTCCTCTAATCACCTATACAATTCTCTTTTACACCTTCAATTACTCAGGTAGTACCCATACACTATAGAACACACCCTGTCACTCCCCATGTACTCCTCCACTCAGTCGTTATGCATCGTGTACTAATCCACACACTGCGCCAAAACCCAAACACTTATAAATTCACCTAGGTACTTTCCTTGCAGTACTTTAATCATTCAGTCAGTATCCAAGTACTCATGCAATGAACCAGGCCTTAACACATGCACTGCTACAAACCCCTGTCCACGACACATGCAGTCCTCTAACCGCCTACACACTTTTCTTTCACACCTTCAATTACCCAAGCAGTACCTATATACTCCAGCATTCACCCTGTCACTCTCCATGCACTCCTCCACTCAGTCGTCCAGCACCATGTAGTAATCCACACACTGCGCCAAAACCCAAACACTTATACATTCACCTAGGTACTTTCCTTACAGTACTATAACCATTCAGTCAGTATCCAAGTACTCATGCAATGACCCAGGCCTTAACACATGCACTGCTACAAACCCCTGTCCACTACGCATGCAGTCCTCTAACCGCCTACACACTTTTCTTTCACACCTTCAATTACCCAGGCAGTACCTATATACACCAGCATTCACCCTGTCACTCCCCATGCACTCTTTCAGTCAGCCTTCCAGCACCATGTACTATTCCAAACACTGCGCCAAAACCCAAACACTTATAAATTCACCCAGGCACTCTCCTTGCAGTACTCTCATCAGTCAGTCAGTACCCAATTACTCATGCAATGACCCAGGCCTTAACACATGCACTGCTACAAACCCTTGTTCCACTACGCATGCAGGCGTCTAACCACATACACACTTGTCTTTCACACCTTCAATTGCTCAGGCAGTACCGATACATTTCAGCAATCACCCTGTCACTCCCCATGCACTCCTCCAGTCAGCCATCCAGCACCATGTACTAATCCAAACACTGCACCAAAACCCAAACACTTATAAATTCACCTAGGTACTTTCCTTGCAGTACATTCATCAGTCAGTCAGTACCCATGTACTCATGCAATGACCCAGGCCTTAACACATGCACTGCTACAAACCCTTGTTCCACTACGCATGCAGTCCTCTAACCAACTACACACGTGTCTTTCACACCTTCAATTACTCAGGCAGTACCTATACATTTCAGCAATCACCCTGTCACTACCCATGCACTCCTCCAGTCAGCCATCCAGCACCATGTACTAATCCAAACACTGCGCTAAAACCCAAATACTTATAAATTCACCCAGCCACTCTCCTTGCAGTACTCTAATCCTTCAGTCAGTACCCAACTACTCATACAATGATTCAGGCCTTAGCACATAGACTGCTAAAAAAAACTATCTACTACGGATGCAGTCCTCTAACCATCTACACACTTGTTTTTCACACCTTCAAATCCCAGGCAGTATCAATACACTCCAGCAGACACCTTGTTCCTCCCCATGCACTGTACAGTCAGCCATCCAGCACATATACTAATCCAAACACTACGCCAAAACCCAAACACTTATAAATTCACGAACGCACTCTCCCTGCAATTCTCTAATCATTCAGTCAGTACACAAGTAGTCATGCAGTGAACCAGGCCCTAACACATGTACTGCTACAAACCCCTGTCCACTACGCATGCAGTCCTCTAACCACATACACACTTGTCTTTCACACCTTCAATTCCCCAGGCAGTATCCATACACTCCAGCAAACACCCTGTCACTCCCCTTGCACTCTTCCAGTCAGCCATCCAGCACCATGTACTAATCCAAACACTGTGCCAAAACCCAAACACTTATAAATTCACCCATGCACTCTCCTTGCAGTACTCTAACCATTCAGTCAGTATCCAAGTACTCATACAGTGTCACAGGCTTTAACACATGCACTGATACAAACCCATGTCCACTACACATGCAGTCCTCTAACCACCTATACACTTCTCTTTCACACCTTTGATTACGCAGGTGGTACCCATACACTCCAGCAAACACCCTGTCACTCCCCGTGCACTCCTCCACTCAGCCATCTAGCACCATGTACAAATCCAAACACTGTGCCAAAACCCAAACCCTTATAAATTCACCCAGGCACTCTCCTTGCAGTACTCTAATCCTTCAGTCAGCACCCAAGTACGCATGCAATGACCCAGGCCTTAACACATGCACTGCTACAAACCCTTGTCCACTACGCATGCAGTCCTCTAACCACCTACACACTTGTCTTTTACACCTTCAATTGCTCAGGCAGTACCTATACACTTTAGCAATCACCCTGTCACTCTCCATGCACTCCTCCAGTCAGCCATCCACCACTATGTACTAATCCAAACACTGTGCTAAAACCCAAACACTTATAAATTCACCCAGGCACTCTCCTTCCAGTACCCTAATCATTAAGTCAGTACCCAAGTACTCATGCAATGATCCCGGCCTTAACACATGCACTGCTACAAACCCTTGTCCACTACGTATACAGTCCTCCAACCACCTACACACTTGTTTTTCACACTTTCAATTACCCAGGCAGTACCTATACACTCCGGCAAACACCCTGTCACTCCCCATGCAGACCTCCAGTGACCTATTGAGCAGCATGTACTAATACATTCACTGTACAAAGCCCAATCACTTATAAATTCACCCAGGCACTCTCCTTGCAGTAGTCTAATCCTTCAATCAGTACCCAAGTACTCATGCAATGACCCAAGCCTTAACACATGCACTGCTGCAAACCCATGATCACTACGCATGCAGTCCTCTAACCACCTATACAATTCTCTTTTACACCTTAAATTACTCAAGTAGTACCCATACACTCTAGAACAGACCCTGCCACTCCCCATGCACTCCTCCACTCAGTCATCCTGCACGTGTACTAATCCACACACTGCGCCAAAACACAAACACTTATAAATTCATCTAGGTACTTTCCTTGCAGGACTATAATCATTCAGTCAGTATCCAAGTACTCATGCAATGAACCAGGCCTTAACACATGCACTGGTACAAACCCCTGTCCACTACACATGCAGTCCTCTAACCGCCTACACACTTTTCTTTCACACCTTCAATTCCCAGGCAGTATCCATACACTCCAGCAAACACCTTGTTCCTCCCCATGCACTCTCCAGTCAGCCATCCAGCACTATGTACTAATCCAAACACTGTGCTAAAACCCAAACACTTATAAATTCACCCAGGCACTCTCCTTCCAGTACCCTAATCAATAAGTCAGTACCCAAGTACTCATGCAATGACCCATGCCTTAACACATGCACTGCTACAAACCCCAGTCCACTACGCATGCAATCATCTAACCACCTACACAGGTGTCTTTCACACCTTCAATTACCCAAGCAGTACCATACACTCCAGCAATCATCCTGTGACTCCCCATGCACTCTTCCAGTCAGCCATCCAGCACTATGTACTAATCCATTCACTGCGCCAAAAACCAAACACTTGTAAACTCACCCAGGCACTCTCCTTCCAGTACTCTAATGATTAAGTCAGGAAACAAGTACTCATGCAATGACCCAGGACTTAATACATGCACTGCTACAAACCCCTGTCCACCATGCATGCAGTCCTCTAACCACCTACACACTTGTCTTTCACACCTTCAATTGCTCAGGCAGTACCTATACATTTCAGCAATCACCCTGTCACTCCCCATGCACTCCTCCAGTCAGCCATCCAGCACCATGTACTAATCCAAACACTGCGCTAAAACCCAAATACTTATAAATTCACCCATGCACTCTCCTTCCAGTACCCTAATCAAGAAGTCAGTACCCAAGTACTCATACAATGACCCATACCCTAACACATGCACTGCTACAAACCCCAGTTCACTACGCATGCAATCCTCTAACCACCTACACAGGTGTCTTTCACACCTTCAATTACCCAAGCAGTACCATACACTCCAGCAATCAACCTGTGACTCCCCATGCACTCTTCCAGTCAGCCATCCAGCACCATGTACTAATCCATTCACTACGCAAAAACCAAACACTTGTAAACTCACCCAGGCACTCTCCTTCCAGTACTCTAATCATTAAGTCAGGACACAAGTACTCATGCAATGACCCAGGACTTAACACATGCACTGCTACAACCCCCTGTCCACCATGCATTCAGTCCTCTAACCACTTATACACTTCTCTTTTATACCTTCAATTACTCAGGTAGTACCCATACACTCTAGAACACACCTTGTCACTCCCCATGCACTCCTCCAGTCAGCCATCCAGCACCATGTACTATTCCAAACACTGCGCCAAAACCCAAATACTTATAAATTCACCCAGGCACTCTCCTTGCAGTACTCTCATCAGTCAGTCAGTACCAAAGTACTCATGCAATGACACAGGCCTTAACACATGCACTGCTACAAAGCCTTGTTCCACTACGCATGCAGTCCTCTAACCACCTACACACTTGTCTTTCACACCTTCAATTGCTCAGGCAGTACCTATACATTTCAGCAATCACCCTGTCACTCCCCATGCACTCCTCCAGTCAGCCATCCAGCACCATGTACTAATCCAAACACAGCGCTAAAACCCAAATACTTATAAATTCACCCAGGTACTCTCCTTGCAGTAGTCTAATCCTTCAGTCAGTACCCAAGTACTCATGCAATGACCCAAGCCTTAACACATGCACTGCTACAATCCCCTGTCTACTACACATGCAGTCCTCTAACCACCTATACACTTCTCTTTTACACCTTCAATTACTCAGGTAGTACCCATACACTCTAGAACACACCCTGTCACTCCCCATGCACTCCTCCACTCAGTCATCCTGCACCGTGTACTAATCCACACACTGCGCCAAAACACAAACACTTATAAATTCATGTAGGTACTTTCCTTGCATTACTATATGAATGAATGAATGAGCTTTGTTTCGATACATAGATATCATAAAAGCACATACAATAATAATAATGTGAACAATCTAAATATCGAAAAGATAAAAAATAGCAACAACACCTACAGTTCCTGAGCAGATGGAAATTGAGTAAAAAAACACATATAGACATAATAAATAGGACAATTGAGTTAAAAAGATATATCAGAAAAATTAATCTGCATTACGTTTGAGCTGCGAGACCTTTGGTTCTTAAAAGCCAGGCCCACCTAAGAAACTTGGAGAGTACACAGACATACAGGGTTCTGGTATCGGATTTGAAGATACGCAAAGCATGATTAAAATCTCTGATCCCCATGTCTCTGCACAAAGGTTTAAGCCAAAATGTCCTAGGATATTTGTATTCCGGACATGCAAATAAAACATGTGCAATTGATTCGGGTCTTGTCTCGCAGAAGGGACAGTAAGGTGGTGTTTGTAGAGGAGGCTTCCAGCGCGCGGTTAGTTCGCGGACTGGAAGAGTACCAACCCTGAATTTAAAATAAAGAGCGCGGTCAACGGGTTTCTGAATAATATCCAGATAAGGCTCATAGCGCACTTCATCTTTGAGCCTTAAGAATTCAGTGGTGCATCTGGCACCATGGGAGCTTGAGTTCCTCTTCGCAGTAACCCAATTCCAGTAGATTAACTTCAGTTCAGATTTAGGTGGGGATGTTCTGTTTAACCAAGCATCTTTTAGGCCAAGTTCAAAGAGTAAGGACTTAACATCCTTTAGCCGTTTGATCTTGTGCCAGCAAGGCATGGAAAGGATTTCAGCCAGACCCTCAGCATACTTCTCTAACTCCGGAGTACGCCAAAGCCGAGCCCAAAGAAGGAGGGGACGGACTCTTGCCATATCCTTCAGAGCTTGACACCCTAAGTCCATCAGCAAGGGAATAACGGGAGTACTCTGCGGAAGTGCCATCAGTTCCTTAAGGAAAGACGACTCAGATTTAGCAAGCTGGTCGATGTTATTCATACCCCATAATTCGGCTCCGTAAAGTGCTGAACTTACACCTCTAGCTTTATATATTGTGAGGGCGGGTGCTATTGGTCTAAAGGAAGGTGTTCGATGCTCTCTAAGGAGGGCACCAGTAATCCGCTTGTGGTTTAAAAGCATCTTGTGTATATGTGTCGACCACTGCATTGTGTCCGAGATGTGGATACCCAAATAATCAAATTCTTTTACCCTTTCCAGGTTGGTTGAATTAAGTACAGGAGGCCGACCTAACTTCTTTGGTGGGTTCAGAATTAGATATTTGGTTTTAGCAGAGTTAATTATAAGCCCTCTATTAGTGCAGAAGGATTGAAAGCTGTCCAGGAGAGTTTGAAGACCCATTGGAGATTTTGATAGTAAGAGGGTGTCGTCAGCAAAGAGGAGAGTTGGAACACGTTTGCCCGCCAGGGATGGTGCATCAGAAGGAACTTGTGCCAAATGCTCCACTACGCCATTCACATAAAGTGAGAAAAAAGTAGGGGCAAGAACACATCCCTGGCGGACGCCCCTCTTCACTGGAATTCTCTCAGTTTTTTGGCCTTGGGAGCCCCATCGTACCTGCGCGAAGTTCCCCTCATGTAATTTTTGTAGGAGAGTCAACAGATACGGTGGAATCTTCAAAGTTGCAAGGACATTCCAGAGGGTGGGGCGAGGGACTAGGTCGAAGGCTGTTTTGAGGTCTATAAAGGCAAGGTAGAGACTACCCTTCCCAAGAAAAACAACCTTCCAATAAATGAGGAGCAGTCTGAATACTTGCTCAAAAGTGCCAGTCCCGATTCTGAAGCCCGCCTGATAGTCCGAAAGGATGTTGTTATCATTTATCCAGGATAGCATCCTTTCCAGGATCACTTTCCCTCCAACCTTCTGGGTTGAATCTATCAGGCTAATAGGGCGGTAGTTAGCCGGGTCTTCCCTACCGCCTTTCTTAAAAATCGGAACAACCTCGGCCCCCTTCCAGGAATCCGGTACCGGAGCGCCATTCGCAATGGCGTTAATTAAGGTTGAGAGAAGCTTCCCCCATCTTACAGGATCAAGTCTGAGTATATCACCGGGAATACCATCTGGCCCTGCTGCCTTCTGGGGGACAATGGATTTTATAGCATTAATCACTTCCCCTTCAGTGAATCATTCAGTCAGTATCCAAGTACTCATGCAATGAACCAGGCCTTAACACATGCACTGCTACAAACCCCTGTCTACTACACATGCAGTCCTCTAACCGCCTACACACTTTTCTTTCACATCTTCAATTCCCAGGCAGTATCCATACACTCCAGCAAACACCTTGTTCCTCCCCATGCACTCTCCAGTCAGCCATCCAGCACTATGTACTAATCCAAACACTGTGCTAAAACCCAAACACTTATAAATTCAACCAGGCACTCTCCTTCCAGTACCCTAATCAATAAGTCAGTACCCAAGTACTCATGCAATGACCCATGCCCTAACACATGCACTGCTACAAACCCCAGTCCACTACGCATGCAATCCTCTAACCACCTACACAGGTGTCTTTCACACCTTCAATTACCCAAGCAGTACCATACACTCCAGCAATCAACCTGTGACTCCCCATGCACTCTTCCAGTCAACCATCCAGCACCATGTACTAATCCATTCACTACACCAAAAACCAAACACTTGTAAACTCACCCAGGCACTCTCCTTCCAGAACTCTAATCATTCAGTCAGTACCCATGTACTCATGCAATGACCCAGGCCTGAACACATGCACTGATACAAACCCCTGTCCACTACGCAGGCAATCCTCTAACAGCCTACACATGTGTCTTTAAGACCTTCAATTACCCAAGCAGTACCCATACACTCCAGCAATTACCCTGTCACTCACCATGCACTCCTCCAGTCAGCCATGCAGAACCATGTACTAATCCAAACACTGCACCAAAACCAAACACTTATAAATTCACCCAGGCAATCTACTTGCAGTGCTCTAATTATTGAGTCAGTACCCAAGTACTCATACAATGACTCAGGCCTTAGCACATAGACTGCTAAAAAAAAACTATCTACTACGGATGCAGTCCTCTAACCACCTACACACTTGTTTTTCACACCTTCAATTCCCAGGCAGTATCCATACATTCCAGCAAACACCCTGTTCCTCCCCATGCACTCTCCAGTCAGCCATCCAGCACATATACTAATCCAAACACTACGCCAAAACCCAAACACTTATAAATTCATCCACGCACTCTCCCTGCAATTCTCTAATCATTCAGTCAGTACCCAAGTAGTCATGCAGTGAACCAGGCCTTAACACATGCACTGCTACAAACCCCTGTCCACTACGCATGCAGTCCTCTAACCACCTACACACTTGTCTTTCACACCTTCAATGCCCCAGGCAGTATCCATGCACTCCAGCAAACACCCTGTCACTCCCCTTGCACTCTTCCAGTCAGCCATCCAGCACCATGTACTAATCCAAACACTGCGCCAAAACCCAAACACTTATAAATTCACCCATGCACTCTCCTTGCAGTACTCTAATAAATCAGTCAGTATCCAAGTACTTATACAGTGACACAGGCCTTAACACATGCACTTATACAAACCCATGTCGCCTACACATGCAGTCCTCTAACCACCTATAACCTTCTCTTTCGCACCTTTGATTATGCAGTTGGTACCCACACACTCAAGCAAACACCCTGTCACTCCCCGTGCACTCCTCCACTCAGCCATCTAGCACCATGTACAAATCCAAACACTGTGCCAAAACACAAACCCTTATAAATTCACCCAGGCACTCTCCCTGCAATTCTCTAATCATTCAGTCAGTACCCAAGTAGTCATGCAGTGAACCAGGCCTTAACACATGCACTGCTACAAACCCCTGTCCACTACGCATGCAGTCCTCTAACCACCTACACACTTGTCTTTCACACCTTCAATTCCCCAGGCAGTATCCATACACTCCAGCAAACACCCTGTCACTCCCCTTGCACTCTTCCAGTCAGCCATCCAGCACCATGTACTAATCCAAACACTGCGCCAAAACCCAAACACTTATAAATTCACCCATGCACTCTCCTTGCAGTACTCTAATCATTCAGTCAGTATCCAAGTACTCATACAGTGCCACAGGCTTTAACACATGCACTGATACAAACCCCTGTCCACAACGCGTGCAGTAGTCTAACCGCCTACACACTTTTCTTTCACACCTTCAATTACCCAGGCAGTAAGTATACACTCCAGCAATCACCCTGTCACTCCTCATGCACTCCTCCACTCTTTCGTCCTGCACCATGTACTAATCCACACACTGCGCCAAAACCCAAACATTTATAAATTCACCTAGGTACTTTCCTTGCAGTAGTATAATAATTCAGTCAGTATCCAAGTACTCATGCAATCCCCCAGGCCTTAACACATGCACTGCTACAAACCCCAGTCCACTACGCATGCAGTCCTCTAACCGCCTACACACTTTTCTTCCACACCTTCAATCACCCAGGCAGTATCTATATACTCCAGCAATCACCCTATTACTCCCCATGCACTCGTCCAGTCAGCCATCCAGCACCATGTACTATTCCAAACACTGCACCAAAACCCAAACACTTATAAATTCACCCAGGCACTCTCCTTGCAGTACTCTCATCAGTCAGTCAGTACCCAAGTACTCATGTAATGACCCAGGACTTAACACATGCACTGCTACTTACCCTTGTCCACTACGCATGCAGTCCTCTAACCACCTACACACTTGTCTTTCACACCTTCAATTGCTCAGGCAGTACCTATACATTTCAGCAATCACCATGTCACTCCCCATGCACTCCTCCAGTCAGCCTTCCAGCACCATGTACTAATCCAAACACTGCGCTCAAACCCAAATGCTTACAAATTCACCCAGGCACTCTCCTTGCAGTAGTCTAATCCTTCAGTCAAAACCCAAGTACTCATGCAATGACCCAAGCCTTAACACATGCACTGATACAAACCCCTGTCCACTACGCATGCAATCCTCTAACCGCCTACACATGTGTCTTTAACACCTTAAAATACCCAAGCAGTACCCATACACTCCAGCAATCACCCTGCCACTCCCCATACACTCCTCCAGTCAGCCATCCAGAACCGTGTACTAATCCAAACACTGCGCCAAAACCAAACACTTATAAATTCACCCAGGCACTCTACTTGCAGTGCTCTAATTATTGAGTTAGTACCCAAGTACTCATACAATGACCCAGGCCTTAGCACATAGACTGCTAAAAAAAACTATCTACTATTAATGCAGTCCTCTAACCACCTACACACTTGTCTTTCACACCTACAATTCCCTTGCAGTATCCATACACTCCAGCAAACACCTTGTTCCTCCCCATGCACTCCTCCAGTCAGCCATCCAGCACATATACCAATCCAAACCCTACGCCAAAACCCAAACACGTATAAATTCACCCACGTACTCTCCTTGCAATTCTCTAATCATTCAATCAGTGCCCAAGTAGTCATGCAGTGAACCAGGCCTTAACACATGCACTGCTACAAACCCCAGTCCACTACGCATGCAATCCTCTAACCACCTACACAGGTGTCTTTCACACCTTCAATTACCCAAGCGGTACCCATACACTCCAGCAATCAACCTGTGACTCCCCATGCACTCTTCCAGTCAGCCATCCAGCACCATGTACTAATCCAAACACTGTGCCAAAACCCAAACAGTTATAAATTCACCTAGGTACTTTCCTTGCAGTAATATAATCATTCACTCAGTATACAAGTACTCATGCAAAGACCCAGGACTTAACACATGCACTGCTACAAACCCCTGTCCACAACGCGTGCAGTAGTCTAACCGCCTACACACTTTTCTTTCACACCTTCCATTACCCAGGCAGTAAGTATACACTCCAGCAATCACCCTGTCACTCCTCATGTACTCCTCCACTCGGTCGTCCTGCACCATGTACTAATCCACACACTGCGCCAAAACCCAAACATTTATAAATTCACCTAGGTACTTTCCTTGCAGTAGTATAACAATTCAGTCAGTATCCAAGTACTCATGCAATCCCCCAGGCCTTAACACATGCACTGCTACAAACCCCTGTCCACTACGCATGCAGTCCTCTAACCGCCTACACACTTTTCTTCCACACCTTCAATTACCCAGGCAGTATCTATATACTCCAGCAATCACCCTATTACTCCCCATGCACTCCTCCAGTCAGCCATCCAGCACCATGTACTATTCCAAACACCACCAAAACCCAAAAACTTATAAATTCACCCAGGCACTATCCTTGCAGTACTCTCATCAGTCAGTCAGTACCCAAGTACTCATGCAATGACCCAGGACTTAACACATGCACTGCTACTAACCCTTGTCCACTACGCATGCAGTCCTCTAACCACCTACACATTTGTCTTTCACACCTTCAATTGCTCAGGCAGTACCTATACATTTCAGCGATCACCATGTCACTCCCCATGCACTCCTCCAGTCAGCCTTCCAGCACCATGTACTAATCCAAACACTGCGCTCAAACCCAAATGCTTACAAATTCACCCAGGCACTCTCCTTGCAGTAGTCTAATCCTTCAGTCAAAACCCAAGTACTCATGCAATGACCCAAGCCTTAACACATGCACTGATACAAACCCCTGTCCACTACGCATGCAATCCTCTAACCGCCTACACATATGTCTTTAACACCGTCAATTACCCAAGCAGTACCCATACACTCCAGCAATCACCCTGCCACTCCCCATACACTCCTCCAGTCAGCCATCCAGAACCGTGTACTAATCCAAACACTGCGCCAAATCCAAACACTTATAAATTCACCCAGGCACTCTACTTGCAGTGCTCTAATTATTGAGTTAGTACCCAAGTACTCATACAATGACCCAGGCCTTAGCACATAGACTGCTAAAAAAAAACTATCTACTATTAATGCAGTCCTCTAACCACCTACACACTTGTCTTTCACACCTACAATTCCCTTGCAGTATCCATACACTCCAGCAAACACCTTGTTCCTCCCCATGCACTCCTCCAGTCAGCCATCCAGCACATATACCAATCCAAACACTACGCCAAAACCCAAACACTTAAAAATTCACCCACGTACTCTCCTTGCAATTCTCTAATCATTCAATCAGTGCCCAAGTAGTCATGCAGTGAACCAGGCCTTAACACATGCACTGCTACAAACCCCTGTCCACTACGCATGCAGTCCTCTAACCACCTACACACTTGTCTTTCACACCTTCAATTACCAAGGCAGTACCTATACACTCCAGCAATCACCCTGTCAATCTCCATGCACTCCTCCAGTCAGCCATCCAGAACCATGTACTAATCCAAACACTAAGCTAAAACCCAAACACTTATAAATTCACCCAGGCACTCACCTTGCAGTACTCTAATCATTCAGTCAGTACCAAAGTACTCATGCAGTGACCCAGGCCTTAACACATGCACTGCTACAAACCCCTGTCCACTACACATGCAGTCCTCTAACCACCTACACACTTGTCTTTCACACCTTCAATTCCCCAGGCAGTATCCACACACTCAGGCAAACACCCAGTCACTCCCCTTGCACTCCTCCAGTGACCTATTCAGCACCATCTACTAATCCATTCACTGTGCCAAAACCCAACCACTTATAAATTCACCCAGGCACTCTCCTTGCAGTACTCTAATCATTCAGTCAGTACCCAAGCACTCATGCTGTGACCCAGGCCTTAACACATGCACTGCTACAAACCCTTGTCAATTACACATGCAGTCCTCTAACCACCTACACACTGGTCTTTCATACCTTTAATTACCCAGGCAATACTTATAGACTCCGGCAAGCACCCTGTCACTCCCCTTGCACTCCTCCAGTCAGCCATCCAGCACCATGTACTAATCCAAACACTGCGCCAAAACCCAAATACATATACATTAACCCAGACACTCTCCTTGCAGTACTGTAATCATTCTTTCAGTAGCCAAGTACTCATGCTGTGACCCAGGCCCTAACACATGCACTGCTACAAACCCCTGTCCACTATGCATGCAGTCCTCTAACCACGTACACACTTCTCTTTCACACCTTCAATTTCTCAGGTAGTACCCATACACTCCAGAAAACACCCTGTCACTCTCCATTCACTCCTCCAGTCAGCCATCCAGCACCATGTACTAATGCAAACACTGCGCCAAAACCCAAACACTGATAAGTTCACCCAGGCACTCTCCTTGCAGTACTCTAATCATTCAGTCAGTACCCAAGTACTCATGCAGTGACCCACTTGCTCCTTTCTACTCTTCTCCTGCCTCTTTCTGCACCCCTGTTGCTTCATTTTGCACTTTCCATGCTTCTTTCTGCACCTCTCTTGCTTCTTTCTGCACCCCTGTTGTCTCTTTATGTACCTCTTCTGCCTCTTTCTGAACTTTTCTTGCCTTTTTCTCCACCTCTCTTCCGTCTTTCTGAATGTCTGTTGCCTCTTTCTGCACCTCATTTGCTTCTTTGTGCACCCCTGTTGTCTCTTTCAGCACTCGTCTTCCCGCTTTCTGTACCTTTCATGCCTGTTTTTGCATCTCACTTTCCTCTTTCTGCACTTTTATTGCTTCTTTGTACACCTCTGTTGCTTCTTTCAGCAATTCTCTTGCCTCCTACTGCACCTCTTAGTTAGAGGTAGTTTTAATCCGCTTGCCCTATTATGTACTAGAGCCATACAGAGGAGGTCATGCAAATCACAGGGGAACCCCAACACATAGTGTACCCTAGTGTATTTAGGTGTTTTCACTGTATTCTAAGTGTCTTTCAACAAAGCACTGGCTCCGGACCAGGTTAGTCAGTGTCAGTTATCGCCAGTACCCGTCAGCAAAAAGTTGGAAGCACAGGATGACTTTCCAACAAGGTCTCTTTCTGCTCCTCAGTTGGTTCGTTGTGCACATCTCTTGCTTCTTTCTGTACCTTTCTTTGTCTTTCTGGACTTCTGTTTCCTCTTTCTGCATTTCTCGCTTCTTTTTGCGCCTTTCTTCCTCTTTCTGCACATGTCCTACCTTTGTAGGCATAGTTTGAAATTAGCATTTAAAAAACCTTTGCAATTCACTGAAAAAAACGTAGGTTTCAGGGACGTTATAGTTAGAAATTATCATTTAAAAAACCTTAGAAATTCACTGAAAAAACTACAGGTTTCAGAGATGGTACAGTTAGTTGGACATTTTACTCGTACAAATCCAGAGAAATTCAGCCGTTATAGTTAGTTCAGCTAATTATAACTCGCGCCCCCGCAATGCACTGCTGATGACGTCACATATTACATCATTCATGACATGGTCAGTGACATCACTGATGACATCACTGATGACATCATCCAGTGACTGTGTCTTTCTCTAAAGTTTAAATATGTTTAATATATCTAGGGAAAGGCATATTGAAGAATGAGTGGGTGTATAAGTGTCTGAATGGATGATTTAGTAGGTGCGTGACTAACTCTATAAGTGAGTGATTAAACATATCTTACTGAATGCATGGGTTAGTGACTAAACTGTGTGAATGTCTGTATCTGTCTGTCTGTTGGTGTGTAAGCGGCTGCATGGGTTTGTGAATAGATACATGAGTGTCTATATGAGTTATTGATTGGTTGTCTGAGTATCTGTATGGGTGCCTGAGTGTTTGTGTGTGTGACACTGTGCATAGATGTGTGAGTGGGTGATTCACTGGGTGCATGGTTTCAAGAGTGCATCTATGATGGACTGTATGGGTGGGTGAGTGTGTGTATGGGTGTGTTAGTGAATTAATGTATATCTCAGTGGTACATGTGTGAGTAACTACATAATTGATATGTGTATATTTATATATATGTGTGTTAGAGTATATAAATGGCTATAAGTGAGAGTGTGTGATTATGAGAGTAGCTGTATGGATGAGTGTGTGCTTTTATCAGTGATTGTATAAGACCGTAAGAATGTGCTAGTATTTGTATGAGTAAGTGAGCTGGTGTGTGTATAACTGTATAGGTGAGTAAATGGGAGTGTGATTCATTATTTGCATGACTGACTAGGTGTGTGAGTACCTCTATGGATGAGTGGTGGTGAGTGAGTATCTATATCTATATGAGTGTATATGATAGTCCTGTACTGAGTGACTGTAATTATGTGTGACTGTACAGGTGAGTGAGTGAGTGGAGGTGTGTGTAGACCTAAGAGTCGGTGTATCAAAGGTTATATTAGGGTGTGAGAAGATGCACTAATTTATCACATGGATGACGTCATCAGTGATGTCATTTGAGATGTCATCAGTGATGTCATCAGTGATGTCACTGAGCATTACTCACCTATACAGTTATACATTCAATCACTAACACACCCATACATACACTCACCCAACCATACAGTCCATCACAGTTGCACTCTTAAAACCAAGCACCCATAGACTCACCCACTCAGACATCTATGCACAGAGTCACACACACCCTACCCACACAAACAATCAGGCACCCATACAGATACTCAGACAACCAATCAATAACCCATATAGACACTCATATAGCTATTCACAAAACCATGCAGCCACTTATACACCAACAGACAGACAAATACAGACATTCACACAGTTTAGTCACTAGTCTGCAGTAAGATACATTTAATGACTCACTTATAGAGTCAGTCACGCACCTAGAAAATCATCCATTCACACACTTGTACACCCACTCATTCTTCAACAGGCCTTTCCCTATATATATTAAACATATTCAAACTCTACAGAAACACTGACTCACTGGATGACGTCATCAGTTATGTCATCAGTGATGTCATCAGAGATGTCATCAGTGATGTCATCAGTGACGTCATCAGCAGTGCATTGCGGGGGCGCGAGTTATAGTTAGCTGAGCTAACTATAACGGGGGAATTTCTAGGGTGTTGTACGAGGGAAATGTCCAGCTAATTATAACGCCCCTGAAACCTATGGTTTTTTCAGTGAATTTCTAAGGTTTTTTAAATGCCAATTCCTAACTATAACGTGCATGAAACCTATGGTTTTTTCAGTGAATTTCAAAGGTTTTTTAAATGCTAATTCCTATCTATAATTTATCACTAAAGCTATGATGTTTAATGATTTTCATTGGATTTCTAAATTTTTCTATTTCAGTCTGTCAATTCCTTTAATTATGTTTTTTTAAATTCATTTTTATCACCTTTTTTAACGTATTTTTTCAATTAATTCTTTTAAAAATTAAAAAAATATTATTTGTTTTATTGTTTTTTTTAAAATTGTTAATGTTTTAAAATATATTTTTATATTTAAAAAAAATATTTTTTAAACTATATTTTCTAAACTTTATTTATTTTATTTTTTTCCCATTTTTTGGGGATACTCGCACCCTATGCACACCCTTCACGACCCGTACGCAAAAGCATCTGCATACAGTAAGCGTTGGGTACGTGTTTAGTGCGCGATTACAATGCGACCGGTACGCGACTCCAAGCCTATATGTGACACGTACGATGCACATTACGAGATGCTTGCGTGCTTCCGCGATACGTCATATGCATGTATGATGCGGTGGGTGAGCGAATCCCGCAAAATATTTTACATTTAAAAAAACACATATATATATATATTTCATGTGAATATTAATTGAAGACAAACTCTAAACTACTCATAAAAGTAATATATTTTTACTTGTAATCCTATATTCCTTTTAAATTCAATATGCAGATGCGCCCTGGGTGCGTGCTGCCTATGCGCACGGTGCGCGGATCCCATGTGACCTGAAAAAAAGAGATTTGATTGGTTCATTACACTTCCTTTTCTGACTATTGAAAGACCCCACCCATTTCAATCATTCTTCTTAGACCTTCTTTGGAGGAGCATCTCTTTGCAGAGAAGAAGCTTTTTTGACTAAGTTTTCACTTAGTTCAAACTTTTTTGCAAAACAATGGCTTCAGGGCAGGAGGGATCTCCAGCATCTCAACATTCTTCTGGAGATGAATTTCTGGTTGAAGCACCACGCCTGGAAAGATATTCATCCATCGTCTGGAAATTTTTTACTTTTCCACAGGGGCAATCGAAGACCAATGCCACCAAAGTGACATGCAAGATATGTCAGAGTGCTCTCCCGTGGCGATCCAGCAAAGAAGTACTCATGTGGTACAGCGAGCATGAAAAAACATCTCAAAACCATGCATCCAATAAACTTGGCACGTGAAGAGTGCCGAAGAATGAGAGTTCTTCCTGGACCTTCACAGACATCAGAGCCAAGTACTTCCCGCGTCCATTCATCGGACCAACACCTGGACATGCGTCCTCAGTTTGCCACACTGAAAGTACTCTTCTTGAAGTGTAATGCAGTGCTATGCTACGGAGAGCAGTCTATTGACTTAATTTGCAGGATGCAAGAAAGCCATCATTGTTAGGTTTTTTTTTTTTTACCCTGAAGTTCATTGTTTTGTTCCTCCAGTTCTGTTTTTTTCTTTTTTTTTTCAAGAAAAACCAAAAATTTTACAAAATTGTTCAAAAAACCAAAAAAAAACTATATTTGTTTGTTGGTGTGTGAAAGTTTAGATGAATGTATGTGTAGTATGTAATTGACTGAATGAATGTATTAATAGCATATGGTGAATGAATAAGTGCAGAACTATGAGGAAGTGCTGCAGCATCACACAGTAACCTCTTTAACTGCAGTGTGCTGTAGTACTTCTGAAGCACAGGGATGCAACATATGTACATAAATATGTTGCAAATCTATGCTTCTCTCTGCACGGCTGCTTAAATTACAGCCATGTGGTGACACAGGTACCCTTGCACCATAGTGCAAGGATATCTGTGTCATGTGCTGTTTGTTTTTGTGCAGAAAGACACACCTTCCTGCACAAAATCAATCAATAAACGCATTTTTCTCCTTCATGTATGCTGAACATTTTAGCATGCATTGAAGATTTAAAAATGAGGAGAAAAGAAAACAAATCTCCTTGTTCTGCTTTCGTACACCAATTAGAGAATGGTGCAGCATTCACACACATATCGAGATTTATTATTTATAATAAATCTGGAGATGTGTCTTGTTCTATGAGGATTCAGTGCAATCATACACAACAACACTTATAGAACAACCTTTCAACGCAAAGTGGTGCGTATGATGAGGTTGTATTTACATGGAGTAGAAAAAGTACACAGAGCGCCTTTTCCTCTTTGTAAATATGAAATCGTGTCTTGCACAATAACTATGTTACAAAAACTGACATATTTCTGTTTTAAAATTGCTTCCGAATAATTTAAGGTAAGGACAGAGTTTTGTCTGCAAAGATGCTCAAAGAAGAATGATTGAAATGATTGCGGTCCTTCAATAGGTACAATAGGAAATATTATGAACCACTCAAATCTGTTTTTTTGGAGGTCACATAATATCCGGTAACAGAGAGATTTCAAAACTACATCGGTATAAACAGAGTGTTTTTAAAAAGTTGTTCAATCTTTGTAGGTTCTTGCAGATCTGCCCATTCTGCATATTTATACTTAGTTAAACTTACCTTCACAGTAATAGAAATAAAAAATGGTATACATTTTTTTCAGATTTTTTTTGCAATAAAAATTGATGTAAACTGCTTATTTTAGAACTAGGATCTGTAAAGAAAAGAAAAAATAGTTATAACATGTAATAATACATTTTTTACAACACAGCATAATTTCAACAAAGTAATTTGTTTGCCTTTTTTTGCTGTTCTCAGAATATATTGAATTTCACTAGAAATAGTGATTTCAATCGTACTCATCACTTAACAGCGGGCAAAAAAAAAAACAATCAAAAAGATTGTTTAACCCCTTCAGCGCGGCGGGAATTCCCCCGCGGTGCTGAAGGGTTCGAGCGCGGGCGGGGCCATGACGGAACGGTTCCGTCATGAGCACAGCGCAACCGATGCTCATGACGGAACCGTTCCGTCATGGGCATGGAAGGGGTTAAAAAAAAACAACATGCTATTCTCAGTAAAATACCACAAGATACAAATCACACATATATGAAATGCTTATGGCTAACAAAATGTTATAAGTTTAACTTATAAAAACTGTAAATGTTGTCGCTTAAAAATATTCACCGAGTCAATGAGCGCAAAAAAGTCCAAATTCAAACATATACCTTTCCTTGAGGCCAAATGGTATTTTTGCACTCCTTTTTATGTAAATTGTCCAATGGTACTCCTATCAAATTATAATAATACATTTCTCAGAGAGTGAATTATCTTCCTAAAACTTTGACTTTAAAAATATTAGGTTGGAATTTGGTAATTCCCTAGGCAAACGTTGTTAGAAAACCAACTGGGAATCATTACAAAGTGTCCAGCCTTTGTCACATTTTAGATAGGCAGTGTAATGTCCAGATGTGGTGGAAGGACTGTGAGAAGTTGGCCTGGCATATGCTGGTCACTAGTTATAGTGGCCACCTTGCACCAGTCCAATTCGACTCTTATGGTAGATAGGTTTAAGACAACCTTTTAAAGAAAGCTATCCTAGTGGTAGCTGTGGAGAGCAGCCTTCAGGCTAAGTCTCTGAGGAATGTAAAGCAGCTTGTTTTACCTTATAATCTCTTGAATTACCAAATGAAAAGAACACCACACAGGTATATATATCAAGTATATATGCATTTATTCTTAGATACACTCTACTAATCTCTTTATGAGATTAGAACCCAGATACACATTCAAATGTCAACCCTTCTCAATAAATTAAGCACAAATATGGCTGGAGCCCTGGGGGCGTACCAGACCATATACTAAGAAAATGGTTTAACAAACTCGACTTGCAAAATGAAAAGGCCTAGGGCCTTGGGAATCGCTGGGGCTTCACTTCTGCAGTGTTAGCAGGTAAGTAATCAGCCCACGGGAGTCGCGTGCAGTGTCTAAACACAGACGCGGGTTTCCTATTGGTTTCAATGGCACAAGTCGCGGTTTGTATTTTAAAGTTTTAGGGCACTTCGAAGAAGTCAACAAGCAAGCCACTTACAGGGTAAGTATTTCGAGGGCCAACACACACTTGGGCACCAGAGTGCACGAGTTACCTCACCCGCGGAAGCCGGGTTCATAGGTGTCTTTTGGTGTCGGGTCGCGATGCTGTTTTCACTGGAGATCACTGAAGACTTGCTGCTTGAGACGACTGAAGAGGTGTCCGCTGGAATCCGAAGATGGATTGAAGTTGAAGAGGACCTAAAAATTGAGGGGACAGTGTTCAAAGTCACTTGCCAGTGACCGGTGGCCAGCAGGATGGATGACCACTGATGTCGCGTCGTTTCAGGTCATGGATGGTGGTTTATCTCTTCGCTCACGAGGTCCAGGAGAGATCGACGATAACCAGCAGCTGGATTCGGAGGGTCCCATGATGTCTGCAGCTGATGACGGTGTCAGCAACTGGATTGGAGCCAACAAACCTTGGCAACTGCAAGTCTCGTATGGAATGAAGATTGACGGTGATGCAGACCAGCAAGGTCTGATGGACTTACCCAGCAAGGGTAAGTGAGGACAGGCCGGGAGCAACCAGGAGAGCCCTTGAAGTTGATGAGAAAGTCTTCGGGTGAGTCACTAGCCAATGGGCAAGCAACCGTAATGATGCCTTTGCAGGAAAAGTTCCACAGGAGCACACGGTCACTCTGGATGGGGTAGGCCGCTGATTCTTGGTACCAGACCTGCTAGGGACTTGGACTACAGATGGTCCAAAGCACAAGTTCGTAGAACGTTGTTTAGGGTTTGCACTCGAAATCAGTGCTTGGTTCCCTGGTATTGCTGTTCTTCATCACTCGTGGGGTCCAGATGCCACAGCTTCGCTGGGGACTCAAAATGGCCGTCAAGAGGTCAGGAAATCCACTTCAGGGGACACAGGGACTTCGGACTCTGGCGGGAGCGGTGAAGTTTGCAACCATTGATCAAAGTTACTGGTGCCTGCCAAGCAGGGGAGTCACTCTTTGACTCCAAGGGAGATTCTTCAGTCTTCCAGAGATAGTGGAACATCGAAGGGCCAGGATTCTTCTTTGTAGAGCGTCATCCAGGGTTAATCTGAATTGCATTGGCAATGCTTGGTATCTTATAGTGAAGATAGGGGAGGGACTAGCTCTATGACCACTCCTCTAGGAGGGTCAGGGTAGTGGGTGGATACACCCACTTCCCTTTGTCCAGTTTCGCTCCAGAGCAGGGGCAGGTAGCCCCTGAACCGGTTTAAGCTGGCATATGCACAGAGGAGCCTACTGCTCCCCAGTGCAGGACTTCAAAGGCACTCTAAGAGTGCACCCACCCAGCTCCAATACACTAAATCCTGTCTGGGAGGTGGTGACACCTCCCTGTGACAGGATACCCTTTGTTGGGCTTCCTCCACTGCGAGTTTCAGTCAGCAGCAGGAGGGCAGCCCAGTGTCTGTGCTGGTGGCATCCATTTTGTGATGCCAGGGCTCTAGAAGATTTCTACTGTTTAGTACAGTGGGTACATGTCGTCCCCTCTAGAAGGGTGGGATCATACTCCCACACCAGTTACTGGTGTGTGGGTATGATTCCAAGTTGTTTGACACCAAACACGGCATGTTTTGATGCAGTCATTCCAAAGTTAGCATTTACCACGAGGTTATAATGCACTTAAGAGTATATGGTTTAACCGCATCCACAAACAGCAGCAGAGAATAGACTCTGCCAGCTGCAGAGGGGTCCTGCTCATGCAGAAGCACCCCCTCACATAGTAAACCAAGCACCCTGCCCTCAGGATTGTTAGGGCCTGCAAGAGGGGTGACTGATAGGTTTATAGGTGTGTGTATGGTGAGATATAGGAACCTATACCTCAGTGAGGAGTGCTAACACTACCTCACACAGGCTGCAGTAGCAGGCCTGTGGTGTCAGATTGTGAATGCTTCACAGGGGTGGCATAATACATGCTGCAGCCCCTGGTAGGCCTGTGAAGTACCAATGCCCTAGGTACCTAAGGTACCATATACTAGGGGCTCATAAGGTACCACAGTATCCAATCACTAGTTATTATTTAATATTATTATTATGTGTTCTTATATAGCGCTCAACTTACCCTTGGGCATCTTGGCGCTTGCATTGGGAACCCGTCCTGGTTTTTCCCTGTGAGATAACCCGTACTGGGCATCCCCAAGGTGAAAGCCAGGCATCCCGCCGCGGGGGGGCCGTTGTGGAGATTAAGCAAGGTTGTTGCCCAGAGCTGCATAGTGTGAACTCGTGCTTAGAGTGGGCACCGAAGCGAGAATTATCGAGTCCGTGGACAATTGGGCTCCGGACCCTGCCGCGTCGGGAATTGAACCCTGGTCCCGGGTCTGACCTCTGCTTCAGGGTATGCCTCCTCTAACCAGTGAGCTACACTTCTCCACTAGTGCATCTAATATGCACACCAAGTTGTTTAGAGAGATCAGTGAGACTGGGGCCCTGATTAGCAAGGACCCAGCCAGACTATAGTCAGAAACCAGTGTATACATCAGAAAAAAAGTGGGGGCAACATAAGTGCAGATCCTACTCTCCTACAAGGACCATCATGGAAAATTATTGCAATTGCTACAAAAGTCCTTCCTGATATTGATACTTGTGTTGCTACAAACTGCTTTATTAAAGTATCCAATGTTCTTCCATCAGCTGTACAACGTTGCATCATTAAAATTATGTATTTTCTATATTTTGTTAAAAATAATGTGGATAACATTTCTGATTTCATTACAAGACCGGAGGCTACCATTATGCTTACACTTTTAATTGCGTCACCAAGCAGCCGCATACATCACAAAGGAAGTATTCCAAATAGAACATTAACAACAATAAAAGGCATGAGCCCACAGTATACTGCCTCTTTTAAATGCGGCTCCAGGCAGATAAGTTATCCCTTACATTTCTTCTCTTGCTATATTTTAACTGTATTGATATTTTATAAATATTTGTTCTTATTCTATGTATCTGATCCCTACATAACCTGTTGTATCACGACTCTTTTACATTTCTCTTAGTATTACCGAGATTGTATACATATTTCTCTTTGTATTATTGAGATTGTTCTGGTTTTATTCTCACTTTAGCACGCTTTGCAGACGGCTTCCCTCTACTTAAAATAACGTTTTTTTGGACTTACCCCCATTTCCCTTCCCTTCGTTTCGGTCTCCCTTTCTCCAATTTATGGAGATGGGATGATGATTACGCGTCCTTCCGATCGTTCCCCACCCGATTTGGACTTGTTTAATTTTAAGATAAGTGCGTTTTTCATCTTCCTTTGCATTTCGACCGTCGCACTGAATTTAAAGGAATGAACCTTGGCAACGCGTCGCTAGCGTCGTCGCGCTGCCAAGGAACATTCCTCGAAGCCTCCGGCTGTCCCTGCTTACGCGTCTGAGTTCCATGGCAACCAACAAGGAAATACCCTTCGGTGATCGCGCTCGAGCGCATTTTAATCACCGGAGGACGGCGGTTGACTCGCTGGCACAGTTTTTTATGTTCTCTTGCCTGCCTTTAGCAGAAAGGCTATTAGAAATATAGGAATAATTATTCCTCATTCTCCAAATTAATTATTTCAACCTTTTACCTTTATTCTAATATAAAAAAATTAAAAAAAGGGGAGAAGAGAGTGAGATTAGATTTATTTGTTAATTTATTAAAAAAAGAAAAAAAAAATAATAAAGGTAAATAATAATTTAATTTTACCATGTCTGACTTTGACTCAGACGAAGCTGAGGCTACCGCCCCTACCCCCAAATTTAATAATGAGGCCTTTAAAGACATCATCCAGGAGGAGATGAGATCCTGTATGTTGGAAATCCTGTCCAAAGTTATCACTGCTAAAAGATCCCTTCCATCTGATGAGGACAATTCTACAGAACAACATACTAGCGAAGATCTCACTAATATAAAGGGAAAAAGAGCAAAAAAATTTAATAACATAGAGTTTTTCCCGAAGAGCACTAGAGGTCCTAGTACCTCTACTTTTACAAGAGGCCACCATACCTCCTTTTCCATGGGTGTCCCTAGCGGCACAACATATAAAGGTGTCCCCAGCGGCACAACGCATAAAGGTGTCCTAAGCGGCACACAATATCAAGGTGTCCACCGCGGCACAAAATATCTAAGTGCTCAAAATGACCTCAATGATACCAATAATGATGATGATGATCTTTACTTTGATGATGATGCCTCTAATTCACCTGACGAATATGTCCTAGACTTAGACCATGATGATTTAGAGTTTAGCTCTCTTGACGACGACCTCGCTCACTCTTCAAAAGATGCCATCCTTGACCCTCTAGGACAAGAGATGTTCTCTCCCCTTAACATCAAGCATCCGAGGAGCTCGGAATGGATCCCTCACGACCATGTGAGTAAATTCATCATTAAGTGGCTTAGAAACCCGCTTGACAGGGACGCTAGAAACCTGCTAAGGGCAGAATGTTGCCGACCCAACATCGGAGATAGAGCTTCTCAAACCCCAAATCTCGACCCAGAACTTATAAAGTACCTTTTCAAGCTGGGAAGAGACCCTAGGAAGGGTATGGAGAGATCTCTAAAAGGCTGCCAAGATAGGGTCCTTGACATCTTGGGCCCCCTGGCAAGAATCATTGATATTTCAGAAGAAAGCCATCTTAATGGCACTCCCCTCGACACAGAACTCATCAGAGGTCTTAGTCAAAGAGCCCTCGTTCTTTTAGGTAATGCAAATGCCAGCCTAAATTCTGAGAGGAGAAGAGTGGTCCTCACCAAAATTAGCCCCAAGTTCAGTGATCTAGCTGACAAAGAGCCATCTAAGGGCTGCGTTTTCGGGGAAGACCTGATTAAGACTCTAGGGAAATACATTTCTACATTCACAGCCCTAGATAAAGCGCATCAAAATATGAAGAGAGTGTTTAATTCTAATAACCTTTTCGGAAGGGCCGGTAGACGGGGCCAGTCTTCCGGCCGATTCAACAGAAGGCCCTATCCTAGAGGAAGAGGATATGGCGGAAGGGGCTTCTTCAACCCAAACACTCCCCAATTCTTTCCGCAAAGAGGAAGAGGTTTTCGCTCTAGAAGCTTCAGATCCCGCGGAGCGCCTACCGACAACAACAACCAAAGTGAGTACAATTTCTGTTTCTTCTCCTTCCACCCCTTTCCTGAAAGTGGGTGGGAGACTCAAACTCTTTTTCAACAACTGGAAGTTGATAACACAGGACCCATGGGTTTTAAATACCGTCAGGGGTTTCATGATAGACTTTACACAAACCCCTTACCAATCTTCTTTCCCAAAAGAAATGCCTCTTTCCCTAGATCAGGAAAAGATTATAGAAGAGGAGATCTCTTCCATGCTTCAGAAGGGTGCTATAGTAGAAGTCCCCTTAGGAATGCTAAAATTCATCAGCACCCTTTTCCTGGTCAAGAAGAAAGACAAAGGGTGGAGACCCGTCATAAATTTAAGAGCCCTCAACAAATTCCTTGTTTACAGACATTTCAAGATGGAGGGCATTCACCTTCTCAGGGATTTACTTCTAAAAGAAGACTGGCTTGTAAAGTTAGACCTAAAAGACGCCTACTTCACGATTCCTATGGCCAAGGTTCACCAACCCTATCTTCAGTTTCTTTGGAAAAACCATCTTTTCCAATTCAAAGCCCTCCCCTTCGGACTTTCATCAGCCCCCTGGTGTTTCACCAAGGTAATGAGATCAATCGCTTCATGCTTAAGAGAAAAAGGTATTCGCATGATACTTTATCTAGACGATATCCTCATCCTTTCACAGGACCATTGTCAAATTCTCAAAGATCTGAAGACCGTGATGGATCTTTTGGAAAATCTGGGCTTTATTATAAAGTCCATCCTTTTACATTAAAAAAAATAGAATTCCTTGGTTTTTTCAGTGGATACCACAAGTTGTCTACTACTCCTTCCTCCAAAAAAGATATCCAAAATAAAAAAAGAGATAAGACATATCCTAAAACTTCAGAGTTTTCCTCTAAGGGAACTAGCCAGATTACTAGGTCTCCTTTCCTCCTCGATACAAGCCATCTTCCCAGGCCCTCTCAATTACCGTGCACTTCAGAGGGTGAAAGCAAGGGCCCTTCAATCGGGCCTTTGGTACGGAGACCTTATTTCGCTAGACCAGGAGGCCAAGGTAGAACTGACCTGGTGGTTGGACAACCTAGAGGCATGGAATGGGAAAGCAATTTTTGGCTCAACTCCAGAATTCGTTTTAGAATCAGATGCCAGCCTTCATGGCTGGGGAGCATGCTTTCAAGGCCAGAACAGTGGTGGAATTTGGTCTCTGGAAGAATCCTTACATCATATAAATTTTCTGGAATTGACAGCTGGTCTTTACGCCCTGATGAGTTTCAAACAATTCATTCAGGGCAGATCTATCATCCTAAAAATGGACAATATCTCCGCCGTCGCCTACATAAACCGGCTAGGTGGAACCAAATCTGCCGACCTCTCCAATCTTGCCAAGAAACTTTGGATGTTCTGCTTGGAACACAAAATCGCCTTAAGAGCCGAATATCTCCCAGGCAAATCCAATGTATCGGCAGACTGGAACTCAAGATTCCTTCTGGACTTCAGCGATTGGAAACTCAACGTTTCCGTTTTCAATACCCTCAACTTCTACTGGGGACCTCTAGACTTAGACCTCTTTGCCAGCAGACTAACCTTCCAAATCGTGAATTATTACAGTTGGATGCCAGACCCGGGTGCTCTGGCAGTGAATGCCTTCCTCCAACCTTGGCAAGGCAGAAACAGCTACGCCTTTCCCCCCTTTTCCATGATTCAAAGAGTGCTTCAGAAAGTCAGACTTCACCAATGCTCAATCGTGTTAATCACTCCCTTCTGGCCCTCTCAAGCCTGGTTCCCAACGGCCCTAGAGATGAGTTACGACTTCCCATTCCTAATTCCCTTCCTTGCGGACCTTTTACAGACATAGATGGTCATCTTCACCCCATGGTTCAATCAGGGAAACTGAACCTTCTTGCCTAGAGAGTGTCAGGAGATCCAATGATCTCTCAGGACTTTCGTCAACAGCTTCAACTCTCCTCGGCGAATCTTGGGCCCCTGGCACACACTATCGATACAACAACATTTGGAAATCTTGGGTTCGTTGGTGCTTGGAAAGGAATCTGGATTCCGTACAGGCACCTATCGTTGACATAGTCAATTTTCTGGTGGAACAATTTGAGAGAGGCCTTAGTTATAGATCTATCAATTGTTATAGATCTGCCATCTCCGCTGGTCACTCCCTTATTAACGGTAAAACTATTGGTAAAAACGCAATTGTTTGCAGGGTTCTTAAAAGTATAAGACTCGGAAGACCTCCTAAACCCAGATATCAATCCCTCTGGGACGTGAACCTGATCCTTGACCTTTTTTCTAATTGGCCTATTAATTCACTCTTAGACAATAAAAAACGTTCTATTAAACTGGCTACCTTACTTTGCTTAATTTCCTGTCGTAGAGTCTCTGATGTCAAAGCTTTGGAGATATCTAATAGATCCTATACCATGTTTGGAGTTAACTTTGAACTCTTCAGAAGAACAAAGACCATGTCCAATTCTATCTTTTATCCTCGTTTTGATGATTATCCCAAACTCTGTGTGGTTGATTGTATGAAAGAATACGATTCTAGAATGAATTCTCTTCGACCTCTTAATGCGACACAGTTGCTCATTTCTTTCGTAAGACCACACAAACCTGTTTCTTCTAGTTCTATCTCTAGATGGGTTAAGATTGTGTTAAACCTGGCAGGTATCGACCTTAATATTTTTAAACCACACTCTATCAGAGGCGCTATGGCCAGTAAGTCTTTCTGGTCTGGAGGTAAGTTGGATGATATCCTCAAGGCTGCTGATTGGTCTAATGCTCGGACCTTTGCTCACCACTATTGTAAACCTGTTTCGCATGTGTCTGATGTAGTTTTACAAAGCTACCAACAAGCATAATGGTAGCCTCCGGTCTTGTAATGAAATTGCGATTCTCCCATTAACATGACCAGAGAACCTGGATTTCATTAAAGACACGGAGGCTAACATTATCCCCCCCTCCTCTTTCCCTTTGGAGGTTGTTATGCATCTATTGTAATTGATTTATTGTTTATTATCCATTTCTTTGGATATTGTTGATTTGTCTTGATATTGTTGAATTGACATATTTCATGCTCTTATACTTTTTTTCTTGGACATCAGTCTCTTGCTCTGGTTTTACTTGCACTTATTTTCTCTCTTTGCAGATGCTCTCTAAGAATTTTGGATTAGAGTTTTTTCTTCTTCTCCATCTTCGGTGTCCTTCCTTCTTCGACGTCCTACGTTTCAACAAGACGTTTTCTTCAATTTCAAGACGTTTTCTTCAATTACAAGGATTTTAATGAACTTATCTTGTTTGTTTTCTCGCTATTTAAAAGAGGCAGTATACTGTGGGCTCATGCCTTTTATTGTTGTTAAGTGTAAGCATAATGTTAGCCTCCATGTCTTTAATGAAATCCAGATTCTCTGGTCATGTTAATAGGGGAATCGCAATTTACCTTGGCTACACACCATGTTTTGATTTGCACCTTTAACTAATTTATTGAAAGACACTGATTTACAGTCTGATAATGTTAAATACAGAAATCTTTCAGTGTCTACATTAGTGGAACATGTATACATGCAATTTTCACAATGATGTTCCCATTTGTAAGAAAGGCCAAAAATATTTTCTATTTCTACACCTTCATTTTCAAAAATGGTAAGCATATACATTAAAAATTCCTGAGCATCTTGTTGGATATTTTGTCTAAATTGTGTACAACCAGAACACACATCCAAAAGATTACGAACATCTGAAACAGATTGTATTTTACTTGTATCTGTTGTCAATTTTTCAAAAACAGAATGCAACAGAGAACAAAATCTTTCTTGCCGATTCTGCATAATTTGTTCTTGCAAACCTTCAAGATAAAAAACAACATTGACCACTACATTAGCACAGCAGTTGGCACCTGAACTATTTTCAAACTGATAACCAACAACCTCTTCAACAGTGTTCAATTTCTTTGTACTTGCAATCACAACAATATCTTGTTCTATTCCTTTCTCGACACCTTCAGAACAGATATTCTCAAACCTTCTTTTTCGACCAATCACACGCTTTTCAAATACAGGATATTGACCTAAATTTGGAGCATACACCCTTCTTAACCCATTATACAATTTTACACAGTTTGCATCTGCAGTAACCTTTGTCTCATCAAAATCAATCAAAAATAAACCAGATAATGTTCTGACTCGCGACAAAGCAACATATGCCATACCCTCTTTAAATACAGTAGATCCAATGTTCACCAATGTACTGTCTACACTTAATCCTTGAGATTTATGAATAGTCACTGCATATGCCAGGGAAAATGGAAATTGTTTCCTACGGACATATAAATCTTTAACAAGCAAAAAACGAACTCAACAACGACCAATTTCGTTAACATCTTCAATCTGATCAAATTAAATTTTTAAAAATTCACTTCCTTCTTTTTTCTGATAATTAACAAAATCTACCACTTTACCCATTGCGTCATTAACTAACCCTTTTTCTACATCCAAATTACGCCTTAAAATTACCCAACAGTTTACGCATGCATACAGTGTCTTTTCTAAACCCGCTGTTTTAGATATTTTTTTTTCTAAAGAATCCAGTTGTGTTTTCAACTTTCCCGTCAAAATAATAGTGATTCCTTCATGCTCTATTTTATCGATGGCTTCCATTTTTATAATTTCTTCATTTTCCAGTTTCAATAGTTCTTTGTTGATTATGGAACACTCGCGCAGTGTTGGCATTAAACAGATCACTGATTTATTTTCAGCAATTTTCATGTACACTTTTGCAGGAACTACATTTTCATTTGGAAAGCCATTGCAAAGTAATCGACTTTCCAAAGCTTGTTTGCCATGTTTTGTAAGAATTCCAATACTTATATCTTGAAGAATACTTCCATATTCAGCATCATTTGCCTGTCGCATATTTGTTGTCAGTTCTTTGTATTCAAAATTAGTCCAAATGTTCACATTACCAACACTACCAAGAGACTTTCTGGTATGTTCATGTGCAAGTGTTTTAAATACCGGTTGTCCTTTTACCGGAGTCAGTTGCAATAGATCTCCAAAAACTATGACGTATTTTCCTCCAAATAACACGTCATACTCTGTTTTAAGAATTTGCTGCATTCTTAAATGCACAAAGGCAAGCATCAAGTTTGAGACCATGCTCACCTCATCAATAATGAGAAGTTTCATTTTCTTCAAGACTCTTGAAACTTCACAACAAGCTTCTCCAGATAGCTTGTGGTATTCCAATTTGTTCTCATGCTCTACTGGTAGCATTAGTAAACGATGTAAAGTAATTCCTTTAATATTATGTGCTGCCAACCCAGTTGGAGCAGTGACAACACAAGACAAATGCGACTCAGTTGTTGTCTGCAGATAACTTGTAATTACTTTAATTAAGAAACTTTTTCCTGTTCCAGCTTGACCACTCACATACATTCGGATAGGTTGAAATGATGTACATGAGCACCCTTTCTTTTCATGAAGTAATCCATGGTCAATCTGCTCTTTCACTTGTTGATATATTTGTTTCTGTTAAACATTCAGTTGTTCTTCCAAGTTTCCTAACTGCATTACATCTTCTTGAGCTTGATACATTGCTGTTTCCACCTCATTCATGGCAATCGCTGCTTCATTTTCAACAATTGGTTGTCCTAGTGGATCTTGACTCATTGCAGCAGAACTTTGACTGTCTTGAGAACTGTCTCTAAATCAAATCAAATCAAATTTTATTTATTATGTTTTGGCTCTCAAAGAGGGCCACATAAACATGTACAAACAAAGCAACACAATCATCACAAGTACAAGAATTATAAAAACATAGTATTCGGACCGTAATAGGTACACTGCAAGCCATCAGTCCCACAAGGCCGGGCCGGCACAATCTTCCAGAGAGTTTAATAAATAGCTAAAAATCCTTTAAAAAAGTTAAAAACATAAGCACAGAACATTTCATTTGGTGGGCAATAAAGTGCATGAAGAAAATCTTGTAAAGTGACAATACTGAGGCGAAGACAAATTACTTTAAGCCATCGCTTGCGCAAGCTACGTAACATAGGACAAATCAAAAGTACATGCATACAGTCCTGGTTATTTAATTTACATAGATTGCACAACGGTGAAGTGCCATGCCATTTAGACAGCAACACGTTAAGAGGGATTAAGTCATAACGTAATAAAAACCAAAACCTACATATCCCATGTGGCAGGTTCCACAGGGCATATGGTTGGGGCTGTTTCAACCTATAGGAGGAGATCAGCGGCTCCACATTCCTTTTATCTCCAACTGTTTTTTTGTCAGATAGAAAACAATACTCCCACGAAGCCTCCCTGAGGACCTGCTTTAACTGCGTGGGAGAATAGGAGAAAAGAGCGCTTTCATCCAATCTAAGGATTTTCACAGCCCTTCTAAAATTACTAACAAGTTTAGAGAACTCCTTAAAATTGCCCAAAAGTTCATTTTTGAGTAAGACTCGCAGGGTTCCTTCTCTCGCTCTGGCTAAACTGGCTACCCATCTTATTACGGCGCAAAGCCCCTGAACCCAGGCACTCCTGAGTCCAAAATCCAGCCTGCAAGCAGCCAGTGGACAGGCATTGTTAAGATTCGAGAGGGATCTTAGGAGTTTTCCCTCAGTCTTGTGGCAAAAGTCCCAGTATTTTATCTCAATTATTTCTATACCATACAAGATGGTTGCGGGGATTTTAGCTCTAAATACTTCTAGAAGGCTAGAAAAATGTCTTTTCCCCGTTGCCAGGTATAGGGACTTTAACCCATTGCCTTGGGCAAGAGCTTTGCGGGAGCAATGCTCTATATGAGAATTCTCGCTCATATTGACCGAGAATATTTTCCCTAAAAAGGTATAACAAGTTACGACCTCCAAGCTAAGCCCTCCGATAGCCCAACCAAAATTTGTCGAGCGGCATTTCTTCCTACCAGCAATACACATCACTTTACTTTTATTAATATTGATCTTCATATGATGCTCCCCAGCAAAGTCCTGAAGAGCCTGAAGCCGATTAGCCAGACCCACGGGAGTTAAGTCAAGCAATAACACATCATCGGCATACATCAGACAGGCTATTGGCACCCCTCCTATCAACGGTGCGATCCCCTCACTATGGGACACAGCTGCAGGGAGGTCAGTTGTGTATAGGGAAAACAACAGGGGCGCCAATAAGCAGCCCTGTTTAAGGCCATTCTGAGATGGTATTTTGGCCGACAGCCCCCTTTCGCCCCCCATTAAGACCCTGCACCAGGTCTCAGTGTGCAGAGCCCGCACCAATTCCAGCAGGGGAGTAGGGACACCCATCCTCGCCAATTTTCTCCACAGCGTTCCCCGATCTACTTTATCGAACGCTGTGGAGAAATCAATGAAGGCGGCGTATACAACACCCCCTCTCACCTGGACATATTTATCAGTAATAACCTGAAGGGCAGTCAGGTTGTCCAGAGTGCCATGTTCCCTTCGGAAGCCAGTCTGTTCCAACGGCAAGATGTTGCGCTCCTCGACCCAATCAGAAAGAGATCTCAGGAGGCATTTCGCAAAGACCTTTCCGATGGAGTCGAGGAGCGCAATCATGCGATAGTTACTGGGACTGTCCCTTGCTCCCTTTTTGAAGATAGGGACCAGAATGCTTCCTCTCCACGATGCAGGGACACGTTTAGAAAGATGGCATGCCCTAAACAGGGGGTACAAGATTTTACTCCAGGTTGAAGGGTCTTGTTTTAGGACCGTCATCGGAAGCTCATCCGGTCCCATAGCCCCAGAGGATCGCATATTTTTTATAGCCAACTCGATTTCCTTCTCAGAGGGAAAGAAGACCGAGTCATCAGGGGCAGCATACATGAAGTTATCCACACCTGTGGTCCCATTCCCTGCATATAATTCTCGGATATGAGAGGACCATAGATCTTCTGGTATAGCTATGGGAGTAAGGGAGTGGCGAGTACCACATCCTTTCCCAATTATTGCCCAAAAATCTTTAATGTTGCCATAAGCAGCAGATTCCCTTAATTTAATCCATACTTCATCCTCCCTGTCCCTTTTAACTTTTAGCTTAAGTCTGCTTCTCTTTCTTTTTAACCTAGCGACATCTTTCCCACGTTCCAGTACCCTTTCGACGTACTGTGCACGGATTAGTTTGTTTAATTCCCTATTCAGATTACGGAGAGTTAGAGAAACTACCTCTCCTTTTTTCTTAGGGGGGACAGTTTTTTTAGCATTCAATAAAATCTTTACCATGAATTCCTCAAAACAAACTATTTCATTTCCGTTCCACTCTTCTATTTCCCTAAGGGTATCGGTCAGTAGCTCCTGCACCCCATTAATGGCAGCATTATTCCAGAAGCATCTTCCAGATGTCGAGTGGAAGGTAGCCTCCCTGCCATTTAGCGACCAAGATGCCGTATTCATAGAATTTAACGAAATTGATAGTGACAATATACTGTGGTCGCTCAGAGTCGTGGGTGTGATCTTTAAGTCAAGAATCTGGGGAAACAGACTGTAGCTGGCGATAGCATAGTCCAAAATTGATGACCCAAAGGGGGATTTGTGGGTATGATTTGCGGGGACGTCGGTTGGAAATCTTCCATTTAAGATAATACCATCCCCGATCGCTAATTCTTTTAACAAGATCTTCCCCCTTTTATTTGTCTTTAAGTTTTCAGGGAAGAGCGTCTGGGGGATGCAATGTGCTTCCTCCTTAGCTTTATCCCTGAAAAGTTTTAGACTAGCGTTTGAAACTTTACAATTCAAATCACCGATAAGCAAAATTACAGGAAAAGGAGGTGAATTTTTTATCTTATCCATATACTGGAGAACCCGCTGCAATTTATCATTAAAACATTCCTCAGGCGGAATATACACATTGAAAATTACCATGGGATATTTTACATTGTCATGGAACATATTTTCTAATGTTATTGTGTGGAAAAGTCTACTGGAGTCAATATAATGGGAAAATCTCCATTGAAACTTATTTGACAGTAAACAAGCGAGCCCCCCCCTAGCATGCCCTTTCTTAGAGGGCGCAGCCGGAACTTCCAAAACATAAAAATCTTTTAAAGGCGTTAACCTATCTATGCACCATGTTTCCTGGATGCACAATATATCAGCCTCCAGAGTGGATAAAAAGGTCATTTTCTCCGGGCTGCTATGGAATCCGGCCGCATTCCAGGAAATTATGTTTAAGGCTGGGTTAAAGATGGTGGAACAATTTGGGGTTATCCTTATTTTTTGTTGATAATGCACTATGGAGCCAATTCCACCGGTTATTGTCATCATTGAATGTGGAATTCTCAACTAGTGGGAGAGGCTTCACGTGCGATACTGTGCGTTTTCCCCTGGAAACCCAAATTTTCAGGTCTCTCAGAGGAGAGGTTACCCCGTTTTGTTCATCACCCCTCAACCCCTGCTTATCGAAAGAGTTTGGCTTGCCTGGGGTAGGGATAGGTAGAATATCAATACCTAAGCGTTGAAAATTTTCAGCCTGTTCTAGTATCAAATTTGTTATGATAGGGGAATAAAATTTCACCCGAATACTCAAAACCCGACTACCACCCAACAAAGTTACCAGTTCAATGTCTCTAGACTGAATGTGATAGAGACATTCAACCTCACTGAAACGCTTGAGGAGCCAGGCTCTATTTAATAAGAGGTCAGTATCAAATAATGGAACAAAATCTAGTACACGCACATCCACAGGGGCCTTTGACGTACTTACAGGCCGGGCCGGAGGGCGAGAATTTTCAGAGTCAATTGTTACCACAAAGGGGGGGGCCAAAGGGTTTAAAAACCCAGATGGATTAGAAATTGGACCTCCAAGAGCACTCCGAGAAGGAGAGCCTGGGAGAGAGCCCCCAATTTGTGGTAAATCTTCCTGAGAAGGCAGGCTGCCTTGTTCAATTTCCTCCTCCACCGAGGTTGAAGAGGATAAATTCACACCCATATCCACTTTTAAAGCAGTAGAAAAGGATTCCCCATTCCTTATTTCATTCTCCCTTGTCACTGTGCATTTTTGGAAAATGATCCTCCGTTGCTTCTTCTTTCTATACTTTCGAATAGGTTTCCTCTTACTGGCTTTGGTACTTTTTTGTTTACCATATTTTCTCTTTTCTTCATTGACCTCAGATTTGTCGGCCAGGAGGTCTTTTCCGTCATCCGGGACAAAGATAGGAAATAATTCCTGAACCGTTTTGAGGCCTGGCAAGACTTTATCCTCCTCCTCTATCTCCAGGACTATATTCTTGATACAGTTAGAGGCTGCAGTATAAGGCAACTCCTTATGAGGGACCATAGAAGACTCTTCATTTTTCCTAACTAGTTCGCTTCTAATGGCTTTGAATTTCCCCTCAGATACAGATTGTTCAGACTTAGGGGGAGAGGCCTTACTCGCATCCGGCACTTTCTGCAGCAATAACTTTAGGATCTGGGTAACTGATTCAAGGATACAGTCCGAGCTGCCTACAAATTTCCCTAGAAGCAGCAAAATTGAAGCAAGGAGTTGTTCCAGCGCGATCATGGACTCAGAGATCGGCTTTTCTCGTGCTTCTGCTGTGCAGATATTATCCAGGAGATTGAGGTCGGGGCTCTTGGAAGAGTTTAGCAAGTCAGATATTTCATGACTATTTAGCGACGGGGTGCTACTATACAGCATTAACCCTGATGGGGTGGCTCCCCCCTGAACTTTAAATTGCTCCAGAGATTCCACTTTAGCAGGGCTTACGTAGCGTCCCCATAGTTCCAAATCAATGGATAGTGCAGACAGGTCATCCCCCGGCCTGTCATTCATGGATAACTGAGGGATCGATGGTATGTGCACTGGCTCACTTATAATCGTCAACTTCCCATCTGTAGGGTCCCGAAAGGGAGACCCTCCTGCCATAGTTTGGGGGGCCCCCTGCTGGGCCTGGGGAAATCGGGGCACAGAGGTAGTTGGTACGTGTACTTCCAAGACTTTAGTATCTGGATTATGTAGAGTCGCACATTTAGGTTTTTTTATACCAGATAAATCCCAGAGTTCAGATAACTGACATTGTCCTTTCAAAGGTGGGTTGTTTACTGACTTGTTTCTTGTGCGGATAGTAGTTAATTTCCGGGCAGGTTTTTCTCCCACTACCCTTCCAGATCGTAAAGTTTTAGACATTTTCCACAGTAATTAAAATGAAATGTAGCAATATAAAATGAATAAAAGTCTGGAGTTGAGTCAGTCCCTGGCACAGCAGGTAGGACCAGGGTGCAGTATAGCTATCACAGTACTTGCATCAAATTACCCTTCTACTCAAATGGGCACAAATGCAAACAAATAATTACAATGTAAAAAATGAGAAATAAGGGACCGGGCCCAGCCCGGCCTACCTCGGTCACTGAGGGCCACAGAGGGCCCGCCCTTTGCCCGGGCTTAGCCCCGGCGCCGACCCGCGCGCGATCCCGCGACGCGGCCTTCAGCTGATCTTATGTGCGCCTCCAGGCGCTGGCGCTGCGTTCAATGAGCGCGCCGCCGCTAGTGCTGCCGGGAGATGGAGTCCCGGGGCGGCGACGCTGACTCTGGCACGGTGTGACTCTTGGCGGTGGCGGTGACAGCAATGGCGTGTTCCGGCGTTTTGCAGGCTAACCAGGTAGGTTTTTCAGCTCCCCCCCGCTCTGCCGCCTTCAGCTGATCTTATGTGCGCCTCCAGGCGCTGGCGCTGCGTTCAATGAGCGCGCCGCCGCTAGTGCTGCCGGGAGATGGAGTCCCGGGGCGGCGACGCTGACTCTGGCACGGTGTGACTCTTGGCGGTGGCGGTGACAGCAATGGCGTGTTCCGGCGTTTTGCAGGCTAACCAGGTAGGTTTTTCAGCCCCCCCCCGCTCTGCCGCCTTCAGCTGATCTTATGTGCGCCTCCAGGCGCTGGCGCTGTGTTCAATGAGCGCGCCGCCGCTAGTGCTGCCGGGAGATGGAGTCCCGGGGCGGCGACGCTGACTCTGGCACGGTGTGACTCTTGGCGGTGGCGGTGACAGCAATGGCGTGTTCCGGCGTTTTGCAGGCTAACCAGGTAGGTTTTTCAGCTCCCCCCCGCTCTGCCGCCTTCAGCTGATCTTATGTGCGCCTCCAGGCGCTGGCGCTGCGTTCAATGAGCGCGCCGCCGCTAGTGCTGCCGGGAGATGGAGTCCCGGGGCGGCGACGCTGACTCTGGCACGGTGTGACTCTTGGCGGTGGCGGTGACAGCAATGGCGTGTTCCGGCGTTTTGCAGGCTAACCAGGTAGGTTTTTCAGCTCCCCCCCGCTCTGCCGCCTTCAGCTGATCTTATGTGCGCCTCCAGGCGCTGGCGCTGCGTTCAATGAGCGCGCCGCCGCTAGTGCTGCCGGGAGATGGAGTCCCGGGGCGGCGACGCTGACTCTGGCACGGTGTGACTCTTGGCGGTGGCGGTGACAGCAATGGCAATGGCAATGGCGTGTTCCGGCGTTTTGCAGGCTAACCAGGTAGGTTTTTCAGCTCCCCCTGAACTGTCTCTAGCTATCTCAGCTGCAATTGTAGCTTCTTGATCAATTTCATCATTCAACATTTTCACATAATTTGCAAAAGCACTGCATTGTATGCTATCTTTACAAGCATTAAATGAATCTTCATAGCTCTGAAAATCTCCATGTAATTCCAGTTCTGAATGCCATGGTTTGAACATTTGCAAAAGGGCTAAATTGTAAAATTCCCTTTTATCAGCAGTGTCACAACTCAGTTTCCTGTGATTAATTAATTTTCCTTTCCTTTGTTTCACCAGACATCCTTCAGAACCAATTACTGCATATTTTCCATCATTGATTTTCTCTGTAGTATTCAGTTTAAAAGTGTCATTTTGCAGCACTTCATAGAGACACATGTTCTCAAGATGATGACTTCTGTTTGGGTAATATGTGTCCAACATATTCCTTTTCAAAATATCTGTACTTTCAGGTTCTTTTTCTGCTAAATATTCAATTTCTTGAACAGATTTCAGTACCCGATTTCGCATTCCTGCAAGACCTAGACTCACCCAAATGATTCTTCTACTTTTGGAATATAGACTTGCAGATGATAACCAATCTGAACATTCATATGCTCCAATTTCACGATGCGATAACATCTTCAACCTAAAACTGTATAATTTTTTACTTAGTCTTCTCATCAGAAATCTCTTCCCACATTTCTTTCAATTCCGTCTTTTTTGATTTAGTAATGTAGGACGTTACATATCATGCAACAGCAATGGAATTGTCCGCAACATACTGAATATCCATGTTAGCATTCCACATGGATAAAATAACTGGATTGCAGTCATTTATGTATTTTGATTCTTCACTTCTTTTTAAGTTGTAGGTATTTTTCGGAGACTTTCTTGTGATGATATGTCGCATAGCTGACATAAAACTGTTCACTCTTTCTTTGGATAATACAGGACGTGGAAATCCAAAGCAACATTTGGTATAGAACTTATCCTTTGACTTGTACTTTCGTCGAGGATTTTCCACATCGATGGCTTTGGAATTGTAAGACTTGTTTTAAGTTTTTATGTTCTCTGCTATTGGGTACAGCACATGTGGCATAATCTTCAATGAAAGACAAAACAGTTTCATCTGAATCTGTTCCAAATTTGGGGGCGTCCTTGATCCATAACAATATATGTATATGAGGAGCACCTCTTGCTTGATACTCCTTTCTCCAACAGAAATCCACAACTTCTCCAAGAGGAGGATTTTTTTTATTGCAGATGAAAGACATCATAGCTTCAAACCTATGATTGAAATATCTGCATACATTAACAGGATCCAATGAGCACAATTCTCCAGGTGTCTTGTATTCAATATTTTTTATATTGGAATTTGCCTCTCGAAGAAATTCAAGCAAATCATCCCAAGCATACTCAGCACAGCTTAGTGTAACAAACCATGTAGGAGTTCCCAAGTTATGTAGCATACATTTCAGTTCTCCATGACGACGGTACCAATATTCATTAGTCCCACGCTGACGTGCCATCAGAGTAATCAACTGAGATTCTAAATGATCATCTCTCTGATGCACTTTATCCATAAAATCCTTTGCAGTTACATTTTGCAGATGCATTCCAGTTTTTAAAATGTGATTTACTGCATATGAAAGTCCAGACAAGTCACTTTCAAACAGAAGATGAAACATATAAGAGATACATTGTCGAAATCTTGGATCTTCTGCATATAATCTTGTTGTCCGATATTCAGATGCAGGAATCTGCACAGGACGTTCATCATATTGTCCACCTTTTCCTGTTGGAAACAACTGCGGGAAACAACGAGCTTCCAAACTCTCTTCCCATACACTCATGGGACTTCCTGTTGCTTTTTTCATTTGGAACAACTCAATCGTATTCCCCATCACCTCTGTGGAATGAAGTGGATGTACACTGTAATGTTCATAGATTTCTTCACATCTGGACATGTCCACTTTTTCAATTTGTCCACTTAATGTTTCAGTATCTTCTGCTAAATCTATTTCTTCTTCTCCTACAAACACATTTCTATAGTACTCATTATTTTGTAACAGATACAATGATGCCTTTTGCACTTTTCTCACATCCACTAACTCTTGCCAGATTTTCTTATTCTTAGTAGGAACACCATTAACTAGAATGACTAGTGGCTCATTTTCTGCATGGTCTACACCAATAGTTTTAATATTTTTTCTTAAATCTAACGGTAAATACACAACTCTTCCTTTCAATCCTCTTTACAGCTCTGATGGAGGTAATTTACCTGATTTAGGCTCCATATGAACAATAGCCTGAAACGGGTGAACACATTGAATGAGAATAGACTCATACGTATTTAAATCTATCAGCTCTGGAGGAATAGCAACCAACTCTAGATTATTATGAACAGCTCTAGCAGGCATTTTATTCTCATCTAATTTGTTACTACCAATATTTGCAAATACGCTGCTCAGATCCCAAATCAAAACAATCCTCTACCAACAAATAAGTTGCAAATTCCATCCACTTATCATTATCTTCTATTTCACTTTTTAAATACAGATTGACACCCCTAGTCTGATTTTTATAGTGAGTTCGCTGACAACAAATACAAGAAACATTTGGTCTTTCAATTGAAATTACCTTAAACTTTGTGATTTCATCCTCAACATTTTTTGTAATTACGGGTTCTACATAGGCCTGGGCAAAAATTTCGTTCCGTTCGCGGAAATTGCGATAATTTGACATTTTCGCGTTCCGCGGAGAGCGCGAAAATGTCAAAATTGCCGCTTTCCGCAGCTTGGCGATAATTTGTTTCTTGCTCGCGCTGTAAAATAATACATTCTCGCGCGCGCGCGATCGCCTTACCTGAATCCCTGCGTTCGCCGACAAGTTTTCTTGATCCGGTCGTGTTCTCCATGAGATGTTGGATTTTTTTTTAGCCATTTGCGCTGTCTCGTGACAGTTCGCGCCCGCAGTGACGTCATGCGTCGCGCGATCACGTCTTTCTTCTCGCGATCATGCACTGCGAGACAACTCAAAACAAGATGGCCGCGCCCGCGAGCAACCACATGGGTAAGTTGGCGACCCGCAACCATGCAGAAAATCTCGCGAACATGCGGCAAAAAAAATTCCGCATCTTCGCGATATTTCCGCTTGTGTGCGATGATTTTAAACATTTTCGCGATAATTTGCGAAAGTGGATTTCGCAAATTCCGCCCACCCCTAGTTCTACATTGTCTTAAACATTTTATTCTACTAATGTGTCAGTTTCTGCACTCTCTTGCTGAGGACCAAAGTAACAAAACTCAATATCATCACAAACCTTCTTCACATCTGATACTGAGCCACGCAAAAGAGCACTGTTCAACTCATTTAACTTTAGTGCTGGACTTTTCACATAATACAATCTTCTCACTAACTTCCGCATTTGAGTATGATCTACTGCCAGCATCCTGAAATGGTGAAAAACACTTTCACAAACTTTCCTAGAAAGACAAGTCAGAGAATGACCTTGCAAACCAGTATTTTTTCTTACTCTGCAAGGGTCTAGTCCTTGCAACACCTCAATCTTTTGTTTAACACTTTTTTTAGTAGATGCTCGTAAAAAACTACATAATTTATCAATAGATTCCTGTCGTACACTACAAATATTACTGCAATCCCAAGTATACACAGGGTGTTTAGGACGTCCCCCTAGAACTTCATCAGCTATCATTTCTTCTGCATTTCTTTCAACCATTTTCTCTTTCTCAATTGGACAACCATCTCTAACTTTTTGCTCTGTAAATAACTCTCTTCATTAAAGAAAGGCTCTGAACTGGAACTGTGTTTCCATTCTCCCCAAAAAAATCACAATTTTTTTTCTATTAATTACTCTTTTCCTCCTACCTTTGGCCTTCAAGAAATGGATTGATTTATCTAGTGATCGAATTCTGTTTAATACTAAAATGAATAGTTTCCTTTTTACTTCAAAAGCCTTTGCAACAATGTTTTCAATATGCTTCTTCTTTTTATAAAATAGAGCTCTCTTCTGATAATTCTTCACATCTTTCTGCAAATTATGTACTACTCTTGTAAAATATTTTTTTGCGTAATTCCTTATACTGATTTTGCCTTCTTTTAGCATACTTTATCTCCTTTGACTGAACATTTGTTTTTTTGTTTTTCCTCTTATTTTGAATATTTTTTCTAGTTGAAACATTCTCAGTGGTTTCAGCATTCTGTACATTCTGTTTGCTCCTACAAACATTTTTAATAAATTGCTTTGTGATCTTACCAGAAGATTTTTTCTTTTTAGCCACATTATCTTGTACATTCAATACTTGTGGTTGATGTTTCTTCAAGTAATTCTCCTGTCTCTGTTATTTTCTTTTTATTTTTTTCTGGCATGATTTCTCTATTTTAACGTTGAAAGACAGTATCTGTAAAAAAGAATCACAAATAAAAGTATATTAATAACTTTCAAATGTATACTATTCTATTACTGTAGAAACACATTTGATATAAAAACTGAGTAAGAAACTATAGCCTTGAAGGACAAGTGTGACAATGGTTAAAACACTACATGCATAGAGCATACTACTTTGAAGCAGTTCATGCCCTAAAGCCTACCTCACTAAAAGACTACATGCTAACTGACTGAATGATTACAATACTATAAGGAGACACACTGGGTGAGTGACAGGGTGTTTCCTAGAAGTGTATGAATACTGACATGGATATTGATGGTGTGAAAGACAAGTGTGTAGGTGATTAGAGACCTTCATGCATAGTGGACACATGTTTGAATCCATCCATATGTTAAGGCCTGTCTCACTCCAATAGTACTTGGATACTGACTAAATGATTAGAGTACTGCAAGGAGAGTGCCTGGGTGAATTTATAAGTATTCGGGTTTTGGCACAGTGAATGGATTAGTCCATGCTGCTGAATGGGTCACTAGAGGACTGCAAGGGGAGTGACAGGGTGTTTGCTAGAAGTGTATGAATACTGACTAGGGAATTGAAGGTGTGAAAGACAAGTGTATAGGTGGTTAGAGGACTGCATGCATAGTGGATAGGCATTTGAAGCAATTCATGTGCTAAGGCCTGTCTCACTGCATGAGTACTTGGGTACTGACTGAATGATTAGAGTACTGCAAGGAGAGAGCCTGGGTGAATTTATAAATGGTTGACTTTCGGCGCAGTGAATGGATTAGTACATGGTGCTGAATAGGTCACTGGAGGAGTGTAAGGAGAGTGATAGGGTGTTTGCTGCAGTGTATGTATACTGAGTGGGGAATTGAAGGTGTGAAAGTCAAGTGTGTAGGTGGTTAGAGGACTGCATGCATGCTGGATAGGCGTTTGAAGCAATTCATGTGCTAAGGCCTGGCTCACTGCATGAGTACTTGGGTACTGACTGAATGATTAAAGTACTGCAAGAAGAGTGCCTGGGTGAATGTGTAAGTGTTTGGCTTTCGGTGCAGTGAATGCATTAGTACATGGTACTGAATGGGTCACTGGAGAAGTATAAGGAGAGTGACAGAGTGTTTGCGGGAACTGTATGAATACTGTCTGGGATATTGAAGGTGTGAAAGACAAGTATGTAGGTGGCTAGAGACCTACATTAATAATGGAAAGACGTTTGAAACAGTCCATGGAGTAACACTTGGATCACTGCAAAACTACCTGAGTACTGACTGAATCATTAGAGTACTACAAAAAGAGTGACTCTGTGAATCTTTGTAAGATTTTGGATTCTAGTGCAGTGAATAGGTTCATACTTACTGCCAAATGAGTCAGTGGAGGTGTGCAATTAAAGTGAGAGAGTGTTTATTGGAGTTTATAGATACTGACAGAGAAATTGAAGGTCTGAAAGGCAATTGTGTTGGTAGTTAGAGGCCTCCATGCATACTGCAAACACGTTTGAATCAATCCATGTGCTAAGGCCTGCCTCACTCCATAAGTACTTAGGTACTGACTGAATGATTAGACTATTGCAAGAAGCGTACCTGGATGAATTTACAAGTGTTTCAGTTTTGGCGCAGTGAATGCATTACTACATGGTACTGAATAAGTCACTGGAACACTGCAAGGGGAGTGACAGGATGTTTGCTGAAAGTACATGGATACTGACTGGGGAATTGAAGCTGTTAAAGACAAGTGTATAGTGTGTTAGAAGGCTGCATGCATACTGCATAGACATTTGTAGTCCTCTATGTGGTAATGCATGGTTCACTACATGAGTACCTGGAAACTGACTGAATCATTAGACTACTGCTAGGAGAATGCCTGGGTAAAACTTACGTTTTTCACTTTTGGCGCAGTAAAAAGATTAGTACATGGTCCTGGATCAGTCACTGGATGACTGCAAGATGAGTGACAGGATGTTTATTGAAGTATATAGATACTGACTAGTTAATTAAAGAAGTGAAAGACAAGTGTGTAGGTGACTAGAGGCCAGTATGCATACTGGATAGGGGTTTGAAGCAGTCAATGTTGTAAGGTCTGGCTCGCTGCATGAGTACTTGGATACTGACTGAATGATGAGAGTACTGCAAAGAGAGTGCCTGAGTGAATTTATAAGTGTTTGGGTTTTGGCAAAGTGAATGGTTTAGTATATGCTGCTGAATGGGTCACTAGAGGAGTACATGGGGAGTGACAGGGTGTTTGCTTGAAGTGTATGGATACTGACTGTGGAATTAAAGGTGTGAAAGAGAACTGTGTAGATGGTTAGAGAACTGCATGCATAGTGGATAAACATGTGAATCAATGCATGTGCTAAGGCCTGCCACACTCTGTTACTACTTGAATATTAACTGAATGTTTACAGTATTGCAAGGACAGTTCCTGGGTGAAAACATAAGCAATGACTGCCTTCTAATTCTACCAAAACTTGAGAACAGGAAAGTTTTTAAGCAGTTATGCGTATTCAAACATATGAAGTACCCAAATGCTTCTCTCACAGTGGTTCCCAAATGCACACAGACTCACAGTGTGAGTCTAGACAAGCAACACTATCCCTAGGAGTTTACCAAAACTCATTCACTACTGTGCAAGGGGTACGGGGACTGCACACAATCTACATATTGCAATACTGCACTTTAGTGTCAAAGCCTAACTCATTTTATCAATACATAAGCAAAGACTGGCATCTAATGCTACTAAAACTTGACAACATGACAGGTTTTAAAACAGTTACCTGTCAGCAAATGCACTATGTTACCAAATGCTTCTCTCACAATCCTTACCCGAAAAGGAACACAGACTCACAGTGTGATTGTAGACAAGCCACACTATCCTAGGAGTTTACCAAAACTCATTCACTAGTCTGGAAGGGGTAACGGTACTGTATACAATCTACATATTAAAGTACTGCACTTTAGTGTGAAACCTGACTCATTTTATCAAACTATAAGCAAAGACTAGCTTCTAATGCTACTAAAACTTGACAAAATGAGAGGTTTTAAAACAGTTATCTGTCAGCAAATACATGATGTTACCAAATGCTTCCTCACAGTGGTTCCCAAATGCACACAGACTCACAGTGTGATTCTAGACAAGCAACGCTATCACTAGGAGTTTACCAAAACTCATTCACTAATATGGAAGGGGTAAGGGGACTGCACACAATCTAAATATTTAAGTACTGCACTTTAGTGTCAAAGCCTAACTCATTTTGTCAAAGCATAAGCAAAGACTGTCTTCTAATGCTACTAAAACCTGCCAACATGGCAGGTTTTTAAACAGTTATCTGTCACCAAATACATGATGTTACCAAATGCTTCTCTCACAGTGGTTCCCAAATGCACACACACTCACAGTCTGATTCTAGACAAGCAACACTATCACTAGGAGTTTACCAAAACTCATTCACTACTATGGAAGGGATAAGGGGACTGCACACAATCTACATATTTAAGTACTGCACTTTAGTGTCAAAGCCTGACTCATTTTTATCAATGCCCAAGCAAAGACTGGCTTCTAATGCTACTAAAACTTGACAACAAGACAGGTTTTAAAACAGTTATCTGTCAGCAAATGCACAATGTTACCAAATGCTTCTCTCACAATCCTTACCCAAATGCACACAGACACAGTGTGATTTTAGACAAGAAACACTATCCTAGGAGTTAACCAAAACTCATTCACTAGTCTGGAAGGGGTAAGGGGACTGCACCGAATCTACATATTTTAGTACTGCACTTTAGTGTCAAAGCCTGACTCATTTTATCAATGCACAAGCAAAGACTGGCTTCTAATGCTACTAAAACTTGACAACATGACAGGTTTTAAAACAATTGTCTGTCAGCAAATACATAATTTTACCAAATGCTTCTCTCACAATGCTTAGCCAAATACACACAGACTCACAGTGTGATTGTAGACAGACAACAATCCCTTGTACAAAACACATTTACTAGTCTACAAGATCTAAGGTGACTGCACACCGCAGAAAATCTACTACTACAGATTAGTACCAAAATGTTTCTCTCAAAATGATTCCTAAATGCACACAGACTCACTGTGTGATCCTAGACAAACAACACTATCCCTTGCACTATACCAAAACACATTTCTTAATCTACGAATACTACATTTTAGTGTAGAAACATGACTCATTTTGCAAATTTATAAACAATGACTGATTTCTAATTGTACCAAAATATAAAAACAGCACAGTTATCTTTCTGCAAAGACATGAAAAACACAAATGTTTATCACAGAATGATTTCTACATGCACACACACTGTCAATAAGATTGTAGACAAAAAAATATTACTCCCTGCACTTTACCAGGAAAAATACATTAGTCTGATTAGAATCAAAATACAGCACATACATCCCCTCACAATTAAATAACTCACCTTTCAAGTTGTTTTGTAAATTAAGAAGTATATCAGTCACACACCAGATTTTCTTATACAGAATCTCTGCACTGTGCACCTGTCAGCAAACCCAAAAAATGGCAAAGTTTCCCTCTCATTTTCCACACATATACATGTAAACATCAAATCACATTCCTTCCCACATAAATTCAAAACCAAACACACATTTCTATTGGTTAAACATTTCAACCCTTTCCAAATGACATAAATTTGAACCCTAACCCCAATCTGTCTTCTGCCTGTTACCATAGAAACAGGTCATGGAACACTGAACTGAGCACACAGGTCACAAGTTCAGCACACAATGTTGCTAATCAAAACAGCAAGTGTGCTTGACTTTTCAACATATCAGCTCATCATTTATAATGTTCCTTTCACTCAGTGTTTGTTAACCAATAAGAATCATGCGTTTAAAAAACAGAAACATGCACCCTACCTTTCAGTGTAGAAGGTTGTCAAACAACTAATGATTTCTTTTCTTTTTTCAAAACTGCATCTTAGCCACCATTTTAGAAAAATCTTACTTTTCAACCTGCCATTTCATTTAGAGAGACCATCTGAGTGCATCCAGACCTCCCTTCAAGATGCTTAGAGTGTGGATTGTGGGACACAGCTATGTTTTCTGGAGCCAAAGGTATGCAGAAAACAAAGGCATTCACAAAGACCTAGGTTTGCCAAATGTAGACTTTAAATGGATTGGACAGAGAGGGTTAAAGTGGCACCAATTGATGCCATTGGTAAAATCCTTTATGCATAATAGTGCACTGTGGTGGCAATGATCTAGGCACTTTGACTGGGGTAGGTCTGGAAATGCTTATGAAGGACACCTTTGCAGAATTGATTTCACTTTATCCCAAAACTGCCTTTGTGTATTCCAACATATGCCAAAGGCAGAAATGGAACTGGTCCAATCATTTTTGTCCACAAATTGAGAAAGCTAGGAAGCATGTGAATAAATCTGTTTTGCTTTTCTCCGAGACTATAAAATGGGGTCCATTTACAATAACAATCTGCGCTTTCATATGCAAGAGATGTGTAGGAGAGATGGAGTACACTTTACTGATGAAGGAAACAGAGTTTTCCTCAACAACTTTAGACTCTGTATAGGTACTTACTTATAAGTACCAAAAACTCTCAATGAACACAACGGTTCTTTTTAGAGCCACTCAAGAACAAAACACTTAAGCTTGATGTTTATCTCCCAAAAATTTGAGTTTTTATATCCTTGGATCCGCGCACCCAATGCGTTAGGAACCACGCACCCAACGCGAGTGGAACCGTGCACCCAACGCGTTAGGATGCGCGACTCCTAATTTTACCGTAAAAAAAAAAAAACCCTATCACTAATTTTTATTATCCCCGGGGACGTCATCCCCCGGGGCTTTTAAAAAAACATTGGAGACCGTGGGGGGAGCCCCAATGCCCCCACGCTCCCAGCCGGCTCCCCGCGTCCTTCGGGAGCCGGCATTGCTTTTCCACATGGGGAGCTGCTGACATGCAGCTCCCCGTGTGGAAAAGCAATATCGTTTGGATTTTGAAAGAGAGAGCAGGTTTCCCTGCTCTCTCTTTCAAAATCCTAATGAAGTTTGCTATGGGAGGGTGGGAGACTCCCGCCCTCTCATAGCAAACAACAGTGTCCTGGGGGTGGGCACCCCAGGACACTGTAGGAGCCGGCCCTGGGGGGTGGCAGTCCCCAGGGCCCTCGAAGGCTCCAGGAGGGGGGCCACACAGCCCCCCTCCCTCGATAAATTTCCAAACATTTTACCCCCAGGATTTGGCCCACCCGGGGGCTAGTTATTAACGAAGCGCGGAAGCCCGCGCTTCGGGTTTTTTTTTTGCGTCCGGATCCACGCACCCTGCGCGCATTTCGCCTATTTTTTTTTTTTCCAAAGGGGGCCCCAGGTGGTCCTTCTGGGACCCCCTAAGCAACACTAGAGGGTCAGAATATTTCTACCCTGCCCCCTTTATATGTTTTAAACACTTAATCCCCTTACTTCTTCAGCCTCGCTTCTACCGAGGCACAAAATGGCTGCCAACAGTTCCTGGTTTCGAATGTAGACTGACACTTGACAGCCAATTAGCATTCAGCGCGTGATCGGGAGAGTGCGCGCTCGGTTCGGGGAGGGTGCACTCAGGGTGCGCATAGGGTGCGCGGATCCTCCGAGGCCATAGATATATCTATCTTTTTTAGTCTAATTTTCTCAAGAACTACTGAACAGATTTACACCATTTATGCAAAAGGCACGAGTCTGAACTGAGGACTACCTGTTTGCCAAATTTGGTGTAATTCCGTTTAGCAGTTCGGGCTGTAGCTGCATCAACAGGTCCTATGGGAAAATGCATGGAGAAAACACATTTTGGGACCCCCCTTTTTTCTCGGCCCCGCTTGACGAATCACCACAAAACTTTCAGGATAGGAGCGGACCAGAGCTGGCCAAAAGTTTAGAAAATTTCGCAAAGATTCGTCAACCGGCGCCAGACTTATTGAGCATAGAATGTTGCGGATTTCCTATGGAAAATAGGTCCTAACTATAACTACCTACTGGCGACCGCCAGTAGGTAATATATATACATATATATATATATCACTGAAAAAACCATAGGTTTCACACATGTTATAGTTAGCGGAAATTTTACTGATAAAAAACCAATGAAATTGCCCCGTTATAGTTAGTGCTGGCAACTATAACTCACGCGACCGCAATCCTCTGCTGATGCTAATACTGTATTTAGACACTTATTTGCCCATGTCTTCTTCCATACATTTTTAGCTATACATATATTACAAATATTTTTTTTTATAAAGACACATATGTCATCAGCAGAAGATTGCGGTCGCGTGAGTTATAGTTGCCAGCACTAACTATAACGGGGCAATTTCATTGGTTTTTTATCAGTAAAATTTCCGCTAACTATAACATGTGTGAAACCTATGGTTTTTTCAGTGAATTTGCAAGGTTTTTTAAATGCTAATTCCTAACTATAACGTGTGTGAAACCTATGGTTTTTTCAGTGAATTTGTACGGTTTTTTAAATGCTAAGTTACTTTACGCCATTCGAGGCGTGCGCGCCCACTTAACGCAGTGCGTTCCGTGCACGGTTTTTATCAACTTTAATAAGCCCTGTACATTTGGTGGCCTTCGGCCACCAAAAGCACAGGGGGTGGGGTCAATGTGGATAGTGTTTTTTTTATTTCGATTTTATAATTTCATGTTGCCAAAATATAGTTTTTTTACTTATGTTATAAGCCCTGTACATTTGGTGGCCTACGGCCACCAAAAGCACAGGGGGTGGGGTAAGTGTGGATAGTGTTTTTTTTATTTCTATTTTTTACCGTACGCTTACGGTAAGCGTACGGTAAGCGTACTCGGCGAAATTGCCGAAAAAAAAATAAAACCGTTTTTGCTCTTGGGGGATGTTTGGGGACTCCCTCAACATGACTATGTGGGAGGGAGTTGTCAAAACAGCCCCGTAACATGTTTTTGGGCATCATGTTTGATAAATAACACTCAGTGCGAGAGACAAAATGGCGGACGCCGCTTCCTGGTTTCGGCCGATTCGAATGTTTACTAAGATCTAAGAGCCAATCAGAATCGCGCTCGCGCACGCCACCGTACGCGTACGGTAAGCGTACGGTAAGCGGGCTCAGATATATATATTGATTTAAAGGCTATTTTCTCAGAATCTACTGAACAGATTAATGTTCAGTAACTAATGTGTCAGTTTCTGCACTCTCTTGCTGAGGACCAAAGTAACAAAACTCAATATCATCACAAACCTTCTTCACATCTGATACTGAGCCACGCAAAAGAGCACTGTTCAACTCATTTAACTTTAGTGCTGGACTTTTCACATAATACAATCTTCTCACTAACTTCCGCATTTGAGTATGATGTACTGCCAGCATCCTGAAATGGTGAAAAACACTTTCACAAACTTTCCTAGAAAGACAAGTCAGAGAATGACCTTGCAAACCAGTATTTTTTCTCACTCTGCAAGGGTCTAGTCCTTGCAACACCTCAATCTTTTGTTTAACACTTTTTTTAGTAGATGCTCGTAAAAAACTACATAATTTATCAATAGATTCCTGTCGTACACTACAAATATTACTGCAATCCCAAGTATACACAGGGTGTTTAGGACGTCCCCCTAGAACTTCATCAGCTATCATTTCTTCTGCATTTCTTTCAACCATTTTCTCTTTCTCAATTGGACAACCATCTCTAACTTTTTGCTCTGTAAATAACTCTCTTCATTAAAGAAAGGCTATGAACTGGAACTGTGTTTCCTTTCTCCCCAAAAAAATCACAATTTTTTTTCTATTAATTACTCTTTTCCTCCTACCTTTGGCCTTCAAGAAATGGATTGATTTATCTAGTGATCGAATTCTGTTTAATACTAAAATGAATAGTTTCCTTTTTACTTCAAAAGCCTTTGCAACAATGTTTTCAATATGCTTCTTCTTTTTATAAAATAGAGCTCTCTTCTGATAATTCTTCACATCTTTCTGCAAATTATGTACTACTCTTGTAAAATATTTTTTTGCGTAATTCCTTATACTGATTTTGCCTTCTTTTAGCATACTTTATCTCCTTTGACTGAACATTTGTTTTTTTGTTTTTCCTCTTATTTTGAATATTTTTTCTAGTTGAAACATTCTCAGTGGTTTCAGCATTCTGTACATTCTGTTTGCTCCTACAAACATTTTTAATAAATTGCTTTGTGATCTTACCAGAAGATTTTTTCTTTTTAGCCACATTATCTTGTACATTCAATACTTGTGGTTGATGTTTCTTCAAGTAATTCTCCTGTCTCTGTTATTTTCTTTTTATTTTTTTCTGGCATGATTTCTCTATTTTAACGTTGAAAGACAGTATCTGTAAAAAAGAATCACAAATAAAAGTATATTAATAACTTTCAAATGTATACTATTCTATTACTGTAGAAACACATTTGATATAAAAACTGAGTAAGAAACTATAGCCTTGAAGGACAAGTGTGACAATGGTTAAAACACTACATGCATAGAGCATACTACTTTGAAGCAGTTCATGCCCTAAAGCCTACCTCACTAAAAGACTACATGCAAACTGACTGAATGATTACAATACTATAAGGAGACACACTGGGTGAGTGACAGGGTGTTTCCTAGAAGTGTATGAATACTGACATGGATATTGATGGTGTGAAAGACAAGTGTGTAGGTGATTAGAGACCTTCATGCATAGTGGACACATGTTTGAATCCATCCATATGTTAAGGCCTGTCTCACTCCAATAGTACTTGGATACTGACTAAATGATTAGAGTACTGCAAGGAGAGTGCCTGGGTGAATTTATAAGTATTCGGGTTTTGGCACAGTGAATGGATTAGTCCATGCTGCTGAATGGGTCACTAGAGGACTGCAAGGGGAGTGACAGGGTGTTTGCTAGAAGTGTATGAATACTGACTAGGGAATTGAAGGTGTGAAAGACAAGTGTATAGGTGGTTAGAGGACTGCATGCATAGTGGATAGGCATTTGAAGCAATTCATGTGCTAAGGCCTGTCTCACTGCATGAGTACTTGGGTACTGACTGAATGATTAGAGTACTGCAAGGAGAGAGCCTGGGTGAATTTATAAATGGTTGACTTTCGGCGCAGTGAATGGATTAGTACATGGTGCTGAATAGGTCACTGGAGGAGTGTAAGGAGAGTGATAGGGTGTTTGCTGCAGTGTATGTATACTGAGTGGGGAATTGAAGGTGTGAAAGTCAAGTGTGTAGGTGGTTAGAGGACTGCATGCATGCTGGATAGGCGTTTGAAGCAATTCATGTGCTAAGGCCTGGCTCACTGCATGAGTACTTGGGTACTGACTGAATGATTAAAGTACTGCAAGAAGAGTGCCTGGGTGAATGTGTAAGTGTTTGGCTTTCGGTGCAGTGAATGCATTAGTACATGGTACTGAATGGGTCACTGGAGAAGTATAAGGAGAGTGACAGAGTGTTTGCGGGAACTGTATGAATACTGTCTGGGATATTGAAGGTGTGAAAGACAAGTATGTAGGTGGCTAGAGACCTACATTAATAATGGAAAGACGTTTGAAACAGTCCATGGAGTAACACTTGGATCACTGCAAAACTACCTGAGTACTGACTGAATCATTAGAGTACTACAAAAAGAGTGACTCTGTGAATCTTTGTAAGATTTTGGATTCTAGTGCAGTGAATAGGTTCATACTTACTGCCAAATGAGTCAGTGGAGGTGTGCAATTAAAGTGAGAGAGTGTTTATTGGAGTTTATAGATACTGACAGAGAAATTGAAGGTCTGAAAGGCAATTGTGTTGGTAGTTAGAGGCCTCCATGCATACTGCAAACACGTTTGAATCAATCCATGTGCTAAGGCCTGCCTCACTCCATAAGTACTTAGGTACTGACTGAATGATTAGACTATTGCAAGAAGCGTACCTGGATGAATTTACAAGTGTTTCAGTTTTGGCGCAGTGAATGCATTACTACATGGTACTGAATAAGTCACTGGAACACTGCAAGGGGAGTGACAGGATGTTTGCTGAAAGTACATGGATACTGACTGGGGAATTGAAGCTGTTAAAGACAAGTGTATAGTGTGTTAGAAGGCTGCATGCATACTGCATAGACATTTGTAGTCCTCTATGTGGTAATGCATGGTTCACTACATGAGTACCTGGAAACTGACTGAATCATTAGACTACTGCTAGGAGAATGCCTGGGTAAAACTTACGTTTTTCACTTTTGGCGCAGTAAAAAGATTAGTACATGGTCCTGGATCAGTCACTGGATGACTGCAAGATGAGTGACAGGATGTTTATTGAAGTATATAGATACTGACTAGTTAATTAAAGAAGTGAAAGACAAGTGTGTAGGTGACTAGAGGCCAGTATGCATACTGGATAGGGGTTTGAAGCAGTCAATGTTGTAAGGTCTGGCTCGCTGCATGAGTACTTGGATACTGACTGAATGATGAGAGTACTGCAAAGAGAGTGCCTGAGTGAATTTATAAGTGTTTGGGTTTTGGCAAAGTGAATGGTTTAGTATATGCTGCTGAATGGGTCACTAGAGGAGTACATGGGGAGTGACAGGGTGTTTGCTTGAAGTGTATGGATACTGACTGTGGAATTAAAGGTGTGAAAGAGAACTGTGTAGATGGTTAGAGAACTGCATGCATAGTGGATAAACATGTGAATCAATGCATGTGCTAAGGCCTGCCACACTCTGTTACTACTTGAATATTAACTGAATGTTTACAGTATTGCAAGGACAGTTCCTGGGTGAAAACATAAGCAATGACTGCCTTCTAATTCTACCAAAACTTGAGAACAGGAAAGTTTTTAAGCAGTTATGCGTATTCAAACATATGAAGTACCCAAATGCTTCTCTCACAGTGGTTCCCAAATGCACACAGACTCACAGTGTGAGTCTAGACAAGCAACACTATCCCTAGGAGTTTACCAAAACTCATTCACTACTGTGCAAGGGGTACGGGGACTGCACACAATCTACATATTGCAATACTGCACTTTAGTGTCAAAGCCTAACTCATTTTATCAATACATAAGCAAAGACTGGCATCTAATGCTACTAAAACTTGACAACATGACAGGTTTTAAAACAGTTACCTGTCAGCAAATGCACTATGTTACCAAATGCTTCTCTCACAATCCTTACCCGAAAAGGAACACAGACTCACAGTGTGATTGTAGACAAGCCACACTATCCTAGGAGTTTACCAAAACTCATTCACTAGTCTGGAAGGGGTAACGGTACTGTATACAATCTACATATTAAAGTACTGCACTTTAGTGTGAAACCTGACTCATTTTATCAAACTATAAGCAAAGACTAGCTTCTAATGCTACTAAAACTTGACAAAATGAGAGGTTTTAAAACAGTTATCTGTCAGCAAATACATGATGTTACCAAATGCTTCTCTCACAGTGGTTCCCAAATGCACACAGACTCACAGTGTGATTCTAGACAAGCAACGCTATCACTAGGAGTTTACCAAAACTCATTCACTAATATGGAAGGGGTAAGGGGACTGCACACAATCTAAATATTTAAGTACTGCACTTTAGTGTCAAAGCCTAACTCATTTTGTCAAAGCATAAGCAAAGACTGCCTTCTAATGCTACTAAAACCTGCCAACATGGCAGGTTTTTAAACAGTTATCTGTCACCAAATACATGATGTTACCAAATGCTTCTCTCACAGTGGTTCCCAAATGCACACACACTCACAGTCTGATTCTAGACAAGCAACACTATCACTAGGAGTTTACCAAAACTCATTCACTACTATGGAAGGGATAAGGGGACTGCACACAATCTACATATTTAAGTACTGCACTTTAGTGTCAAAGCCTGACTCATTTTTATCAATGCCCAAGCAAAGACTGGCTTCTAATGCTACTAAAACTTGACAACAAGACAGGTTTTAAAACAGTTATCTGTCAGCAAATGCACAATGTTACCAAATGCTTCTCTCACAATCCTTACCCAAATGCACACAGACACAGTGTGATTTTAGACAAGAAACACTATCCTAGGAGTTAACCAAAACTCATTCACTAGTCTGGAAGGGGTAAGGGGACTGCACCGAATCTACATATTTTAGTACTGCACTTTAGTGTCAAAGCCTGACTCATTTTATCAATGCACAAGCAAAGACTGGCTTCTAATGCTACTAAAACTTGACAACATGACAGGTTTTAAAACAATTGTCTGTCAGCAAATACATAATTTTACCAAATGCTTCTCTCACAATGCTTAGCCAAATACACACAGACTCACAGTGTGATTGTAGACAGACAACAATCCCTTGTACAAAACACATTTACTAGTCTACAAGATCTAAGGTGACTGCACACCGCAGAAAATCTACTACTACAGATTAGTACCAAAATGTTTCTCTCAAAATGATTCCTAAATGCACACAGACTCACTGTGTGATCCTAGACAAACAACACTATCCCTTGCACTATACCAAAACACATTTCTTAATCTACGAATACTACATTTTAGTGTAGAAACATGACTCATTTTGCAAATTTATAAACAATGACTGATTTCTAATTGTACCAAAATATAAAAACAGCACAGTTATCTTTCTGCAAAGACATGAAAAACACAAATGTTTATCACAGAATGATTTCTACATGCACACACACTGTCAATAAGATTGTAGACAAAAAAATATTACTCCCTGCACTTTACCAGGAAAAATACATTAGTCTGATTAGAATCAAAATACAGCACATACATCCCCTCACAATTAAATAACTCACCTTTCAAGTTGTTTTGTAAATTAAGAAGTATATCAGTCACACACCAGATTTTCTTATACAGAATCTCTGCACTGTGCACCTGTCAGCAAACCCAAAAAATGGCAAAGTTTCCCTCTCATTTTCCACACATATACATGTAAACATCAAATCACATTCCTTCCCACATAAATTCAAAACCAAACACACATTTCTATTGGTTAAACATTTCAACCCTTTCCAAATGACATAAATTTGAACCCTAACCCCAATCTGTCTTCTGCCTGTTACCATAGAAACAGGTCATGGAACACTGAACTGAGCACACAGGTCACAAGTTCAGCACACAATGTTGCTAATCAAAACAGCAAGTGTGCTTGACTTTTCAACATATCAGCTCATCATTTATAATGTTCCTTTCACTCAGTGTTTGTTAACCAATAAGAATCATGCGTTTAAAAAACAGAAACATGCACCCTACCTTTCAGTGTAGAAGGTTGTCAAACAACTAATGATTTCTTTTCTTTTTTCAAAACTGCATCTTAGCCACCATTTTAGAAAAATCTTACTTTTCAACCTGCCATTTCATTTAGAGAGACCATCTGAGTGCATCCAGACCTCCCTTCAAGATGCTTAGAGTGTGGATTGTGGGACACAGCTATGTTTTCTGGAGCCAAAGGTATGCAGAAAACAAAGGCATTCACAAAGACCTAGGTTTGCCAAATGTAGACTTTAAATGGATTGGACAGAGAGGGTTAAAGTGGCACCAATTGATGCCATTGGTAAAATCCTTTATGCATAATAGTGCACTGTGGTGGCAATGATCTAGGCACTTTGACTGGGGTAGGTCTGGAAATGCTTATGAAGGACACCTTTGCAGAATTGATTTCACTTTATCCCAAAACTGCCTTTGTGTATTCCAACATATGCCAAAGGCAGAAATGGAACTGGTCCAATCATTTTTGTCCACAAATTGAGAAAGCTAGGAAGCATGTGAATAAATCTGTTTTGCTTTTCTCCGAGACTATAGAATGGGGTCCATTTACAATAACAATCTGCGCTTTCATATGCAAGAGATGTGTAGGAGAGATGGAGTACACTTTACTGATGAAGGAAACAGAGTTTTCCTCAACAACTTTAGACTCTGTATAGGTACTTACTTATAAGTACCAAAAACTCTCAATGAACACAACGGTTCTTTTTAGAGCCACTCAAGAACAAAACACTTAAGCTTGATGTTTATCTCCCAAAAATTTGAGTTTTTATATCCTTGGATCCGCGCACCCAATGCGTTAGGAACCACGCACCCAACGCGAGTGGAACCGTGCACCCAACGCGTTAGGATGCGCGACTCCTAATTTTACCGTAAAAAAAAAAAAACCCTATCACTAATTTTTATTATCCCCGGGGACGTCATCCCCCGGGGCTTTTAAAAAAACATTGGAGACCGTGGGGGGAGCCCCAATGCCCCCACGCTCCCAGCCGGCTCCCCGCGTCCTTCGGGAGCCGGCATTGCTTTTCCACATGGGGAGCTGCTGACATGCAGCTCCCCGTGTGGAAAAGCAATATCGTTTGGATTTTGAAAGAGAGAGCAGGTTTCCCTGCTCTCTCTTTCAAAATCCTAATGAAGTTTGCTATGGGAGGGTGGGAGACTCCCGCCCTCTCATAGCAAACAACAGTGTCCTGGGGGTGGGCACCCCAGGACACTGTAGGAGCCGGCCCTGGGGGGTGGCAGTCCCCAGGGCCCTCGAAGGCTCCAGGAGGGGGGCCACACAGCCCCCCTCCCTCGATAAATTTCCAAACATTTTACCCCCAGGATTTGGCCCACCCGGGGGCTAGTTATTAACGAAGCGCGGAAGCCCGCGCTTCGGGTTTTTTTTTTGCGTCCGGATCCACGCACCCTGCGCGCATTTCGCCTATTTTTTTTTTTTTCCAAAGGGGGCCCCAGGTGGTCCTTCTGGGACCCCCTAAGCAACACTAGAGGGTCAGAATATTTCTACCCTGCCCCCTTTATATGTTTTAAACACTTAATCCCCTTACTTCTTCAGCCTCGCTTCTACCGAGGCACAAAATGGCTGCCAACAGTTCCTGGTTTCGAATGTAGACTGACACTTGACAGCCAATTAGCATTCAGCGCGTGATCGGGAGAGTGCGCGCTCGGTTCGGGGAGGGTGCACTCAGGGTGCGCATAGGGTGCGCGGATCCTCCGAGGCCATAGATATATCTATCTTTTTTAGTCTAATTTTCTCAAGAACTACTGAACAGATTTACACCATTTATGCAAAAGGCACGAGTCTGAACTGAGGACTACCTGTTTGCCAAATTTGGTGTAATTCCGTTTAGCAGTTCGGGCTGTAGCTGCATCAACAGGTCCTATGGGAAAATGCATGGAGAAAACACATTTTGGGACCCCCCTTTTTTCTCGGCCCCGCTTGACGAATCACCACAAAACTTTCAGGATAGGAGCGGACCAGAGCTGGCCAAAAGTTTAGAAAATTTCGCAAAGATTCGTCAACCGGCGCCAGACTTATTGAGCATAGAATGTTGCGGATTTCCTATGGAAAATAGGTCCTAACTATAACTACCTACTGGCGACCGCCAGTAGGTAATATATATACATATATATATATATCACTGAAAAAACCATAGGTTTCACACATGTTATAGTTAGCGGAAATTTTACTGATAAAAAACCAATGAAATTGCCCCGTTATAGTTAGTGCTGGCAACTATAACTCACGCGACCGCAATCCTCTGCGGATGCTAATACTGTATTTAGACACTTATTTGCCCATGTCTTCTTCCATACATTTTTAGCTATACATATATTACAAATATTTTTTTTTATAAAGACACATATGTCATCAGCAGAAGATTGCGGTCGCGTGAGTTATAGTTGCCAGCACTAACTATAACGGGGCAATTTCATTGGTTTTTTATCAGTAAAATTTCCGCTAACTATAACATGTGTGAAACCTATGGTTTTTTCAGTGAATTTGCAAGGTTTTTTAAATGCTAATTCCTAACTATAACGTGTGTGAAACCTATGGTTTTTTCAGTGAATTTGTACGGTTTTTTAAATGCTAAGTTACTTTACGCCATTCGAGGCGTGCGCGCCCACTTAACGCAGTGCGTTCCGTGCACGGTTTTTATCAACTTTAATAAGCCCTGTACATTTGGTGGCCTTCGGCCACCAAAAGCACAGGGGGTGGGGTCAATGTGGATAGTGTTTTTTTTATTTCGATTTTATAATTTCATGTTGCCAAAATATAGTTTTTTTACTTATGTTATAAGCCCTGTAGATTTGGTGGCCTACGGCCACCAAAAGCACAGGGGGTGGGGTAAGTGTGGATAGTGTTTTTTTTATTTCTATTTTTTACCGTATGCTTACGGTAAGCGTACGGTAAGCGTACTCGGCGAAATTGCCGAAAAAAAAATAAAACCGTTTTTGCTCTTGGGGGATGTTTGGGGACTCCCTCAACATGACTATGTGGGAGGGAGTTGTCAAAACAGCCCCGTAACATGTTTTTGGGCATCATGTTTGATAAATAACACTCAGTGCGAGAGACAAAATGGCGGACGCCGCTTCCTGGTTTCGGCCGATTCGAATGTTTACTAAGATCTAAGAGCCAATCAGAATCGCGCTCGCGCACGCCACCGTACGCGTACGGTAAGCGTACGGTAAGCGGGCTCAGATATATATATTGATTTAAAGGCTATTTTCTCAGAATCTACTGAACAGATTTACACCAAACCTACAAAAGGCACTTCCTTGACATAGGGACTACCTCTCTGCCAAATTTCTAGTAATTCTGTTCAGCCGTTCGGGCTGTAGCTCTGTCTAAAAGTCCTATGGAAAAATGCATGGGAAAAACGCGTTTTGGGACCCCCCTTTTATCTCAGCCCCCGCTTGACGAATCCCCCCGAGACTTTCAGGGTAGGAGCGGAGCGTAGCGCCCCACCTATTTTGAGAAATTCGCGAGGATTCATCGACCGGCGCCAAAGTTATTCAAAATAGAATGTTGCGGATTTCCTATGGAAAAGGGGTCCTAACTATAACTACCTACTGGCGACCGCCAGTAGGTAATATATATATATATATATATATATATACATACATATATTATCTACTGGCGGTCGCCAGTAGATAGTTATAGTTAGGACCGAGTTCCCATAGGAAAGCTGAAAATTTTATTTTGAATAACTTTGGCGCCGGTTGACTTATCTTCGTGAAATTTTCAAAACTAATGGGGCGCTCCGCTCAGCGCCTACCCTGAAAGTCTCGGGGTGATTCGTCAAGCGGGGGCTGAGAAAAAAGAGGGGTCCCAAAACGCGTTTTCTCCATGCATTTTCCCATAGGACCTTTAGTCGAAGGTACAGCCCGAACGGCTGAACAGAATTACTTGAAATTTGGCAACGAGGTAGGCCTCAGGTCAGGCATGTGCCTTTTGCATATATGGTGTAAATCCGTTCAGTAGTTCCTGAGAAAATCAAAAGTAAAATCATATATATATCTGGGCGGAGCCTAACCACACATCTCATTGTGAGATCTGATTGGCTGTCAGCACTTCATCCGAGAAGTGTTGGCAGCCATCTTGGGACCAATATACATGATAGCACCTCATTAAAAAGCATTGCAGTTAATAGAAGGTTTTAAGACTTTAGTTACATTATAAATCATTTGTTGATGGTACCATACTCATTTTAGGAATTGTGGTATGTTCTAAGGTGATTTTACCATGTGAAAAAGCCTTCTGCTGGGATATCATGAATCATGTTTGAGAGAAAACTATTTTCACATGCTTTTCCCACAGAGGTTTGGAAGGTGATCTATAAGCTAAACTGAGAGCATATTTTCTGTAAATTCACATTATCTTTCTCAGTCATGTGAGAATGAAGTCTGACATTCTCAGTAAAACATGTACATCCAACAAGGGCAGAGACTGTCAGTTGATTCCTTTGTGTTCTACTGCAGCTTCCCAGAGTGTTCCAAAGAACAACTAGAGCGCTAACAGTCTTACTTATGACAAAGGTATGGCACACCTGAAGCCATCTTGATTGGAATAAAGTGGTAACATTTAAAACATTTAATTTAAAAAGGAACAAAATGAGAGGGTTCATTTTGCCATAGAATGTATTATTAGTGCTGCAGAAAGAAAAATTAGGGCACATTTTGAGTGACTTCTCAAATCCTCTTCTATTTCATTAAAGAATTCTGACATGCAGACTGAAACATGCACTTTCAATACCAGCAGCAGACTTCCCTGGTGAGCAGTAGCTTTACTACAGTGATCTAATGAGCAACTAGAGTGCTAACATTCTGAATTTATGGCAAATGTGTGACACATCTGAATGCCTTCTTCATTGAATCAAAGTAAAAAACTGACAGTATGCCTACTGAAGAGAGTGCAGTAAATGAGGAAATTAGGAAACTTCATAACAAGTCTCCCAAGATGGCCACCAGAGACAAAAGAGCCCAAATGTAGCACAAATATCACCGAGTTGTAGCCCAAGTATAGCCCAATGACAGAAATCCCAGAGTGTTTTAAAGAACAACTAGAGCGCTAACAGTCTTACTTATGACAAAGGTATGGCACACCTGAAGCCATCTTGATTGGAATAAAGTGGTAACATTTAAAACATTTAATTTGCAAAGGAACAAAATGAGGGGGTTCATTTTGCCATAGAAATTATGATTAGTGCTGCAGAAAGAAAACTTAGGGCACATTTTGACTTCTCAAATCCTCTTCTATTTCATTAAAAAGTTCTGACATGCAGACTGAAACATGCACTTTGAATACCAGCATCAGACTTCCCTGGTGAGCAGTAGCTTTACTACAGTGATCTAATGAGGAACTAGAGTGCTACCATTCAGAATTTATGGCAAATGTGTCACTTCTGAATGCCTTCTTGATGGAACCAAAGTAAACAAGCATTGAAAATGCAATAGGTCTCGCCCTCGTTTAAGTTAAAGCAATTCTGTTTGTAATTAGGTGGCTTTTTAGCTTTGCTTTTATTAGTGTTTTTCAAAATTTCATGTACATAACATGCATATATGTATATGTATGTATGCATTTATATTTGTATTTATATAGATATGCAGATTATATATATGTTTATATATGCATGTATATATATATATATACACATACATATATATAAATGCATATGCATATATGTGGATATGTGTGCGTGTAGAGAGAGGTAGAGAGAGGTAGAGAGGTAGAGGTGTAGAGGTAGAGAGGTAGAGGTAGAGAGGTAGAGGTAGAGAGGTAGAGGTATAGAGGTAGAGAGTAGTGGAGAGAGAGGTAGAGAGAGGTAGAGAGTAGAGGATGAGCAATAGAGAGTAGAGAGTAGAGAGAGAGTAGTAGAGAGTAGTAGAGAGAGTAGCAGAGAGTGAGTAGGAGAGAATAGTAGAGTGAGTAGTAGAGAGAGAGTAGTAGAGAGTGAGAAGTAGAGAGTAGTAGAGAGTAGTAGAGAGTGAGTAGTAGAGGGAGTAGTAGAGAGTAGTAGAGAGTGAGTAGTAGAGAGTAGTAGAGAGTGAGTATTAGAGAGTGAGTAGTAGAGAGTAGTAGAGAGTGGGTAGTGGAGACTGAGTAGCAGAGAGAGAGTAGTAGAGAATAGTAGAGAATGAGTAGTAGAGTGAGTAGTAGAGAGTAGTAGAGTGAGTAGTAGAGAGTGAGTAGTAGAGAGTGAGTATTAGAGAGTGAGTAGTAGAGAGTAGTAGAGAGTGAGTAGTAGAGTGAGTAGTAGAAAGTAGTAGAGAGTAGTAGAGAGTGAGTAGTAGAGAGTAGTAGAGAGTAGTAGAGAGTGAGTAGTAGAGAGTAGTAGAGAGTGAGTAGCAGAGTGAGTAGCAGAGAGTAGTAGAGAGAGAGTAGTAGAGAGTGAGTAGTAGAGAGTAGTAGAGAGTGAGTAGCAGAGAGTGGTAGAGAGAGTAGTAAAGAGTGAGTAGTAGTGAGTAGTAGAGAGTGAGTAGTAGAGAGTAGTAGAGAAAAGTAGAGAGTGAGTAGTAGAGAGTGAGTAGTAGAGAGAGAGTAGTAGAGAGTAGTGGAGTAGTAGAGCGTGAGTAGTAGAGAGTGAGTAGTAGAGAGTAGTGGAGTAGTTGAGAGTGAGTAGAGAGTGAGTAGTAGAGAGTGAGTATTAGAGTGAGTACTAGAGAGTAGTAGAGAGTGAGTAGCAGAGAGCAAGTAGTAGAGAGTGTGTAGTAGAGAGTGAGTAGTAGAGAGTGAGTAGTAGAGAGAGTAGTAGAGAGTGAGAAGTAGAGAGAGTAGTAGAGTAGTAGAGAGTGAGTAGTAGAGTGAGTAGTAGAGAGTAGTTGAGAGCGAGTAGTAGAGAATCAGTAGTGGAGAGTGAGCAGTAGAGAGTAGTAGAGAGTGAGTAGTACCGAGTGAGTAGTACAGAGTGAGTAGTAGAGAGTAGTACAGAGTGAGTAGTAGAGAGTAGTAGAGTGAGTAGTAGAGAGAGAGTAGTAGAGAGTGAGTAGTAGAGTAGTAGAGAGTGACTGGTAGAGAGTAGGAGAGAGTAGTAGAGTGAGTAGTAGAGAATAGTAGAGAGTGAGTAGTAGAGCGAGTAGTAGAGAGTAGTAGAGTAGTAGAGAGTGAGTAGAAGAGAGTGAGTAGCAGAGAGAGTAGTAGATAGTAGTAGAGGGTGAGTAGTAGAGAGTGAGTAGTAGAGAGTAGTAGAGAGCGAGTAGTAGAGAGTGAGTAGTGGAGAGTGAGTAGTAGAGAGCGAGTAGTAGAGAGTGAGTAGTAGAGAGTGAATAGTGGAGAGTGAGTAGTAGAGAGAGAGTAGTAGAGAGTGAGTAGTAGAGAGTAGCAGAGTGAGTAGTAGAGAGTGAGTAGTAGAGAGTAGTAGAGAGAGAGTAGTAGAGAGTGAGTAGTAGAGAGAGAGTAGTAGAGTAGTCGAGAGTGAGTGCTAGAGAGCAGCAGAGAGTAGTAGAGTGAGTAGTAGAGATTAGTAGAGAGTGAGTAGTAGAGAGTAGTAGAGAGAGAGTAGTAGAGAGTGTAGTAGAGAGTGAGTAGTAGAGAGTAGTAGCGAGGGAGTAGGAGAGAGTATTAGAGAGTGAGTAGTAGAGTAGTAGAGAGTGAGTGGTAGAGAGTAGTAGAAAGTAGTAGAGTGAGTAGTAGAGAGTGAGTAGTAGAGAGTGAATAGTAGAGAGTAGTAGAGAGTGAGTAGTAGAGAGTAGTAGAGCGTGAGTAGTAGAGAGTGAGTAGTACAGAGTGAGTAAGAGAGAGTAGTAGCGAGTGAGTAGTAGAGAGTGAGTAGTAGAGTAGTAGAGAGTGAGTAGTTGAGAGTGAGTAGTAGAGAGTGAGTAGTAGAGTAGTAGAGAGTGAGTAGTAGAGAGTAGTAGAGCGTGAGTAGTAGAGAGTGAGTAGTACAGAGTGAGTAAGAGAGAGTAGTAGCGAGTGAGTAGTAGAGAGTGAGTAGTAGAGTAGTAGAGAGTGAGTAGTTGAGAGTGAGTAGTAGAGAGTGAGTAGTAGAGAGTAGTAGAGTAGTAGAGAGTGAGTAGTAGAGAGTAGTAGAGAGTGAGTAGTAGAGAGTAGTATAGCGTGCGTAGTAGAGAGTGAGTAGTACAGTGAGTAAGAGAGAGTAGTAGCGAGTGAGTAGTAGAGAGTGAGTAGTAGAGTAGTAGAGAGTGAGTAGTTGAGAGTGAGTAGTAGAGAGTGAGTAGTAGAGAGTAGTAGAGTAGTAGAGAGTGAGTAGTAGAGAGTAGTAGAGAGTGAGTAGTAGAGAGTGAGTAGTAGAGAGAGAGTAGTAAAGAGTAGTAGAGAGTCAGTAGTAGAGTAGTAGAGAGTAGTCAGTCAGTGTCAGTCAGTGTCAGTCAATGTCAGTCAGTCAGTGTCAGTCAGTCTGTCAATGTCAGTCAATCAGTGTCAGTCTGTCAGTGTCAGTCAATCAGTGTCAGTCAGTGTCAGTCAATCAGTGTCAGTCAGTCAGTGTCAGTCAATCAGTGTCAGTCAGTCAGTGCCAGTCAGTCAGTGTCAGTCAGTCAGTGTCAGTCAGTCAGAGTCAGCTAGAGCAGCTCTGCAGACCTGGTTCTCTGGCTCTAAAGCAGCTCTGCTGACCTGGTTCTCTCTCTCTAAAGCAGCTCTGCTGACCTGGTTTCTATGGCTCTACAGCAGGTCTGCTGACCTGGTTCTCTGGCTCTAGAGCAGCTCTGCTGACCTAGTTCTAATGCTACAGAGCAGCTCTGCTGATCTAGTTCTCTGGCTCTACAACAGAGAGTGAATAGTGGAGAGTGAGTAGTAGAGAGAGAGTAGTAGAGAGTGAGTAGTAGAGAGTAGCAGAGTGAGTAGTAGAGAGTGAGTAGTAGAGAGTAGTAGAGAGAGAGTAGTAGAGAGTGAGTAGTAGAGTAGTCGAGAGTGAGTGCTAGAGAGCAGCAGAGAGTAGTAGAGTGAGTAGTAGAGATTAGTAGAGAGTGAGTAGTAGAGAGTAGTAGAGAGAGAGTACTAGAGAGTGTAGTAGAGAGTGAGTAGTAGAGAGTAGTAGCGAGGGAGTAGGAGAGAGTATTAGAGAGTGAGTAGTAGAGTAGTAGAGAGTGAGTGGTAGAGAGTAGTAGAAAGTAGTAGAGTGAGTAGTAGAGAGTGAGTAGTAGAGAGTGAATAGTAGAGAGTAGTAGAGAGTGAGTAGTAGAGAGTAGTAGAGCGTGAGTAGTAGAGAGTGAGTAGTACAGAGTGAGTAAGAGAGAGTAGTAGCGAGTGAGTAGTAGAGAGTGAGTAGTAGAGTAGTAGAGAGTGAGTAGTTGAGAGTGAGTAGTAGAGAGTGAGTAGTAGAGAGTAGTAGAGTAGTAGAGAGTGAGTAGTAGAGAGTAGTAGAGCGTGAGTAGTAGAGAGTGAGTAGTACAGAGTGAGTAAGAGAGAGTAGTAGCGAGTGAGTAGTAGAGAGTGAGTAGTAGAGTAGTAGAGAGTGAGTAGTTGAGAGTGAGTAGTAGAGAGTGAGTAGTAGAGAGTAGTAGAGTAGTAGAGAGTGAGTAGTAGAGAGTAGTAGAGAGTGAGTAGTAGAGAGTAGTAGAGCGTGAGTAGTAGAGAGTGAGTAGTACAGTGAGTAAGAGAGAGTAGTAGCGAGTGAGTAGTAGAGAGTGAGTAGTAGAGTAGTTGAGAGTGAGTAGTTGAGAGTGAGTAGTAGAGAGTGAGTAGTAGAGAGTAGTAGAGTAGTAGAGAGTGAGTAGTAGAGAGTAGTAGAGAGTGAGTAGTAGAGAGTGAGTAGTAGAGAGAGAGTAGTAGAGAGTAGTAGAGAGTCAGTAGTAGAGTAGTAGAGAGTAGTCAGTCAGTGTCAGTCAGTGTCAGTCAATGTCAGTCAGTCAGTGTCAGTCAGTCTGTCAATGTCAGTCAATCAGTGTCAGTCTGTCAGTGTCAGTGAATCAGTGTCAGTCAGTGTCAGTCAATCAGTGTCAGTCAGTCAGTGTCAGTCAATCAGTGTCAGTCAGTCAGTGCCAGTCAGTCAGTGTCAGTCAGTCAGTGTCAGTCAGTCAGAGTCAGCTAGAGCAGCTCTGCAGACCTGGTTCTCTGGCTCTAAAGCAGCTCTGCTGACCTGGTTCTCTCTCTCTAAAGCAGCTCTGCTGACCTGGTTTCTATGGCTCTACAGCAGGTCTGCTGACCTGGTTCTCTGGCTCTAGAGCAGCTCTGCTGACCTAGTTCTAATGCTACAGAGCAGCTCTGCTGATCTAGTTCTCTGGCTCTACAACAGCTCTGCAGACCTGGTTCTCTGGCTCTAAATCAGCTCCATTGACCCAGTTCTATGGCTCTGAAGCAGTTCTGCTGACATGGTTCTCTGGCTCTATCGAAGCTCTGCTGACCTGGTTCTCTCCCTCTAAAGCAGCTCTACTGACCTGGTTTCTCTGGCTCTGCAGCAGCTCTGCTGACCTGGTTCTCTGGCGCTAGAGCAGCTCTGTTGACCTGGTTCTTAGGCTCTAGAGCAGCTCTACTGACCTGGTTCTCTGGCTCTAAAGCAGCTCTGCTGACCTGGTTCTATGGCTCTAAAGCAGCTCTGCTGATTTGGTTCTCTGGCTCTAGGGTAGTTCTGCTGACCTGGTTCTCTGGCTCTAAAGCAGCTCTGCTAACCTGGTTCTCTGGCTCTAAAGCAGCTCTGCTGACCTGGTTCTCTCCCTCTAAAGCAGCTCTGCTGACCTGGTTTCTCTGGCTCTACAGCAGCTCTGCTGACCTGGTTCTCTGACTCTAGAGCAGCTCTGCTAACCTAGTTCTTAGGCTCTGGAGCAGCTCTGCTGACCTGGTTCTCTGGCTCTACAGCAGCTCTGCTGACCTGGTTTTCTGCACTCACGACGCACGCACCCGACTTCGCGAAAATATATTTAAAAATAATATAAGTTTATTATAAGTACAAATATATTATTTTGATGAATATCTTACAAAATCTCTTGCCTTAATATGTATATTAAAGACACATACATATCATTTTGGAACATACATTTTTTTTGCAGGAGTCACGCACCCAGCGCACCCCAGCACGTATATGATGTCATGCGGGACCCGCAAGCGCGCAAACATCTCGTACCGTAATGCGCATGTGTCGTGAATGCACGGGAGCAGGAGTCGCAGACTGGTCGCATACCAATCGCGCATATCACGTGATATTAAATGTATATGATGTAACTGAAAAACACGCAGCTGTCGCACACCATACGCGGATCCTTCATGACTTTTCTAAAATGGCGGCTAGAATGCGCGCACCCACCGTGATGTGTACACTTTGAGTGCGCGACTGCGAAAAAAATTGGAATTTTAAAGAAAATGATATAAATATATTTAAATAACAAATGAAAACAAGAAAATTAATCAATATTTCAGTTTTAATTAAAAAATGTTTTTTTGCAATTTTCAGAAAAATATATAATGTTATTTAATGAATAAAATATTTATAAATAAACAGTTAAAAAAACTGTAGAAAATCAGTACAAAAAAATAGATATAACTACTATCAGTGATGAGTGATCAGTGATGTCATCAGTGATGTCACTGACCATGTCATGAATGATGCAATATGTGACATCATCAGCAGTGCATTGCGGGCGCGTGAGTTATAGTTAGCAGAACTAACTATAACGGAGGAATTTCTATGGTTTTGTACGAGTATAATGGGCAGCTAACTATCACACCCCTGAAACCTATGGTTTTTTTCTGTGAATTTCTAAGGTTTTTTAAATGCTAATTTCTAACTATAACGTCTCTGAAACCTATGTTTTTTTCAGTGAATATATATATATACTATCTACTGGCGGTTGCCAGTAGGTAGATATAGTTAGGACCTATTTTCCATAGGAAATCCGCAACATTCTATTTGGAATAACGTTGGCGCCGATTGACAAATCTTCGCGAAATTTTGGCCAGCTTCGGTCCGCTCCTATCCTGAAAATTTCACGGTGATTCGTCAATTCGAGAAAAAAGGCGGGTCCCAAAACGCATTTTCCCCATGCATTTTCCCATAGGACCTTTTGCCGCAGCTACAACCCGAACTGCTGAACGGAAATACACCAAATTTGGCAAAGAGGTAGTCCTCAGTTCAGACTCATGCCTTTTGCTTAAATGGTGTAAATCTGTTCAGTAGTTCCTGAGAAAATTCGAGTTAAAAGTACATATATATCTATGGCCTCGGAGGATCCGCGCACCCTATGCGCACCCAGTGCGCACCCTGCCGTGCACGAGCTGTATTCTAATTGGCTGTCAACACTCCAGATCAGGAAGTGTTGGCAGCCATCTTGTGCCTCGGTAGAACCGAGGCACAAGAAACCTAAAAAACAAACGTGAAAAACGCAAAAAGGGGGCAGGGTAGAAACACCCTGACACCCTAGGCCTGCTCAGGGGGTCCCACAAGGACCCCCAGGGCCAAAATAATAATAAAAAAATAAAAAAATCGGCGAGATTCGCCCACCCAGCGCAAATTTCGGCCGAAAATTTTTAAAAAATTCAGCGCGGCTCCCGCGCTGAATATGGTAATTTGCCCTAGGGGACCAAATCCCGGGGGCATAATTAAAAAAAAAGTATGGGGGGTCCCATTCCCCCCACACTGCCCCAGGGACCACCACCCCTGGGGCTCAAAGATAGTATGTGCGGGGGGCTCACGGCCTCCCCAGCCCTGGGGACCGCCACCCCCTGGGGCTTCTTCAACATGGGTGGGGGGGCTCTCAGCCACCCCAGCCCCGGGGACCGCCACCCCCCAGGGCTTGAAATAATTTGGGGTGGGGGCGCTCTCAGGCCACCCCAGCCCCGGGGACCGCCACCCCCCGGGGCAACTTGTCAATGTTGGAGGGGGGCCACGCGACCCCCTCCTGGAGCCTTGCATAGGCCGTGGGGACCGCCACCCCCCAGGGCCGGCTCCTGCAGTGTCCCGGGGTGCCCACCCCCGGGACTCTGTAGTTTGCAATGACAGAGCTCCCGCCCTGTCATTGCAACCTGCTTTGCTTCATTGAAGAGAGAGCAGGGAAACCTGCTCTCGCTTTAATGAAGCAAAGCTGATTGCTTTTCCACATGGGGAGCAGCATGTGAGCTGCTCCCCATGTGGAAAAGCAATGCTGGCTCCCGCAGGACGCGGGGAGCCGGCTGGGACCAATGGAGGCCAGGCCCTTGGGTATGGGGTCCCCGGGGCCATAAGTGGCCTGGGAGGGGGCCCACGCGGCCCCCCTCCACCATTTAAAAAAAAAAAAGAAAAACAATGGCCGGCCCCGGGGGATGGGGTCCCTGGGGCCTTAAAGTGGCCAGAGAAGGGGGGCTACGCAACCCCCTCCATAAAAAAATGTATATATTTTTTTTGAAAGGCCCATGCCCTGGGGGATGGGTTCCCCGGGGCAAATTATGGCCTTGGGAGGGGGGCCACGCGGCCCCTTCCCGATTTAACAGGGCGCGTTTTCAGTGGTGAAGGTAGGAGGCTGGGCCTGAGGTGATACTGTGCAAACACGCCCTGTGGCGCGTTTTAAGTTGGGTAATTCATCCCTCTTCAATCCAGAGGTCCCCTAGGGGCCAACTAGCCCACCAGGTACCTCCAGTAAGCACCACGGAGCTGCGTTGCAGTGTGTTGTAAAAAGGGGCATGGCCTCTGAACACCTCTCTGCAACGCAGCTCCCTTGCGCATAATGGAGGTACCTGGTAGGCTAGTTGGCTGCCAGGGGACCTCAGGATTCAAGGGGACTCAATCCCCCAACTTAAAACACGCCACGGGGTGCGTTTGAACAGTGGTGAAGGTAGGGGGCGGGGCCTGAGGTGATATGTGTGCATACACGCCCTGTGGCGCGTTTTAAGTTGGGGAATTAATTCCTCGTCAATCCAGAAGTCCCCTAGGGGCCAACTAGCCCACCAGGTACCTCCAGTAAGCGCCACGGTGCTGTGTTGCAGAGCGTTGTAAAAAGGGGCATGGCCTCTGAACACCTCTCTGCAACGCAGCTCCCTGGTGCATACTGTAGGTACCTGGTGGGCTAGTTGGCCCCCAGGGGATCACAGGATTGAAGAGGAATTAATTCCCCAACTTAAAACGCGCCACAGGGCGTGATTGCACACGTCACCTCAGGCCCGCCCCCTTCCTTCACCGTTGTACAAATATTCCTCTAAAATCAGCCGAACTACGAATTCTGATTTACTCACCTGTTATCAGGAGAGAACGCAGTGCTGCATCTTTTAGCCCAGCACTGACCCTGAAAAGTAATTCTAAGCGTACTTACCAGTAACTTGTATTTCCTTCCATAGGAATCCATTGTGTGTTTTTCACCAGAAAACTTTCTAAGTGTCCATTTTTGAAACGTACAAATATTCCTCTAAAATCAGCCGAACTACGAATTCCGATTGACTTACCTGTTATCAGGAGAGAACCCGGTGCTGCATCTTTTAGACCAGCACTGACCCTGAAAAGTAATTCTAAGGGTACTTACCAGTTACTTGTATTTCCTTCCATAGGAATCCATTGTGTGGTTTTTAGCAGAAAAGTTTGTGTCCAATTTTGAAACGTACAGATATTCCTCTAAAAATCAGCAGAACTACAAATTCCGATTTACTCAACTGTTATCAGGAGAGAACCCAGGGCTGCATCTTTTAGCCAGTAACTTGTATTTCCTTCCATAGGAATCCATTGTGTGGTTTTGAGCAGAAAAGTTTCTAAGTGTCTATTTTCACAAATTAAAAATATTCCTACAAAATCGTCTGTATGACTTAAACACATTCTTTCAACTGTTTACAGGAGATTGGCCAGTGCTGGATCCAGGATCCACCACTGAGTAAGAAAAAGTAACGATAACACTACTTACCTGCTAAGTGAATTTTCTGCAATAGGATAACATTGGTGATTCTATGTGAAATTTTTTCAGTGTCTACTTTTAAAATACAATAATAATCCTTAAAAATCACTACAGTAACCAAAACGCTTTTACTCAACTGTTTACAGGAGATGTCCAAGGACTGAATCTAGGATCTAGGATCTAGTTCTGTGGTTAAAAAAGTAATCCATAAAGTAACTAATTGCATTTGACTAGAAATTCACATTGAGCTCAATGTTGCTTTGTGTTTGGTGCCGCTCGCTGTCCTTGATTGTGGGACGCCTTGGAGTTTGTCCTTTCCCTACCGGACCTACCTGTGTGCGAGGACCAGGGTGCTTGTCACTCACTTCACCCAGCACACCTGCCTCCTCTTCCCGGCCCCGCCTCCATCTGCTATATTTCTTCTCGCGGCCCCCGCTTCGCGGGAGCCGCTCGCTGTCCTTGATTGTGGGACGCCTTGGAGTTTGTCCTTTCCCTACCGGACCTACCTGTGTGCAGGGGACGCTGCGCTGAACTCGGTGAGGCTGCCAGAGAGGTTTCAATCGCCGGGACTGCGAGGACCAGGGTGCTTGTCACTCACTTCACCCAGCACACCTGCCTCCTCTTCCCGGCCCCGCCTCCATCTGCTATATTACTTCTCGCGGCCCCCGCTTCGCAGGTGCCGCTCGCTGTCCTTGATTGTGGGACGCCTTGGAGTTTGTCCTTTCCCTACCGGACCTACCTGTGTGCAGGGGACGCTGCGCTGAACTCGGTGAGGCTGCCAGAGAGGTTTCAATCGCCGGGACTGCGAGGACCAGGGTGCTTGTCACTCACTTCACCCAGCACACCTGCCTCCTCTTCCCGGCCCCGCCTCCATCTGCTATATTACTTCTCGCGGCCCCCGCTTCGCGGGAGCCGCTCGCTGTCCTTGATTGTGGGATGCCTTGGAGTTTGTCCTTTCCCTACCGGACCTACCTGTGTGCAGGGGACGCTGCGCTGAACTCGGTGAGGCTGCCAGAGAGGTTTCAATCGCCGGGACTGCGAGGACCAGGGTGCTTGTCACTCACTTCACCCAGCACACCTGCCTCCTCTTCCCGGCCCCACCTCCTTTCAGACTTCCCATCTGTTTTAAGTTTCCCGCCCATACGCGCTAGCGGGACGCGCGCGGGACGCAGCCCGGGGCGAAGACCGGGCAAAGAGCTGGCCGTTTGAGGCCGTTCGAGACTGTTCGTGGCTGGACTGGACATATCTCGTGGTCTGTGTGTTCTTTACAGGTAATAAGTAATGGCTACTGGCCTGTTGAGGTTGGCTCCTAAGGGCAGTAACGTTGTAGGGACTCTGGACAATTTTATTACACGAGCCAGTAATGTCCTCGCTTACGAGATCGCTGCCACAGAACGAAGGCTATCCTTAGATCCATTAATAGGGAAGCGATCATCCTTGGGAGCTATCATGACCATTCCCTCCCCCGATAACTCATTACTATCTTCACTTGGTGGCTCTCCGGCTGAGGCTTTGCTAGATGATCCCCCCCCCCCAGGGTCCTTCTACCCAACTTAATCCAAGTCTCCATGGGTGCAATCATCTTGATCACTCTTCCCCCGCTCCTATATTTAATTGTGCCACTACGAGATCCATGACGGATCGGTCCGTAAGAAGCAAACATCTCGGGGGGAACCTTTCTGCTTCAAAAAGTAAAAAACGTGAAGGGGCTCCCGTGAAATGTCCCTCCAAAAAAAAAAAGCAAAAAGTGACCCCTGTTCCGAATCAAGATAATAATACACTCTTAATTGGAAATGATCCAGCCAATATACCCACCCAACACTCTGCTGCACCCCCTATACCCACTATTTCTTGTTTAGAAGCTTTCCAGGGAATGAGTCCTACTGTTTTTTGGGATAAAATGGCAGTTTTAATTGATGGAAGGCTGTCTCCCTTAGTTGAGCGCCTTACTGCTCTGGAAGGGAAAATTACATCATTACTAACAGCTCAAAAACAGCCTAACATAGTGGCAACAGTACACTCTGATTTGAATCCATCTATCCATCAATTGACCACCATATCCGGTACTTCATCTACTGAACAGGTGGCTGCCCAGTATTCCGCTCCTAACAGAGCCCAAAGTGGAGGGGAACCAACCCTTAATAAGAATTCTAGGCATGCTTGCTCTGCCATACCACGACAGGCTAGTGTACCCTCTGAATTGGGTAACTCAGAGGGTTTTTCATCCCAAATTCCTCCCCCTTCCTTGATCAACCCTGGATCTAATTCTCTCCCTACCTCTAAGACTCTCCCAAGACTCGACCTACCACCAGAATGTAGCCCATATGTTGTGGTTTTAACAGGTGTACCCGAACTCCCACAAGATAGAGTCGAACCCTATTTGTCTTTGAAGCATAAGACAATACACTGGTTGAATACTAATAGACCATTGCCTTCACATCTAAATGGGGAAATTCTGATGGTTCGAAGAGTATCTTGGGTTGGCCAGGGTGTGAAGAATATTAGGGGTGATTGTATAATTGTGAATTTTAGAGATCCAAGGGTAGTAAAATATGTGGGTGAGGGGGGTTGGTGTAACATGGCTGATGGAATTCACTCCCCCTTTCTCTCTTATTTCTATTCGATGGGAGTACCTAAACTTAGGAGGGAAATACCTATTGCACAAGTAATCGCAGGGAGACCTCGCATAGCTCTTAGTGGAACCCAGGAGTTTGATACACAACTTCCCCACTACAACATACCTTGTTGTAACAGGTTTAGCTCCCTGGACTGCATTGATTGACTGGAGCAAGATTTTGACCCCAGGTCTATGACCACATCCCAGATGGAGCCAATTGAGACCTCGGCTTCACCTTCACAGCCCCAGGTAAACACGGGCTCAGACACTCGGTTTTTTCTGGATGTTGGCCATGACCCTGGTATAGGGAGAACACTTATATGTCCCTCAGTAGCGCCCCTTGATCGTTTAGACCCCCCAGATAATAGGTATCCCCTATCAATAGGTACCGACTTGGCCATTCTTCCTGCCCTGTTTTCGTCCCCATATTTGGGTGGGACTCCCAAAATAGGGTTAATACATCAAACAGAGTTGAAGCCAATGGAGACCCTCTCTGATAATATTCCTCTTTCTACTTGCCCAATTAAGCCAGGGCCTTTACCTACTGCTACTTGTGGCATTTTAAAAACATCCTCTGCCGTAACATCTATTTCCCATAGGTCCTATCACTCCATCAATAGGGCTATGGGGTTGAAAGTCTTGTCCTGGAATGTGGCGGGTCTATCACGCTTGTTAGAGCTCCCCGATTGGGGGGAATTCGTAGATGGTCATGATATCTGCCTTTTCCAGGAGACTTGGGCCTTGAAGCCCTACCATCGTGTAGGGTTCGCCACCTTTTGGGAATCAGCAGTAAGGCCAAATGGGGGAAGGCCTTCTGGAGGGATGACTATTTGGGTACGATCTCATCTGGGATGTACACCTAGGAGAATTAACACTGATACACCGGATATCATGTGCCTAGTTATGTCTACACCGGAAAATCAGGTATTGACCCTTATAAATATATATTCCCGTCCTGTGAGTTATGGCAAGGAGTCCACCACCTTGAGCAGTTTGGATGCCTTTTTGAGTATGACTAGCAATACCGACTCTCTCATAATCGGTGGGGACTTCAATTGCCATTACGAACCTTTGAACGGGTTAATTTCCTCTGTATCTCAGGAAGAGGACCAAGTGTGGGCTATACCGCCCTCCAATACCTACCCCACGAAGGCTTGGACGCCATTGGTCCTTCAACTTACCCAACTCACACTTACTTTTTCACTAAGGGCTTGCAATGGTAGGTTTCCTGCAGACAATCCAGCCAACCCAACATTCGAAAGAAACGGCCAAACCTCCATTATTGATTATTTGATGCTTAGCATGGGACTATGGCCAAGGATCTTGGATTTCAAAGTCATTAAACACAGTGAAAGTGACCACAACCCCATTGTTGTTACCCTGGAGGGGTTTATAAATCACCACCTTCCCTCCACTGATTTATCTAGTGTAGTTCCCTTGATTGCAACTGATGGTTCGCGAAGAGTTAAATGGGAGAAGATTGCCCTATCTGACAGGAAAGTTGGTGCATTGTACTCTGAAATTTATCCTCTCTTGGAGAAAGCAATGGGAGCGCCAACCCCACTAGAGGCTTATTCTGATTTAGAGCGGATTGGAGCGATACATATAGAATTATGCGCCACCCACGAGACTCACTTTAGCCAGGCTATTAAGAGGAATGTACAATCCAAAAGGGAGAACCCCACTTGGTTTGACAAATCTTGTAGTGAAGCAAAGTCATTGCTTTTACTAACTCTTAGGAATGGCTCTAAGATAAATATAAAAGAAGCAAGGGCACGTTTTAAGAAAACTACCACCGACGCAAAAAAAGAGTGGGAAATTAGCATATGGGAGGAAATTTCTCATGCACTAAAGAATAGGGATCAAAAAACTTTTTGGAATTTAGTTAAAACCGGGAAGTCTGGTTCGTCCCGAGCGTTCCAACTTAGGGGCGGAAACATGGCGTACATACTTCCAAGAACTCTATGTTTCGAAAACCTCACAATTGGACACTCACCTCCACCTCCGAGTCCTTGCCCAACCCCAACCCAGGCCTTACCCCCGATGTGCACCCTTAATGAGGTCAGAGTTGCCCTTACTAAAATACTTCCCAACAAAGCCCCAGGCCTAGATAGAATTCCAGGCGATCTTTTTAAAAGTGAACCTGACATCTGGGCCCCATATTTATTTGGTCTCTTCAACGCAATTCTAGTAGGGATGCCGCTACCACCAACCTGGGCCGGAGCCGAGATCATACCGATACACAAAAAGGGATCTCCACTTGATCCGGCTAATTACAGGCCCATTAGCCTAATAGATGTTGCCCAGAAGATCTTTGCCCGCATCCTCCTAGCGAGATTACAAATCTGGATGGAGGAATCTAAAATCTTGACCCCTCTGCAGGCGGGATTTAGAGCTAGGATGTCTACTGTGGACCAATTGTTTAGACTGCAAATGATCCATTGGAAAAGCATAATTCTAGAAGGGGGCAGTCTTTACCTCACGTTTGTCGACCTAAAATCTGCTTTCGACATGGTTGACCGCAGCCAACTTTGGGAGTTGCTAAAGGGGATGGGTGTCCCGCTCTACCTCTGTGACTTATTTGAACGTCTCCATAAGGACACCTTTGCCAGAGTCAGATTTGGACTCCATGGAGAATTGACGGAACCATTCAAGGTAGAAAAGGGAGTCAGACAGGGCTGTGTTTTAGCCCCAACTCTCTTTGCCCTCTTCTTGAATAGACTGATTGAAGACATTCTGGCCCTAAACGATATAGACGCCCCCAAGCTGGCAGGCAGGAAAATTCCCGCACTTATGTTTGCGGATGATACGCTGCTTTTGTCTAGATCACCCATGGGTATGGTTAGAGTCCTGGATGGCTTTGCCTCCTTTTGTAGGAAAAGGAATCTAATCATCAACGTGAATAAGACTAAATACATGGTGTTCCATGCAGAAACCATCAATCGTCCAATACCAAAACTGGACGGCCTGCAACTGGAACGGGTGAATACTTTTGATTATCTGGGTTTGACCCTTAATAACAAAATGACCTGGGCCACCCAGATCTCAAAAGTAAATTTAAAACTTGTCCAGATATCAGGGGGGGATTTTAAAGATGTTTAAAAATAGTCATCTAAAACTAATTAGTCCTCTGGTAGAGATCTACAAAACTCAGGCTAGGGGGGTGGCAGCATATGGTGCTGAATTATGGGGCCATAATCCAGTTTTGATTTTAACTAAATCAGAAAATTGTTTTTTTAGACATTTGTTTGCATTACCGACAAGCACCCCCATTCAGCCACTTAGGATGGACTTGGGTATCCAACCAATTGCGGACATGGTCTCCTCCAGACCTGTAATGTACTGGCGACGACTATGGAGCACTCCCGAACTTGTTAACTTTCAGGAGGAACTGAAGTCCATTCTATTGCTTCCTAGGGCAGGCGCTATTCCGTGGTTAGCCTATGTTAAAAAATTACTTAGGGAGATTGGGAGAGAAGACCTCTGGCTCTTACCTGAGGCCACTTGTTCCTCTCTCCCAAAAAGAGCATTGGCAAAAATCCTGGAGGAATACAAGCTGACTCAGATCATTCGATCGGCTAATACTCCAAACATGACCTCGGTTTTTCTCGAGGCCAAGCTTGGGTATCGATTTGAGCCCGCAATAGATCTGATTCACCCGGTAATTGCCAAAAAATTATACCTACAATTTAGATATGGGTCTCTTCCCCTTCGTTCAAGAACTAATAAATGGGCTGGCTCAATCACACAATCCTGTCCTGGGTGCGGTGCCATTGATGAAACTGAGGTTCATACTATAATCTTCTGTCCGGCATATAAAATCCCACGTAAAAAATGGATAATTCAGCTAGCTAAGAACTTAGGGGTCTCGAATCACAGAGATCTCTTCAGATTGTTGAAATACGATTCGACCCCCGTATATGTTATTGTGATCTCCAAATTTCTATTTTCTATGTGGTTAATCAGAAGGCAATTACTACCTCATTAAGGTAATTTTACTGATATCATTTTTCTTTTTTTAATCTGTTTTTACTCTTATGTATTATGGATTAAGGACCGTACTTATATTCAGCACCATGGTTCTATTCTTGATTAATTCTTTGCTGTTGTAAATACTATTTTATGAACTTTTATGGCTTGTAGCCGAAATAAAGTTTTTTTTTACTTGACTTGACTTGTTTGAAATTGTGTTGCCCATTGCAACAACTGTAACTACTGTACTTAAAAGTCTAATGCCTATTTGCAAAGTATTTATACTAAAGTAATTCATTCTGAGAAAGTATATTTTGTATTGTAATGTATAATGTAATAAAAAAAATGAAATATCTAAAAATAAACAGTTTAAATAATGGAGTAAATCAGTATCAAAAAAATCAGTATAACAATTAATACATTAAAAATTGTCATTTACAAAACCTTTGAAATTCACTGAAAAAACCATAGATTTCAGGCCTGATATAGTTAGGAATTAGCATTTAAAAAACCTTAGAAATTCACTGAAAAAACCATAGGTTTCAGGCCTGATATAGTTAGGAATTAGCATTTAAAAAACCTTAGAAATTGACTGAAAAAACACTAGGTTTTAGGGGGGTTATCGTTAGCTGGACATTTCACTCGAACAAAACCATTGAAATTCCTCCGATATAGTTAGTTTTTGCTTTTTTCTATGTGTGCTGAAGAATGCAGTACACAAAGAAAAAGCAAAAAGGAGAAGATATAAAAGTATTTCTCCTTGTTGCACCATTCTAACCCCTTCTATTACATGGCATTAGTTTTTGGCGCTACCTCAGATTTACAAATCCTTGTAAATCTGGGGCAGCATCAAAAAGCAATGGGATTTGTGGTGGAACGCTCACAGCAACACCCAGTGCATGCCACGTAAAAGGGTACAGTATTTACAAAGCAGCGCTAAGCCACAAAACGTAGCTTAACGCCACTTTGTAAATATGGTGCAGGGCACTGCACCATCGGATCATCTGTAAAAGTGACTTTCCAGTGGCGCAATCCCTTTATGAGTATGCCCTTTAGTTTTTGGGATGTTTCTTATCCAATCTAAATATATATTTGGAATCTAGTTTTATCAAATCCAGTTCCTGTTTTTTTCCTCTGGGATTTGGTTTAATAGTGTCTTTGCCATGCTAGCATAAAAGATTCTCATTGCTTTAATGATTTTGTTGAAAATGTGCAGCCCCTGGATGTGTAATATTCTTTTTCCTTGTTGCTCTTATGTGCTCCAAGGTGTGTACTTTATACCTTCGAGATTTGTGCATCCAACATATTTCAGCCTGCACTGGTATTCCATGCATAAACTGCATACTTCCTCCATGTACTAGCCTTTTTAGTATAGTACTTCATACAATGTTTGGTCCACACTATTGGTTTAGTCTTTGCACCTTTTGCATTAAAAAAAGACATTGAATGTTAAGGGGATTTCTTTTCCTCTTGATCTGGGAGGTCAATGTGCACTAGTTGATCTTTTACTGACAAACTCCTTTATATAATTGATGGGTGATCCTCTATTACGGTGTGTAAATCTTCAACCTCTGGACTAGTTAGCCCAGCTATATGCAATGTAAGGACCCAGGCCGGGGAAGGCAAAGCCGGACCCGATAGAGGCCTAGGGTAAAACGCCGGCCGGCGGCGGGACCCCTCCACGCCACGCCCCCGCAATTAGAAAAACCCGGCTAGGCCAGGGAGGGCATGATAGGCCCACAAACAAAGGAAGCTCCCCCCCCCAATCAGGGGGCGAGAGAGGTAGGCAAGGGGGAGGCTAAAAGGGGCCAACGGCCCAGGGAATTCAATTCCAAGGCTCCCCCTCGCGCAAGAAGAAGAAGAAAAAATCGGCTGGAGTACCTGCGGAGCTCATCGGGCTTTCGCGCCAAACACCAGCAGGACAAAGGACCCCGGCAGGCTCCAGGCGACTTTCCGGCCGACGGGGCCGCGCTCCCACGCGAGGGGGACTGCAGAGAGGCGGGAAGTTTATAGCCGCAAAAGAAGGGGAGCAGTGGGCATAAGAGCCTCCACACCGGCCGGCACGATCCGAGCGGAGGAGGCAGGGACATCTGGCTGCCCTTCACCGGCAGCGGCTGAAACAAAGTGAGGTGTCCAGAGAGCCTCGCAGGGAATCGCGGAGTCAGACGCACAGCTCCACAGCTCCGCTGTGAATTCGAACCTTTGTATGCACTGCAGCAGGTCCCCACGACCTCCTGTGTAAGGTGGGGAAGAAGGATGGGAACAACGGCATCGTGGGTTTCGCGCCTTCGCAGGGAAGACGGAAAGGAAGGCCGCGCCATCGCACGGAAGGCAGAAAGTAAGGCCGGGGAAGCCAACCCGACCGGAGAAGAGGACGCAAGGACGCTACGTGGCATTTCGCGCCTTTTTGTCGGAAGGGAAAGAATGCGGCGATCACCCCCGCCCCATCTGTCGTCGAGGGACGGGCAGGGTCCACCACAGATTCAGGACTCACGGGCACTTGGAGCCAATACGGCGGTGCCCGGAACAACAGGAGCAACGACTGGCGACTTCGAGCGAGCAACTGGCAAAAAATCACGGCAGGACACGAACCACGCGAGGGTCGGTGCGGGCGGCGGTGCCCCCGAAAGGCGGAAGACTGGTGCGGGCGGCGGTGCCCCCATGGCGAGCCCGGAAGCAAAATTAAGCGAAAAAGGTAAGAAGCGGGCTGCGCCAAGCTAGGGCTAGCCAAAGTAACCCCTTTTGTTTTTTTGGAACAGTAAGGAAGGTTCTAATAATGTATATTTTGCGGGTTACATGCAGTTCCGGAATGAAAGTTAAGAGCTCACTATTCTATAGTGGAACGCTAAGTTATAAATTCCAAGGAGCAAATGATGTCTCTGTTGAACGCAGTAGTCTGCGGTTCGTTTTACGTCATAGGCAGGCGGTAATCTACTGGGTACACGTTCTTGGCGGCAGGCATAGTAACCCTCTGCACTAACTTCGCCTAAGTCACACGAGTTTTCGAGACAATTGCTCGTTAAACTATAAAACCCAAGCATATGCAGTCTGTAATATACTCGGGACACGTCTTTGCAGCAGGCATAGTAAACCCCTGCACTAACTTCACCTGAGTCGAAACCTCAACTTTAGAAAGCAGTGAGCTCTCTCCATGAGGATAATTAATCAAACGAGTTTTCTTGACAATTATGTGCGGCCTGGTAATTGCCGGCGGGACGAAACGCCGCGGCAGATGCTTCAAAGAGCTGCGGAAACTTTCAAACACGGCGCCTTAGGGAAGCCATCACCCGGTGCGGTAGCACCTGTCGCACCGCTCTTCCCATCGCACACGTCCTATGAGGAATGGAGATGTGGTAGCAGTTGGGAAGAAAACAGGGCCGGCTTTTAGTGCTGGGGCGCCCTGTGCAACAATGTTGGGGGCCGCACACGCCCCAACTCCACCACGCACTCGCGTACTAGCACCCTCAACAGCGACCAAGCGACCATAACCACACGCTCGCAGGGGCATTGAATTAGTTATATAGGGCCTCCACATCAGTGTGGGGGTCCGGGCACCTGGCATCACACACGCATGACGCAGAGTCAATCAAGCGTAGGTGTAAATCCGTGTATAGGAAATGATAATAAGCCAAAGGACGGAAAGTGTAGAAGTCACAGGTCATTCAGACTGGTAGGCAGTATAGGGTACGGAGTGCTTGGTGTGGCGAAGCACGCACGCGGAGTCGAAAGGAAACAGCTTAGTTGGGAGTTTTTCCGTGAAATTAAGACTTAATGTATAGCCAAATTAACCCCTTTTGCAACATTGATGGATGTTCTAATAATGTATATTTAGCGGTGTATATGCAGTTCGGGGAGGGGATGATAGCTCACTGTAGTGGGATTTTAAGTTATAAATTGCAAGTAACATAAGGATGCCTCTTTCGGAAGTAGTAGTCTTCTGTGCGGTTTACATCATAGGCAGTCTGTACTCCGCTTGGTACACGTTCTTTGCAGCAGGCATAGTATAACCGCTGCACTAACTTCACTAAGTCAGAACCTCAACCATACAAACACCGAGCTCCCTCCAGGGAGATAATTAATCGCACGAGTTTCTGGACAGTTATGCGAGGCCGGGGAATGGCCGGCGGGAAGAAACACTGCAGCAGGTGCGGTAAAGGCTTAATAGACATTCAAAAACGGCGCAAACACGGTCCCTCTGAAATGTAAATTTCGCGGCTTAATGAGGGGTTTACAATCAAGGTGAAAGACCGAGGACGTCGCCCGGTTCTGAGGATTGCAATTGTCAGAGTGTTTGCATGGCGGCACTAAAATCACTGGGTGAAAGTGTTGCATTATCTCATTCGAGGCCAGTCACGGTTCGGAGCATGAAGCGAAGACAACGCCGCCTCCCATGTAGTACAATTTTTCGTAGGAAGGATATTTCCCCGACAGGCTGGCTGCTGATATCGAAATAAAATAATTTCCACCAGGTCAGATGGAATGATTCACACAACAACCAAGAACAGGCTGCTTCAATAGGGACAAGCACCATACATGAGTGCAGGAGAAAAGCTACCTAATGTTTGCTGAAAGACAGGAGTTGTTGTTGCAATGCAAATGTGGTAAAACCACCGCAAAATATTTCGTGAATATCCATGGGGTTATTCTGTTCCCCGAAGGGTAGCAATTCGAGCTAGTAGTGATTTGAACTAGTAGTGATGTTCAATTACCGCAAACTCGAGGTACTGGTAATGTGCTGTACAGAAAGTAAGGCAGAAGTAGGTGTCCTTGAGCTAGAGAGCCACCATGTTATTCCCAAGGCGCAGCACGGGAATAGGCGACTTGTAGAGTAGTCATCTTTAAAAGGTCTGTAGAAGGTCTGAAAAAATGGATCTGTTAAAAGACCCGAGAGGGCGTGGATTGGTCTGAGTGTGCTGTTCTTTTTGGGAGTTTGAAAGAACAGGGAGTACACCCCCTGTCATATTTGGTGCGGAGGAATCAGGGTAGGGCCGTCGAATCTCCCCGTGCACTGGCGCGCGTGAGTCACGGAGACAGCGGCAGCCCCCTCACAGTTAGAAAGATCCGCGCTTAAGGCGATAAACGCGCACATGGCGATTTCGAGGGCAGGGAATTGACTTTGAGGCCAAATATAGGTCGAACCATGAGGGGGGTCTCCTACGCCCCCTCAGCAGTACACAGGCGCACAAAGGGTGCACGGGGCGCAAGGGAAGAGTTAAAAAAAAAAAAAGCCCCGGGTTAGCACACTGGGAGGGCAATTACCCAGAGAGCAAGGCAGCGCCAGGAGTGTGATCGTAAACCAAAAGCTGTGTCTGGCTTGTGTTTATGTCGGAAGGTGCCCACGCTGCTGTGCTCCACCAGAGGCGCAATGCCAAACCAATCCGTCTACCTCCAGTAGAAAAATAGCAGGGTTCAAAGGGCGGCCGGCTTATCAAGGCCAGCCTTAAGCATCTGAGATGGGAAGCGTGACAACAAATCTCATGCCGGGTTAGCACAGCCATGACAAATGACCCAATTACCTCACAAGTCCCAGTACCTTACAAAGTACCATTGAGAAAAGACTCAACCTGTACCACCATATTAGGTTGCCCAACTAGCAGCGATAAACGCAATTACATGGAGTTCACAGGGAGATTTAGCCCTGGAGAGACCTTCCCTAGCTGGAACAAACCAGATGTATAGTGTGCAACTGCACTTTCTATACGAAACGAAAATCTGCGAGTTGCAGGTCCCTGAAGTTAAAAGATGAGTTGGTAAGACAAAACTGAGCAAAAAAAAAAAAAAAAAAAAGAAAAAGCACAGCGGTGGCACCATTAATACCGGGGCATACACGAACTGATAATTATGTGTCCCTGAGGTGTGTAGGACATCCCAATTGTGGTTGTCATATTAAATATTATAATTTTCGAAAGGAGCTAACCCGGACAGGGCAGTGCAAAACCTACCCGTGGTCAGGGCGATGGTCAAGTTAAGAACCTGGGGTATCCGCGTTTCGGCCACCCCCCCCCCAATTTCCTCAATGTCAATTACGAAAATTTAGCCCAGCATACCTGCGCCACGCAGCAAGCATAGCTAGAGGAGGCGAAGCTAGAAGGTTTTAAAAAAAAAAAAAAAAAAATCCTGAAGAGAGCTGAACACCACCAGGGACAAAGCTTACAAGGCCCAGGGGTGGATGTCAAGCAGCGCGGGTGCATAAACTGTAGTAGTCAGGGCATACCACACGGGGACAGGAAGAGACAAGTTCATGCGGTACATCGTGGGCATATTCGAGCTAGGAGGTGGCGAGTAGGTAGCGAGGTTAGGCCGAGCTAAGGGGGGAGCTCCCTCCGATCGAAAAACCGTAGAGAGCGTGGCGGAGCTGACACGAGGAACCTAGTAGAGAACGAAAGTACTAGGAGATAGATGAAAGGCTCACACAGTGTCCTTGGATGCCTCACGCCAGGGGCACTGGGGGAGCCATTGGGCGGCGTTTCGCCAGAGAAAGAACAGAGATGACACTCCTGCAGGACCCCGGGGATGCCTCACGGCAGGGGTACAGACGGAGAAGATGACAAGGACCCAGCCGCAAGAAAATAGAGTAGATGCTCAAGTAAGGTCCTTGGGATGCCAAACGGCAGAGACCCCTGGGAGAAGGGAGGGCCCCGAAAGGATACAGGACGAGCGGGACGGCACTTGCAGCCCGGGCATGCCCAGGAAGGGACACCCTCCAAATCGGTAGCAAGTTGAAGCCTAGACCCGCGAATCGAAACACAGGGATTGGGGCCCCTCCCTCCTCTCCCAGGCAATTGGGGCGGCTGGGCCCAGTATGGGAATAGAGAAAATAATGAACAATAGATAAAAATGAAACATGGTCACTGAAGGACTATAGTAAGACCATGAATGTTGAAATTGAAATATGAAGATTTCATGTTACACAAATGTTTGTTGTAAAAATAAAACTGCGACCTTTTCAGGCACCAAGAAGTGGTCAAGTGGTAATTAAGGGAAAAGCGCGCAGTGATGGCAACAACCAGGGGGGAGCGGGGAGGGAGTGCTCGCTGCCTGGACGGGGTTAGGACCCAGGCCGGGGAAGGCAAAGCCGGACCCGATAGAGGCCTAGGGTAAAACGCCGGCCGGCGGCGGGACCCCTCCACGCCACGCCCCCGCAATTAGAAAAACCCGGCTAGGCCAGGGAGGGCATGATAGGCCCACAAACAAAGGAAGCTCCCCCCCCCATCAGGGGGCGAGAGAGGTAGGCAAGGGGGAGGCTAAAAGGGGCCAACGGCCCAGGGAATTCAATTCCAAGGCTCCCCCTCGCGCAAGAAGAAGAAGAAAAAGCCACCCACCCACACCTATGGATACGGGCGTCGCAGCCGCAGGGGGGGAAGGGTGGCGGAGCTGACACGAGGAACCTAGTAGAGAACGAAAGTACTAGGAGATAGATGAAAGGCTCACACAGTGTCCTTGGATGCCTCACGCCAGGGGCACTGGGGGAGCCATTGGGCGGCGTGCCGCCAGAGAAAGAACAGAGATGACACTCCTGCAGGACCCCGGAGATGCCTCACGGCAGGGGTACAGACGGAGAAGATGACAAGGACCCAGCCGCAAGAAAATAGAGTAGATGCTCAAGTAAGGTCCTTGGGATGCCAAACGGCAGAGACCCCTGGGAGAAGGGAGGGCCCCGAAAGGATACAGGATGAGCGGGACGGCACTTGCAGCCCGGGCATGCCCAGGAAGGGACACCCTCCAAATCGGTAGCAAGTTGAAGCCTAGACCCGCGAATCGAAACACAGGGATTGGGGCCCCTCCCTCCTCTCCCAGGCAATTGGGGCTGCTGGGCCCAGTATGGGAATAGAGAAAATAATGAACAATAGATAAAAATGAAACATGGTCACTGAAGGACTATAGTAAGACCATGAATGTTGAAATTAAAATATGAAGATTTCATGTTACACAAATGTTTGTTGTAAAAATAAAACTGCGACCTTTTCAGGCACCAAGAAGTGGTCAAGTGGTAATTAAGGGAAAAGCGCGCAGGGGGTTTACAATCAAGGTGAAAGACCGAGGACGTCGCCCGGTTCTGAGGATTGCAATTGTCAGAGTGTTTGCATGGCGACACTAAAATCACTGGGTGAAAGTGTTGCATTATCTCATTCGAGGCCAGTCACGGTTCGGAGCATGAAGCGAAGACAACGCCGCCTCCCATGTAGTACAATTTTTCGTAGGAAGGATATTTCCCCGACAGGCTGGCTGCTGATATCGAAATAAAATAATTTCCACCAGGTCAGATGGAATGATTCACACAACAACCAAGAACAGGCTGCTTCAATAGTGACAAGCAGCATACATGAGTGCAGGAGAAAAGCTACCTAATGTTTGCTGAAAGACAGGAGTTGTTGTTGCAATGCAAATGTGGTAAAACCACCGCAAAATATTTCGTGAATATCCATGGGGTTATTCTGTTCCCCGAAGGGTAGCAATTCGAGCTAGTAGTGATTCGAACTAGTAGTGATGTTCAATTACCGCAAACTCGAGGTACTGGTAATGTGCTGTACAGAAAGTAAGGCAGAAGTAGGTGTCCTTGAGCTAGAGAGCCACCATGTTATTCCCAAGGCGCAGCACGGGAATAGGCGACTTGTAGAGTAGTCATCTTTAAAAGGTCTGTAGAAGGTCTGAAAAAATGGATCTGTTAAAAGACCCGAGAGGGCGTGGATTGGTCTGAGTGTGCTGTTCTTTTTGGGAGTTTGAAAGAACAGGGAGTACACCCCCTGTCGTATTTGGTGCGGAGGAATCAGGGTAGGGCCGTCGAATCTCCCCGTGCACTGGCGCGCGTGAGTCACGGAGACAGCGGCAGCCCCCTCACAGTTAGAAAGATCCGCGCTTAAGGCGATAAACGCGCACATGGCGATTTCGAGGGCAGGGAATTGACTTTGAGGCCAAATATAGGTCGAACCATGAGGGCGGGTCTCCTACGCCCCCTCAGCAGTACACAGGCGCACAAAGGGTGCACGGGGCGCAAGGGAAGAGTTAAAAAAAAAAAAAAAAAAAAAAAAAAAAGCCCCGGGTTAGCACACTGGGAGGGCAATTACCCAGAGAGCAAGGCAGCGCCAGGAGTGCGATCGTAAACCAAAAGCTGTGTCTGGCTTGTGTTTATGTCGGCACTATGCCGCAAGGTGCCCACGCTGCTGTGCTCCACCAGAGGCGCAATGCCAAACCAATCCGTCTACCTCCAGTAGAAAAATAGCAGGCTTCAAAGGGCGGCCGGCTTATCAAGGCCAGCCTTAAGCATCTGAGATGGGAAGCGTGACAACAAATCCCATGCCGGGTTAGCACAGCCATGACAAATGACCCAATTACCTCACAAGTCCCAGTACCTTACAAAGTACCATTGAGAAAAGACTCAACCTGTACCACCATATTAGGTTGCCCAACTAGCAGCGATAAACGCAATTACATGGAGTTCACAGGGAGATTTAGCCCTGGAGAGACCTTCCCTAGCTGGAACAAACCAGATGTATAGTGTGCAACTGCACTTTCTATACGAAACGAAAATCTGCGAGTTGCAGGTCCCTGAAGTTAAAAGACGAGTTGGTAAGACAAAACTGAGCAAAAAAAAAAAAAAAAAAAAAGAAAAAGCACAGCGGTGGCACCATTAATACCGGGGCATACACGAACTGATAATTATGTGTCCCTGAGGTGTGTAGGACATCCCAATTGTGGTTGTCATATTAAATATTATAATTTTCGAAAGGAGCTAACCCGGACAGGGCAGTGCAAAACCTACCCGTGGTCAGGGCGATGGTCAAGTTAAGAACCTGGGGTATCCGCGTTTCGGCCACCCCCCCCCCCCAATTTCCTCAATGTCAATTACGAAAATTTAGCCCAGCATACCTGCGCCACGCAGCAAGCATAGCTAGAGGAGGCGAAGCTAGAAGGTTTTAAAAAAAAAAAAAAAAAAATCCTGAAGAGAGCTGAACACCACCAGGGACAAAGCTTACAAGGCCCAGGGGTGGATGTCAAGCAGCGCGGGTGCATAAACTGTAGTAGTCAGGGCATACCACACGGGGACAGGAAGAGACAAGTTCATGCGGTACATCGTGGGCATATTCGAGCTAGGAGGTGGCGAGTAGGTAGCGAGGTTAGGCCGAGCTAAGGGGGGAGCTCCCTCCGATCGAAAAACCGTAGAGAGCGTGGCGGAGCTGACACGAGGAACCTAGTAGAGAACGAAAGTACTAGGAGATAGATGAAAGGCTCACACAGTGTCCTTGGATGCCTCACGCCAGGGGCACTGGGGGAGCCATTGGGCGGCGTGCCGCCAGAGAAAGAACAGAGATGACACTCCTGCAGGACCCCGGGGATGCCTCACGGCAGGGGTACAGACGGAGAAGATGACAAGGACCCAGCCGCAAGAAAATAGAGTAGATGCTCAAGTAAGGTCCTTGGGATGCCAAACGGCAGAGACCCCTGGGAGAAGGGAGGGCCCCGAAAGGATACAGGACGAGCGGGACGGCACTTGCAGCCCGGGCATGCCCAGGAAGGGACACCCTCCAAATCGGTAGCAAGTTGAAGCCTAGACCCGCGAATCGAAACACAGGGATTGGGGCCCCTCCCTCCTCTCCCAGGCAATTGGGGCGGCTGGGCCCAGTATGGGAATAGAGAAAATAATGAACAATAGATAAAAATGAAACATGGTCACTGAAGGACTATAGTACGACCATGAATGTTAAAATTGAAATATGAAGATTTCATGTTACACAAATGTTTGTTGTAAAAATAAAACTGCGACCTTTTCAGGCACCAAGAAGTGGTCAAGTGGTAATTAAGGGAAAAGCGCGCAGCGATGGCAACAACCAGGGGGGAGCGGGGAGGGAGTGCTCGCTGCCTGGACGGGGTTAGGACCCAGGCCGGGGAAGGCAAAGCCGGACCCGATAGAGGCCTAGGGTAAAACGCCGGCCGGCGGCGGGACCCCTCCACGCCACGCCCCCGCAATTAGAAAAACCCGGCTAGGCCAGGGAGGGCATGATAGGCCCACAAACAAAGGAAGCTCCCCCCCCCAATCAGGGGGCGAGAGAGGTAGGCAAGGGGGAGGCTAAAAGGGGCCAACGGCCCAGGGAATTCAATTCCAAGGCTCCCCCTCGCACAAGAAGAAGAAGAAAAAGCCACCCACCCACACCTATGGATACGGGCGTCGCAGCCGCAGGGGGGGAAGGGTGGCGGAGCTGACACGAGGAACCTAGTAGAGAACGAAAGTACTAGGAGATAGATGAAAGGCTCACACAGTGTCCTTGGATGCCTCACGCCAGGGGCACTGGGGGAGCCATTGGGCGGCGTGCCGCCAGAGAAAGAACAGAGATGACACTCCTGCAGGACCCCGGGGATGCCTCACGGCAGGGGTACAGACGGAGAAGATGACAAGGACCCAGCCGCAAGAAAATAGAGTAGATGCTCAAGTAAGGTCCTTGGGATGCCAAACGGCAGAGACCCCTGGGAGAAGGGAGGGCCCCGAAAGGATACAGGACGAGCGGGACGGCACTTGCAGCCCGGGCATGCCCAGGAAGGGACACCCTCCAAATCGGTATTAAGTTGAAGCCTAGACCCGCGAATCGAAACACAGGGATTGGGGCCCCTCCCTCCTCTCCCAGGCAATTGGGGCGGCTGGGCCCAGTATGGGAATAGAGAAAATAATGAACAATAGATAAAAATGAAACATGGTCACTGAAGGACTATAGTAAGACCATGAATGTTGAAATTGAAATATGAAGATTTCATGTTACACAAATGTTTGTTGTAAAAATAAAACTGCGACCTTTTCAGGCACCAAGAAGTGGTCAAGTGGTAATTAAGGGAAAAGCGCGCAGCGATGGCAACAACCAGGGGGGAGCGGGGAGGGAGTGCTCGCTGCCTGGACGGGGTTAAAGCTATAGGAAGTGCACTCTATGGAGCAGATCTGTGAGGGCACACTGCAACAAACAAACTCACATCAATAGAAAATACATTTTTGAGGATTCTTGTTAATTTGTCACAGAGCTCTTCGATGCTACTATTATTTATGGATCTGGGTGTAAAAACTATCTCAACAAGGGCAAGCATTAGACTCCTGCTTTACTGGCGCAGATTAAGGTGCACTCAGGAATTAACACAATATCAACTCCCTCTTGAAGAGATATGTTAGAAATGGGTGTCTCTAGTTGGCAGAGGTAGGTACCTTTGATCAAATAGTGACCCTTGCTTCTAGTCATGGTAAGGGGGAAACACACTGTAGATAACCCCTGCTCACCCCTTTGGTAGCTTGGCACGAGCAGACAGGCTTTTCCCCAAGGCAATGTGTAAAGTATTTTCACCAACACCCACAGTAACACAGTGAAACACCACAAATGAACACCACACAGGTTGTTATAAAAATATATATCTTCATCTAACTTAGGCACGACGAAAACGACAAAAATTCCAACATACACAAATAGTCTCTTCTCTTTATTGTTCTTAGTAAGGTTCTTGTGACCAAAAATAACATGTAGGGGTAGTAGTCTTTTTAGGCCAATAGTGTGTGACCAACAAACAAATTCCAATGAAATTAGCACCAGTCAGTTACCCTAAGCACATGCACACTGTGCTCTTATAATTGGGACACTCACCCCCAAGAACCTGCTAGCTCTACGATATTTGATGGTGAAAGTATGCCCCTAAATGCAGTTTCCGGCATCAAACACAATGAATTAGACTTTTGTTTTGGAACACAATGAATTAGACTTTTGTTTTGGCAAGAAATCACATTAACGCCCGGCACCGGTACCGCAACTACCAGTTGTACGAGTACGGCTGCAAATGTTACTCGGAGTGGGCGGGGACCACGCTCTGCAGAGGCAGATCACCACGATCCCCAACAGGCGCCGGTAACCAGGCTCAGGCTCTGGGCAGCCCTCTGACTCCCCATCTGCTCAAGGTAACATCACGCGCAGCTGGCGGATCATCGTGTTACCTGGAGCGCCGGTCTTGTGTTACGGTCCACGTCCAACAGGAGTCTCTCTTCTTCCAAGGCACTTCACGGGGGAACTCAAAAGCACCCGTCACACGTGGGGCACGACTTCCTTTCTCCGCAGCCGGGCGACTTGCTGGGCAGGGCGCGACGAACGCCGGCTTCCTTTGTTGCTAGGTGACGCCTCTCCATCTCTGATCACAGCGCAGCTTCCTCCGGTGATGAGCCCCTCGTTGCTAGGCAATGCCTCACAACTTCTCACTCTCGCGGCTCTTCCTCCCGACTCGGGCCGTGGCGGTGAAAGCTCACAATACTTCTAGTGCGAGTGGAGGCCCGGGCCAGCGGCGGTGAAAGGCTAAAAGCTCCTTGTTGAGGACGGCTCGGGCCGATGGCAATTGCAGCGCTAATTTGGTCACGCTGCTAATCATAAAGGTGGGGGCTAGGCTGTCTCCAGTCACATAGCCACAGCATACGCCCCATGGCCGTTTCAGGCGGCAGATAGCACATGCAGCTATCTTTTTGAGGCAGTAAAAAGCGAAGCACTGTTCAGCAAGTGCAAGTCCCACAAACTTGGGAAACATTTTGTATCCCTGTGCTTCAGCAACAGGAGGCCAGCTCTCATCAGGCCCTTGGAGATTTGTTCTTCTTTCAGGACACAGCACACAGCAAAGTCCTTCTTGCAAGCAGGGGGGGACACAGCACACAGCAAAGTCCCTTGTCCTCTCATCAGTTGAATCAGCAGACTGCAGGCCAACCCCAGAGCACACAGCAAGGGCAGTACTTCTCAGTTTCTTCAGCTGTTCTTCTTTGGCAGAGATTCCTTTCGATCACGAAGTAGTCTTGGAAACATTTATATCCCTGTGTTTCCACAACAGGAGGCCAGCTCTTCTCAGGCCCTTGGAGACTTTCTTTTCAGGACACAGCACAAAACAACGTCCTTTCTTCAAGCAGGGGGGGCACAGCACACAGCAAAGTCCTTCTCCTTCCTTTGACAGAAATATCAACTGCAGGCCAACCCCAGACACACTAGGGCAGTCCTTCTCCTTCAGCTCTTTAGCTTTTCTCCCCAGCAAAGGTTCCTCCTTGATTCCAAAGTAGTCTAAAGTTCAGGGGTTTCAGCTCTCATATTTATACCTCAAAAGTCTTTGTTCTCTAGGTGTGAGGGGTCCTGGACGCAGTCCAAACCAGTTCTGGGTGTACTCTGCCAGTGCACATCTTCTTCCTTTTTGAGTGTGGACCAGGGCAATCAGACACACCACAGGAGGTGGAGCCAGCATTGTGGAAGGCAGGCACAGCCCTATTCAGGCCTAGGTGCTACTACTCCCACCACTCCAAATGCAGATAGGTCTATTTAGCCTAGTGCTGACTCACCCAGACTCCTGGAGCCACCCCAGCCCCTGTCACTCTCAAACCAGAGAGTCAATCCACAAACAGGCAGAGGCACACAGAAAGGTTGAACAAGAAAATAGCCACTTTCTAAAAGTGCTATTTTCAAACACAGAATTTAAAAGCCATCCTTCCTAAAAGTTGTGTTATTAAATTCTGAGTTCAGGGATACCAGACTCCAATTTTCTATCTTGCTCCTATGGGAAGATATGCAGGTAAACATGTTACACAGCATTCCCCATTCTTCCCTATGGGCAAGATAGCCTTTCAATAGTGAAAAACGAAATTGGCAGTATTTCACTATCAGGACATGTTACCCACACTAGTACATGTCCTACCTTTCACATACAATGCACCCTGCCCAGGGGTGTACGTTGGGCCTACCATAGGGGTGTCCAATGTGTAAGAAAAGGGAAGGGTCAGGCCTGGCAAGTGGGTACACTGGCCAGGTCAACATGGCAGTTAACAAACTGCGCACAGGCACTACAGTGGCAGGCCTGAGACATCTTTTTAGGGCTACTCATGTGAGTGGCACAGCCAGCGCTGCAAGCCCACTAGTAGCACTTGATTTACCAACCCTGGCACACTCAGTACACTTTACTAGGGACCGACTAGTAAGACAAGTATGCTAATTAGGGCTAACCAATTCACAATACCAATTTACACAGAGAACATATGCACTTTAGCACTGATCAGCAGTGGTAAAGTACCCAGTGTCCTATAGTCAACAACCACAGGTCAGGAAAAAAAGGAGGAAGAAGCAAAAAGTTTGGGCATAGCCCTGCAAAAATGGCCATTTCCAATAAGATCATTTCTAGATAATCAACTGTTGGCCTGGAAAACTGTGGAACATAGGATGCACTGATATAGCTTCCCAAAGAGCAGATAAAAGATGCAAATTGAGTATATGTGTCTACAGTGCAAATTGCAAATTCTAGGTACAGGCCTTTAAGTGTACCTTTTCTGGATTTCAACTCTGTCCTCTTGTTTGAATATTTCTTTAATATCACCTCGCTCCTTACTGCTAAGAAACTATGGGGCATGATTGCAAGAGAATGTGGAAGTATCACGTTAAGCACAAAATGCTAACACCATGCTCCGCCTTTCCGAAAACACAGGTATGAGCAGTATTTACAAAGAGATTGCACATCCCTGCATTTTCCCTACCGCAGGCAGTAAATTGAGCTGCCTAACATTAACACAGGCACCCTTGCACTTAGTGCAAGGGTGCCTGCATTGAAGGAATAATTGTTTATGTGCAAGAAGGTGACACTTCCTGCACATAAACAGTAACAAATGGCGATTTGGAACTTCTATGTGTGCTGCATTGTGCAGCATACACAGATAAAAACGCCTTCTTCCTTTCTCTACTACACACACCCCATTTCCTCACCCCCACCGCAGACCGTCCCTTACATATTTAGGGGCTTATTTACATGAAATTGAAGCATCTATATAGATGCGTCAATTTCCCTGCGTCTGCGTGCAAAACCCTTGCGCAAGCATAGATGCGCTGCATTTACAATATGGTGCACTATGGCGCAAGGATTGACAGATGCGTCAGAAATTTAGACTCATCTGTCAATACAAAAATCCCGCATTGCTGGAGTTGCGTCGCAAGCACGACGCAACACCAGCAATGCATACTAATACACTGCATCACTTCTTATGCCTGCTTCAAGCAGTCATAGGGTTTTGGCGCAGTGGCATCCTAGAAGTGGCACAGTGAAATCTTGTAGATTTCACTGTGTCACTTCTATAAGGCTTTCCCGCATGGGAACGCCCACCCTGCATACATTGTACCGGACACAGGTATCATGTGGCGAAGGGCTTTACAAGGTGACGCATCTCCCTAGATGCGTCACGTGGTAAATGGGCTGCAAGGCGGTGCATTGTTTATGACGTCGCTGTGTCACAAAAAGTGATGCAACGGCGACACAAAAGTGTTGCAAGGGGCTTGTAAATCTGCCCCTTACTACCTGATCAGAGAATGTATTTATTTATTTTATTTTTCAGATTTGTAGCGCGCATAGCTGCCCCAGCAATGGGGGGTCCCAGCGCGATCAGAGACACGAGAGAGTAGAGGGACAGGAGGCGATTAAACAACGGCGGGGAAGAGTCAGGTCTTGATTGCCTTGCGGAAGGTGAAATGAGTCTGTATTTGTCTGATGGAGAGAGGGAGTCGATTCCACAGTACCGCTGCAAGACGGCGGAATGAACGCCCCCCGGCTTTTGCTCTCACCGTCCGGGGTACAATAGCCAGCAGCTGATTGGATGATCTAAGAGATCGCTGAGGTATATAAGGTTGAAGTAGCTTAGATAGACCCAATGGAGCCTGTCGAGAGAGAATTCTATGAGCAACACATAAGGTTTTAAATTGAATTATTTTCTCGACAGGCAACCAATGCAGCTTGGGGAGGATGTGGGCAACCGATGCGGATCTCGGAAGTGCCACTAGCAAACGCGCTGCGGCATTCTGAGCTCTCTGTAAGTGCATGATACAGGATTTGTTTGCCCCAAGATACAATCCATTGCCATAATCCAGTCTCGATAGTATAGTCGCCTGGATGATGGTCTGGCGATCTCTAGGGGGAAAAAAGCCCAGTACTGGCTTCAAACCTCGCAGTAGGCCAAAACATGACCCAGCCACAGCCTTGGCTTGCACGTCAAAAGTCAGTCCACTATCAATCCAGAAACCCAAGTTTTTAACCGCTTCTTTGGGCACAGGGCCTGGCTTAAGATTGTCAGGCCAGCAATGATCAGACCATAGGTCCCGATCTTTTCCAAATACTAATTTCCCGGTGTTAAGTTGCAGGTAATTGCAGGCCATCCAGTCTGCCACCCCGACCAGATCTTCCCTCCCGAGCCACTAGAGCGTAGCCTGCTGTTACCCCCAAGATGGCGGACGCAATTCCACAAACCCTGCTCAGAGCAGCTTCTTTCCTGCCAGCACCCCTGCGCAAGCGGAAGCAGCCCCTCGGCACCTCCGGACAGAACACGGGAAGATTACCGGTAAATTACAGTTTCCTTTTAAAATGCTTTTAGTATTTACCCAAAATACAATGCAGGTTAATAAAACGTTTGAGCTACGGCGCAATTTTAAAAATACAGCTTGAATACACAGGTCTGACAGTAATTGCACGTTTCAGGCAGACACACTACCTGACTCCCGGCTCACACCTCAGGAGTCTCTAAATGCGCGGTCGCGTCCTTGCCCCCTGAAATATCATTCCCTCCCGAGCCACTAGAGCGTAGCCTGCTGTTACCCCCAAGATGGCGGACGCAATTCCACAAACCCTGCTCAGAGCAGCTTCTTTCCTGCCAGCACCCCTGCGCAAGCGGAAGCAGCCCCTCGGCACCTCCGGACAGAACACGGGAAGATTACCAGTAAATTACAGTTTCTTTTTAAAATGCTTTCAGTATTTACCCAAAATACAATGCAGGTTAATAAAACTTTTGAGCTACGGCGCAATTTTAAAAATACAGCTTGAATACACAGGTCTGACAGTAATTGCACGTTTCAGGCAGACACACTACCTGACTCCCGGCTCACACCTCAGGAGTCTCTACATGGGAAATATATGCGGAAAACCGTACAGAATGGCGTATTGTGGGTGGTTTACATGCGGAAAGACTTGCCCCACATGCTAATTCCCCATTTCCTGCGTTTTAACTCGTAATTCCATAGCACTGAGTGGATTTCCTACACGGTAGCAGTAAACTCACATCTCGTAATTAGGGCCACACTGTTTGTCTTTAGGCTCCCAGGTGTAGTGATGTCGCAGTGACATCCCATGACGGTGCTCTTTGATTGAGGATTATCTTCTAAACACGCTTCAGAGCTGTAATTATATATCACCGGAGACCTCGACGCTTCCTGATTGACTGGTCCAATACAAGGTAAGTATGTAGATGGATAGTTCTCGCACCATCAAAATGAAAGGCGGAGTCACAGCTCCTGCTGCACAGATAAAGCTGGGTTCAAAAGGGTCTCAGATTTGTTGTCAGTGGCTCTGTGCTATAACCTGAATTTTAGTGGCAATCATTTGCACATTAGAAGAACTGTATGTTGTGTTACGGGCCCTAGGCCCACATGCTGGATGAATGACCACACTGGCCACAAGCATGTGCACCCGACCCCTTTTTTGGCAGGGTCACGTCACTCGTGACGCTTGTGATGGATGGGTGTGGGGAACAGGTGTGCCCACTACCACAAGGGAGTGGCTGACTAACCAACTGTCTGCTGAGACAGTACATGTCCAGCACAACACTACATTCCTCCTAAACTTTATTCAAAATAAAGCAAAGTCCAACTTCTGGAAACAAACTATTCACATTGGACACCACACAGCCTCTTATAACAGAGAGGTAGTCAGCAGGACAATAGTGGACAGGTGCAGCTGGTTGCACCCAAGCATCTCAGCACGTATCCATAATTTAAACAGTCGAATGGGCACAAACGATGTGTCGATGCATTCCTTGACAGCCTGTCCATCAAATCAATGTCTTCTTGCACACTGCTGGATGAACTTTTGTGCTCTGGCGAAGATGCTGCTGGTGTCTGTCAACTAAACTATGGTGCATCAGGAGCGTCGGTGGAGTCCTGCTGCAAAGTCGTCGCTTGAGGTATCTGGGCACTACAATGACCAATTGGCCATGGCTGGAATGGCGATGATGTTCAGGACGTTATCCTCTGAGGTTTGCGCTGCCTCCCGGTACCATGTTGGTGGAGCTGCTCGTCGACCATCTCTCGTGCAAGAATCCCTGGGTGCAGGAATGTTCTTGAGGCCCTTTTGTGGGGCTGCCCTGATACTGCATGGGCTGTGTAGGGCTGCTTGTCGGCTGTCTGACAGGATCCGACAACGTTGTTCGGGCAGCTGTCGGGTGTGTGACTTATTGGTTGGTGAGCTTGCCAACAGGACACAGGGGCACATGGACTGTCGGGTAGCTCTTGGACACTTGCTCTCTCATTTTGATGGAGGTGCCTCGGTCTCTTGGTTCTTCTGCAGGTGCAAGGCTCTACCCCGGTGATGAAGTCACTCCTGGATGGAGTGATGCACATGGCAGTGATGTTGTGGTTGCCATTAAACCTGGACGACAGGTGGTGTCAACTTGCTGGGAGAGAAGATGTCTGGAGGGACTTCACAACCACGTATCTTCAACTTGCTGAGGCTGTTCTTCACCTGTGCCATCTGCGGTCAGGAGTAGGGATGCCGTCCGACTTAGACTGCCAACGCTTTTGACTGGACAGTCGCACTGGGAAGCGTTGGAGGGAGACACGGTTCGCGCTAGCTGCGGTTTACATTTGGTTCTCCCATTGAGCTATCTCCACGGTGTCTTCTTCACGGTGACGGGATTGTCACTCTTCGTTGCACAGACCTCTTGCAGATCTGTCCTGTCAGCAGGACTTGCTTCTACTCCTTGTGGACCTCTCGTAGGTCCTATCCCCACCTCAGGGATTTTAGCGGTGCCTCTTTACCCGGGATGGCAGGTCACCTTCTTCACTCGAGGGCGTCATGCTGGTTCCTCGACCCTGCAGCGTCGTGGTGCCTGCCTCTGTTTAGGCATGCTTTGCGGGGTCGGTCGCTTTGTGTTATGTGACATCCAGCCACGTGTTGCATGTCTTTGGAGCACATGTTGTGGTGGCCACTTGCCATGGGAGTGTGCGACTCTCCTCCTTCCTGTCTTGGGTCACTTGCGATTCTGTCTTGAAGCAGTGTGAGGGATGACACTCTGTGTTGTCTTTGGCCCACAGCGGGGTGGCGTTGGTGGAGTGGAGATGCAGAGGCTCTCCCTGCTGCCTTCAGCATTGCTTCTTCTATATGGAGAGATCTCTCTCTCTTGGGCGCCTGCCTGTGCTGTCAGGTTTTCGAGTGCAGCTCGCTGCGCACCTCTGACCTCTTCATGGGTGCCCCCTTCTGGCACTTGGCGTGCTTGCTCTTCTTTCTTGCAGTGGTAGCCATTCACCACCAGGGTGGGTGGGGCAATTACTTTGCTTGCAGTGGCATCAGACAGCCACAGGGGGTTGCACGCTATGTGCACGTTCTTCAATTGGGGCTTGCTGTCTTCTTGTTTATTTGACGCATGTCTGGACTGGTGCAGCTTTGGGCTTCTAAAGGCTCTTGGTGTGGCGTGTTGCGCTCTTTCTCCATCCAAAGGAGAGGCAGCCAATTGTGGACATGTGGTGCACTCAGTGAAACTGCTGGAGGGATTGTTTGAGACTCTTGGTTGCAGCCTAGCTGGGCTGTGCCTGTCCTGAACTTCCTGCTTTTCAGTGACTGTCTGCCCGGATTGATGCCTATACTGCTGGGCGTGGATGATTCTTTGCCTTCCTCACTGCAGGCCACGGGCAGGATGAGGGTCTCTTCTGGTGCCTTGCTAGGGGACATCGAGCAGCTCAGCAGGAGTCCATACGCACCTGTTCCTCACAGTGGCAGCACTGTCAGTGGGAACTTGCAGGTTTCAACAGTCTCTGTTGAAATGCTGTTGCCTCCTGTTTGCTGACATTGTGGGGTATGTTGCTCCTTTTCCTCTTGAGCATTCCTTTGTGCGTGAAGTTACAGTCTCTTGACCTGCAACAGGTAGGCAACTCACTTGAGTGTGAATGGCACTCTTTTGGTCAGTCTCTACTTTCCTTTGTGATAGGACAGACTTCACAGTGCTGCTGGCCGTTTCCTTGTAAGGTGTTCCCATTAAGCTGGTGCAGTAACCACCAGTAGTCACTAGGTGGAAAATACCTATTCATAAGCCCCGGTAGCTTTCCTAACCTGCGGGCCCAGCAGCTTGTGGCACTGAGCAGGAAGGTGCTGAGTCTGGAGATGCAGGTGCAGGCTTTTCTGGGCTGGGGCAGTCCTTTTTCTCCCAGGCTGTGGCACTCATTCTTCTTTCTTCTGGACTTGCGGAGATGGCACCTCACCACCCGGGAGCGCATGGCATCTGGCAGCCGGTTGCACAGCAGGATAACGTATGCTGGGGACACTGCAGGCCATTACTTGGTGCGTGGGGCTGACTTTGTAGGGGGGTGGATTATGCCAGTCTCCTTACTTTCCCATTGTGTCGGTGGCCCACGCGGTGCAGCAAGATGCTGGAGACACAGATGCAGGGGCATACACGTTCTCCAGGACGGATGACGGCAGGCAGCACCGGCGACAGGCACCTCAGCAGGTGGGGGGGCACTTCGTGTGGCATGGCGGCATGTGTGTGTGCGGCTTACTCTGCTCATGAACAGCAGCTTAGCAGCCTCAGTACACTCAGAGCTGGTATGGGCGCCATTCTCTTGCTAATGAAATGTCACACATGACAGCTTGCCGGTCGCCTGGATGACGTATCGTCACTCACTAGGCCGCTTACAGCAGGCCAGGGAGGTGTCACACTTGAACTGCAGCTATACAACTAGGTCACAGGGGCACACCTCCGTTGTGGCAGTGACTGCCAAAAGCTTGGATGCCGCATGGGATTCTTTGCCTCATGCAGTGAGTGTCGGCAGTGCTGAGATGCCTCAAGCGTGGTACGTATTGCAACTCTTCTCCCTCTTTCTACAGCTGCTGGCAACAGATGCAGGGAATGCCTCAGACATGGGTTACTCTTCCACACACGATGAAACACCAAGCGGTCAACGGTTCACACGGGGATCAGTCCCCTCGTCGCCATTGTTCTGTTGCGAGCCCTAGGCCCACATGCTGGATGAATGACCACACGGACATATGATCTGCGGTACTAGAACTGGCCACGAGCATGTACACCTGGGCAATTTTATTGGCAGGATCACGTCACTTGTGATGCCTGTGATGAATGGGTGTGGGGTGCAGGTGTGTCCACTCCCATGAGGGAGTGGCTGACTAACCAATTGTCTGCTGAGATCAATCAATCAATCAATCAAGAAATTTGTATAGCGCGCTACTCACCCGGAGGGTCTCAAGGCGCTGGGGGGGGGGTCCGCTACTGCTCGAACAGCCAGGTCTTGAGTTGCTTCCTGAAGGAGAGGTGGTCTTGGGTGAGTCGGAGGTGGATGGGGAGGGAATTCCAGGTCTTGGCTGCCAGGTAGGAGAAGGATCTTCCTCCCATGGTGGCTCTTCGGATGCGTGGAACGGCGGCGAGGGCGTGGTTGGTCGATCGTAGTTGGCGGGTGGGAGTGTAGAAGGTCAGGCGGTTGTTGAGGTACCTGGGGCCTAGGTCATGGAGGGCTTTGTGTGCGTGGGTGAGGAGGCGAAACGTGATTCTTTTGCTGTCGGGGAGCCAGTGCAGGTCTCTCAGGTGTCCGGAGATGTGGCTGTGGCGGGGGGTGTCCAGGATGAGTCGTGCGGAGGCATTCTGGATGCGTTGGAGTCTTTTCTGCAGTTTGGCTGTGGTTCCGGTGTAGAGGGTGTTTCCGTAGTCTAGTCGGCTGGTGACAAGTGCCTGGGTGACCATCTTCCTGGTTTCGGTGGGGATCCATCTGAAGATCTTTTGGAGCAAGCGTAGGATGTTGAAGCATGAAGACGAGACGGCGTTGACTTGTCTGGTCATCGACAGGGAGGAGTCCAGGATGAAGCCCAGGTTGCGCGCGTCGTCCATTGGTTTGGGTGCGCTGCCTAGGTCCGGGGGCCACCAGGAATCGCCCCAGGCTGATGGTGTTGATCCAAGGATGAGGACTTCCGTCTTGTCTGAGTTCAGTTTCAGGTGGCTGTTCTTCATCCACTCGGCTACTTCTTTCATCCCTTCATGAAGGTTAGTTCTGGCGGTGGCGGGGTCGTTGGTGAGGGAGAGGATCAGCTGGGTGTCGTCGGCGTAGGAGATGATGTTGAGCCACTACTATGTGTCCAGCATGCCACTACACTGTATATTAGGTAATATCAGGCTCTCTTTAACTGCACTGTTGTCCTCAGAGATGACAGTGCAGCTGCACCTGTTCATCCATTTGCTTTATCATGTTTTTCTAGTAAATGTTTATAGTATGGGTTGCTGCTAAACAAAATGGTTGCTTGATTTGAACTTCAGCTCAAGCTTTAACCCCTAAAATGTCACTACATCTGGTGAACAATCAATTGCAAAAAGCACATCGCAGATATTGGGGCTGGGCGCTCAGTGATCACTTTCAGCTCTTTCTCACATGTTTTGAGATCAGTCAATCATATTTTCAGCATCATTTGAGCACCCGTACTCACTCTTTATTGATCATTTGAAACATTGCATTCCATTATCACAAATACATCAATAAAAGCCTGTTAAAAAACACAAATCTTAAAAAGAGTTACAAGCAATAAAAACAGTAAATAATCTAAAACTTGCATGAGGATTACATCACACAATTACAATAATCTAGAGTGAAGAATCGTCTAGGACTTTGTTTTTCACACTAGCTGACATTTAACACCTGATCACCCAAGCTGCATATAAGAATTTGGAAATAGCCAAAGCCACAATTGGGGAAGTGTGACTTTTACAAATTCTATTTGCTTCTTGCCTTGCTGATAGACTAAGGGCTCTACACATAGGCACAATCCACATAGACCTTGGTTTTGAAGTGAAATGAAAACAACTGCAGATCCCTGGTTAGACCTCCTCCAACTAACAGTAAAAGCTGCAACTGGAATGGACCCATATCGGAATTGGAGGAACAGTGACAAACATGTGCTGGGTGGATAAAATCCATAAATTCCTCAGGCTTGCACAGCAATTTGTGTACGAGAAATACAATTGTTAAGGTCTTAAGCGAAGGTGAGTGGTCCCTACGCCTAATGGCTCACTCATTCACACTTTTTTTTTTAACTAGGTCAACATCCCATCTCAGGATGGACTGTGGCTCACTCCAAAATGTTCCCAGGCCCAGTTTGATCCATACCATCTTGAGAGCCCCACACAATTCAATGGTGCTCCATATTCACATCCAGAACAGTGAAGGTCTCAGGGCTAGCTCATGAATACCAAGATGCAGATGGAGTGGCACCAATGGCTTTCATTTCCCTAGGTCCAAGAGACTTCTTATGAAATTGCTTTCTGCTATGCACAGGGAGCTGATGTTTAGTAGCCCCATAGTTCTGCCCCTTACAAAGCAAACCCCATAGACGCAGATGTATAGATTTTTACTGCTGGGTGTTAGAAATCGGATTTCTGGCTGGCTAGGGCGGGCGCCTAAGCCATGCAGAAACCACCACTCTAGTCAGGGTAAGGGAGTTACTCACTGAAGATAACCCCTGCTCACCCCCTTGGTAGCTTGGCAGAGCAGTCAAGCTTATCCCAGAGGCAATGTGTAAAGCGTTTGCAAAACGCAATCACACAGCAGTGACACACAAGGCAAACCACACAAAAAAACTCCACACAAGGTTATATGAAAATAGCCTTTTTCTTATCCATAAAAACATATTAGAACACAATCACATATAGTACACTGTGCCAATAGGCACTTTTCATGACTTCACAGAGACTACATAAATCACTTAGGCCAATCGGGCCACTGTCACAAACAGTGCATAAATCACAGTTAGTTAGGGCAACCAGTAACTACTGGTAAAAATGCACTTAGCATAGCACATTATGCATATATATAATTAGCAGTGCACCAGTGAAAACATTTGGGGCACGGCACACAGCATAAATATGTCTTGCCCATCATAGGCCTATGCCAATCATGAGTACAATACCTAGGGTACCAACCTTGGTCACATAACACCACAAACATCTGAGCCTCAGGGCATACACTGCACAGTATGACACCACATCACCTCAGACAGTAGGCGTAAACCTACTCATCACTGAACCTAATCAGTCATAAGCGGTATTAAGCCTTCTACATACACACCAGCAATGATCATAGCCCACAGTATGCCAAAATGCTGTTGTCCCAATGTCTTCAGAAGGCATAAGCACTACAGTCTCCTCTAGGTGATGGGGCACCTCCCTCATGCGCCTTATCCCAAAGGAATGCCCCCAAAGGCAGACAGACCTCACTCTGTCCTCCTCCACCTGAGAGAGGGTCAAAGAAAGCCCTGCAGACCCGAGGTGCAGCTACTGATCACAAAGGCACCAGGAGGCTCACCACATGGGGGACCTTTCCTGCACATGCGAATAGCAACCAGCAGCCAGGAAAAAGAGAGCCGAGTGGGAGATCCGTCGGAGGTTCCTTTCCCCACTAAGCTAACTGACCTGGGTTTACCGGCAAAGGGGCCTCGTCGACAGGATGCTTCCTTGGGCTTCCCCTTTCCTGCTTCCGCTGCCCGTGAGTCTCTGTCCAATTATGGGCGGGGCTTGGTCTGGTCGGTGCTTGGGTGGAGGTTGATTCCCTCTTCGGCTGCCAACGGTCTGCGGCCAGCCACGCCTCCTTTCACCCGTGGGGGCTTCCACTCGCTCCCTTCCAGGTCTGGTGACCTACAAGGTCAGAGCTCACCACGTGCTCCCGACCTGGCATTTGGGCAGCCCTCTTTGCCAGTACCGCAGGGGATCGGCCACGTGCTGATCCCTCTGCCATATGCAGTGCTCACTATGCGCTGACAGCCTTTACACGCACCAAAGGTGAGTGCCATCCACGCACTTCCCAGTAGAACATAAAGAGCTCTAGGAGACGAAGGGAAAAGTGTCCTTCCAACTGTGGACAGTGTGCCAAATCAGTAATCAGGTAACACGGTACTTCGCCTGCACTTCACCACAAAGCGAAGGTAGGACACGGGCAGCGGTAGGGTTCCTCTAGCAGAGGGCCAGAAACAGGGCACAGGAAGGCCAGCATGCAGGGTCACTTAGTGGAGGGCAGTCCCTCTGACCACCCAGCAGGCATTCAATGATTCCCACGGTTCCTTCTGGTACACTGCAGCCCAAGCAGTGTCTCCTCTTCTGTTCCAAGTCAGCACAGTTTCCAGACATGAGGTCACAGCCCCAGTACTTATAGTACTACAGTCTTTGTTCTCCTCCGGCACAGGCTCTGAGCCCAGTCCTAAACAGTTCTGGGGGGCACTTTGCAAGTGCACAACAACCTCCTTTGAAACTGTAAGGCTTTGCTCCAGACACACCACAGGGGGGCAGAGCCATCATTGTGGAATGCAGGCACAGCCCTGTTCGGGTGTAGGTGCTACTCCTCACACCACTCCACATGCAGACGAGGCCTATTCAGCCTAGCACTGACTCATCCAGACTCTCTGGAGCCACTGCACCTCACCGGCCCCTGTCACTCCAAAGCCAGACAATCAGTACACATCCTGGCAGAGGACAAAAGACACGTAGCACACAGAAATGCCTACTTCTAAAAGTTCCCATGAGGCACAGGGTTAAGACTGATTTGCAGATAGCTGGGTCTAACCTGAGGTGGCGAAGTGAGCTAAAGAATGATGATGGATTCAACCCAGATCTGTGACTGGGGTGAGTGTCTGAAAAGTTTCTGCGCTCCATCCATATAAATATATGGAGCAGTATATCTCCATGTCCTCCGGGATAGTCCTTCGTGTCGGTGGGTTATCGATAGAAACCATCCCGGAGGACTATCCCCGAAGGACGTGGGGTAAAAGGAGCTATTAAGCCTACCCGAGAGTACTCCAGGTGAAAGGAGGATAATCTAAGAGATATACTGCTCCATATATTTAAGGTTCCATCTCCCATTTTTAAATAAATGGACTTCATAGTGACCATAAGACACACCGAGACATATAGGGATCTGCAATGCCCATGCTCATGTGAAGTTGTGAGTTAAGGCCGCAACATATTGAGTTTGAGGGAGACCTAACAACTGATACATCTACCATTGAAGAAAGTAGTCTCTGCCCTCAATAAAAACTGCTATATAACTGAAGGTTCATTTATTGAATTTGAATGAGGAAGGAAAATTATTGTTGGTCCTGAAGAAGGTGGCCTTATCTGTTTATAACCACCGAACCGCGTCGACACAGAGACCTCTGTTAAATTTGATATGAGACAGGAGCCAAAGAAGCCAGGGAAAGTTGGTCTCTGCTAAGTACTGTCTACACAAGTTATAAATTAACACTTAAAGGCATACTTTGGTTGCCTTTTCATTTCCCTTCCATGTGTTGATTCTTCTTAGAGATTATACATTTATTGTATTAGTCATGAATTTTTTTATGTGTTTTCAATAGCCCATTTGGGTACAATGTCACTTTTTGATGTGCTTTTTATTATGAATTTTTTATACTGTGACTTATTTCTGTGATTTTCACAAATGATGTATTAAACTTTGATTATAAGTACTTCCATATATTGAGTTAAGTGGTTCCAATTGTGTGTGAAATTTGGTTGATTGGTGTGAAACTGGATGCCTGATCAAAAGAAATTTTCTTAGGAAAGTCAGAATGATTTTGTAGTACAGGTTCAAAGGAAATCTTTACAACTATACAGTTATTGTGGTGCTCTGTCCCTTTGGACTCATTGAGCCCCTCTCCTTGTTTACAAGGTAAAAGGAGAGTCACAGATGTGGCAACCACTTTATGTGCCACGTCACAGAGGCAGTAAACTGTGCACCAGGCCCTGCAGTTGCAGAAGCCTGAGATCGGTTTGAAAGGCTACTTTGGTAGGTGGCGCAAGCAGTGCTGCAAGCCCACCAGGCGCATTTAATGTACTGGCCCTGGGTATATCAAATACCACCATACAAGGGACTGATAGGTAAATTATGCAGGCCAAACAGGTGTAGACCAATCTTATCAAGTTTACCATGGACAGCACATGCACTTTAGCACTGAACAGCAGTGATAAAGTGCCCAGAGTCCTAAAATCACCAACAACATGTCATAAAAATTACAGTAGGAAGGCAAAAAGTCCTGGGATGACCCAGCAAAAAGGGCCAAGTCCAGGACTGGTTATACAGGTGACCAGGCTGCTTTTTTAGCAAACATTATTATGGCTCCATCCACTGCTTTAGAGTTAGGTTGCTCTTTAAAATCTGTGGGTCCCAAGATCTGGACTCCCCTACCCTAATCCCTAAGAAGTCTTTCCAGTACTTTGAATCACACCTTAATAAGTTCCCTCACCTTCCTCCTCTTGGTGAAAGTCAAGTATTTGATCTTGGAGATGTTGACTTCAAGAAAAAAAACCAGAGTAAAACCTGTTGAAACTGTTAACCTGGTTTTGAAGCCGCCTCCTATTTTTGAACAACAAAAGTGTGTCATCCCAAAAGAGGAGGGCAGGTATTTTAACTCCTTCAAGCTAGAGCTATCATTAACACAGTTGGATAAAAACTCAATACAGTTGTTAATGTATAAAAGGAAAAGAGGTGGGGCGAGAACACCCCCCCCCCCCCCACGCACACCATGGTCTAAATGAAAGGCCCCAGTTCTCCCTTAACATTACTTTGGAAAAGTTCCCTCTCTGGAGTAATCTCATCAAATCATGAAGGTCAGGTGGGGTTCCCATCCCCTTGAGGACGTCCCACAATTTCCCTCTTGGTACCAAATTAAGTGCAGTGCGCAAATCGATGAATGCCACATGAAGGTCACCTTTGGTGGCAAGTGCCTGGGTGACCGTCTTCCTGGTTTCGGTGGGGATCCATCTGAAGATCTTTTGGAGCAAGCGTAGGATGTTGAAGCATGAAGACGAGACGGCATTGACTTGTCTGGTCATCGACAGGGAGGAGTCCAGGATGAAGCCCAGGTTGCGCGCGTGGTCCGTTGGTTTGGGTGCGCTGCCTAGGGCCGGGGGCCACCAGGAGTCGCCCCAGGCTGATGGTGTTGATCCAAGGATGAGGACTTCCGTCTTGTCTGAGTTCAGTTTCAGGCGGCTGTTCTTCATCCACTTGGCTACTTCTTTCATCCCTTCGTGAAGGTTAGTTCTGGCGGGGTCGTTGGTGAGGGAGAGGATCAGCTGGGTGTCGTTGGCGTAGGAGATGATGTTGAGCCACTACTATGTGTCCAGCACGCCACTACACTGCATATTAGGTAATATCAGGCTCTCTTTAACTGCACTGTTGTCCTCAGAGATGACAGTGCAACTGCACCTGTTCATCCATTTGCTTTATCATGTTTTTCTAGTAAATGTTTATAGTATGGGTCGCTGCTAAACAAAATGGTTGCTTGATTTGAACTTCAGCTCAAGCTTTAACCCCTAAAATGTCACTACATCTGGTGAACAATCAATTGCAAAAAGCACATCGCAGATATTGGGGCTGGGCGCTCAGTGATCACTTTCAGCTCTTTCTCACATGTTTTGAGATCAGTCAATCATATTTTCAGCATCATTTGAGCACCCGTACTCACTCTTTATTGATCATTTGAAACATTGCATTCCATTATCATAAATACATCAATAAAAGCCTGTTAAAAAACACAAATCTTAAAAAGAGTTACAAGCAATAAAAACAGTAAATAATCTAAAACTTGCATGAGGATTACATCACACAATTACAATATTCTAGAGTGAAGAATCGTCTAGGACTTTGTTTTTCACACTAGCTGACATTTAACACCTGATCACCCAAGCTGCATATAAGAATTTGGAAATAGCCAAAGCCACAATTGCGGAAGTGTGACTTTTACAAATTCTATTTGCTTCTTGCCTTGCTGATAGACTAAGGGCTCTACACATAGGCACAATCCACATAGACCTTGGTTTTGAAGTGAAATGAAAACAACTGCAGATCCCTGGTTAGACCTCCTCCAACTAACAGTAAAAGCTGCAACTGGAATGGACCCATATCGGAATTGGAGGAACAGTGACAAACATGTGCTGGGTGGATAAAATCCATAAATTCCTCAGGCTTGCACAGCAATTTGTGTACGAGAAATACAATTGTTAAGGTCTTAAGCGAAGGTGAGTGGTCCCTACGCCTAATGGCTCACTCATTCACACTTTTTTTTTTAACTAGGTCAACATCCCATCTCAGGATGGACTGTGGCTCACTCCAAAATGTTCCCAGGCCCAGTTTGATCCATACCATCTTGAGAGCCCCACACAATTCAATGGTGCTCCATATTCACATACAGAACAGTGAAGGTCTCAGGGCTAGCTCATGAATACCAAGATGCAGATGGAGTGGCACCAATGGCTTTCATTTCCCTAGGTCCAAGAGACTTCTTATGAAATTGCTTTCTGCTATGCACAGGGAGCTGATGTTTAGTAGCCCCATAGTTCTGCCCCTTACAAAGCAAACCCCATAGACGCAGATGTATAGATTTTTACTGCTGGGTGTTAGAAATGGTATTTCTGCCTGGCTAGGGCGGGCACCTAAGCAATGCAGAAACCACCACTCTAGTCAGGGTAAGGGAGTTACTCACTGAAGATAACCCCTGCTCACCCCCTTGGTAGCTTGGCAGAGCAGTCAAGCTTATCCCAGAGGCAATGTGTAAAGCGTTTGCAAAACGCAATCACACAGCAGTGACACACAAGGCAAACCAAAAAAGAAACTCCACACAAGGTTATATGAAAATAGCCTTTTTCTTATCCATAAAAACATATTAGAACACAATCACATATAGTACACTGTGCCAATAGGCACTTTTCATGACTTCACAGAGACTACATAAATCACTTAGGCCAATCGGGCCACTGTCACAAACAGTGCATAAATCACAGTTAGTTAGGGCAACCAGTAACTACTGGTAAAAATGCACTTAGCATAGCACATTATGCATATATATAATTAGCAGTGCACCAGTGAAAACATTTGGGGCACGGCACACAGCATAAATATGTCTTGCCCATCATAGGCCTATGCCAATCATGAGTACAGTACCTAGGGTACCAACCTTGGTCACATAACACCGCAAACATCTGAGCCTCAGGGCATACACTGCACAGTATGACACCACATCACCTCAGACAGTAGGCGTAAACCTACTCATCACTGAACCTAATCAGTCATAAGCGGTATTAAGCCTTCTACATACACACCAGCAATGATCATAGCCCACAGTATGCCAAAATGCTGTTGTCCCAATGTCTTCAGAAGGCATAAGCACTACAGTCTCCTCTAGGTGATGGGGCACCTCCCTCATGCACCTTATCCCAAAGGAATGCCCCCAAAGGCAGACAGACCTCACTCTGTCCTCCTCCACCTGAGAGAGGGTCAAAGGAAGCCCTGCAGACCAGAGGTGCAGCTACTGATCACAAAGGCACCAGGAGGCTCACCACATGGGGGACCTTTCCTGCACATGCGAATCGCAACCAGCAGCCAGGAAAAAGAGAGCCGAGTGGGAGATCCGTCGGAGGTTCCTTTCCCCACTAAGCTAACTGACCTGGGTTTACCGGCAAAGGGGCCTCGTCGACAGGATGCTTCCTTGGGCTTCCCCTTTCCTGCTTCCGCTGCCCGTGAGTCTCTGTCCAATTATGGGCGGGGCTTGGTCTGGTCGGTGCTTGGGTGGAGGTTGATTCCCTCTTCGGCTGCCAACGGTCTGCGGCCAGCCACGCCTCCTTTCACCCGTGGGGGCTTCCACTCGCTCCCTTCCGGATCTGGTGACCTACAAGGTCAGAGCTCACCACGTGCTCCCGACCTGGCATTTGGGAAGCCCTCCTTGCCAGTACCGCAGGGGATCGGCCACGTGCTGATCCCTCTGCCATATGCAGCGCTCACTATGCGCTGACAGCCTTTACACGCACCAAAGGTGAGTGCCATCCACGCACTTCCCAGTAGAACATAAAGAGCTCTAGGAGACGAAGGGAAAAGTGTCCTTCCAACTGTGGACAGTGTGCCAAATCAGTAATCAGGTAACACGGTACTTCGCCTGCACTTCACCACAAAGCGAAGGTAGGACACGGGCAGCGGTAGGGTTCCTCTAGCAGAGGGCCAGAAACAGGGCACAGGAAGGCCAGCATGCAGGGTCACTTAGTGGAGGGCAGTCCCTCTGACCACCCAGCAGGCATTCAATGATTCCCACGGTTCCTTCTGGTACACTGCAGCCCAAGCAGTGTCTCCTCTTCTGTTCCAAGTCAGCACAGTTTCCAGACATGAGGTCACAGCCCCAGTACTTATAGTACTACAGTCTTTGTTCTCCCCCGGCACAGGCTCTGAGCCCAGTCCTAAACAGCTCTGGGGGGCACTTTGCAAGTGCACAACAACCTCCTTTGAAACTGTAAGGCTTTGCTCCAGACACACCACAGGGGGGCAGAGCCATCATTGTGGAATGCAGGCACAGCCCTGTTCGGGTGTAGGTGCTACTCCTCACACCACTCCACATGCAGACGAGGCCTATTCAGCCTAGCACTGACTCATCCAGACTCTCTGGAGCCACTGCACCTCACCGGCCCCTGTCACTCCAAAGCCAGACAATCAGTACACATCCTGGCAGAGGACAAAAGACACGTAGCACACAGAAATGCCTACTTCTAAAAGTTCCCATGAGGCACAGGGTTAAGACTGATTTGCAGATAGCTGGGTCTGACCTGAGGTGGCGAAGTGAGCTAAAGAATGATGATGGATTCAACCCAGATCTGTGACTGGGGTGAGTGTCTGAAAAGTTTCTGCGCTCCATCAATATAAATATATGGAGCAGTATATCTCTTAGATTATCATCCTTTCACCCGGAGTACTCTCGGGTAGGCTTAATAGCTCCTTTTACCCCATGTCCTCCGGGGATAGTCCTTCGTGTCTGTGGGTTATCGATAGAAACCGTCCCGGAGGACTATCCCCGAAGGACGTGGGGTAAAAGGAGCTATTAAGCCTACCCAGGAGTACTCCGGGTGAAAGGAGGATAATCTAAGAGATATACTGCTCCATATATTTAAGGTTCCATCTCCCATTTTTAAATAAATGGACTTCATAGTGACCATAAGACACACCGAGACATATAGGGATCTGCAATGCCCATGCTCATGTGAAGTTGTGAGTTAAGGCCGCAACATATTGAGTTTGAGGGAGACCTAACAACTGATACATCTACCATTGAAGAAAGTAGTCTCTGCCCTCAATAAAAACTGCTATATAACTGAAGGTTCATTTATTGAATTTGAATGAGGAAGGAAAATTATTGTTGGTCCTGAAGAAGGTGGCCTTATCTGTTTATAACCACCGAACCGCGTCGACACAGAGACCTCTGTTAAATTTGATATGAGACAGGAGCCAAAGAAGCCAGGGAAAGTTGGTCTCTGCTAAGTACTGTCTACACAAGTTATAAATTAACACTTAAAGGCATACTTTGGTTGCCTTTTCATTTCGCTTCCATGTGTTGATTCTTCTTAGAGATTATACATTTATTGTATTAGTCATGAATTTTTTTATGTGTTTTCAATAGCCCATTTGGGTACAATGTCACTTTTTGATGTGCTTTTTATTATGAATTTTTTATACTGTGACTTATTTCTGTGATTTTCACAATTGATGTATTAAACTTTGATTATAAGTACTTCCATATATTGAGTTAAGTGGTTCCAATTGTGTGTGAAATTTGGTTGATTGGTGTGAAACTGGATGCCTGATCAAAAGAAATTTTCTTAGGAAAGTCAGAATGATTTTGTAGTACAGGTTCAAAGGAAATCTTTACAACTATACAGTTATTGTGGTGCTCTGTCCCTTTGGACTCATTGAGCCCCTCTCCTTGTTTACAAGGTAAAAGGAGAGTCACAGATGTGGCAACTACTTTATGTGCCACGTCACAGAGGCAGTAAACTGTGCGCCAGGCCCTGCAGTTGCAGAAGCCTGAGATCGGTTTGAAAGGCTACTTTGGTAGGTGGCGCAAGCAGTGCTGCAAGCCCACCAGGCGCATTTAATGTACTGGCCCTGGGTATATCAAATACCACCATACAAGGGACTGATAGGTAAATTATGCAGGCCAAACAGGTGTAGACCAATCTTATCAAGTTTAGCATGGACAGCATATGCACTTTAGCACTGAACAGCAGTGATAAAGTGACCAGAGTCCTAAAATCACCAACAACATGTCATAAAAATTACAGGAGGAAGGCAAAAAGTCCTGGGATGACCCAGCAAAAAGGGCCAAGTCCAGGACTGGTTATACAGGTGACCAGGCTGCTTTTTAGGCAAACATTATTATGGCTCCATCTGCTGCTTTAGAGTTAGGTTGCTCTTTAAAATCTGTGGGTCCCAAGATCTGGACTCCCCTACCCTAATCCCTAAGAAGTCTTTCCAGTACTTTGAATCACACCTTAATAAGTTCCCTCACCTTCCTCCTCTTGGTGAAAGTCAAGTATTTGATCTTGGAGATGTTGACTTCAAGAAAAAAAACCAGAGTAAAACCTGTTGAAACTGTTAACCTGGTTTTGAAGCCGCCTCCTATTTTTGGACAACAAAAGTGTGTCATCCCAAAAGAGGAGGGCAGGTATTTTAACTCCTTCAAGCTAGAGCTATCATTAACACAGTTGGATAAAAACTCAATACAGTTGTTAATGTATAAAAGGAAAAGAGGTGGGGCGAGAACACCCCCCCCCACGCACACCATGGTCTAAATGAAAGGCCCCAGTTCTCCCTTAACATTACTTTGGAAAAGTTCCCTTTCTGGAGTAATCTCATCAAATCATGAAGGTCAGGTGGGGTTCCCATCCCCTTGAGGACGTCCCACAATTTCCCTCTTGGTACCAAATTAAGTGCAGTGCGCAAATCGATGAATGCCACATGGAGGTCACCTTTGGCAAGGTCAACCAGCCTCCATTTGACCAGGAGGAACGGAAGGCCTGGTCCACAGCACAAACTTTATGCCTGACTTTAGGCCTGAGATTATCTGCTTGTCCTCAACCCAATCCAGCAGGTGCTCAAGGACCATGTTTGCAGAAGATTTTTTGGAGGTTGTCAAGTAAACTTATGGGGCGGTAGTTAAAGGGCACACTAGAGTCCCCTTTTTTGAAAATTGGAACAATTTCTGCCCCTTTCCAAGATGGAGGAATTACCCCTCCTGCTGCTCTGGTGTTGGAGACCACGTTGATGTAAGGTATTCAAATCTTGGGGTCTGCTTTAAAGACATCTGCAGAGACTCTATCAAGCCCCAGGGATTTCCAGAGATGGAACGATACCACCGCCCAATCAGTTTCCTAGAGAGTGAAAATTATTGGGTCAATATTTTCACTCTTTGTGCTCAGGGGATCACCATGTACAATACATCCCTCTACTACAGGGGCATGGGAATACAAGTACCTAATATGCACATCCCAGTCATAGGGTAAAATAGATGTTTCTTCAGGATTACATCACCTCCCTTCCTGCCTGCTGACCACAGTCCAGAACTTCTGGTTGCTGGTTGCAGTTGCTTCTAACAGGTCAGCCCACATCTTGTCCCCACATGCTGCTTTGGCTGTTATAATGCAAGCCCAGTAGTCTGCCCTGTGTACCCTTATGACTATAGTGTCCCTTCCTTTTGGGGCTTGGTTAGAAATGGGGTTTCTGGTTGGCTAGGGTATACAGCTAAGCCAGGCAGAATCCACTGTTCTAGTCAGGGCAAGGGAGTTACATGCCAAAGATAACCCCTGCTCACCCCCTTTGTAGCTTGGCAGAAGAGTCAGGTTTATCCCAGAGGCAATGTGTGAAGTATTTATGCAACACCCCAAACACCAGGCACACCACAAAAAGAGACTCCACACAAGGCCATATAAAAATATCCTTTGTATTGTTCATAAAACACATTAGACTACAATCACATTTATCTTTGTGCCACTAGGCACTTGTCATGATGTCACATAGATTTATAAAATCACTTTGCCACTAGGGAATGGTCACAACAGTATAGATAGTGCAATCAAGTTATTACTCATAGTCTGCAAACGTTATAAAACCACCCTTACTGCACATAAAGGCAACTGCTGAAATAATGCCCACTATCTTGTCAATGCAAGGATTAAAGTAACATACCAAGACATTCAGGTTATGACATACTGCAGGAAATTATTAAAACACATTGTTCTCCCTAATCATAGTGAAAACCTACGGGAAAGCACTCCTGCGCTTAAATCAGGTTTGTCTGTGGTAAATTTCACAATACTTGGGTGGCAGGAACATTTTGCACACCTCCCATAGGATTTACAATAATCCTGTTGAGAAAACACTTGAGTACGTTTTAGTCCTGGCCCCTCGGGACCGGGGAGGCAATGCAACGAATGTGGCACAAAATGTATGCAAGTACGGCCCCCATGGGTCTAGGGAGGTAAGTCCAGCATCCACAGGTATGTACCTACACAGGTGGCACACACTGCCTACTCCTGGGTCATCCGTGTCAATCAACAGCACAGCAACAGCCAGCGACCCTGGGGTGCAGCTGCTCTCACAAGGGCAGTGTTGCTTGCTGGTTTCTGGGCCGGTCTCCTCCTCTGCTGGAGGGGCCTTGCTGAAAGACGATGGAGCTCAGGCTTAGCCAGTCTGTGCGGCACGCACTAACTGGAGAGGTGGGGCCAGGTGAACAACCCTCAGAGGCCTGGCCCACCACTGGTAACAAGGCAGGGACGATGAGTCTATTCTTTGGCAATCTTGGGAAATGAAAGACATGCCGGTGCGGCGGTCCCGCTCTCAGCAGAGTGATCCACGGTCTCACCAGCTCTATGGGCGGCCAATCGGCTCCTTATTTGTTGTTGTTGCTTTCTCTCCACGGTTGTTCACGGTGCAATAGTGCCTCAGGCAGTGGTCGAAGTGGGGAAACAAAAGTAGGGGAACTGTGGGCGGAGAATCAGAGGGCGGGAATAACCAGAGGATGGGGTCAGTGGGCGGAGTTAGAGGTGTGGCCAGGATTGGCAAAACATCCCAATTTTTAGTATTTATTTGGCATTTCACTGACCAGTTACAGCTTATTATGTTATGTAATACAACAAATGGATACACATGATTATTTAACTATTAATATGAGTTATTGACATTAAAATAAATTCACAAAGTGGGATATGTTTTTAACCACAGAATGTCCCAAATATGCTTAAAAGTGGAAGCACAAGCCATTTGTTTCCGAGCCATGGAGTTTCTGTCGTCAGCAATATACACAGGGACAATCAATTTTACATGTGTAAATCACTGTTTAGGAAATGTTACATAAGACAAAGGAATACAAGGTGTAGGAGTCACATGACAACCATATTAGTAGGCAGCATAGTCTAATAGTGATTGATCTGGAGAAACACAAACTCAGAATTTACAACTTAATACCATGATTGGGGTTCTCTTTAATAATTATTATTATCTATCCAAATGAACACTTTTTGCAACATTAGGATAATCAAAGGCTTAGGGAAAAAAACATAAAGCTCTAGTTTATACCTTGCAGTTTGCTTGCAGCTCTTAGATGAAAGTTAATAGCTCATTGTTCTTTGTTAGGATTTTAACTTATAAACTGCAAGTAGCAAAAGGATCTTACTGACAAAAGCAGTAACCCACTGACCTATTTTAAATATGTGCACTTTGTGATGGGCATGGTACATTTTCTTTGCAGCAGGAACATTAACCTTCTGCGCTATCTTTCCATGAGTCAAAACTTCCACTAGACAAAACTCTGATCTCGCTCTAGGAAGAAGTTTATTCACCGGAGTTATCATGACATTTTTATTATTGCCGAAAATTGCTGTAGGCCAGGAAGGAGGCAGCAAGTGCTTTTAAAACCATAATTTACAACGCCCCCCCCCCCTCAAAGTCAGCCCCGTTGCAGTCACACCGATCGCATCGCCATAGAGCCGGCTCTTCTCAGGGGTCCTGTGACCTCAGTGTCACTGTTGATCTAGGGTCTGCTACTTCGTAGGCCTGCCCGCAAGACTGGAGGTGAACTTCAGTATGGATTGTGGTGGGCAAGCCTTCAAGGTGAACCTGCTAAGGTCCACCTGCTGGTGCTAAGACACCAGGGCTTTTCCGGTTTTGCGGGGCCTTCTAAGGTCTAGCATGGGAATGTGCTCCCTCAGGAGAGTGGTCTGGAGGATTGTTCATGAAGGCTGAACCTGGTTCCCTAGTTCTAAATTTGTCAGCTCTGCCCTCAGTGCTACATCAGCTCCCTCACTGAACACCATACTGACCCACTGAGAGAAATTCACACTGCCATCAACTACAATCCAATTTGACCTGCTATAAACAACTGGATGCGACTCAATTCAAATTACGCACTAGGCAAGAGCAATATGCTGCCTAAAGGAAAAAGTAACATTATCCTGGAAAAAGCAAACACTCATAGGGAATGAAAGATTAAATAAAGCATGTGAAATGTAAGCAGGAACAACATGGTGAACTTAACGCTTTTACACTCACTATTCAGAAATCAGTGAGTGCTTCTGCCTGAAAACTACAGGGCCCAGAAAGGAAACATTTCAATGTCCACTGCTTATATGCTTACAGAATGTAAGCAGTATGGTTTAAAAAGACCACATTTGTGAACACAAAGCCGCCGTACACATTTTGTTTTCCAATCCACCCATCAACCAGGTATGGCAAACTCGGTAAAGTGACGCTAATATTTTTGGGGTTTGAATAAAACCAATCTAGCCACTTTAAGAACACTCCATCTTGCTTTATTTAGTTATTGATTTTTCATATTATGAACCCTTTTATTTCCGAGGCTGCACTTTGGAATATAAAAATGTCAAAAGGGCATTTCCAGCAAAAGTTGTTTTCTTTTTTGCATCCATTTCACAGGGGAACAAATGACCGACAGGAAGAAAGAGAGGGTGAGAACCATTTCTTCAGTCACGGTAAGTGAGGAGGAGTTAGACAGACAGAGAGGAAATAAGGGTAAGAAAGAGGATGGGGGGGCATCTGCCAGAGGCAGGGCAGAAGCGGACACCTTCCTTGTCTTGTCTGGGCAGGAAGCAAGAGACGGAGACCTTTTCTTTCCCTGCTCACCGTCCGTCCCCGAACAGCCACTAATGACAGCCTTCTCTGCAGGCCTTGGATATTTCTTATGTCCAGGGACGCATGTTGAAAATAAAAAAGTAGGGAAACGGAATCTATAGAATTAAAGAAGTAGGGGCACGCCGTACCCTGCCGTTCCCGCCCACTTCGACCACTGGCCTCAGGGCACAGTTAACCAAGGATTTTCCTGCTGCGCAGTTCACGGCAAGGATGCTGCCAAAACGGGAGTGAAGTTTGCACCCAAGAGCACTCTTCCTTACAATATGCATCAAAGGGAATTATCCACATGCTGATGGCAAAACAGGGAGGGCTTCGCTACCCAGTCCCATGGAGAACCACACGTGGGGCACAACACAGGGAACCAGCAGCAGGCCGGCACATCAGGGTACTTACAGTATAAAGTGGCTGTCCTTCTTGTACCCCCACAGGCTGCTGGTCAGCACAACAAGCAAGGTAGTCCTATAGCGGTTCCTCCTGGCAGCATAACAGCCCCTTCTGGTCAGGTGCAGTCTGTAGAGCCAGCAGTGGCTGGTTACAAGTCCCATGCGGTGTCTACTTTCATGGGGTTACAGCCCCTGTACTTATCATTCAAATGCCTATGTTCTGAGGACCCTTCACACATTCGCCAGAAGTGCACGACATCCCTATTCACAACCCAAGCCCAGGTCCCAGACACACTGCAAGGGGGCGGAGACAGCATTGTAGAAGGCAGACAGCCCTATTCAGGTGCAGGTGCAACCCCTCCCACCACTCTAAATGCAGACCAGGCCTATTCAGGTGCAGGGAAATCTCCTCCCACTACTCTAAATGCAGCCAAGGTCTATTCAGCCTAGCGCTGAGTCCCCAGGAAAGGCAGGACACACCTGAACCCCCTTGTGTCAAGTCGTTCTTTCCCCGGTTGGCACCCATGTGCCATATGGGAGCCATAATGGAATATAGGGCCTGAAGTCCCCCTAGGGATGAGGAGACTACTTCCCATCTCAGGTTTCTCCTGTTGTTTGTGGCTACAGGCTGCCTATGGGCATAGTCTGAGGGGGCTGAGCATGTAATGGTCACTGAAACTCCTAGCTTTAGTGACAAGGGATAATGGTCAGCTTCTCTTTCTATTACAACCATTTCTTCCAGTTTGGGCCTCAATCCTACATCCAATAGGATGAAATCAATTGTACTACAATAGATACCTCTTCTCAAAGTCAAGGCATTCAATTTATCCGAGGGAGTAGGACAATTATATGCCTGAATGCCATAAGTGATGATAAGATCAACAACCTGTTGGGCTGCTCTTGAGAAGACCCTTTTTTGGATGGCATTAGATCCGGTATACCCCATTTCAGGTTCTCTTCTCTAGACAGATCATTACCAAGGCCGTTCGGAACAAAGGCTAGGTTGAAATATCCTGCTACAAGCACATGGTGTCTGGTTACGTATTCCCCTAGTACTCTGTCCAATATTTGCAACGTTTTGGATTCTTGTCTAAAGGAACCGGCACTTTTGTAGATGTTGACAATCAAAAGGGGGTGAAGGTTGGTCCCTGAAAAAAATCAATCCCTGGACATCAGGAAAGTCACAGTATAAGGGTATAATAGAACAAGACAAAGTGGTTCTAACCAAGGCTATTAGACTACTAGAGGAGCTCACAGCACTAGATTTAGTTGCTGGGACATTTTAGCTTCTGCAACCACACCTATTCACCTGCTCCAGGGCCCAGGTTTCCTGGAACATTGTGGCCATTGGCAAAAGTACCCCAGTCAGGATCACCTAAAAAACTCCTCATTAACTGCAATGTTCCAGCTTAGCAGGTGGGTCTTCAGTAATGAGTAAGGCTGGTGGATTGAAGGGGCCTTAGACCCCTCCATCTGGGTGTGGTCTGGTTGGGTAGAGGGAGGTAATGGACAGTCTTGCCCCATGTTAGTCGAAGGATCTATGGTGCCAGTAGCACCCAGGCGGGCTCCATGTATAGCATCTAAGGACCCTATGCTACCTGCGCTGGGGCTATCACTTACACTTTCCAGGTCCACCGTCTCATTGCCAGAGGGACCTTCTGCCTGTGGGCAAGTCTTACTGGGCCGAAGTTTCTTAGCTGGGCTAGTCCGTCATACAATTTAGCTGTCTCTCCAAGAGCTGCCAAGCTGGCCCACCCCTTTCCTTCAAGTGGTAATAGAAGGATCCTAATAGTAGAAGTGACATATTTGACCCTTTCATGTTTTGGTGAGGGCAAAGGGTGAGTAGGTGCTAGACAGTGGATGGATCCCTAAAATGTATGATTACACATGATCGCCCATGTGGAGTTTCGGGAGGGACAATCCCAAGTGACTCTCCTAACCATTAGAATGTGCCATGCATCTCTATATGAGAGGCCTGTGTAGGTATGCAAAATTTCTTTTTCAGTTGTGCAAGGGTTTCCTCTTCTCCCTTTGCTAAGCAGAGAACATTTGACAGGATGACGACATTGGGGAAGGCAGCCGGGGGCAAATTCAAAGTATCAGAAACATGCCTCTGCACTGGGACCCTGCTTAGACATGGTGCCTCTCTGGTCTTCCACCCACCTCTCCAACAATCGCCCCTTGCACTCTTATTGGAGGGTTACTATGTTTGTCCACTGCTAGAGCAACACTTCCCCTTTGGGGATTTAGTCTTGGAGGAAGTGGGGGTCGTGGAGGGTCAGGTGTTGCTCGATTGGTAGTTAGCACCCACTTCAAACTCCTGATTTCTAACTCAATTGCACCCAACCACTGGTAGATGGGCTCCAGGCTCTCCCTTACCATCGCTACAAGCCTTTCACACAAGTCCTGAGAGCTTTCGTGGGGCATTGCCAGGGACCCACCCACTTGAGTGCCAACCGCCATCTGGCACAGGGGACACAGTCTCTTTCCTGTAGAGTTTGTGGCTGCCTTTTGCCTTTTTCCCACTTCTCCTTTGGCTACAATCGGGAGAGTACAGGGCTTACAGGGTGAGCTAGATCCTCCTCTCGGTACTATAATCGGTCCATAGGCACACTACTGGTAGAACATAACTCAGGGCCTGATTCACAGAACTAATCTGAGACAAAATCCTAAACTTACTACTTTTGGTATTCACAGAAGACATTTAGTAGGAGTAGTAGCAGATTGTTTTTTCTCACGGGGAGCTGCATCTTATCAGCTCCCCGTGTGGAAAAGCAATGCCGGCTCCCGCAGGACACGGGGAGCCGGCGTGACCGTGTGGGGATTGGGGACCCCCCCACGGTCCCCAACAGATAGGGCTGGCCCCGGGGGATGGGGTCCCCGGGGCCAGAAGTAGCCTGAGGAGGGGGGCAACGCAGCCCCCCTCCAGATAAATAAAGAAAAAAAAAATGGCCATGCCCCAGGGTATGGGGTCCCTGGGACCAATTATGGCCTCGGGAAGGGGGCCACGCGGCCCCCTTCCAATTTATTTATTTTTTAAAACAAAATTGGGGTCAGACCCTGGGGGATGGGGTCCCCAGGGCCAGTAAAATAGGAAAAGAAGGGGGGGCCACACAGCCCCCCTTCTTAAAAAAATAAATAATGAAAAAATGACCGGCATAGTGCCGGAGGCCCCGCCCCCTTCCTGGAGCACTCTGCAAACGTGCCCCCTGGCGCGTTTGCAGATGGGGAACTAATTCCCCATGAATACTGGGGGTCCCTGGGGGCCAACTAGCCCACCAGGAACCTCCAGTGTGTGCCAGGGAGCTGCGTTGCAGAGAGGTGTTCAGAGACCACAACCCTTTTTACACCTCTCTGCAACACAGCTCTGTGGTGCTTAATGGAGGTACCTGGTGGGCTAGTTGCACCCCAGGGACCCTCAGGATTCAAGGGTAGTTAATCCTCCAACTTAAAACGTGCCACGGGGCACGTTTGCACAGTAGTGAAGGGAAGGGGTGGGGCCTGAGGTGACGTGTGCAAACACGCCCTGTGGCGTGTGTTAAGTTGGGGAATTAATTCCTCTTCAATCCTGAGGTCCCCTGGGGGCCAACTAGCCCACCAGGTACTTCCAGTAAGCGCCACGGAGCTGCGTTGCAGTGTTGCAAAAAGGGACGTGGCCTCAGAACACTTGTCTGCAACGCAGCTCCCTGGCGCATACTGGAGGTACCTGGTGGGCTAGTTGGCTTCCAGGGACCCTCAGGATTGAAGAGGAATTAATTCCCCAACTTAAAACTAACCCTGGGCGTAGCTTCGCGTAGTCGTGCTACGCGAGCTACGCGAAGATGTCATTGCACTACGCGAGCTATGCGTAGCTACGCAAGCATGCGTAGTTGCTTGGCGTGCCCGTTCGCAATGCGTTTTTCTTGTTCGGGAGCGCGTTGTGCGTGTTCAGGGCGCTGTTTGCGTGCTCAGGGGATACTATCTTGCGATCTTACCCATGCGGTCACCTATGGGCACGGCCATCTTGTTTTTCAAATGTCCCGCCCACTTGCGATGCTTTATTTCCTGTTCCAGGTTGTGTATAGCTTGTTCGCGATGCGCATGGCATGTTCGGGAACGCGTTTTACTTGTTTGCGATGATTATTGCGTGTTCGCGGGGAAATATTGCGCGAACTTACCCACGCGGTCGCGATGAGCGCAGCCATCTTGTTTTTCACTCTATGCTATGGTTCTGGGCCTACTTTTCTATCCTCCCTCAATCTTTACAATCCTTAGTTTTTTACACTATTTTTCCGACTTTTTTTATTTATCATTTATCTCTCTCTGTCCCTAAGTTTATATTTTGCATTTTATTTCTAATTTTACTGTGTTTTTTGTACTTTTCTACTGTTTTATATTATATCTTTCTTTAAGCTCCTACTTCTTCCCCCTAACTTTATTTTTTCCTTCTAACTTTTCTTTTCCGCCTCCCACACACCCCAGAACCATGGCCAAGCGTAGCAGCACTACCGACTCCAAGGGCAAGGCGCCTGTGCCCAAGAGCCGCCTGCCTTGCGGCAGAATGTGCCCTGCAGGGGTGCAGGCCCGGCTGCTTTTTGGCGAGGAGGAGGTGGCCGCCCTTGTTTTTTTTATCCAGCACCACCTCCCCTTGACCTTGGCAGCAGGCGGCAGGCCAGGCTCCGGGTACCCTACCCAGGAGCGTCACCGTCGGTGGGTGAAGGTGCGCCAGGCAGTGTTTCACTGCTCAGGGGTCCAGCGCACCCATAACTAGCTAGCTGGCCCACCGGTGGTCAGACATCCTGGACCGGGAGCAGGACCTGTTGGACCTGCTAGGTGTCGAGGTCGTGGGGCTTGGTGAGTAGCTAATATATAGTAGTATAAGTATTGTGTATAATTTTTTGATGAATAACAAGATTACTGCTGCTCACATTGCGGGTAAATTACGTTTCAAAATCTTCTGTGATTGTAGGACACAGGTGCTCGGTGCTACTCCTACTTGTTTGCAACTTTGCGCTAGCTTTGGCTGATTAATGTAAGAATTTACTTTAGAGAACTGAAGTTAGGTAATGCTATTACTAGAGAGACTCTAGTCCTTCCATTGTCCTCCTGTGAAATAGTGATGGATGGATACTAGGTTTACTTAGTATTAGTTCCTAATTTTTTTACGGTCTGCATGACGCCTCCTCTGTCACTGAGTGCTGCTTACCCTAGTCCTCCGTAGAACCTTTTGTAGTTTGTTTAGTGAATGGTAGGCTTAGCAATGTCAGTCAGTTGCAGAACAACATCAGAAGCAACCAACCAACAATTTGGTGTATGCACAAATTTATGCATGTGTCCTCCATCTCATCTATGCATTATTGAAGGCTAAAAAAAATGGAAATGCAGATTTAGTGAACAATTGGCCCGTCTGGAATAGGTGGTCTAGGTCAGGTGGTACTTAGGCTTCGTTAGTATTCTGGAATCAGAATGATTATGGAACACTGGATTAGTGTTCATAAATAAGTAGACGGTCCGTGAATCCCGCAAGCCAGTAGTCGATCTGATTAGATAGGTCAATTTTATTGCAATTGTTGTTTCCTAAAATGTTTTTTGAGCGTTTTTTTAAATGATTTATTTGTTTCACAGCACTCCTTAATGTTTGTCTCTTTCTTTATTATAACTTACATGATCAGCACCACCCAGGGGCAAGAAGACGGGGTCTGAGTCGGCGGGACAACCAGAGGACTGCTCCTCTACCGAGGGCCCTGCTGCTGGCCCCGGTAAGTCCTCCAGTGGTTAAGATTAACAATTATATTTCCCTAACTTTTACTGCACCTTATTTTTTCCAAACTATTAATTATGGTTCCACTTCCTATTTCTATTTTTTACAAAAGCTTCTTTAACCTTGACTATCTGTTTCCAAATTCTGGTTATTCCTGCCTCTAAGTTCCTTCTAACTGCCTCTGCTATGACTCTCTGTACTACTACTATTAGTCTGTCTGTAGCTAAGCTTGCCCAGTTGGCCACTCTTGTTTTAACGTTTTCTTTTGAATAAAACTTAGATTGACCAATAGCTCTAGCCACTGGGTCCTGTCCTTTGGGTTGTCCTCTTCTAGTCTTCTTAATCTTGAGGCTTTGACAATTCCCACCAACAAAATGCCCAACCAGATATTTGACTAGTACTTTTAATAGGATAGTACATACTACTACTGTTGTGGGGATTCTGCACAGCCACATACAGAACAATGCACAAGAAAATAGGATGTTGGTGATGGGAGGTTGGACCTTACTCACACCTCAGTCAGAACCCACAATCCCCTGACCGACTAGCTATAGTGTCTCATTAGGTCCCGAACCCCCACACAAAGGTACCCAATGATCACACAACCCAGAACATAACACCCTTTTGCTCACTCACTCGTGTAAGTCCACCCCACCACACCAAATACCACAGAGTCTATGTGTAAGTTCAAAAGGTTTATTTTCAAATAACAAGCTCTGTACGCTGTTCTATGAAATAACTACAGCCAGCTCCAACAGCAAAAATGCATAAGATTAAAACAGTAAACATTTACAAGTGCATGATAGAAGACAAAAGATCTGTGTTAATTCTGGGAGACCCCTCTTTGTAGAACGTAGAAATACTGGTTACATGCATCATAAGCTCTGCAAATCTCTGGTTTGTAGACGGGAATCTTCCGCCTATTATGAGAAAAATGGTGTGCGTTAGATAGTATAATGCAATTATGCAAGCATTTCGCAGTCATGCCAAAAAGTGTAACATGTTATGGCTAAGCAATATGGACTAACCGAACTCCATAACAAAGTGGCTTGTTTTTCGACCTCTTCACTTGTACGCAACACTCATGTGGCCTCAAAGGTGTCTACTGCACAAAAAGCTGAGAGGTAACATGCGCAAAAGAGTAGACGTGAATCTAAAATGGTTACATGGCTCAGGCTAACTTTCCAAAGAGTAGAGTAGGACTAGATGACCCTAGGGACCATAACACTACTAGTGTCTGTCTCCTGACTCTACTCTAGTACCCGATTTGGACTAGTGATGATATATGTTGTATTAACTTTTTTTTCAATCTTCCTGGTTAAAACGGATAAAATAGGGGGAGGTGTACAGGCATCTAAAAATGTGTAATGTTTTTTCTAGGCGTACTACCAACCACCAGTGCCGGCGGGGCCAGCGGTGATGGTGATGCGGCCATTCCGGAGGGAACAGGAGAAGATGCGGCACCTGCAGGAGCTACAGGGGGGGAGCCAGCAGCAGTGGCTGGCGGTGGTAAGTTATATTCATTAATTATTGACATTACTACTAGCTGGAAGGTTGTTCACTTCACTCACTGTACTGTGAGACTCATTAAGTATTAAGTTGTAGCGAACATTATACAACGGTTGAAGAAGACACCCTTTACTTAGCATTAGCAATAGCATTAGCAGCGTGAGTTGAGTAACCAATGGCCTCTTCTATCTGACTCCAAATCAGCTGTGAAAGTTTTATGGAGAAGACTAAAAGTCAGATCAGATGACCTTGATGGATGTGTTGAATAAAGAGGGAAAGAAGGGTGGAAGGAGGAAGGACGGGCGAGATGTAATATGACTGGCAGAGAAGGATACGTTGGAAGCATGCATAGGTGGCTGATAGGAATCAGATCAGATGCATGGGTTGTTGAAGGATGGGTGGAAGGTGAAAGAAGATGCCTGTCTTGGTGGGCGACACAGTATGGGTGGATACTAGATAGCAAGAATCATCAGCGGTGTTTGGGTCAAACTCAAAGCCAAGGCAAGCAAGGAAGGAGCGGACACATGGGTGGTTGTTGGTGAAACCAACTAAGGTTTGTTGAGAGATATATAAAAAAGAATGATAGACATTTACTTTTAATGGATGGATGCCTGGATGTATTCATCATAGACAGCATAGGTGGAGACTGTCACTGGATGCAGAGTCTTACTTTAAAAAGAATGTAAAAGAAATTGCACCAGAGTAGCAAAGCGGAGGGGAATATAAGTAGTATTTTCAAAATACAGTTGACTCACAGTAGTTTGCAAGCACATCATATATCTATATAATCAAGCGCCTTCCTCCGACTCCGAAGACCACTCCCTACCTATGTTAATTTATTTTTGATTGTGTCAGCCAGCCTGCAAAGAGTGGCCTATCTGTTGGTTACACAATCAATTAAATTTGTTTTCATTGTGCGCACTGCACAGCCAAATGCGATGCAGTGCGCGCAACGAAATTTGTTTTATTTATTTATATGTTTACTTACCTGTAATTGGCCGTAATCCATGGTTTACAACCCCCCACCCTGCCACTCCTCCTCCCCACGTCACCTCCCGGCAGAACTCCCACCACCGACCGCTATTGACCTTATGTTGTGTTCTAATATATAAGCAATGATCATTGGATCAGATAAATAATCTGCCTTTTTGTAGTACCCAGGGCAGGGTGAAAGTGAAATTGAGCAATTGCCCTCATGTAACAGAGAGAGTATGGCCAGTGCTACCCGTAATAGAAAAATATGAGCTTCCCCACCTGCAGACAGTAGTAGTAAATAAAACTAACGTGAGTCTGCGTCATGACTCGTATGTTTGTCTTGGGTGCAAGCTTAGCTGACTGAGCTGGCATGCCGGCTACAACAAGGTTATGTAATTTCGCTAAACTAGAGATAAGAAGAAGACGACTGGTGTGTACTGGAGTCCATAGTGCTAGTATAATGCCTGAAACTCCCACAAATGTTAGAGGCCAAGGAAGTGGGAGGATAGATATTTACCACAAATGTTATGTACTGTGATTGCTAGTGCTACTGTGCCACTATGTGTTGAATTAATTTTGTGTTACTGTTTTGCTAAGATTATTGGTTACAATATTATTTTTCTTTCTTGATATAGATACTCCTTCCCAAGAAAGACCAACACGGAAGGAGTTGGCAGCCAGGGCTCGGCGCCGGAAACTGGAGGCCATCTGCGAAGAGTATCGGTGGCTGGTGGCTCAGGCGGAGGAGGCGGCTGCAGCTGCAGCCTCCTCCAAGGCCCCGGGCCCCAGCCAAGCCCCACATCCAGTGTTACGGCACCGCGGTCAGGCAGCCACCCGCAATCGCGCATCTATAACATCTACCACTGCTGTCCCCCACCCTGGATGCAACTGCAGGGCATTTCGCCACCAGATGCTCCTCCGGATGGCACGCTTGGAGGAGCACCTAGAGGAGCGGGTCAAGATCCTCGTTGATAAACACCTCAAAACCCGCCGAATTTAGGACCACGTTGGATTGCCCCTTTTTATTTCCTTTTGTTGGTGGGTGGGTATTGGGCGTTGGGGTTTATGGACATTGTTTGGACTTTTTGGTTTTGGACATTGGTTGGGGTTAGGGAGAGGGGTGGGTCAGGTCACAGTGTGATAGTTTATTTTTGTTAGGGTAATAAATTATATTTATAATTAAACATACGATGTTAATGTTTTGTGGGTGGGTTACTGTTTTACGAATTTATGTCACATGGTTTCCTTGCTGCTGCAGGCCCGCAGCCAGTGTTTGATTGAAAATATCTGCCGATTTTGTAACACACAAACAGATAGATGCGCTACCCCTCACTGAGTTATTTGTTCTACTAGTACTGTCAGTCTCTCCTCCTAGTCCATTATACCTCCCACCAAACTTATCTTACCTGTGACTGATGATGATTAAGTTCAGCACAGCGATGGCTGCATGGTTTCCCAAGAGAATGGAGAAGATGCCATGGTTGTGGTGGTAGTAGTAGACTGCCAAACAAACAATATTGCAACTGCTAAAGTAAAATAAAACATAATGGTGGAGGGGACAGCCTAGTACAGAAGTTACAAACTGTAGTTGTGTCGAGTGAGTCACTTAACACAATCGTAATTCGTAACCTTTACTGCTGTGTGGTAGGATGTTGATGATGAATCCAAACAATGCCGGCAATTAATTATGATGTATTAGGTGGGTCCCTTTGGAAAAAAAATTGGCTTGTACATAGACTGAGCATGGGTGGGCAAGCAGAAGAAGATCCTCGCCCTGCCTTGAAATTTAATTAGTGTTGCATTCACCACATCTACCCCAGCAAGCGTGTGATCAATTGTTGGTGTACATTTAATGTAGTCACATCACCCCGATATATAAATCACACAGCCCGGGGGAAGAGGGTTAGGGTTTGATGAATGGATGGGAAGGGGGGTTTGGGGAAAGGTTTGACAAAGAAAAACAGTACACATGGGCACAACAATAAGTAAAACACAATCTTGGAAGACGACCATGATCCATTATCCAATAAATCTATAAAGGGAGAAAAAGGAAATGCATGCATGATGATGAAGACAACTTGATGGTTAATGAGTAGTACTTACTAACTACTACTACACAATTAGACAGTACAGGGCAGCAGTATATTAATATGAAATTTGCCTTGCCTGTATGACCTCAGAGAGACCCAAATGACATGCTGTACCGGGCTTACTTTTAAAAGCTGGCAAAGAAAATAAAAAAATAGTTGTAGGGATCAATTACCAAACAAACAACAACACAACACACAGTTGTAATGATTGAAGAGAAAAAAGGAATCAAATTAATTAAAAGACAAATGATGAATGATACTAAAGTTACTGTATTATCCTGGTCCAATTGTGGAGTTGCATCTCGTCATTCATCTTGGTCCTCCCTTCCATGGACACTCCGCACATCAATCTTGGGTGCCACTGCCTGCCTGATGTGGATTGGTAAGGTAAGTGTGAGTTGTTTCTCCCAGTATAGCACAGGGTAAAGGCCGGCCTGTAAGTGTAGATGGAAAAACAAAAGGGGTATTGAAAAATAACTGAATAAAAAAAAGCATCAATTACGGTGGAGTGCAAGAAGAGAAGACAAGACTCTTGAGAGAACACTTTCAGACTGAGGTGACTTGGATACATTGTGTCTACTCTATTTACAGCATTAAGCTACAACAACAACAGGACAGGAGCCAGCACAGAACAGGCCCACGGCACCGGGCCGTGACCCAACCTCCATTTACCTTAAATTTTGACAGAGCCAGACAAAAGGCATATACAGCAATCTAGCATTTTCCAAATCAAGTGACTAAATCAATGCGCCACTGTCAGTCATACCACTACATGGACATGTAGCCTAGGTCTGCTGTGGTTTTTGTTGAATTACCTTTTATGCCAGTTCATGAAAAGCAGTTATTCCATCAATCATCTCCGATCCAACTGACTGACTGCGTGCAAAGATGGTATGGTCATCATCATGACCGTGTGATACGTGTTGTCCACCACTAACTCAGTCTGTAGTGACTCTGATTAAGTTTATATTCGATACTAAAAAATTGCAACGCATATTGGCCTGCACCTGCAGTAGTAGAAGTACAATGTGGTTATTAAACAACAAGGAAACATTGACTGTCATTTGAGTCACTTGTACTTTGTAGATTAACTAGTATAGTTCGACTTCATGCACATTCGCTCTGAGTCAGCAAGCATCCAATGCAATGCATACCATCATTCATTAATCATTACCTGTCTTTCTCTTCTCTTTGGCTGTCAGATCAGATGCCTAGCCTTCTGACAGTGATGAGTTTCGGCTCATAAACAAAACGGAAGATAGCTATAGTCAAGTTTCACTTCTTATGGAGGGACTGTTAGAGGCAACATTTATTGTACTATTCTCCATCTCCATCCAATGTCTGGCTTGCTAGAAATGTATTTAGGGTGAGTCAGGAAGATGGTGCAGGATTCTGAGGAGTGGAGTGGACAGTTAAATGCACAGACGTGCAACTCCAATAGGGAAATAAAAAGAGGAGACGGTGGTGATGGATTTGTTGTGATTTGAACCAGAAAGACAGATACACAGACAAATAAAGGAAGGAAGAAAGTAACAATTTGAAAGCCTAGTTGTCAGGGAAGAGGAGCTCGTCCTCAAACTCTGGTGGTGCGGACAGAAGTAGGTCATGTAACCCACTACTTATGTCATCGAAGTCGCTCTCCTCTTCCTGCTGTGATTCACGTATTTTGTACTCCGGTGGTATAAAGTGCTGATTCGTTTTAATCATGGTTAACCTCTCCACGCTGAGCACTGGCCATTGGCTTCTTTTCCCATACCAATACACCAATGGGCTTTGCTCCATGAAGACCTCTGTTGTGTCATCCAGAAAGGCCTGGACTATCCGCTCAATGTTCAGGGTGCTCCGATTTGCTTGGCCTCTTTTGCCTTTGCATCAGCAATGGACTTACAAAACCCTTTCCGTAGAAACCAATCAGTTGCTGTTTTTTTGATGTGGCTGATGATCCTGTTGGTGCTGTTGTTGATGTTATTGCTGGTAGTGTTGGTGACTGCTGGGAGGCAAACGCACTGCTCTCAGGCTCTGAAGTAGAACTTGACTCTGGGTGCCCTGTAGTACTTGTTCTGGCCTGGGGTGGCGGGCCTCTAATTAAGAGCTGTTCGTTTTCGAAGTCAGTGGCTTCCTCAGCTATCAAAGTTTTGCACTTGGCAACATCCACTTCTGAAAAAGGAATTACTGCATTACTGTTCAGAAATAATTTGTACCGTGGATCCAATATTATGGCAGTAATGTAATGTCGATGTGACACAATGTTATTTTGAATCCTTGTATTTTCAGATAAGCGAACGGCTAAGGTGTGCGCCAAATAATATGCATCTACTTTGTCATCCACACCTACGTACGTTTCAGACACCTCTTTCAGCTCTTGCTCTAGCATGTACAACAATGGGATAGCTTGGCCCATTGTACAGTCCTCCCTGCTGACTTCACGTGTGAAGACCTCAAAAGGAAGTAGCATCTCTGTCAGGCATTTAACGAGGCCCCATTGGGCCATCTCAACGGTCATGCCTTTCACAGTAGGATCCCATGATCTTTTAATGACATAAGCATTGAGTGGTATGTACTACTCAAACAGACGATCAAGCATGTAATAAGTTGAGTTCCAACGTGTTGGCACCTCCAGGATGAGTGCTTTGACTGGCATTTTATGCTCACGTTGAATGACCCTCAGCTGCTTCCGGGCTTTAAAAGAATGGGTGAAATGTGTGAATATCCTTCTGTAGGTGGTCAGTAAGTTTCTGACTTTGCTTTCATTTTTCAGAAAGTCTCATGTTAATGCAGTGTGCCAAACACGGGACCCTGAAATAGCCACCATCTTTCATGGCCCTAACCTCATTATTGCCATTGTCCGTGGCAACAAAACCAATGTTAATCCCTCTTGGTCGCAGCCCCTCAAAGACCTTGCTGTTAAACTCATCCAAAATGTTTGCAGCAGTATGAGATTTCTCCATAGCAAACATGTTTGCAGTGTCATTAAAAATCTCAGCAGTGTCAACACCTGCAGATATCTTTTCTTTAACACCCGAAAAAAAGATCCAGTGTGCAGTGATGCATATGTAATCAGTGGCTTGGCAACTGGTCCACATGTCTGTTGTCAGGTGGATACTCTGAACAGCACTCTGTTTAAAGGCTTTTCCAAGCAATTCCAGCACGTTGTGATGTAGTGCTGGAACAGCAACTCTGGCAAAATAGTAGCAGCTGGGAACCTTCCATTTTGGGCAGATGGTTGTCACAAATTCCAGCAAACCCACCCCTTCAACAAAAGAAAAAGGGAGAAGGTCCAGTGCTAACATTTTAGCCAGCTTCGCATTGTACAAACGTGCTATTGGGTGGTTGCGTTCGTACTGCCCCTCCGGCCTAGTAAACATGCTAAGAATGGTAGGCTGCGTGGTATTCCTTTCTGTTAGGCTCAACACCGCACTTTTTTTCATTGCAGTACTCCTTGGTGTCTCAGGCTGACTCTTACTCTTGTGCCACTGAGATGTTGCTGAGGATGTGGGCGGTACCACTGCAGTGCTGGGGACAGGGCTACTTTGTGTACCACTACCAGAGAGAACATCTCCCTCTTCTTCTTCTTCCTGGTCCACCGTGAGTGGACCTTCTACTCGTTTATCCCCACCAACAGCAATGGTTCCAGTTTTTATGCAACAAAGGTGGTCCTCCCAGTTGATTGCATGGTGTTTTTTCAGATGGGTCATTTGGCATCCGGTACCATAGTTTGTACCAAGCTTACCCTGACTAACAGGGGTATGACAAATGGAGCATATAGCAATGTTCTCCTGCTTTTCGCTAACCGTAAAGAAGTCCCACACTGGGGAGCTTAACTTTTGTCTCCTTCTCGAGGTGCCACTTCCAATGCCGGATGAACTGGAGGGTGTGCGTTGAATTTGACTCTGTGCAGTACCACTACCTACTTCTGCTGAGGTGGTGCTTGTGCTGGATGTAGGACGCTGCCGGCCCTTTGCTAATGTAAATATGGAAGCTGGAGGCCGTGTTGGTGTCACCTGTGTTGGAGGTATGCATGCTACATCCCTCGCAGCCATTTTGGATAAGGTAATAATGTTCGTCTCAATCTCCTCGGGCCGGGAGTGATGTTCGTGATGACTGGCTCATCATCATTATCCTGCTGTTCTACATCGACCTCCATAAGTCTAAGGCTTTCTGGAACCTTCCTTTTCCCTAGCCTGGTCTTGTCTCCCTCTCATGCTCAGGTTGTTGTGGCTCCCAAGTGACATCTAGATCAACAGAAGGGATGCTTGGCGAAGAACTCGATGTACTAAGCCTCGTTTTCCTGGCTGGGGGTCTGGAAGACAATGGATTTCCTGAATGAGTGGCTTCCTCTTCTTCTTCCTCTGCATGAGGATCAATTTCCTGAACTGCCCCTACTTCGGGAGGAACAACAACTACTATTGCGGGCGGTGGTTGCGGCTGTTGTTGTTGACCACTTATCTGCTGTGTTCCCTCCTGCGTTGATTGTGTGCTACTTTGAGATAGCAAAAAGATGAGGTCAGGCTCAGCATCACTGTTTTCCTCCATTAGGTTGGCTACCTCTTCCACACTCATCTGCTTGGGCCTGGGTTGGTGGGTTGGGCACACTGATGGGGAGGTGCTGCCCCCAGCTTGTCCTGCGTCATTTTTGGTGTCCCAAAAAAGGTTTTGGGGTGGCACACCAGACTTAAGTGACACTTCCTTCTTCTTCTGTTCCTTCTTCTCAATAGCAACTTTCTTGGTACTGGAGGACCTGGTACCTGCTTTCTTTGGGGGCATCTTCTTTAGATGTCAGCAACACTCAGTTGCACAAGTTGCAGAGATGGCTGGTCAGGTCACTCACACATCACGTCGTGTACAGCAGCAGGACGTCTGTTTGGCACCACAACGGGCGATGATGACACACCTCCTCCTCAGTCTTTTGTGCACCTAAAAGCAAAAAAGCAAAAAAGCCAGAAGAACATCAGTCAAACGATAGTACAATCAAACTAATATAATATATAACTTCTTAGTGTGTGGTTGGTGGTCACAATTATTACATTTTAGTAAGTCAGTGAACAACAACAGTGTAGCCATTTATGAGACTTTGACAACATGGCCCGGGCTTTCCTGGTGTACTGTACTGTGTACACTCAGGAAGAAGAAGAATAGCAAAGAACAAAAACATAAATGTAGTGGAGCCTGTTTGCCCTAAATTTGTGCATCACATGGGATGGATGCAGCATCGGGGAGCAACAACAACACATACACGAAAAAAAGGAATTTATTTAACACACCCAAAAAGTGAAATATACCCCAGAAAAAAACCCACATTTTGCAATTCAATCCAAAGCCATCCATACCATACCTGATGTTAAAATTCAACTGGCAACACAAAAACAGTTGTTTAACTTTCATGCAAAATAAACAAAATCATCATTTTCGAGAAGGTTTTATGTTGCTCGCGAGATATTGTTCGCCAGATTGCAAACTCTGCGTGTTTCGCATCGCGAACTGTACAAAAAGTCGTTATTGCGTGCGCAAACATGCATATTGAGCGCACGAAGAAGACAAAAACTGTCCGCGTTGTCGCGCTGTGCAGAGTTGACAAAACTACGCGAGCTGAACACCTAGGGTTACCTACTGGCTGAAAAGCCCTATTTATTTAACACACACCCAAAAACTGAAATTCTACCCCAAAAACTACATTTTGCAATTCAATCCGAAGCCATCCATGCCATACATGATGTTAAAATTCAACAGACAACACAAAAACAGTTGTTTAACTTTCATGCACCCATGATTATTGATGAGTAGTACCCCTGGTCCTACTTGCAGACTAGGCCACAAGCTTGGAGGCCTATGGCAAAAGCACAGTGGCTGGTCCCACAAAATGGCCCCCACCACATGGCCAGGCCACTCACAAAAACAAGAAAAGGAATACAAGACAGACAATGCAGGCTTATGGCAAAAGCACAATGCCTGGCTTCACAAAATGGCCGCCACCCACATGGTCAGGCCACCCACCACAATAACAAGAAAGTGAATACAAAGAACAGGAACAGGAAGTTGGAGTCTCTGGGGAACTTCCTTCCTCTTTTAAAAAATTGTAAAAAAAAATAAAAATGACTCCATGCTCCAAAAACTACAGCCAAATGACAACCTGAGGAGTTTTTTTTAGCAAACTGAACAAAATCATCATTTTCGAGAAGGTTTTATGTTGCTCGCGATATATTGTTCGCCAGATTGCAAATTCTGAGTGTTCGGCATCCTGAACTGTACAAAAAGTCGTTATCGCATGCGCGAACACGCATATTGAACACACGAAGATGACAAAAACTGTAAGTCCGCATTGTCGCGCTGTGCAGAGTTGGCAACACTACGCGAGATGAACTCCTAGGGTTACCTACTGGCTGAAAAGCCCTATTTAATTAACACACACCCAAAAACTTACATTCCACTACAAAAACCACATTTTGCAATTCAAGCCAATGCCATCCATGATGTTAAAATTCAAAAGACAACACAGAAACAGTTTTTATGCACCCATGAATGATGATGACTACCTCTGGGCCTACTGGCAGACTAGGCCACAAGCTTGGAACTGAAGCCTATGGAAAAAGCAAGCACACTGCCTGGATGGCTCCACAAAATGGCCGCTAGCCACCCACAACAAAAAGGAATGGAAGACAGACAATGCAAGTCTATGCCAAAAGCACACTGCCTGTCTTCACAAAATGGCCGCCAGCCACATGGCCAGGCCACAACAACAACAAGCATAGGCCAAGGGGAACAAAGAAAAGACATGCAAGCCTATATAGAAAAAGAAGCACATTACTAAATTACCACCACAAAATGGCCCCAAGCCACATGGTCACTCACAGTCACAACAGGCCATGGAAAACAATGAACTGAAGCAGGCCTATATATGACCAGACAAAGGAGGCCTGCTAAACAACACAGCTTTAATACAAAAATGCAAAAACGAAAATCAACAGGGCTACGAAAAGATTGGAAACTTACACATCAAGAACACACACACATCCAACAAAGGTATTTAACACACACACCCAAACAGTGAAATACACCACAACCACATTTAGCAATTCAATCCTATGCCATTCATGCCCTACATGATGTTTAAATTCAACAGACACCACAGAAACATGGACCCATGGGTACCTCTGGGCCTACTGGCTGAAATTTCAAAGAAAAACAACAAGGCCCCTACTGAAAGTACAGGCCAACCACAACAATAATTTTTAAAAACGATGAAAATCCCAGAAAACTTTAGGTACAAACAAGCCCCAATCAAACAAACATGTACATCAATTCTCCAACTTACTTTTAAATGAAATCTCAAATCCAAAAGTCCTCAAATAAATCCAATCCAATGATATGATGCAGCAGACAGACACAAAAAGTGATCCTTCCAGCTCCAAATCCAAATGAAAGTGAACAGCACATGGAAAAAGCACTGGGAGGAGCCTGATGGACAAGAACAGGAAGTTAGAGACTCAGGGGCACTTCCCTCTTGAAAAATAGAGTAAAAATAAAAAAAGACTACAGCCAAATCACAATCTGGGGAGTTTTTCTGAGCAAAATTATCATTTTTTAGAAGGTTTTATCATGTGCGAGAGATATTCTTTGCCAGATTGTAGTTTCTGCGTGTTCGGGAATGCGATCTTACCAACACTGCCGCCGGAAGGAAGATAGCGCGTCCGAATGACGTGTTCACGTTCGCACAGTCTCGCGGTATCATGCGGCCAGATTCCAAACCTCGTGGCGCACGCGAACGGATAGAAAATCGAGTCGGTGAATGCAGAATCACGGTAAGTCATTATCACGCCTGCGAGAACGCATATTGAGTGCACGAGGAAGAAAAACAACCACACTACGCTGTAGATTGCATAGTATTTGGCAACTTCACGCTCTACGTGAACCGCGAAGTTACTGAAACTTCGCAAACTCCACGAGCGGAGCGTAGTTCGCTGCCCAGGCTTACTTAAAACGTGCCACAGGGTGTGTTTGCAGACATGTCACCTCAGGCCCGCCCCCTTCCTTCACCATTGTGCAACCTATGATTTTTTCAGTGAATTTCTATGGTTTTTTAAATGCTAATTTCTAACAATAACGTGTCTGAAACCTATGGTTTTTTCAGTGAATTTAAAAGGTTTTTTAAATGCTAATTCCTAACTATAACGCCCCTGAAACCTATGTTTTTTTCAGTGAATATATATATATTATATATATATATATATATTCACTGAAAAAACCATAGGATTCAGGAATGTTGTAGTTAGTTGGACATTTCACTCGTACAAAACCATAGAAATTCCGGCGTTATAGTTAGTTCAGCTAACTATAACTTGCGCCCCCGTAATGCACTGCTGATGACGTCACATTTTACATCATTCATGATATGGTCAGTGACATCACTGATGACATCACTGATGACATGTCAAATGACATCACTGATGACATCATCCAGTGACTGTGTGTTTCTGTAAAGTTTAAATTTGTTTTATATATATGCCAAGCTGTATTGAGGAATGAGTGGGTATATAAGTGTCTGTATGGAGGATTTAGTAGGTACGTGACTGACTGTATAAGTGAGTGATTAAATGTGTCTTACTGAATGCATGGGTTAGTGACTACACTGTGTGAAAGTCTGTATCATTCTGTCTGTTGTTGTGTAAGCTGCTGCATGGGTTGGTGAGTAGCTGCATGAGTGTCTATATGGGTTATTGATTGCTTGCCTGAGTATTTGTATGGCTGGCTGAGTGAGTGTGTGGGTGGGTGGGAGATGTGTGACATCTGTGCATAGATGTGTGAGTGGTTGATTCACTGGGTGTATGGGTTCAAGAGTGCATGTGGAAACAGCTGTATGGGTGGGTGAGTGTGTGTAAGGGTGTGTTGGTGAGTGAATGGATGTCTCAGTGGTACATGTGCAAGTAACTACACATGTAAAAGGCAGTATATGTGAGTGATGGTGTGTATAAATAACTGTATGTGAGAGTCAGTAATTGTGAGAGTGGCAGCATGGGTGAGTGTGTATTTGTATCAGTGATCCTATAAGAGAGTAATTCTGTGTTAGTATCTATATGAATAAGTGAGGTGGTGTATGTATAACTATCTAGGTGAGTAAATGGAAGTATGATTGATTCTTTGAAGACTGACTAAGTGTGTGAGTAACTCTGGATATGTGGCAGTGTGTGAGTGTCTGTATAGGTGTATGAGTGCATATGATAGTGTTGTATTGATGAGTGACTGTATGTATGAGTGACTGTATGGGTGAATGAGTGGATGTGTGTGTAAACTTAGGAATCAGTCAGTGCGTATTTAGTAACTGGTATTGATGTGTCTATTTTTTTGAAAATGGTAGTCTGTATTTTAGAGTGGGTGTATCAAAGGTTATATTCAGGTGTGAGGAGGTGCATCAGATTTTCACATGGATGATGTCAGCAGTGATGTCATCAGTGATGTCATTTGAGGTGTCATCAGTGATGTCACTGACCATGTCATGAATGATGTAATATGTGACGTCATCAGCAGTGTATTGCGGGGGCGCGAGTTATAGTTAGCTGAACTAACTATAACGCCAGAATTTCTATGGTTTTGTACGAGTGAAATGTCCAACTAACTATAACGTTCCAGAAACCTATGGTTTTTTCAGTTAATTTCTATGGTTTTTTAAATGCTAATTTCTAACTATAACGTGCCTGAAACTTTTCAGTGAATATATATGTATATATACATATATATATATTTTAAAAAATTGTGAATAATTTTTAGTTAGGAAAACTATATTCATTCTTTTTTCTTTTTTTTATATTATACAGAAGTCGCGCATGCTTCGCGCACCCTACACGATGACTGCGCGCATTCTGGTAGCCATTTTGAAAAGTCGCGCTGGGGTCACGACTTCAGCGTAATTTGTAAAGTATGAAATATTTTTAAATTAAGTATAAATAAAAGTTTTCCTTTAAGTGTTTGTCTAAATTTATTAATAAAAGTATTTTTAAAGTATTATTTTCAATAAAATTTCGACAAAAAATTATTCGATTATTATTGGATTCGGAGGTTAGGAGGGATGGCCATTTTGCTCAATCTGTATTGCAAGATTTTTTGGTCTAGTCAGGTGGACACCCTCCTCCGGGTGAGGTACGGCTTGAGGGTTCTATTCAAAAGGTGGGGAATGAACAGGCAGAAGTATCCATCAGAAGAGCAAGTTACTTACCTTCGGTAATGCTTTTTCTGGTGGATACTGTATCTGCCTGTGGATTCCTCACTGTCCCACCCGCCTCCCCGTTCTCTACCTGTTTCTACCAAAAACATGCTTTTACTGTTTGGCATGAATGTTTTTAATATGTCTTAATCATGCTTATGTTTTAATAGTGAGAAATGCTTGAGATCGAGAATTTGAGATGTCATCGGTGATGTCATCAGTGATGTCACTGACCATATCATGAGTGATGTAATATGTGACATCATCAGCAGTGCATTGCGGGCGCGCAAGTTATAGTTAGCTCAAATAACTATAACAGGTGAATTTCTCTGGTTTTATATGAGTCAAATGTCCAACTAACTATAACGTCCCAGAAACCTATGGTTTTTTCAGTGAATTTCTAAGGTTTTTTAAATGCTAGTTCCTAACTATAATGTCTGAAAAACCTACGTTTTTTTCAGTGAATTCTGAAGGTTTTTTTAAATGCTAATTTCTAAGTATAACATCTCTGAAACCTATGGTTTTTTCAATGAATTTCAAAGGTTTTTTAAATATCGAACTACTATTGTGTATTTGTCATTAATACTATTTTTTCTAACTTTACACTACATAAAATAAACTGCAAAAGTACTATGTAACGTAATACATTTCACAAATTACAATGAGTTTTTAAATAATACAAAACAATTTAACATACAGATAACAATTTTTCTCCCTTTTTTTCCTGTCATCAGCTACTACTTAACTTCACTGTTCACAGTGATGCCAGTGTAGTTTCATCATAAACAGCAGGGGAAAAAAGAACAATCAACTACATTGTTAAAAAAAACAACCGAATTCTCTCAAATATAATACAAAATCAACACAAATAACACATCCAATAGCACTTCAAATGTTCAAAGCTTACCTTTACTTCGTAGATTTACCCAATACGCCAGATATTGTATCAAAAATTTCGCTTTGAAAGCATCCAGTATGAATTCCTTCAAGATCTTACGTAGTTTCTCTCCACAATTTTTCCAATACACCACATAATGTATCAAAACTTTTGCTTTGAAAGCATCCAGTATGAATTCCTTAGAGATCTTATGTAGTTTCTCTGCACATTTTCCCAATATGCCAGATAATGTATCAAAAATTTTACTTTGAAAGCATCCAGTATGAATTCCTTAAAGATCTATATACCTTCCCATTAAATTCATAAGGCAATCTCGGTTTCATTTCCAAGTTTGTATCATTACAGTGACTCCAACCATTATTACACTTTAAATAAACTGTATAATGTCCACTTGTAGTAGTACTTCCAGCATGGAAAACAATAGAAACTGTTGCAAAAGTTCTTCCAGAAATTGATACTTGATTAGCATCAACATTTTTAATTTTGGTCTCCACTTTTCTTCCATTTGGTTGACAGCGTTGCAGCATTATAATCAAATTTTTTCCATATCTTTGTAGGCATAATGCAGATAGCATTCTTGATTTACAACGAGAACACATCATCTCATGATCAGCTTCTTTTACTAATTTGGAAAATGGTACAGATTTGCAGTCAGGTATTGTTAAATATAAAAATCGTTCTCTGTCAACTATAGTCCTTGAAGATAATAAACACTCTTCACATTTATGTTCCCATTTGTAACTGAGTCCAAACAAACTCTCATTCTGAATTCCTTCATCTTCTAGTACTCCAAGCATAACCATCAGAAATTCTTGTGCATCTTGCTGTATATTAGCACTGAACGTTAAAGATCCAGTACATGTATCCAACAGTTGGCGAATACCAGAAGCAGAATGAATCTTACTTCTATCAGTTCTCAATTCTTGAAATAAAGTGTAGAGTGCAGAACATAAAGTTTTTCCTGACTTTCCATAATTTCACCACAAACATCTTCAAGATACAATATAACACTTAGAATGACATTACCATAGCAGTTGACACCAGAAGCATTTTCTAATTGGTATCCAGCATCATCACTTGTTTGTATTTTCTGCTTCTTTACATCTTTTCTTTTCTGTTGATTTTCTTTCTGCTTTTCAACCATAGTTAACTCTTCAACATATTTGCGTTTTGAACACACAACACGTTTCTCATAAATAGGATATTCACCTAAATGGGGAGCATAAAGCCTTCTCAAACGATTATATTAACATCAGCATTAACCTTGTTCTCATCAAAATCAATTAAATACAAACCAGACAATGTTCTAACTCGAGATAATGCAACATATACCATTCCCTCTTTAAACACAGTTTTTCCAACATTTACCAAAGCATTATCTACACTTAAACATTGTGATTTGTGAATAGTTATTGCATATGCTAAACAGAAGGGAAACTGTTTTCTACGAACATACAAGTCTTTTACAAGCAAAAAACGTGCAGCAGAACGTGCAATCTGTCTTACCTCTGCAATCTGATCAAATTTAACTTTCAAAAATTCAATTCCATTTATATTTTGATATTTCACAAAATAAACAACTTTTCCCATTGCTCCATTCACTAAACCTTCTTCTACATTCAGATTAGACTTCAAAATTACCCCACAGTTTAAACATGCATGTACATTTTTTTCTAAGCCAGCAGTTTTTGATACAGATTTTTCCAAAGAATCCAATTTAGTCTGTAGTTTTTCTGAAAGAACAATTGTTATTCCTTGATGCTCTATTTTATCAATAGCTTGAATGTGAACTATTTCTTAATTTTCCAATTTCATAAGCTCTCAATTAAATGTATAACACTCTTCCACTGTAGGCATTAAGCAAACTATAGACTTTGTTTCTTTCATTTTCTTGTACATTACTTCTGCTGGTGTGTTTTCATTTGTAAACAAGTTCTTTAGTAGACGACTTTGAAATGCTTGTTTACCATGTTTCCTTAGAACACCAATTCTTACATCTTTTAGAATATTTCCATAATCTTCATCTCTTGCTTGTCGCATATTCTGAGTGAGTTCTTTATATTCAAAATGTAACCAAAGATACACATTTCCAATACTTCCCAAAGATTTCTTAGTGTCTTCATGTAGAAGAGTTTTAAACACTGGTTCTCCTTTTACAGGGGTTAGTTGTAGCAGATCTCCAAATACAATTAAATGTTTTCCCCCAAAGAGAACGTCACAATCTGTTTTTAATACCTGTTGCATTCTTAAGTGTACAAAAGCAAGCAGTTTGAGTCCATGCTCACCTCATCAATAATTAAAAGTTTCATTTTCTTCAGCACTCTTGACACTTCATAAGAAGCGTCTCCAGACAACTTCTGATATTCTAATTTATTATCATGCTCCACTGGTAACATCAATAATCTATGCAAAGTAACTCCTTTAACATTGTGTGCAGCTAATCCAGTTGAAGCTGTTACCACACAACATAAATGTGAACCAGTAGTTTTTTTAAGATAACCGGTCAAACTTTAATTAAAAAACTTTTACCTGCCCCAGCTTGACCACTGATGTACATCAGAAGAGTTTTAAAAGATGAACACAGACATTCTGTTTTTTTCATGCAACAAACCATGTTCTATCCGTTCTCTCACTTGCACATATATTTCTTTCTGTTCAACATTTACTTCTTCTTCTAACTTTTCCAATGTTATTTCTCCTCGTCTGCTTGTTGCATTGCAATTTCGACTTCATGCATAGCAATCGCTGCTTCATTTCCTAGCATTGGATGTCCAAGAGGATCTTGACTACATGGACCACTACTTTGACTATCTTGAGAACTTTCATGAGCTATTTCAGCTCGAATAGTCTTTTCCTGTTCAACTTCATCATTTAACATTTTTAAATATGTAGGGAAAATTGGACATTGAATGCTATCTTTACAAGCATTAAAAGAATCTTCGTAGCAGTCAAACTCTCCAGGTAATTCACTTTCGCTATGCCATGGTTTAAACAGCTGCAGAAGTGCTAAATAGTAAAATTCTCGCTTGTCTGGAGTTTCACAACTAAGGGGCAGATTTACAATACCTGGCGCATTCCTGCATATCAGCAGGGATGCGCCAGTTATTGTGCGTCACGGCTCCACCACCATGGATGCGCCGCATTTACAATGTGGTGCACCATGGGACAAAAATGGACAGATGCGTGACGCATCTGCTGCCGTAAAGGTGGCGCATTGCTGGAGCTGCGTCGCAAGCACGACGCAGCTCCAGCAAGGCTCGGGGGTGCCCTAGCTTTAAAATGCTGCGTCAATCCTTACGCCTGCTTCAAGCAGGCACAGGGTTTTGACGCAGCATGGCCTTAAAAGTGGCTGAGTGAAATCTTGTAGATTTCACTCAGCCACTTTTAGGAGGCATTCCTATGCCGGAATGCCCCCCCTGCGCCGGAACGCCTGCATGTAGCACAGGGCTTTACAACATGACGCATCTCCCAGATGTGTCACGTTGTAAGTACCCCGCACCATGGCGCTGGCTTTGCGCCGCCGCTGTGTCACAAAAGTGACGCAACGGTGGCGTAAAAGAGGCGCAAGGGGCTTGTAAATCTGCCCCTAAGTTTCTTGTGGTTTATAAGATTACCCATTGCATGTTTTACTAAACAACCATGATATCCAACTATTGTACCCTTTCCTTCTTTTAAATTCTCTTTAACATTTCTTTTGAAGCTGTAATGTTTAAGTACTTCACACAGACATAGCTGTTCCAGATGTTGGTTCCTTTTCGGATAGTATGTGTCCAACATATTAGTTTTAAGAATGTCTGTACTATCTGGCTCATTTGCTGCTAATTGCTCAATTTCTTCCAATGATTTCAACACTCTATTTCGTTTGCATTCAATTTCTTCTAATGATTTCAACACTCTATTTCGTTTGCAGGCAAGACCTAAACTTACCAAATGATTCCACGTGCCTTTGAATATAAACGTGAAGAACACAAGCGGTCTGAACACTCATACGATCCAATTTCTCGGTGGGAAAGCATTTTCAAAGTAAAGCTGTACAATATTTTGCTAAGACTATTCTCTTGTGCAATTTCATCCCACATTTGTTTCATCTCTGTTTTTTCAGATTTTGTTATGCACAATGTAACATAACGTGCAACAGCAATTGAGTAATCCGCAACATACTGGATGTCCATGTTCGCATTCCACATTTTTAAAATGACTTGATTGTAGTCATTGATATACTTTGACACTTCTGTCATTTTAAGTTGTAGGTATTCTTTGGAGATTTACGCGTTATTGTGTGCCTCACAGAAGAAAAAAAAGAATGTACTCTTCCTTTACAAATGACTGGATGGGGAAAACCAAACCAACATTTGGTCTTAAATTTTCCGTTAGACTTGTATTTTCTTCTGCAATACTTTCCACAAAAGTGACTTTGGAAACGTAACTCTTGCTGTCTCTAGCTTCTATCTCCTTCTTCTCTTGGAATCTCACATGTCCCATTCTGTTCGATGAAAGACAATACTGTTTCATCAGAATAATTTTCAAATTTAGGTGCATCCTTGATCCATACTAGCATATGTATATGAGGTTCACCTCTTGCTCGATACTCCTTTCTCCAAAAGAAATCGGTTTCTCCAAGAGGTGGATTCTTTTTATTACAGGTAAAAGACATCATACCTTGAAACTTATGATTAAAATATCTGCACACATTTACAGGATCCAATGAACACAGTTCATCAGGAGTCTTTATTTCAACATTTTTTATAATAGAATTTGCTTCTCTTAAAAACTCAAGCAAATCTTCCCATGCATACTCTGCACAGCTAAGTGTGACAAACCATGTTGGTGTACCTAAGTTCCGTAACATACACTTGAGTTCTCCATGACGACGATACCAATACTCATTTGTTCCATGTTGACATGACATCAAAGTGATTAACTGTGCTTCTAAATTTTCATCTGTTTCTTGAACTTTCTCCACAAAATCTTTCGCAGAAAGAAGTGATTCATGAACTCCAGTTTTAAGTATATGATTCACTGCATACGAGAGAGAAGACAGATCACTTTCAAACAAAAAGTGAAATATGTATGGAATGCACTGTCGAAATCTAGGATCTTCAGAATATAATCTTGTTGACAGATATTCTGAAGCTGGAATCCGTACAGGTTGGTCATCATATCGTCCACCTTCTCCAGTAGGAAACAACTGTGGAAAACAACGAGCTTCCAAGCTTTTCTCCCATATGCTCATTGGAGTTCCCTATGCTTTTTTCATTTGAAATAACTCAATGCTACTTCCTATCACTTCTTTTGAATGCAAAGGACATATTGTATAATGTTCATAAATCTCTTCAGTCCTTGACTTGTCCACTTTCTCTATTTGATCACTTGAAATTTCAAAATCATCTTCTAAACGTATTACCTGTTCATCCACATTTACATTTTTGTAATAAATATTATTCTCTATAAGATATAAGGTAGCCTTTTAAACTTTATTAACATCCACAAATTCTTGCCATATTTTCCGACTCTTTGTGGGTACACCATTTACTAAAATACCTACTGCCTCATCTTCCTCTTTCGCTCCAGAAATAGTTTCAATTATTTTTTTTAAATCCAAAGGTAAGTACACCCCTCTTCCTTTCAGCCCTCTTTGCAAGTCTGTTGGTGGCAGTTTACCTGTTTTAGGCTCCATTCGAGTTATAGTTTGAAAAGGATGAACAGATTGAATTAGAACTGACTCATATGTATTCTATTTGGCCAGCTCCTGCGGAATAGCTACTAACTCCAACTTCTTGTGCACTGCTCTAGCAGGCATTTTGTTCTCTTCTAATTTGTTGTAACAAGATTTACATATACGTTAAGGACTACCTAACTCAAATCGACCTTCAACAAACAAGTACGTTCCAAATTCTTCCCACTTACCATTGTTCTCCTTTTCACTTTTCAAATACAAATCAACATTCCTACTTTGACTTTTATAATGAGTACGTCGACAACAAACATAGTTTGGTATTTCAGAGCACACTACATTAAACTTTCCAATTTCTTATTCAAACTGATCAGTGCTAATCACTTTCTCATCTCCTCCAACATCTGTAATTGTCAAACTTTCACTTTCTATGAACTGCTCTTCTGAACCAAAATATCGCATTTCAATATCATCACACTTTTTTTGAACATCTGATAAAGAACCATATAAAAGACTTCCATTCAGTTCATTTAAACTTAATGCAGGACTTTTTACATAGTAGTTTCTTTACAAAGTTCCGCATTTTTGAATGGTGTACTGCTAACATCCTCAAATGATGAAAAACACTTTTACAAACTTTTCTTGAAAGACAAGCCAGAGAATGCCCATACTTCTCAGTATATTTTCTTACATTACACGGATCTATTCCTTGTAACAACTTCTGTTTTATACTTTTCTGAGTACATTCTCGTAGCAAATTTTGCATTATATCAATGGATTCCTGTCGAATACTACAAATGCTACTACAACTCCACTTATACACAGGAGCTCGTGGACGTTTCCCTTGCACTTCTTCAGCTATTAACTCTTTTCTGCACTTTTACCAACCATTTCCTCCTTTGGAAGAGGAACGCCATCCTGAACTTCGTAGAAACGACCTCCAGTATCAACTGCAAATGATAAACTATTTTCCTGGAAGTAACTTTCCTCATTAAAAAAAGGCTCAGTACTAGAAGTATGTCTCCAATGTCCTCTAAAGACTTTACAAAAGTTGGTTCTGTTCACAAGTCTTTTTTTCTACTTTTGTCTTTCAATATTTTATCCAATACGTTCATTCTCTTTAAAATCAAAATGAACAACTTCTGTTTCAAATTGAAAGCAGTATCCACTATACTTTCAATACGCTGCTTCTCTTTGAATTGGAACATTCTTCTTTTATATTTGCAGCATGTTTTCAATAATTTCTGAGTCACTCTAGATCAAAAAAGTCTCTGACGAATTTCTTGAAATTGTTTTTGTCTCCGAGTACCAGATACTATTTCTTTATCATCTTTCCTTTTCCTCGTATTTGAAATTGAACTCTGCTTCACCTTACTTGAAAAATTCTTCTTTTTGCTTTGTGTGATGTTTTTCTCATTAAATGTTCATAATATTTTCAAAAATTGTCTTTTGCTTTTACTCAAACAGTTTCTCTACTAGTCGCATTTTTTCCTACTTCAAGATCTTTCCTTTGCGTCAAATATATATTTTTCTTCTCTTTTCTTTTTTCACTTCTTCTAGGCATTTTCAAATTTCAATCTAAACGAAAATATTTTCTGAAAAACAAAAAATAGATTCAATTATTTTTCACATTTCTTCACTATGTTAAAATAATAACATACAATTGCAAAACTTCCACTAACAACTTCCAGACCCAGTGCTACAACGTGATGGAGCACGACAGATGAGTATTTATTTAATTATTTACATACTCCTTTACAATTTATATATAACTGCACTACCTCATACTTTTCACCTCTCCGCCACACCCCTCCACCCCACACCACTTTCTCTGCAACCCACCACACACAACTTTATAAATAGTATTTTTAAAAATGTTATTCTATGTCCATTATTACCTAACAATTTTACCAACACCTTCGCAAACATAACACTGCACCCAGGGCTTTAACTGGAGGGGGTGTCTGTGGGGATGTGACCACCAGCACTTTATTATTGGGAGCCTCGAAACGGGTCTTTATAGGGCTCTATTTTCCAACCTCACAAACGAAATCCGTTTAATCCGTTTTATTTTTCTTTATTGCACTGCATTGACACTGTGAGAGCATGCACATTGCTCACTACTTAGAAGTGCAGACATCATGCCAAGTGACTCGCATTGTAGGAGAAGGGAAATCCTTTAAAGAAAGCCATTTTCTCTTCTTGCAACGCACCAGCAACATCATCGTGGGGTGATTAGCAGACAGACCATCAGGCACGCAACACCCATTGCCCCGGACTCTCTGTCACAGCTTCCCGAGTGCACACACAGAGCGGCACCCGAGTACTTCACCGGTCTTCAAAACATCATTTTTTTGTAAAGGAGACTCTGTTCTTTTTCACCCCTTTTTACAACCCCTACATGCCCACTTTGCCTATTGCTGAAAGAATTAGGCTCTCCCGAAAATTCCCTCTGTTTGAGCCTCTGCAAACGACCACAACAAGGCAACTCCAGCACGAACCTGCTCCCACCTTACACACGGTCTTGTTTTAGTGCTACGAAAACACACACTTTAACTGCCTCACTAAGTTCTCACACCCCCTCTTTAATATGAACATAAAAGCTTTCCAATTACTTTTCTATTCCTATACTGTACTTCACATGGAAATATAGAACTCAAGGTTCTCACCACCCCAAATTAGATCTCCGGTATACTTTCTCAAATATAAGAAGTACAAGTATTCAGTATCTGTCAGTCACGGCCACTTTAAAACAGTGTACCTGTAAACAACTCGACAAAATGTTATGTTTCTAAATTAACGTCTTACACTTGAAAGCTCCGTTACATTTCTTTCGCTAGATGTACCTTTGTTTAAAACACCACCAGAGAAGGGTGTTGAAGTATGCTCCACAAAGAGTAACTCAAAGCTTTGTTATTCTTTATTAAAAAATCTACCTATCAATGCTTTTCGCAAGCCTTTTCAACGCCTTAAGAGGGTAGCTGGATGAGTATAATACATCGTATTTAAGATCGGGGCAGACAATGCACGGAAATAAGAACGTATAGTTGAATAAAGGGCGAGTGGATGCATGGCCAGATGCATCAATGGATAGATACATAGATCAATGTATCAATGTATGGATGGATGGAAGGATGAATGAATGCAAAGACCAGTACTTCCGATAGACGGGTGGGCTGATAAATGCTTAGGATTGATTATGGGACAGATATATCTATGCATATATAGGCGTATTGCTGCATGAATGGCACAGTGCTTACTCTAGGAGAGTGCGCCTATAGATGCTTAAGATATGCGGACAAACAGATTTATGTACACATATAAATAGGAATATATGCATCAATTAAAAGATGGTTGAATGGCGCAGTGCTAAGGATTCATGGATACTGCGCTTTAATTGGGCCGGGTCTGGGGACCTGCACTTATTTTAAGGCAGCCAGGCTCTATTTTTGGCCCTCTCAAAGATAGTCAATTTTTTTTTTTAATATTACACTGCAGTGACTGCATGCACATCGATGTATGCATGCTTATTTTGCTCACTACTGAGAACTGTAGACATCACACTAGGTTACCCACATTGTAGAAGAAAGGGAAATCCTTTAAACAATGTTTTTTCCCGAACCTAGAGGATTTTCTAAAGAACACAATGATACTTATCTTGATTTAGACCACGCCCCAACTTGCATAGCCTTCACCCCTTTAAGAGCTTTGCCCCCCCCTTTTAGAGCACCCCCACTTTTTTCTCCCACTTAGAACCCTAACTACACCATAGTAACAAACAAACAGTGTAACATTAAAATCTACAATGGCACCAAGTTTCATAATTTTCCATCAACACTATCAGCCTTCTACCACAGTACAAGAGTGTCTATCAGCACGAAGATATCTTATCCACAGAAATGTTGTGTAATTCCTGTACCTGTCTGCTGGAACACTCATCACCAAAATGTATTAAAACATGTAATTTGCCAGAAAAACATATACCATACCATAAACCGATTCATAAATAGGCACACTGCCACTGCACCACCCTCTTCCCCATTCTTCCTTAACTTCACAAAATTAAAGAAAGAGCCACACCAAACCTAGTAAACACACTATACTAATACAAGAACTTAATTTCAACAACCGTCTACCGGAACGCTCATGAGCAAAGCGTATTAAAACATACAAATTTGCGGGTAAAACATATACCATGCCATAGGGCACTTTATAAGTGCTTCCAGTGGTACTACATCACCGTCAGTAGTTCGACATCTGCACGTTACTAAATTCTGTGTTTTAATCAGAAAAATACCCACCCCCGCCCTTCCTTAACAGTAAAAAATCAAACAGAAACCCCCACCATTCCTAGTAGCGCCACTATACCCATACATAGGCTTAATTTTAACAGGTGTGTGCCGGAACACTTATGAACAAAAAGTATTCAAACATGCAAATTCGCGTGAAAAACATAAACGATACCATAGCATGGCTAATAAATAGTCCCACTCAAACTACATTACCTTTACTAACTATACATGCCCATGTTACAAATGTCCGTCTTTTAATCAGCAACATACGCACATCCCCCACCCCCACCCATGCCCATGCTTAACCTTACGAAATCAAACAACGAGCCCCTGCACTCCCGTTACCGCCACTATAGCCATAGATAGACTTAATGTCAACAGGTGTCTGCCGGAACGCTAATCAGCAAAAGCGATTAAAACTTACAATTTTGCAACTCAAACATACACCATACCATAAGACGGTTTATAAATAGTCACAGTACCACTACACCACCTCAACACCTGCCCTTGCTTAACTTTGCGCAATTAAAGAAAGAGCCCAAGCAAACGTAGAAGCGCCACTATAGCCATACACAGCCTTAACTTCAACAGATGTCTCCTGAAAAGCTCATCAGTAAACTGTATTAAAACATGCAAATTTGCGGGTAAAACATATACCATGCCATAGGGCGCTTTATAAGTGCTCCCAGTGGTACTACATCACCTTTAGTAGCTCCACATCTCCATGTTACTATATTCTGTATTTCAAACAGCAACATAACTACCTCCCCCACACCCACCCCCGCCCTTGGTTAACAGTACGAAATCAAACGGAAACCCCCCATTCCTAGTAGCACCACTATACCCATACACAGGCTTAATTTTAACATGTGTCTACCGGAACACTTATCAGCAAAAACTATTCAAACATGCAAATTGGTGGGTAAAACATAAACCATCCCATAGCACTGTTTGTAAATGGGCCCAGTAAAACTACATTACCTTTAATAACTACACATGCCCACGTTACAAATATCCGTCTTATAATCAGCAACATACGCACCTCCCCCACCCCCACCCATCCCTTGCTTAACCTTACGAAATCAAAGAATGAGCCACAGGACTCCCGTTACCGCCACTATAGCCATACAAGACTTAATGTCAACAGGTGTCTACCGGAACGCTCATCAGAAAACCTATTAAAACCTGCAATTTTGCAACTCAAACATACACCATACTATAAGACGGTTTATAAATAGTCACAGTACCACTACACCACCTCAACACCCGCCCTTGATTAACTTTACACAATAAAAGAAAGAGCCCCAGCAAACGTAGAAGCACCACTGTAGCCAAACAGAGGCTTAATTTCAACAGATGTCTCCCAAAACACTCATCAGCAAAACGTATTAAAACATACAAATTTGCGACTAAAACATATCACATGCCACAGGGCGCTTTATAAGTGCTCCCAGTGGTACTAGATCACCTTTAGTAGCTCGACATCTGCATGTTACTATATTTTGTGTTTCAATCAGCAACATAACCACCTCCCCCACACCCACCCCCACCCTTACTTAACCGTACAAAATCAAACAGAAACCCCCACCATTCCCAATAGCGCCACTATACCCATATACAACGTTAATTTTATCAGGTGTCTGCTGGAACACTTATCAGCAAAAAGTATTCAAACATGCAAATTGGCGGGTAAAACATAAACCATCCCATAGCACAGTTTATAAATGGGCCCAGTCAGACTACACCACCTTTGCTAGCTAGACATCTATATGTTACGAAAGTCGTTTAAACACTCTGTAGAGTGTATAGCAGGGCATGGGGAGAGTATAGAAAGTTCTAATTCCCAAACTTCTGATATACAGTCCCTTTACTGTATCTATATTAAAGATATTAAATGGAATGAATACATTGACGAGTGTCTCAAAAGGGATAGTGAAGCTCACCATCAGTAAAACACAAACCACTTCAACACCTACATATATCCGCCACAGCGACACAGCCTGACAAATAGTATCACTTATAATCACATGTAGTTCTCTATTGTCAACAGTCATACAGAAAATATACCGCCCATTTACATTTTTTTTATCTCTCACACATTTATAAAACATCTCTTCTAAAGAAGCACTCCCCAACTACATCTATTCCATAAAAACAGACAATAATTACGGCACGGTATAAGTCAGAAACTGTAATTCAGCAAAGGAGTTATATAAAATAGTTAAAGAACTCAGTAAACCAGCCAGCATGTCCCAAATTCTACCCTCTTCAGCAGAAGCCTGTGAAAAAATTAGCAAATTCTTCTCGGATAAAATAAGCAAAATATACTCCATTTTCAGTCCTATTACGAAAATAGACATAATTAGAAATTCCAGACCCCACACCCAGAAGCTTCATCAGAGATGTGCAATTTCGCCCCCCTCACAGAGACCGAGGACTTAAAGGCAATGGGCAAAGTGAAGTCAGGATCCCCCCTAGACCCCTGTACCCATTTTATTTTTGCTCAGACTGCCTCAATCCTCTGCCCATATGTCACTCAGCTCTTCAATAACTCTCTTCACACTGCCACCTTCCCTGATATTTGGAAACAGGCAGTAGTAATCCCTACAGAAAAAGGCAGGAACAGATGTCCTCAACCCTGAAAACTATCACCCAATCTCCCAACATCCATACCTCTCTAAAGTTTTGGAGAGGCTAATAAACAGACAATTATCAAACTACCTAGAAAATAACGATCTATTAGACCCCTCTCAGACTGGTTTCAGGGCTACCAACAGCACGGAGGCAACGCTACTGGCAGTACTGGATAACATCAGATCGCGTACTGACCAGGGAGGAGCCGTAGCTCTGATACTTTTAGACCTGTCGGCAGCGTTCAACACGGTCTCACATAACAGAATGCTGGAAACCCTTCATGAAAAGGGAATCCACTCTAAAGCTCTGAAATGGTTCAGTTAGTTTTTTAGCAACCAAACACAAACGGTTAAACTAGGTCATTTCAAATCTAAATCTAGCGCCATCAGCTGTGGTGTCCCGCAGGGGGCATCGCTAAGCCCCACCTTATTCAACGCCTATGTTTCAACTCCAGCGAAAATCAGTAGAAAATGGGGAATTGATATTTGCTCCTTTGCAGACGACACACAGCTGATGGTGGCCATTGAGGAAAGACCTGAAGCCACCAAAATATAGTTACATAACTGCCTTTCAGAGATGGCACAATGGATGCAGGAGCATTGTTTGAAAATAAATGCAGAGAAATCAGAAATCCTGCTCTTTGGAGGGGCCAATATAATTTGGGACACCACATGGTGGCCACAAACACTTGGTGTTGCTCCAATCCCTAAGCAAAGCGCAAGAAACCTGGGCATCCTTATTGACGACACCCTATCCTTGAAGGACCATGTGCGGGCCCTTTGTGGTAAGGGCTTTGCCACCTTGAAACTGTTAATTAGAATCTTCCCCTGGATCCCGTTGGACTACAGAAGAACAGTCATGCAAGCCCTGCTTATAAGTCAACTCGACTATGGAAACGCCTTATTCGTGGGCATTACCAAGCTACTCTTCACGCGGCTACAGGTGCTTCAAAACGCCGCAGCCAAACTAGTGTGCAATAAAAGCAGACTAAGCTCAGCATCAATGTGCATGAAAAACCTGCACTGGCTACCTATGCGTCAAAGAGCAGTATTTAAACTGCTCAGTCACGCACATAAAGTACTGTATCAAAGAGGCCCCAAAATACTTCAGGGGAAAATTGAGTTCTATGTCCCCACAAGGAGCCTGCGGTCACTACATCAAGCATTGGCCAGAACAAAGCGCAGTGAGGACTGGAGGGCGCTCCTTCTCATATCTGGCAGCTAAGAAATGGAATGAACTCCCCCTAAACTTACGGCTCACATTTAATTACCTGGTGTTCCGAAAAAAACTGAAAACCCATCTGTCCCCTAAAAATTAATATCCACTTGTTTTACCCTCACCAACAGCTTAGCCCTCTTTTTCGCTACTAGCGCCTTGATATCCCCTGGGATGAATGCTGCGCTCTATAAATAAATGTATACGTTTACTACCATATATTTTAGTATATCTACCTTTTTATTATTCACAAGTCAGAAACTACAAAAACTATTCACTATACCCAAATGCAAACCAGAAACTATATTCATATTTATCTCAGCTTAGGATCACATGATTCAAACTATGCGTACAAATAAAAGGAACGTATCACTTTTCCTATCTCCTCCCCATGTAATCTCCAAACACTGTACACGGCCTCACTGTACAACAACCTACCCTGACTTACATTCAAACCTACCTCTCAGTGTCAAAAATAAGATTTCAACCTGCCCACATAACATTTCTGCATTTCTTTTTTATCGCTTTTAACTTAATAACACATACGTCTCCTACCACCACCACCCACCCCACTATTTCCACAAAAAGTATCAGTTGTAAATGTGCAACATTTTCTTTATCTCCCCAAATACATTACAAACTCAAATTAACGCTGTGCCTCATTTTCAAAACAATACAGTCCTATAAAGATGACAAACTACACTTCTTCTCCTAAACATATATAAAATACTTATATAACAACAGCTCAAATTTTATGCATGTTTCATAACCAATATCAAACACCACACTTTTCTAACACTATAGTACTTTGAAATAAAAAATACTTTCAAAATTAAAAACATCACCTCAAATAGTTAATCAATACTATAAAACACATAACACACCTTGTTCATTTCTAACTCACCTTTGTAGTTGTTATCCAGATTTCAAATGACAGACGCATACAATTCTCTCTTTCTCACATAGTACATGTAGAGCTCCGACTTCATCAAGAATGAAACCAGGAAAGGCACAATTCCTATGTCGCTCCACACCTAAATACATGTAAAGAACAAATCAGAATACTTAATTCTTTCACCGACATTCCAAAACTTACCTCCATTGGTTAATTTAGAATTTTCCTTCCGAAAAGCTACTTACTATTCTGCGCCACATACAGGTCACAAGTTCAACCTATTTTATCACCACACTTTCTGGAACCTTGTACGACACCTGCAGGTTAAAAGGTCATAATTTTTTTTTAACCTAACGATATCCTTTTGCAACATTTTATCGAACATTTAACGGCACGTGCACGTTAAAAGTTCACAATAGGGGTCAGTAGTTCATCAGCTCTATTCCCAACTCCAGCAGTACCTCACCTTATGCCCCCAGCACCATCAGACCTGTAGGAGTCAGTACTTTCCACTTTCAAAATACCACATTAATTTCATACACACAAATTTACCTTCGCACTCCCTATATAACATCCCCTAAGCACCATACACAAATTACAATGTTCGAAACAAAAGTTCCTCCAAGTAGCTATAACTACATGCTGACACTACTTGCACAGATGTGGCACAGCGGCCAGAGCACATGACTTCACAGCATATGACACAATTTTGACTCACGCTCTAATCCCCGAGTCCCGCACCACCTCACCTTAGCAGCATCACAGGCAATACCTCACTTAATTTTCGTAGCCTAGCACTTTCACACTGGTAGGTATGATTAGTTCACTTCGCACCCCCTCTATAGGACACCCTAGACACCCCACATAGGTTAAAGTGCTCCTACCCTTCTATTTCCCACTTTTTTTGCCCTTTTTTCCTCTTACTCGCTACAACGGAATAACAAAATGGCGGCCAACACTTCCTCCTTCCATGATACTCTAGACAATACCTCACATATTTTCCGTACCCAGGACTTTCACACCACTACGGGTCAGTAGTTCATCCTAGTAGGTATAAACACATGCTGAGACTACTTCCACAACTCTTCTGCAGGGGCCAGGGAACATGACTTCACAGCATAAACCACACAGTGTGGGCTCACGCTTTAATCCTCAAGTCGCGCACAAGCTCACCTTAGAAACATCAAACACTAACCAATACCTCACTTAATTTTCATAGCCTAGAACTTTCACACCGGTAGGTATGATTAGTTCACTGCGTACCCCCTCTATAGCACACCCTAAACACCCCACAAAGCTAACAGTGCTCCTACCCTCCTCTTTCCCACATTTTTCACCCTTTTTCCCCTTTAATCGCTTCAACGGAATCACAAAATGGCGGCCAACACTTCCTAGTTGCAAACGCTTGCAACGCTCGCAGCCAATCAGCAGCAAGCTCGTGCTTGTAACGCCTCAGCCAATCAGATGGCAGAATTCCCAAATATCGATATCTGTAAATTTTGATAATTCTCAAAAACTACTGAACGGATTAATGCCAAATAAACAAAAGCATGCTTTCTAGACCAAGACCCTTCTCCCTGCCAAATTTGGGGTAATTCCGTTCATCCGTTCGACCTGTACCCTTGTCTAAAGATTCCTATAGAAATTAACATTGAAAAAACATGTTTTGGGCCCCCTTTTTTTCTCGGCCCCTCCTTGACGAATCACCCCCAAACTTTCAACATAGGAGCTGATCTCAACAAAGAATTAGTTTTGAAAATTTCATGAAGATTCACCAATCAGCGCCAAAGTTATTGCGAATAGAATGTTGCCATTTTCCTGTAGTAAAAAGGTCCCAACTTTAACTACCTACTGGCGACCGCCAGTAGGTAATATATTTAGTATACTATGTATACATGTGAAAATGTGTTGGTCCACCTGTTTACCTCATTGGCACGGAAAAAATGGGTGGACCTGACGTCAGCATGCCGACGAGGTCCACTTATGGCTCCTATGACATCATACGGTGTCCCGAGCGGAGCTGTGCTATTATGAAATTGTCATCGACGTGGGAGAGCTAGGAAAGAATTTCCGCGGAATGCTGGCGCAGGGGATATTCACCTAAGTGTTCAGGCTAGTCCTTCGGGTGCAACTGTTTATGTTGCCACTTCAGAAACCGAAACCAGTGATCCGAAGGCAGAGGCCCTGCAGATGGCACACGAGGTGGGGAGCCCAGTCGTGTGCACCAGTGGGGCAGCGAAGTGACAAGCACCACTACTCACAAAAAAGGTAACGAGGGCACTGAATAACACAGGATCTTCTCTTTGTATCTGGAAGGAACAAAAAGGTTAAAATCCCCTAGTTCCAAAATGTAGAATTAGTGCTACAACGGTCTTCAAGAGGACCTGTGATGGATGCCACTTCTGCATTCCGTACAATGGAGGCGGCACATGGGTCACGAGGTACGGTCATACTGCGGTGGGACGCACACTCGTTGACCTCTCATGGCACTGCTCCACACTTCAGGGACAACGCTTTCCATTAGCTGTGTTTTCTGATGACGCGTCATGACGGCCCCGTCCAACAGCAGAACCCCTTTAGACCCAAACAGACTCTTCCACTCTCTCACCGGAAGTGAAACCAGGCCACATGGACACTTTCACAATACAACAGCCGGGAATGCACTTTTCGGTTAAAAGAAAACACATTCCTTCCTCCTAATTTATCAAATAAACAACTCACTGAAAAACAGGGGCCAGCTTCGATCGGTAAACAGCCGTTACAACAACTTTTTTACTTTGAGATACCATTACAACGCATGCATTACCATGCATGCATTGTACATCGCGAAGTCATTACTACGCATTTCTTTAGAACGAATGCTGATTTACCACGCATGCCTTTACAACAAATTTTGTTGTAAAGGTATGTATGGTAAATGGCCATGAGTTCTAAAAATATGTAGACGATCCACGTTGTTGTAAGGAAACAGAGGCTGTTCCGTTTCCTCTCAACGACGCGCACCACCCCTCAGAGACGACATGAAGCAGGAACTATGAGGAGAGAGGAACCATGAGGAGTGAGAGGTAAGGGGATTGGGCATGGGGTGGTGGTTACTTTTCTAGGGTTTAGGGTAGTGCAGTGGTGTTTGTGTAGTGTTGGGGATCGTGCTTTGGGTAGTGTTTTAGGGTGTAGGGTAGTATAGTGGTGTTTGTGTAGTGTAGGGGATCGTGCTGGTGTTTTAGGGTGCAGGGTAGTGCAGTGGTGTTCATGTAGTGTAGGGGGTCGTGCTGGGGGTAGAGTTTTAGGGTTTAGGGTAGAGCAGCGGTGATTGGGTAGTGTAGGGGGTACTGCTGGTGGGAGTGTTTTAGGGTTAAGGGTAGTGCATTGGTGTTTGGGTAGTGTAGGGGGTCGTGCTGGGGGTAGTGTTTTAGGGTTTAGGGTAATGCAGTGGTGTTTGTGTAGTATCGCGGGTCATGCTGGGGATAGTGTTTTAGGGTCTAGGGCAGTGCAGCGGTGGTTTTGTAGTATAGAGGGTCATGTTTTAGGGTTTAGGGTAGTGCAGTTGTCTTTGGGTAGTGCAGGGGGTCGTGCTGGGGGTAGTGTTTTAGGATTTATGGTAGTGCAGTGGTGTTTGGGTAGTGTAGGGCGTCGTGCTGGGGGTAGTGTTTTAGGGTTTAGGATAGTGCATTGGTGTTTGTGTAATGTAGTGGGTCGTGCTGTGGGTAGTGTTTTAGAGTTTAGGGTAGTGCAGTGGTGTTTGGGTATTGTAAGGGGTCATGCTGGCGGTAGTGTTTTAGGGTTTAGGGCAGTGCAGTGGTGCTTAACTAGTGTAGGGGTCATGCTGGGGGTAGTGTTTTAGGTTTTAGGGCAGTGCAGTGCAGTGGTGTTTAAGTAGTGTAGGGGATCATGCTAGGGGTAGTGTTTTAGAGTTTAGGGTAGAGCAGTGGTGTTTGGGTAGTGCAGGGTGTCATGCTGGGGGTAGTGTTTTATTGTTTAGGGTAGTGCAGTGGTGTTTGGGTAGTGTAGGGGGTTGTGCTGGGAATAGTGTTTTAGGGTTTAGGGTATTGCAGTGGTGTTTGGGTAGTGTAGGGGGTTGTGCTGAGGGTAGATTTAGGGTTTAGGGTAGTGCAGTGGTGTTTGGGTAGTGTAGGGGGTCGTTTGGGGGAAGAGGTTTAGGGTTTAGGGCAGAGCAGTGGTGTTTATCAAGTGTACGGGGTCATGCTGGGGGCAGTGTTATAGGGTTTAGGGTAGTGCAGTGGTGTTTATGTAGTGTAGGGGGTCGTGCTAGGGATAGTGTTTTAGAGTTTAGGGTAGAGCAGTGTTGTTTGGGTAGTGTAGGGGATCGTGTTGGGGTAGTGTCTTAGAGTTTAGGGTAGTGAAGTGGTGTTTTGGTAGTGTAGGGGTCGTGCTGTGGGTAGTGTTTTAGGGTTTAGGGTAGTGGAGTGGTGTTACGGTAGTGTAGGGGGTCGTGCTGTGGGTAGTGTTTTATTGTTTAGGGTAGTGCAGTGGTTTTTGGGTAGTGTAGGGGGTCGTGCTGGGGTAGTGTTTTAGGGTTTGGCTAGTGCAGACGTTTTTGGGTAGTGTAGGGGGATGTGCTAAGGGTAGATTTAGGGTTTAGTACAGTGGTGTTTGGGTAGTGTAGGGGTCGTACAGGGGATAGGTTTAGGGTTTAGGGTAGTGCAGTGGAGTTTGGGTAGTAAAAAGCGAGTTGTGCTGGGGGAGTGTTTTAGGGTTTAGGGTAGTGCAGTGGTGTTTGGGAAGTGTAGGGGGTCGTGCTGGGGGTACTGTTTTAGGGTTTAGGGAAGTGCAGTGGTGTTTGGGTAGTGTAGGGGGTACTGCTGGGGGTAGTGTTTTAGGGTTTAGGGTAGTGCACTGGTGTTTGGGTAGTGTAGGGGTACTGCTGGAGGTAGTGTTTAGGGTTTAGTATAGTGCAGTGGTGTTTGGGTAGTGTGAGGGGTATTGCTGGGTGTAGTGTTTTAGGTTTTAGGGTAGTGCAGTGGTGTTTGGGTAGTGTAGGGGGTCCTGCTGGGGGTAGTGTTTTAGGGTTTAGGGTAGTGCAGTTATGTTTGTGTAGTGTAGGTGGTATTGTTTTAGGGTTTAGGGTAGTGCAGTGGTGTTTGGGTAGTGTAGGAGGTACTGCTGGGGATAGTGTTTTAGGGTTTAGGGAAGTGCAGCGGTGTTTGTGTAGTGTAGAGGGTCGTCTTTTAGGGTTTAGGGTAGTGCAGTGGTCTTTGGGTAGTGTAGGGGGTCGTGCTGGGGATAGTGTTTTAGGGTTTAGGGTTTAGGGTAGTGCAGTGGTGTTTGTGTAGTGTAGGGGGTATTGTTTTAGAGTTTAGAGTAATGCAGTGGTGTTTGTGTAGTATCGCGGGTCATGCTGGGGAGAGTGTTTTAGGGTCTAGGGCAGTGCAGCGGTGGTTTTGTAGTATAGAGGGTCATGTTTTAGGGTTTAGGGTAGTGCAGTTGTCTATGGGTAGTGCAGGGGGTCGTGCTGGGGGTAGTGTTTTAGGATTTATGGTAGTGCAGTGGTGTTTGGGTAGTGTAGGGCGTCGTGCTGGGGGTAGTGTTTTAGGGTTTAGGATAGTGCATTGGTGTTTGTGTAATGTAGTGGGTCGTGCTGTGGGTAGTGTTTTAGAGTTTAGGGTAGTGCAGTGGTGTTTGGGTATTGTAAGGGGTCATGCTGGCGGTAGTGTTTTAGTGTTTAGGGCAGTGCAGTGGTGCTTAACTAGTGTAGGGGTCATGCTGGGGGTAGTGTTTTAGGTTTTAGGGCAGTGCAGTGCAGTGGTGTTTAAGTAGTGTAGGGGATCGTGCTAGGGGTAGTGTTTTAGAGTTTAGGGTAGAGCAGTGGTGTTTGGGTAGTGCAGGGTGTCATGCTGGGGGTAGTGTTTTATTGTTTAGGGTAGTGCAGTGGTGTTTGGGTAGTGTAGGGGGTTGTGCTGGGAATAGTGTTTTAGGGTTTAGGGTATTGCAGTGGTGTTTGGGTAGTGTAGGGGGTTGTGCTAAGGGTAGATTTAGGGTTTAGGGTAGTGCAGTGGTGTTTGGGTAGTGTAGGGGGTCGTTTGGGGGAAGAGGTTTAGGGTTTAGGGCAGTGCAGTGGTGTTTATCAAGTGTAGGGGGTCATGCTGGGGGCAGTGTTTTAGGGTTTAGGGTAGTGCAGTGGTGTTTATATAGTGTAGGGGGTTGTGCTAGGGATAGTGTTTTAGAGTTTAGGGTAGAGCAGTGTTGTTTGGGTAGTGTAGGGGATCGTGTTGGGGTAGTGTTTTAGGGTTTAGGTTAGTGAAGTGGTGTTTTGGTAGTGTAGGGGGTCGTGCTGTGGAGAGTGTTTTAGGGTTTAGGGTAGTGGAGTGGTGTTACGGTAGTGTAGGGGGTCGTGCTGTGGGTAGTGTTTTATTGTTTAGGGTAGTGCAGTGGTTTTTGGGTAGTGTAGGGGGTCGTGCTGGGGTAGTGTTTTAGGGTTTGGCTAGTGCAGACGTTTTTGGGTAGTGTAGGGGGATGTGCTAAGGGTAGATTTAGGGTTTAGTACAGTGGTGTTTGGGTAGTGTAGGGGGTCGTGCAGGGGATAGGTTTAGGGTTTAGGGTAGTGCAGTGGAGTTTGGGTAGTAAAAAGCGAGTTGTGCTGGGGGAGTGTTTTAGGGTTTAGGGTAGTGCAGTGGTGTTTGGGAAGTGTAGGGGGTCGTGCTGGGGGTACTGTTTCAGGGTTTAGGGAAGTGCAGTGGTGTTTGGGTAGTGTAGGGGGTACTGCTGGGGGTAGTGTTTTAGGGTTTAGGGTAGTGCACTGGTGTTTGGGTAGTGTAGGGGTACTGCTGGAGGTAGTGTTTAGGGTTTAGTATAGTGCAGTGGTGTTTGGGTAGTGTGAGGGGTACTGCTGGGTGTAGTGTTTTAGGTTTTAGGGTAGTTCAGTGGTGTTTGGGTAGTGTAGGGGGTCCTGCTGGGGGTAGTGTTTTAGGGTTTAGGGTAGTGCAGTTATGTTTGTGTAGTGTAGGTGGTATTGTTTTAGGGTTTAGGGTAGTGCAGTGGTGTTTGGGTAGTGTAGGGGGTACTGCTGGGGGTAGTGTTTTAGGGTTTAGGGAAGTGCAGCGGTGTTTGTGTAGTGTAGAGGGTCGTGTTTTAGGGTTTAGGGTAGTGCAGTGGTCTTTGGGTATTGTAGCGGGTCGTGCTGGGGGTAATGTTACCATTACAACGCATGCATTATTTACCACACATACATTGTACACTGCGAAGTCATTAATACGCATTTTTTTAGAATGCATGGTCATTAACCACGCATGCCTTTACAACAAATTTTGTTGTAAAGATATGTATGGTAAATGACCATGATTTCTGAAAAAAGTAGACGATACATGTCGCTGTAAGGAAACAGAGGATGTTTTGTTTCCTCTCAACGACGTGCACCACCCCTCAGAGACGACATGAAGCAGAAACTACAAGGAGAGAGGAACCACGAGGAGTGAAAGGTAAGGGGGATTGGGCATGGGGTGGTGGTTACTTTTCTATGGTTTAGGGTAGCGGAGTGATGTTTGGGATGTGTAGGGAGTCGTGCTGGGAGAAGTGTTTTAGTGCTAAGGGTAGTACAGTGGTGTTTGTGTAGTGTAGGGGGTCGTGAGGGGGGAGTGTTTTCAGGTTTAGGGTAGTGCAGTGGTCTTTGGGTAGTGTAGGGGGCCGTGCTGGGGTTAGTGTTTTAGGGTTTAGGGTAGTGCAGTAGTGTTTGTGTAGTGTAGAGGGTCATGCTGTGGGTAGTGTTTTAGGGTTTAGGGGAGTGCAGTGGTGTTTGTGTAGTGTAGGGGGTCATGCTGGGGATAGTGTTTTAGGGTTTAGTTTAGTGCAGCGGTGCTTGTGTAGTGTAGAGTGTCGTGTTTTATGGTTTAGAGTAGTACAGTGGTCTTTGGGTAGTGTAGGTGGTCGTGTGGGGTAGTGTTTTAGGGTTTAGGGTAGTGTAGTGGTCTTTGGGTAGTGCAGGGGGTCATGCTGGGGGGAGTGTTTTAGGGTTTATGGTAGTGCAGTGGTGTTTGGGTAGTGTAGGGGTCGTGCTGGGGGTAGTGTTTTAGGGTTTAGGGTAGTGCAGTGGTGTTTGGGTAGTGTAGGGGGTTGTGAGGGGGGAGCGCTTTTGGGTTTAGGGTAGTGCAGTGGTGTTTGTGTAGTATAGTGGGTCGTGCTGGGGATAGTGTTTTAGGGTTTAGGGTAGTGCAGTGGTGTTTGTGTAGTGTGGGGGTCATGCTGGGGGTAGTGTTTTAGGGTTTATGGTAGTGCAGCGGTGTTTGGGTAGTGTAGGGGTCGTGCTGGGGGTAGTGTTTTAGAGTTTAGGGTAGTGCAGTGGTGTTTGTGTAGTGTGGGGGTCATGCTGTGGGTAGTGTTTTAGGGTTTAGGGTAGTGCAGTGGTGTTTGTGTAGTGTAGGGGGTCATGCTGAGGATAGTGTTTTAGGATTTAGGGTAGTGCAGCAGTGCTTCTGTAGTGTAGAGGGTCGTGTTGTACGGTTTAGGGTAGTGCAGTGGTCTTTGGATAGTGTAGGTGGTCGTTTGGGGGTAGTGTTTTAGGATTTAGAGTAGTGCAGTGTTCTTTGGGTAGTGCCGGGGGTTGTGCTGGGGGAGTGTTTTAGGGTTTATGGTAGTGCAGTGGTGTTTGGGTAGTGTAGGGGTCGTGCTGGGGGTAGTGTTTTAGGGTTTAGGGTAGTGCAGTGGTGTTTGGGTAGTGTAGGGGGTTGTGAGGGGGGAGCGTTTTTGGTTTTAGGGTAGTGCAGTGGTGTTTGTGTAGTGTAGGGGGTCGTGCTGGGGGTAGTGTTTTAGGGTTTAGGGTAGTGCAGTGGTGTTTGTGTAGTGTGGGGGTCATGCTGTGGGTAGTGTTTTAGGGTTTATGGTAGTGCAGCGGTGTTTGGGTAGTGTAGGGGTCGTGCTGGGGGTAGTGTTTTAGAGTTTAGGGTAGTGCAGTGGTGTTTGTGTAGTGTGGGGGTCATGCTGTGGGTAGTGTTTTAGGGTTTAGGGTAGTGCAGTGGTGTTTGTGTAGTGTAGGGGGTCATGCTGAGGATAGTGTTTTAGGATTTAGGGTAGTGCAGCGCTGCTTCTGTAGTGTAGAGATTCGTGTTTTACGGTTTAGGGTAGTGCAGTGGTCTTTGGATAGTGTAGGTGGTCGTTTGGGGGTAGTGTTTTAGGATTTAGAGTAGTGCAGTGTTCTTTGGGTAGTGCCGGGGGTTGTGCTGGGGGAGTGTTTTAGGGTTTATGGTAGTGCAGTGGTCTTTGGGTAGTGTAGGGGGCCGTGCTGGGGTTAGTGTTTTAGGGTTTAGAGTAGTGTTTGTGTAGTGTAGAGGGTCATGCTGTGGGTAGTGTTTTAGGGTTTAGGGGAGTGCAGTGGTGTTTGTGTAGTGTAGGGGGTCATGCTGGGGATAGTGTTTTAGGGTTTAGTTTAGTGCAGCGGTGCTTGTGTAGTGTAGAGTGTCGTGTTTTATGGTTTAGAGTAGTACAGTGGTCTTTGGATAGTGTAGGTGGTCGTGTGGGGTAGTGTTTTAGGGTTTAGGGTAGTGTAGTGGTCTTTGGGTAGTGCAGGGGGTCATGCTGGGGGGAGTGTTTTAGGGTTTATGGTAGTGCAGTGGTGTTTGGGTAGTGTAGGGGTCGTGCTGGGGGTAGTGTTTTAGGGTTTAGGGTAGTGCAGTGGTGTTTGGGTAGTGTAGGGGGTTGTGAGGGGGGAGCGTTTTTGGGTTTAGGGTAGTGCAGCGGTGTTTGGGTAGTGTAGGGGTCGTGCTGGGGGTAGTGTTTTAGAGTTTAGGGTAGTGCAGTGGTGTTTGTGTAGTGTGGGGGTCATGCTGTGGGTAGTGTTTTAGGGTTTAGGGTAGTGCAGTGGTGTTTGTGTAGTGTAGGGGGTCATGCTGAGGATAGTGTTTTAGGATTTAGGGTAGTGCAGCAGTGCTTCTGTAGTGTAGAGGGTCGTGTTGTACGGTTTAGGGTAGTGCAGTGGTCTTTGGATAGTGTAGGTGGTCGTTTGGGGGTAGTGTTTTAGGATTTAGAGTAGTGCAGTGTTCTTTGGGTAGTGCCGGGGGTTGTGCTGGGGGAGTGTTTTAGGGTTTATGGTAGTGCAGTGGTGTTTGGGTAGTGTAGGGGTCGTGCTGGGGGTAGTGTTTTAGGGTTTAGGGTAGTGCAGTGGTGTTTGGGTAGTGTAGGGGGTTGTGAGGGGGAGCGTTTTTGGTTTTAGGGTAGTGCAGTGGTGTTTGTGTAGTGTAGGGGGTCGTGCTGGGGGTAGTGTTTTAGGGTTTAGGGTAGTGCAGTGGTGTTTGTGTAGTGTGGGGGTCATGCTGTGGGTAGTGTTTTAGGGTTTATGGTAGTGCAGCGGTGTTTGGGTAGTGTAGGGGTCGTGCTGGGGGTAGTGTTTTAGAGTTTAGGGTAGTGCAGTGGTGTTTGTGTAGTGTGGGGGTCATGCTGTGGGTAGTGTTTTAGGGTTTAGGGTAGTGCAGTGGTGTTTGTGTAGTGTAGGGGGTCATGCTGAGGATAGTGTTTTAGGATTTAGGGTAGTGCAGCGCTGCTTCTGTAGTGTAGAGATTCGTGTTTTACGGTTTAGGGTAGTGCAGTGGTCTTTGGATAGTGTAGGTGGTCGTTTGGGGGTAGTGTTTTAGGATTTAGAGTAGTGCAGTGTTCTTTGGGTAGTGCCGGGGGTTGTGCTGGGGGAGTGTTTTAGGGTTTATGGTAGTGCAGTGGTGTTTGGGTAGTGTAGGGGTCGTGCTGGGGGTAGTGTTTTAGGGTTTAGGGTAGTGCAGTGGTGTTTGGGTAGTGTAGGGGGTCGTGAGGGGGGAGTGTTTTCAGGTTTAGGGTATTTCAGTCGTCTTTGGGTAGTGTAGGGGGTCGTGCTGGGGGTAGTGTTTTAGGGTTTAGGGTAGTGCGGTGGTGTTTGGGTAGTGTAGGGGGTCATGCTGGGATAGTGTTTTTGGGTTTAGAGTAGTGCAGGGGTGTTTGGGTAGTGTAGGGGGTCGTGCTGGGGATAGTGTTTTAGGGTTTAGGGTAGTGCATTGGTGTTTGTGTAGTGTAGTGGGTCGTGCTGTGGGTAGTGTTTTAGGGTTTAGGGTAGTGCACTGGTGTTTGGGTAGTGTAGGAGGTCGTGCTGGGGGTAGTGTTTTAGGGTTTAGGGCAGTGCAGCAGTGTTTATGTAATGTAGGGGGTCGTGCTAGGGGTAATGTTTTAGAATTTAGGGTAGAGCACTGTTGTTTGGGTAGTGTAGGGGGTCGTGCTGGAGGTAGTGTTTTAGGTTTTAGGGTAGTGAAGTGGTGTTTTGGTAGTGTAGGGGGTCATGCTGTGGGTAGTGTTTTAGGGTTTAGGGTAGTGGAGTGGTTTTACTGTAGTGTAGGGGGTTGTGCTGTGGGTAGTGTTTTAGGGTTTAGGGTAGTGCACTGGTGTTTGGGTAGTGTAGGGGGTCGTGCTGGGGGTAGTGTTTTAGGGTTTAGGGCAGTGCAGCAGTGTTTATGTAATGTAGGGGGTCGTGCTAGGGGTAGTGTTTTAGAATTTAGGGTAGAGCACTGTTGTTTGGGTAGTGTAGGGGGTCGTGCTGGAGGTAGGGTTTTAGGTTTTAGGGTAGTGAAGTGGTGTTTTGGTAGTGCAGGGGGTCATGCTGTGGGTAGTGTTTTAGGGTTTAGGGTAGTGGAGTGGTTTTACTGTAGTGTAGGTGGTCGTGCTGTGGGTAGATTTAGGGTTTAGGTTAGTGCAGTGGTGTTCGGGTAGTAAAAAGGGAGTTGTGCTGGGGGAGTGTTTTAGGGTTTTGGGTAGTGCAGTGGTGTTTGGGAAGTGTAGGGGGTTATTCTGGGGGTACTGTTTTAGGGTTTAGGGTAGTGCAGTGGTGTTTTGGTAGTGTAGGGGGTCGTGCTGGGGGTAGTGGTTTAGGGTTTAGGGTAGTGCAGTGGTGTGTGGGTAGTGTAGGGGGTACTGCAGGGGGTAGTGTTTTAGGGTTTAAGTAGTGCAGTGGTGTTTGGGTAGTGTAGGGGGTACTGCTGGTGGTAGTGTTTTAGGGTTTAGGGTAGTGCAGTGGTGTTTGGGTAGTGTGAGGGGTACTGCTGGGGGTATTGTTTTAGGGTTTAGGGTAGTGCAGTGATGTTTGGGGAGTGTGAGGGGTCCTGCTGGGGGTAGTGTTGTAGGGTCTAGGGTAGTGCAGTGATGTTTGTGTAGTGTAGGGGGTATTATTTTAGGGCTTAGGGTAATGCAGTGGTGTTTGTGTAGTGTAGCGGGTCGTGCTGGGGTAAGTGTTTTAGGGTCTAGGGCAGTGCAGCGGTGTTTGTGTAGAATATAGAGGGTCATGTTTTAGGGTTTAGGGTAGTGCAGTGGTCTTTGGGTAGTGTATGGGGTCGTGTGGGGGTAGTGTTTTATTGTTTAGGGTAGTGCAGTGGTCTTTGGGTAGTGCAGGGGGTTGGGCTGGGGGTAGTGTTTTAGGGTTTATGGTAGTGCAGTGGTGTTTGGGTAGTGTAGGGGTTGTGCTGGGGGTAGTGTTTTAGGGTTTAGGGTAGTACATTGGTGTTTGTGTAGTGTAGTGGGTCATGCTGTGGGTAGTGTTTTAGGGTTTAGGGTAGTGCAGTGGTGTTTGGGTATTGTAGGAGGTCGTGCTGGGGGTAGTGTTTTAGGGTTTAGGGCAGTGCAGTGGTGTTTAGTGTAGGGGGTCATGCTGCGGGTAGTGGTTTAGGGTTTAGGGCAGTGCACTGGTGTTTATGTAGTGTAGGGGGTCATGCTAGGGGTAGAGTTTTAGAGTTTAGGGTAGAGCAGTGGTGTTTGGGTAGTGTATGGTGTCATGCTGGGGGTAGTGTTTTAGGGTTTAGGGTAGTGCAGTTGTGTTTTGGTAGTGTAGGGGGTTGCGCTGCGGGTAGTGTTTTAGGGTTTAGGGTAGAGGAGTGGATTTACGGTAGTGTAGGGAGTCGTGGTGTGGGTAGTGTTTTATTGTTTAGGGTAGTGCAGTGGTGTTTGGGTAGTGTAGGGGGTCATGCTGGGGGTAGTGTTTTAGGGTTTAGGGTAGTGCAGTGGTGTTTGTGTAGTGTAGGGGGTATTGTTTTAGGGTTTAGGGTAATGCAGTGGTGTTTGTGTAGTGTAGCGGGTCATGCTAGACTTAGTGTTTTAGGGTTTAGGGTAGTGCAGCGGTGTTTGTGTAGTGTAGAAGATCATGTTTTAGGGTTTAGGGTAGTGCAGTGGTCTTTGGGTAGTGTAGGGGGTCGTGTGGGGGTAGTGTTTTAGGGTTTAGGTTAGTGCCATGGTCTTTGGGTAGTGCAGGGGGTCGTGCTGTGGTAGTGTTTTAGGGTTTAGGGTAGTGAAGTGGTGTTTTGGGTAGTGTAGGGGGTCGTGCTGAGGGTAGTGCTTTAGGGTTTAGGGTAGTGCAGTGGTGTTTGGGTAGTGTAGGGGGTTGTGCTGGGGGTAGTGTTTTAGGGTTTAGGGTAGTGCAGTGGTGTTTGGGTAGTGTAGGGGGTTGTGCTGGGGGTAGTGTTTTAGGGTTTAGGGTAGTGCAGTGGTGTTTTGGGTAGTGTAGGGGGTCGTGCTGAGGGTAGTGCTTTAGGGTTTAGGGTAGTGCAGTGGTGTTTGGGTAGTGTAGGGGGTCGTGCTGGGGGTAGATTTAGGGTTTAGGGTAGTGCAGTGGTGATTGGGTAGTAAAAAGGGAGTAGTGCTGGGGGAGTGTTTTAGGGTTTAGGGTAGTGCAGTGGTGTTTGGGTAGTGTAGGGGGTTGTGCTGGGGGTACTGTTTTAGGGTTTAGAGTAGTACAGTGGTGTTTGGGTAGTGTACGGGGTCGTGCTGGGGTAGTGTTTTAGCGTTTAGGGTAGTGCAGTGGTGTTTTGGGTAGTGTAGTGAGTTGTGCTGAGGGTAGTGTTTTAGGGTTTAGGGTAGTGCAGTGGTGTTTGGGTAGTATAGGGGGTACTGCTGGGGGTAGTGTTTTAGGGTTTAGGGTAGTGCAGTGGTGTTTGGGTAGAGTCAGGGGTACTGCTGGGGGTAGTGTTTTAGGGTTTAGGGCAGTGCAGTGGTGTTGGGTAGTGTAGGGGGTCCTGCTGGGGGTAGTGCTTTAGAGTTTAGGGTAGTGCAGTGATGTTTGTGTAGTGTTGTACGGCTTATTGTTTTAGGGTTTAGGGTAGTGCAGTGGTGTTTGTGTAGTGTAGCGGGTCGTGCTGGGGGTAGTGTTTTAGGGTTGAGGGTAGTGCAGCGGTGTTTGTGTAGTCTAGAGGATCGTGTTTTAGGGTTTAGGATAGTGCAGTGGTCTTTGGGTAGTGTAGGGGGTCATGTGGGGGTAGTATGTTTGGATTTAGGGTAGTGAAGTGGCGTTTTGGTTAGTGTAGTGGGTTGTGCTGAGGGTAGTGTTTTAGGGTTTAGGGTAGTGCAGTGGTGTTTGGGTAATATAGGGGTAATGCTGGGGTAGTGTTTTAGGGTTTAGGGTAGTGCAGTGGTGTTTGGGTAGTGTCAGGGGTACTGCTGGGGGTAGTGTTTTAGGGTTTAGGGCAGTGCAGTGGTGTTGGGTAGTGTAGGGGGTCCTGCTGTGGGTAGTGCTTTAGGGTTTAGGTTAGTGCAGTGGTGTTTATTTAGTGTAGCGGGTCGTGCTGGGGGTAGTGTTTTAGGGTTGAGGGTAGTGCAGCGGTGTTTGTGTAGTCTAGAGGATCGTGTTTTAGGGTTTAGGGTAGTGCAGTGGTCTTTGGGTAGTGTAGGGGGTCATGTGGGGGTAGTATGTTTGGATTTAGGGTAGTGAAGTGGTGTTTTGGGTAGTGTAGTGGGTTGTGCTGAGGGTAGTGTTTTAGGGTTTAGGGTAGTGCAGTGGTGTTTGGGTAATATAGGGGGTACTGCTGGGGGGTAGTGTTTTAGGGTTTAGGGTAGTGCAGTGGTGTTTGGGTAGTGTCAGGGGTACTGCTGGGGGTAGTGTTTTAGGGTTTAGTGCAGTGGTGTTGGGTAGTGTAGGGGGTCCTGCTGTGGGTATTGTTTTAGGGTTTAGGGTAGTGCAGTGGTGTTTGTGTAGTGTAGCGGGTCGTGCTGGGGGTAGTGTTTTAGGGTTGAGGGTAGTGCAGCGGTGTTTGTGTAGTCTAGAGGGTCGTGTTTTAGAGTTTAGGGTAGTGCAATGGTCTTTGGGTAGTGTAGGGGGTCGTGTGGGGTAGTATTTTTGGATTTAGGGTAGTGCAGTGGTCTTTGGGTATTGTAGGGAGTCGTGCTGGGTGTAGTGTTACCATTACAATGCATGCATTACCATGCATGCATTGTACATCGCGAAGTCATTACTACGCATTTTTTTGAGAACGCATGGTCATTTACCACGCATGCCTTTACAACAAATTTTGTTGTAAAGGTATTTATGGTAAATGACCATGATTTCTAAAAAATGTAGACGATCCACGTTGTTGTAAGGAAACAGAGGCTGTTCCGTTTCCTCTCAACGTCGTGCACCACCCATCAGAGAGGACATGAAGCAGAAACTACAAGGAGAGAGGAACCACGAGGAGTGAGAGGTAAGGGGGATTGGGCATGGGGTGGTGGTTACTTTTCTAGGGTTTAGGGTAGTGGAGTGGTGTTTGGGTAGTGTAGGGGTCGTGCTGGGAGTAGTGTTTTAGGGTTTAGGGTAGTACAGTGGTGTTTGTGTAGTGTAAGGGGTCGTGCTGGGTGTAGTGTTTTAGGGTTTAGGGTAGTGCAGTGGTGTTTGTGTAGTGTAGGGGTCATGCTGGGGGTAGTGCTTTAGTGTTTAGGGTAGTGCAGTGGTGTTTGTGTAGTGTAGGGGGTTGTGCTGGGGATAGTGTTTTAGGGTTTAGGGTAGTGCAGCAGTATTTGTGTAGTCTAGAGGGTCGTGTTTTAGGGTTTAGGGTAGTGCAGTGGTCTTTGGGTAGTGTAGGGGGTCATGTGGGGGTAGTATTTTTGGATTTAGGGTAGTGCAGTGGTCTTTGGGTATTGTAGGGGGTCGTGCTGGGGGTAGTGTTACCATTACAACGCATGCATTACCATGCATGCATTGTACATCGAGAAGTCATTACTACGCATTTTTTTAGAACGCATGGTCATTTACCACGAATGCCTTTACAACAAATTTTGTTGTGAAGGTATTTATGGTAAATGACCATGATTTCTAAAGAAGCATTTGCAATGCATTAGGTCTCGCATTTACGCGAGTTTGAGCTATTGACATTGTAAATAACAATGCCTATTGGCATTGTCATTTACAATGCCAATAGCTTTAACTCGTGTAACTGCGAGACCTATTGCATTGCAAATGCTTGTTTAAAGCTGCAAGAGCAAATGCATCAGCAAGCTGGTTAAAGTGCACTCTGCTAAACTCACGAGGGAATGACTGACCGTGGTAGGGTATGTGCTTGTGTGAAAGTAATCGCGATCGCGATCACATCAAAGCGACCATGCGGCCCGCGAAAGTGAAAGCAAACGAGTGCTTTCAGGCCTCCAAATGGTGCGCGCGCCCGGCCGATGCACATGCACTGTATTTGGAGGCCTGAAGTTTAAGCATTGAATGTATTGTGGGTCTGCAGTCTAGTAATGATTTTAAATAATTTTATACAATAGCGATGGCATGAAAGAGGAAAAAGAGCATACATCAAAAGGATATCGAGTTCACAAGCAAATAAGCATAAGTTACTGAATTCACGAGTTATGGAAATGAGTTGTGAATCATTTGTCAAGTTCTGGGTTTAATAAAAGTTATATTCCACTCAAAACGTGTTCCTCAGTTGCCCATTTGCATAGCTTGAATTTATTTTTGGAATGAGAATCGAAAGCAACATGCTTTTTGTCCTGAATTGTGACACAAGAAGAAGGGTGCAGTGTAACAAAAAGTGATTGCGGGAAATTTAAAAAGTGAAGATAATTCACAGCACAACTCTTACATACTCCAATAAAACAATTCTAGTAGAACCTTCATTTTACAATGCAGAGCACAGTCAACATGATTATTTAAAGCTGCAAGAGCAAATGCATTAGCAAGCTGGTTGAAGTGCACTCTGCTAAACTCAGGAGGGAATGACTGACCGTGGTAGGGTATGTGCGTGTGTGAAAGTAATCGCGATCGCGATCACATCAAAGCGGCCGTGCGGCCCGTGAAAGTGAAAGCAAACGAGTGCTTTCAGGCATCCAAATGGTGCGCGCGCCCGGCCGACGCACATGCACTGTATTTGGAGGCCTGAAAGCACTCGTTTGCACTTCCAGATCCCCATTTACAAAAGCTCTCGCGAGAGCAGCGCTAAAGCGCTGTCTCAGGCGAGACCTAAAAATGGAGACGATCCACGTCGTTGTATGGAAACAGAGGCTGTTCCGTTTCCTCTCAACGACGTGCACCACCCCTCAGAGACAACATAAAGCAGAAACTACAAGGAGAGAGGAACCATGAGGAGTGAGAGGTAAGGGGGATTGGGCATGGAGTGGTGGTTACTTTTCTAGGGTTTAGGGTAGTGGAGTGGTGTTTGGGTAGTGTAGGGGGTCGTGCTAGGAGTAGTGTTTTAGGGTTTAGGGTAGTAGTGGTGCTTGTGTAGTGTAAGGGGTAGTGCTGGGTGTAGTGTTTTAGGGTTTAGGGTAGTGCAGTGGTGTTTGTGTAGTGGAGGGGGTCATGCTGGGGGTAGTGCTTTTGGGTTTAGGGTAGTGCAGTGGTGTTTGTGTAGTGTAGGGGGTTGTGCTGGGGATAGTGTTTTAGGGTTTAGGGTAGTGCAGCAGTGTTTGTGTAGTGTAGAGGGTTGTGTTTTAGGGTTTAGGGTAGTGCAGTGGTCTTTGGGTAATGTAGGGGGTCGTGTGGGAGTATTGTTTTTGGGTTTAAGGTAGTGCAGTGCTCTTTGGGTAGTGCAGGGGGTCATGCTGGGGAGAGTGTTTTAGGGTTTATGGTATTGCAGGGGTGTTTGGGTAGTGTAGGGGTCGTGCTGGGGGTAGTGTTTTAGGGTTAAGGGTAGTGCAGTGGTGTCAGGGTAGTGTAGGGGGAAGTGAGGGGGAGTGTTTTAGGGTTTAGGGTAGGGCAGTGGTCTTTGGGTAGAGTAGGGGGTCGCGCTGGGGTAGTGTTATAGGGTTATAGGGTAGTGCAGTGGTGTTTGGGTAGTGTAGGGGGTCGTTCTGGGGGTAGTGTTTTAGGGTAGTGCATTGGTGTTTGTGTAGTGTAGTGGGTCGTGCTGTGGGTAGTGTTTTAGGGTGTAGGGTAGTGCAGTGGTGTTTGGGTAGTGTAGGGGTCATGCTGGGGGTAGTGTTTTAGGGTTTAGGGCAGAGTAGTGGTGTTTAGCTAGTGTAGGGGGTCATGCTGGGGGCAGTGTTTTAGGGTTTAGAGCAGTGCAGTGGTGTTTATGTAGTGTAGGGGTCGTGCTAGGGGTAGTGTTTTAGAGTTTAGGGTAGGGCAGTGTTGTTTGGGTAGTGTAGGGGGTCATGCTGTGGGTAGTGTTTTAGGGTTTAGGGTAGTGTAGTGGTTTTACGGTAGTGTAGGGGGTAGGGGGTCGTGCTGTGGGTAGTGTTTTATTGTTTAGGGTAGTGCAGTGGTGTTTGGGTAGTGTAGGGGTCGTGCTGGGGGTAGTGTTGTATGGTTTAGGGTATTGAAGTGGGGTTTGTGTAGTGTAGGGGGTATTGTTTTAGGGTTTAGGGTAATGCCATGGTGTTTGTGTAGTGTAGCGGGTCGTGCTGGGGTTAGTGTTTTAGGGTTTAGGGTAGTGCAGCGGTGTTTTTGTAGTGTAGACGGTCATGTTTTAGGGTTTAGGGTAGTGCAGTGGTCTTTGGGTAGTGTAGGGGGTTGTGTGAGGGTAGTGTTTTAGGGTTTAGGGTAGTGCCGTGGTCTTTGGGTAGTGCAGGGGGTCGTGCTGGGGTAGTGTTTTAGGGTTTATGGTAGTGCAGTGGCGTTTGGGTAGTGTAGGGGGTCGTGCTGGGGTAGTGTTTTAGGGTTTAGGGTAGTGCAGTGGTGTTTTGGTAGTGTAGGTGGTCATGTGGAGGAGAGCGTTTTAGGGTTTAGGGTAGTGCATTGGTGTTTGTGTAGTGTAGTGGGTCGTGCTGGGGGTAGTGTGTTAGGGTTTAGGGTAGTGCAGTGGTGTTTGGGAAGTATAGGTGGGCATGCTGGGGTAGTGTTTTAGGATTTATGGCAGTGCAGTGGTGTTTGTGTAGTGTAGGGGGTGTGCTGGGGATAGTGTTTTAGGGTTTAGGGTAGTGCAGCAGTGTTTGTGTAGTGTAGAGGGTCGTGTTTTAGGGTTTAGGGTAGTGCAGTGGTCTTTGGGTAGTGTAGGGGGTTGTGTGAGGGTAGTGTTTTAGGGTTTAGGGTAGTGCCGTGGTCTTTGGGTAGTGCAGGGGGTCGTGCTGGGGTAGTGTTTTAGGGTTTATGGTAGTGCAGTGGCGTTTGGGTAGTGTAGGGGGTCGTGCTGGGGTAGTGTTTTAGGGTTTAGGGTAGTGCAGTGGTGTTTTGGTAGTGTAGGGGGTCATGTGGAGGAGAGCGTTTTAGGGTTTAGGGTAGTGCATTGGTGTTTGTGTAGTGTAGTGGGTCGTGCTGGGGGTAGTGTGTTAGGGTTTAGGGTAGTGCAGTGGTGTTTGGGAAGTATAGGTGGGCATGCTGGGGTAGTGTTTTAGGATTTATGGCAGTGCAGTGGTGTTTGTGTAGTGTAGGGGGTGTGCTGGGGATAGTGTTTTAGGGTTTAGGGTAGTGCAGCAGTGTTTGTGTAGTGTAGAGGGTCGTGTTTTAGGGTTTAGGGTAGTGCAGTGGTCTTTGGGTAGTGTAGGGGGTCGTGTGGGGGTATTATTTTAGGGTTTAGGGTGGTGCAGTGCTCTTTGGGTAGTGCAGGGGGTCGTTCTGGAGAGAGTGCTTTAGGGTTTATGGTAGTGCAGTGGTGTTTGGGTAGTGTAGGGGTCATGCTGGGGGTAGTGTTTTAGTGTTTAGGGTAGTGCAGTGGTGTCAGGGTAGTGTAGGGGGTAGTGAGGGGGAGTGTTTTAGGGTTTAGGGCAGTGCAGTGGTCTTTGGGTAGTGTAGGGGGTCGCGCCGGGGTAGTGTTTTAGGGTTTCGGGTAGTGCAGTGGTATTTGAGTAGTGTAGGGGGGTCATGCTGGGGTAGTGTTTTTGGGTTTAGGGTAGTGCAGTGGTGTTTGGGTAGTGTAGGGGGTCGTGCTGAGGGTAGTGTTTTAGGGTAGTGCATTGGTGTTTGTGTAGTGTAGTGGGTCATGCTGTGGGTAGTGTTTTAGTGTGTAGGGTAGTGCAGTGGTGTTTGGGTGGTGTAGGGGGTCGTGCTGGGGTAGTGTTTTAGGGTTTAGGGCAGTTCAGTGGTGTTTAGCTAGTGTAGGGGTCATTCTGGGGGCAGTGTTTTAGGGTTTAGGGCAGTGCAGTGGTGTTTATGTAGTGTAGGGAGTCGTGCTAGGGGTAGTATTTTAGGGTTTAGGGTAGTGAAGTGGTGTTTTGGAAGTGTAGGGGGTCGTGCTGTGGGTAGTGTTTTAGGGTAGTGGAGTGGTTTTACGGTAGTGTAGGGGGTCGTGCTGGGGGTAGTGTTTTATTGTTTAAGGTAGTGCAGTGGTGTTTGGGTAGTGTAGGGGTCGTGCTGGGGGTAGTGTTTTAGGGTTTAGGGTAGGGCAGTGTTGTTTGGGTAGTGTAGGGGGTCGTGCTGGGGTAGTGTTATAGGGTTTTGGGTAGTGCAGTGGTGTTTGGGTAGTGTAGGGGGTCGTGCTGGGGGTAGTGTTTTAGGGTAGTGCATTGGTGTTTGTGTAGTGTAGTGGGTCGTGCTGTGGGTAGTGTTTTAAGGTGTAGGGTAGTGCAGTGGTGTTTGGGTAGTGTAGGGGTCATGCTGGGGGTAGTGTTTTAGGGTTTAGGGCAGAGTAGTGGTGTTTAGCTAGTGTAGGGGGTCATGCTGGGGGCAGTGTTTTAGGGTTTAGAGCAGTGCAGTGGTGTTTATGTAGTGTAGGGGTCGTGCTAGGGGTAGTGTTTTAGAGTTTAGGGTAGGGCAGTGTTGTTTGGGTAGTGTAGGGGGTCGTGCTGTGGGTAGTGTTTTAGGGTTTAGGGTAGTGTAGTGGTTTTACGGTAGTGTAGGGGGTAGGGGGTCGTGCTGTGGGTAGTGTTTTATTGTTTAGGGTAGTGCAGTGGTGTTTGGGTAGTGTAGGGATCGTGCTGGGGGTAGTGTTGTATGGTTTAGGGTACTGAAGTGGGGTTTGTGTAGTGTAGGGGGTATTGTTTTAGGGTTTAGGGTAATGCCGTGGTGTTTGTGTAGTGTAGCGGGCCGTGCTGGGGTTAGTGTTTTAGGGTTTAGGGTAGTGCAGCGGTGTTTTTGTAGTGTAGACGGTCATGTTTTAGGGTTTAGGGTAGTGCAGTGGTCTTTGGGTAGTGTAGGGGGTTGTGTGAGGGTAGTGTTTTAGGGTTTAGGGTAGTGCCGTGGTCTTTGGGTAGTGCAGGGGGTCATGCTGGGGTAGTGTTTTAGGGTTTATGGTAGTGCAGTGGCGTTTGGGTAGTGTAGGGGGTTGTGCTGGGGTAGTGTTTTAGGGTTTAGGGTAGTGCAGTGGTGTTTTGGTAGTGTAGGGGGTCATGTGGAGGAGAGCGTTTTAGGGTTTAGGGTAGTGCATTGGTGTTTGTGTAGTGTAGTGGGTCGTGCTGGGGGTAGTGTTTTAGGGTTTAGGGTAGTGCAGTGGTGTTTGGGAAGTATAGGTGGGCATGCTAGGGTAGTGTTTTAGGATTTATGGCAGTGCAGTGGTGTTTGTGTAGTGTAGGGGGTGTGCTGGGGATAGTGTTTTAGGGTTTAGGGTAGTGCAGCAGTGTTTGTGTAGTGTAGAGGGTCGTGTTTTAGGGTTTAGGGTAGTGCAGTGGTCTTTGGGTAGTGTAGGGGGTCGTGTGGGGGTATTATTTTAGGGTTTAGGGTAGTGCAGTGCTCTTTGGGTAGTGCAGGGGGTCGTTCTGGAGAGAGTGCTTTAGGGTTTATGGTAGTGCAGTGGTGTTTGGGTAGTGTAGGGGTCGTGCTGGGGGTGATGTTTTAGTGTTTAGGGTAGTGCAGTGGTGTCAGGGTAGTGTAGGGGGTAGTGAGGGGGAGTGTTTTAGGGTTTAGGGCAGTGCAGTGGTCTTTGGGTAGTGTAGGGGGTCACGCCGGGGTAGTGTTTTAGGGTTTCGGGTAGTGCAGTGGTATTTGAGTAGTGTAGGGAGGTCATGCTGGGGTAGTGTTTTTGGGTTTAGGGTAGTGCAGTGGTGTTTGGGTAGTGTAGGGGGTCGTGCTGAGGGTAGTGTTTTAGGGTAGTGCATTGGTGTTTGTGTAGTGTAGTGGGTCATGCTGTGGGTAGTGTTTTAGTGTGTAGGGTAGTGCAGTGGTGTTTGGGTGGTGTAGGGGGTCGTGCTGGGGTAGTGTTTTAGGGTTTAGGGCAGTTCAGTGGTGTTTAGCTAGTGTAGGGGTCATTCTGGGGGCAGTGTTTTAGGGTTTAGGGCAGTGCAGTGGTGTTTATGTAGTGTAGGGAGTCGTGCTAGGGGTAGTATTTTAGGGTTTAGGGTAGTGAAGTGGTGTTTTGGAAGTGTAGGGGGTCGTGCTGTGGGTAGTGTTTTAGGGTAGTGGAGTGGTTTTACGGTAGTGTAGGGGGTCGTGCTGGGGGTAGTGTTTTATTGTTTAAGGTAGTGCAGTGGTGTTTGGGTAGTGTAGGGGTCGTGCTGGGGGTACTGTTTTAGGGTTTAGGGTAGGGCAGTGTTGTTTGGGTAGTGTAGGGGGTCGTGCTGAGGGTAGTGTTTTAGGGTTTAGGGTAGTGAAGTGGTGTTTTGGAAGTGTAGGGGGTCGTGCTGTGGGTAGTGTTTTAGGGTAGTGGAGTGGTTTTATGGTAGTGTAGGGGGTCGTGCTGGGGGTAGTGTTTTATTGTTTAAGGTAGTGCAGTGGTGTTTGGGTAGTGTAGGGGTCGTGCTGGGGGTAGTGTTGTAGGGTTTAGGGTAGGTGTGTGGTGTTTGTGTAGTGTAGGGGGTATTGTTTTAGGGTTTAGGGTAATGCAGTGGTGTTTGTGTAGTGTAGCGAGTCGTGCTGGGGTTAGTGTTTTAGGGTTTAGGGTAGTGCAGCGGTGTTTGTGTAGTGTAGAGGGTCATGTTTTAGGGTTTAGGATAGTGCAGTGGTCTTTGGGTAGTGTAGGGGGTCGTGTGGGGGTAGTGTTTTAGGGTTTAGGGTAGTGCCATGGTCTTTGGTTAGTGCAGGGGGTCGTGCTGGGGTAGTGTTTTGGGGTTTATGGTAGTGCAGTGGTGTTTGGGTAGTGTAGGGGGTCATGCTGGGGTAGTGTTTTAGGGTTTAGGGTAATGCAGTGGTGTTTTGGTAGTGTAGGGGGTCATGTGGGGGGGAGTGTTTTAGGGTTTAGGGTAGTGCATTGGTGTTTGTGTAGTGTAGTGGGTCGTGCTGGGGTAGTGTTTTAGGGTTTAGGGTAGTGCAGTGGTGTTTATCTAGTGTAGGGGGTCATGCTGGGGGTAGTGTTTAGGGTTTAGGGCAGTGCAGTGGTGTTCGGGCAGTGTAGGGGGTCATGCAGGGGGTGGTGTTTTAGGGTTTAGGGCAGTGTAATGGTGTTCGGGCAGTGTAGGGGGTCATGCAGGGGGGTGGTGTTTTAGTGTTTAGGGCAGAGCAGTGGTGTTCAGGCAGTGTAGGGGTCGTGCAGGGGTGGTGTTGTAGGGTTTATGGCAGTGCAGTGGTGTTCGGGCAGTGTAGGGGATCGTGCAGGGGGTGGTGTTTTTAGGGTTTAGGGCAGTGCAGTGGTATTCGGGCAGTGTAGGGGGTCATGCAGGGGGTGGGGTTTTAAGGTTCAGGACAGTGCAGTGGTGTACAGGCAGTGTAGGGGGTCATGCAGGGGGTGGTGTTTTAGGGTTCAGGGCAGTGCAGTGGTGTTTGGGTAGTGTAGGGGGTCATGTAGGGGGTGGTGTTTTAGGGTTCAGGGCAGTGCAGTGGTGCACGGGCAGTGTAGGGCGTCGTGCAGGGGGTGGTTTTTTAGGGTTCAGAGCAGTGCAGTGCAGTGGTTTTCGGGCAGTGTAGAGTGTCGTGCAGGGGGTGATGTTTTAGGGTTTAGGGCTTTGCAGTGCAGTGGTGTTCGGACAGTGTAAGGGGACATGCAGGGGGTGGTGTTTTAGGGTTTAGGGCTGTTCAGTGCAGTGGTGTTCGGGCAGTGTAGGGGGTCATGGAGGGGGTTTTGTTTTAGGGTTTAGGGCTGTGCAGTGCAGTGGTGTTCGGGCAGTGTAGGGGTCGTGCAGGGGGTCGTGTTTTAGGGTTTAGGGCTGTGCAGTGCAGTGGTGTTCGGGCAGTGCAGGGGTCATGCAGGGGGTGGTGTTTTACGGTTTAGGGCTGTGCAGTACAGTCATGTTCGGGCAGTGTAGGGGTCGTGCAGGGGTGGTGTTTTAGGGTTCAGGGCAGTTCAGTGGTGTTTACCTAGTGTAGGGGTCATTCTGGGGGCAGTGTTTTAGGGTTTAGGGCAGTGCAGTGGTGTTTATGTAGTGTAGGGAGTCGTGCTAGGGGTAGTATTTTAGGGTTTAGGGTAGTGAAGTGGTGTTTTGGAAGTGTAGGGGGTCGTGCTGTGGGTAGTGTTTTAGGGTAGTGGAGTGGTTTTACGGTAGTGTAGGGGGTCGTGCTGGGGGTAGTATTTTATTGTTTAAGGTAGTGCAGTGGTGTTTGGGTAGTGTAGGGGTCGTGCTGGGGGTACTGTTTTAGGGTTTAGGGTAGGGCAGTGTTGTTTGGGTAGTGTAGGGGGTCGTGCTGAGGGTAGTGTTTTAGGGTTTAGGGTAGTGAAGTGGTGTTTTGGAAGTGTAGGGGGTCGTGCTGTGGGTAGTGTTTTAGGGTAGTGGAGTGGTTTTACGGTAGTGTAGGGGGTCGTGCTGGGGGTAGTGTTTTATTGTTTAAGGTAGTGCAGTGGTGTTTGGGTAGTGTAGGGGTCGTGCTGGGGGTAGTGTTGTAGGGTTTAGGGTAGGTGTGTGGTGTTTGTGTAGTGTAGGGGGTATTGTTTTAGGGTTTAGGGTAATGCAGTGGTGTTTGTGTAGTGTAGCGAGTCGTGCTGGGGTTAGTGTTTTAGGGTTTAGGGTAGTGCAGCGGTGTTTGTGTAGTGTAGAGGGTCATGTTTTAGGGTTTAGGATAGTGCAGTGGTCTTTGGGTAGTGTAGGGGGTCGTGTGGGGGTAGTGTTTTAGGGTTTAGGGTAGTGCCATGGTCTTTGGTTAGTGCAGGGGGTCGTGCTGGGGTAGTGTTTTGGGGTTTATGGTAGTGCAGTGGTGTTTGGGTAGTGTAGGGGGTCATGCTGGGGTAGTGTTTTAGGGTTTAGGGTAATGCAGTGGTGTTTTGGTAGTGTAGGGGGTCATGTGGGGGGGAGTGTTTTAGGGTTTAGGGTAGTGCATTGGTGTTTGTGTAGTGTAGTGGGTCGTGCTGGGGTAGTGTTTTAGGGTTTAGGGTAGTGCAGTGGTGTTTATCTAGTGTAGGGGGTCATGCTGGGGGTAGTGTTTAGGGTTTAGGGCAGTGCAGTGGTGTTCGGGCAGTGTAGGGGGTCATGCAGGGGGTGGTGTTTTAGGGTTTAGGGCAGTGTAATGGTGTTCGGGCAGTGTAGGGGGTCATGCAGGGGGGTGGTGTTTTAGTGTTTAGGGCAGAGCAGTGGTGTTCAGGCAGTGTAGGGGTCGTGCAGGGGTGGTGTTGTAGGGTTTATGGCAGTGCAGTGGTGTTCGGGCAGTGTAGGGGATCGTGCAGGGGGTGGTGTTTTTAGGGTTTAGGGCAGTGCAGTGGTATTCGGGCAGTGTAGGGGGTCATGCAGGGGGTGGGGTTTTAAGGTTCAGGGCAGTGCAGTGGTGTTTGGGTAGTGTAGGGGGTCATGTAGGGGGTGGTGTTTTAGGGTTCAGGGCAGTGCAGTGGTGCACGGGCAGTGTAGGGCGTCGTGCAGGGGGTGGTTTTTTAGGGTTCAGAGCAGTGCAGTGCAGTGGTGTTCGGGCAGTGTAGAGTGTCGTGCAGGGGGTGATGTTTTAGGGTTTAGGGCTTTGCAGTGCAGTGGTGTTTGGACAGTGTAAGGGGACATGCAGGGGGTGGTGTTTTAGGGTTTAGGGCTGTTCAGTGCAGTGGTGTTCGGGCAGTGTAGGGGGTCATGGAGGGGGTTTTGTTTTAGGGTTTAGGGCTGTGCAGTGCAGTGGTGTTCGGGCAGTGTAGGGGTCGTGCAGGGGGTCGTGTTTTAGGGTTTAGGGCTGTGCAGTGCAGTGGTGTTCGGGCAGTGCAGGGGTCATGCAGGGGGTGGTGTTTTACGGTTTAGGGCTGTGCAGTACAGTCATGTTCGGGCAGTGTAGGGGTCATGCAGGGGTGGTGTTTTAGGGTTCAGGGCAGTGCAGTGGTGTTCGGGCAGTTTAGGTGGTCATGCTGGGGGTGGTGATTTAGGGTTTTGGGCAGTGCAGTGGTGTACGGGCAGTGTTGGGTGTCATGCAGGGGGCGGAGTTTTAGGGTTTAGGGCATTGAAGTGGTGTTCGGGCAGTGTAGGGGTTGTGCGGGGGTGGTGTTTTAGGGTTTAGGGCATTGCAGTGGTGTTCGGGCAGTGTAGGGGGTCTTGCAGGGGTGGTGTTTTAGGATTTAGGTCAGTGCACTGGTGTTCGGGCAGATTAGCAAGTCGTGCAGGGGGGTGGTGTTTTAGGGTTCATTGCAGTGTAGTGGTGTTCAGGCAGTGTAGATGGTTGTGCAGGGGGGTGTTTTAGGGTTCACGGCAGTGCAGTGGTATTCGGGCAGTGTAAGGGGTCGTGCTGGGGGTGGTGTTTTAGGTTTTAGGGCACTGTAGTGGTGTTCAGGCAGTGTAGGGGGTCGTGCTGGGGGTGGAGTTTTAGGGTTTAGGGCAGTGCAGTGGTGTATGGGTAGTGTTGGGTGTCGTGCAGGGGGTGGAGTTTTAGGGTTTAGGGCATTGAAGTGATTTTCGTACAGTGTAGGGGTTGTGCAGGGGGTGGTGTTTTAGGGTTTAGGGCAGTGCAGTGGTGTTTGGGCAGTGTAGGGGGTCTTGCAGGGGATGGTGTTTTAGGATTTAGGTCAGTGCAGTGGTGTTCAGGTAGTGTAGGGAGTTGTGCAGGGGTGGTGTTTTAGGGTTTAGGGCAGTGCAGTGGTGTTCGGGCAGTGTAGGGGGTCATGCTGGGCGTGGTGTTTTAGGGTTTAGGGCAGTGCAGTGGTGTTGGCAGTTTAGGGGTCATGTAGGTGGTGTTTTTTTAGGGTTTAGGGCAGTGCAGTGGTGTTCGTGCAGTGTAGGGGGTCATGCAGGGGTTGGTGTTTTAAGGTTTAGGGCAGTGCAGTGGTGTTCGAGCAGTGTAGGGGGTCATGCAGGGGGTGGTGTTTTAGGGTTTAGGGCAGTGCAGTGGTGTTCGGGCAGTGTAGGGGGTCATGCAGGGGTTAGTGTTTTAGGGTTTAGGGTAGTGCAGTGGTGATTGTGTAGTGAACAGCGCATGCGCTGCGTCGCTAAGCGAGACCTAAAAAGCATTGCACCAAGATGGCTGCCAACACTTCCTGGATTGATGTATTGGCAGCCAATTAGAACCAAGCTTGTGCTTCTGTAGTTAAGTCCCGCCCTCATATATAAAGATTTTTTTCCTTTAATATCTCAAAAACTACTGAACGGATTTCCAACATTTAAAACCAAGCACTACCTTTTTAGTAAATTTGGTGTAATTCCATTCAGCAGTTTGAGCTGTAGCCGTGTCTAAAGTTTCCTATGGGAAATTGATTTTCCGACCTCTATATTTTGAAATTCTCAGGAACTGCTGAACGGATTTACACCATTTAACAAAAAGGGCTCTTTCTGAACCATGGGCTACCTTTTAGCAAAATTTGGTATAATTCCATTCAGCAGTTCGGGCTGTAGCCGTGTCTAAAGTTTCCTATGGGAAATAACATGGAGAAAACACGTTTTGGGACCCCCCTTTTATCTCGGCCCCCGCTTGGCGAATGACCCAGAAATTTTTAAGGTAGGAGCTGACCATAGTGCCCCACTAGTTTTGAAAATATTGCGATGATCCGTCTAACGACGCCAAAGTTATTGGGAAAACAAAAAATGATTTTCCTATGGAAAATAGGTTCTAACTATAACTACCTACTATATATATATGTATATATCACAGCTACTCGTCTCCTCTCGTATGCAGAAAGACACAGCACTCACGGGGGAGAGTCCATAAGGTTTATCACGACTCTCTTCGCACCAGACGTGTTTCGGCAGTCGCCTTCCTCTATGGTACCATCAAGGAAGGCGCGTATATAAAAAACCCTCCCCACCATTATAGACAAGATGAATTTTGGATTCACAGCATAGTGTCATTTATCCTTTTTTAATTGAATTACTAGAAACTAGCAAATATGTCTTCACTCAATCTACCCTCTCCTCAGCCCTGAATAATGACATACAGTGAACTTTCAAAGGAATGGGAGGGGAGAAAGGAATACTTTGCAATGATTTGTCAACATTTGTGGATGAAGGGTTCTTACTGAAAAGAAAAAAAGAAACTACTGTAACATTGCCTAGATCCAGAGGAACAGAAGATTTACAATCATACAGTAAAACCCCCAGATCGGGTGCTGAAGGGAATGTTTTTTAACATGCCATTGAAGATCTAGATGGTTATTTCTCGCCTAAAGTTTGGATTGCGTTAACCATTATAATTATTTCTATTGGAAACAGGACTCTTATGAAAAGGTAGAAGATTATGTTTCTTATCAAAAGAAATTAGCACTGACCTGTAGATTTGATAATCTACATGACAAATTGATTAGGGATCAAAATGTAATGCACTGTAACAATACTACATATGGGACAGAATTTGTGTCAACATGGAGGCTGGCTAAAGGGGGTAGACGCTATAGTTAGTTAAACAGAACTGAAATCTAGGTGTGCAAAAACTGTTTTAAGTGATACCAATAAAAACGAAAAAGCTACTACAGCAAACATTATCACAAAGACACAAGAATCCATTAAGGACAGTATAGAAGACAGTAAGAAAAAACGTTCTATTGGTAAATATACAACAGGCGTAGGATTGATACTTTTATGGGCAAAAGGTGTGGAAGTTCGGACCACCTAGCTTATGACAAGAAATGCCTGGCAGGAAATCAGGCATTTTGAATTGTGGTGTGAAGGGTAATTTTGCCTGGGGTTGTCACAACAAAAAGTCAGCTAAAAGTATAGTGGAAGATTTTACCCAAGATGATGATTATTCAAACATAGAGAAAGAGGGCACTCAAATACTGAATAGAAGAAGTTTTGGATGTAAGTGGTAACCTAAATAGGAAGCCTGTGTGTAATAACGTTGCAGGAGGTATAAATGTAAGGTTGGTTGTAGACTGTGGTTCACTTTATACCATATTCAATGGAAGGATTCGGGAAGAGTCCTTCCTCACAGTATTAGATGCTGAACTAGAAAAACAAGATATTAAAGCACCGAGTTTTACCGAAGAACCCATTAAGTTACTAGAGCTTTGCAAATTGAAGTTTGAATTTAAAGATGCAATTGCAGAGTGTAAACTTTATATTATGGGGATCCATCTGTCCTGGGTTGGTGAGATCAAGGGGAGTTAGATATTGTACATGATCCAAACAGTCTGGATCCAGGGTTACTTGTGGACAACAAGTAACACAAGTAAGTGTTACCAAAGAATTCGCAACAGGATTTTTAGGTGAGATTGGGGTACTAAGTAGTTTTGAGCATATGATAGTTCTTAAAAAAGATGCACAACTTTGTGTACACAAGGGGGGAGATTACAATGTCAGGTGGCAAGCCACCTCCCGACAGTCGGAATCTCCTCGACCGTGTCGGTGCCATTCCGACCGATTCAGTCGGTTTCCATTTGGACCGTCCGATTACGATGTTCACGGTCGGAATGTAAACCGTGTGATCATTCTGAATCGGTCTAGAGCGACTCACTGAGTATTTGTGTCAGTCGGAACAACATTGTGCACCTTTATGGACAGCGTTTAAGCCCTCAGAATTACGATGTCAATTTCCAAAAGCCTTTCCGCGTCAGCCTTTCTGACAAGATGACATACTAGTCATATGGAGGAACAAAGAAGACCATGATGGGAAGCTGTATGTACTTTTGGGAATATTGTAATATATGGCTTAACAGCAAAAACAAGGATCTCTGATACATACATGCCATAAAATCACCAAAGATACCTTCGGAGAGGATTGGAAAAGACGTGTTTGGACCTGTGCAAAGTATAGAAGTTATTGTGAAATTTACCACCGTGAGTGCTGCTCATTTTTCTAAATGGCCTGAAGAGAAGATGCTAGGTAAAGCAGATGCCAATACAGTTGTGGGTTTTCGGGAAGAAAGTTTTCAAAAGGAAGGTGGTAGACCTGACACATGTTATAGTTAGCTGGACATTTCACTCGTAAAAAACCAATGAAATTCCCCCGTTATAGTTAGTTCAGCTAACTATAACTCGCGCGCCCGCAATCCACTGCTGATGACGTCACATATTACATCACTCATGACATGGTCAGTGACATCACTCATGACATCACTGATGACATCTCAAATGACATCACTCATGACATCACTGATGAAATCATCCATTGATTATGTGTTTCTTAGCAATTTTAATATGTTTAATATATATAGGGAAAGGCCTGTTGAAGAATGAGTGGGAGTACAAGTGTGTAAATGGATGATTTTCTGTGGTGCGTAAGTAACTCTATAAGTGAGTCATTAAATGTATCTTACAGCAGACTAGTGACTAAACTGTGTAAATGTCTGTATGTTTCTGTATGTTGGTGTATAAGTGGCTGCATGGTTTTGTGAATACCTATATGAGTGTCTATATGAGTTATTGATTGCTTGTCTGAGTATCTGTATGGGTTCCTGAGTGTTTGTGTGGGTAGGGTGTGTGTGAGTGGGTGATTCTATGGGTGCATGGTTTTAAGAGTGCATCTGTGATGGACTGTATGGTTGAGTGAGTGTATGTATGGGTGTGTTAGGGATTGAATGTATATCTCAGTGGTACATTTGTGACTAACTACATATGTGAAAGGCAGTATATGTGCGTGTAAGAGTATATAAGTGGGTATATGTGAGAGTGTGTGATTGTGAGAGTGACTGTATGGATGAGTGTGTGCTTGCATCAATGATTCTATAAGAGCGTAAGAATGTGATACTATTTTTATGAGTGAGTGAACTTGAGTGTGTATAACCACATAGGTGAGAAAATGGAAGTGTGATTATTTGCATGACTGAGTAGGTGTGAGAGTACCTCTATGGATGATTGGTAGTGTGTGAGTGTCTATATAGGTGTATAAATGCATATGATAGTTTTGTATGTTGTGACTGTAAGTATGAGTGACTGTACAGGTGAATGAGTGGAGGTGTATGTAGACCTAAGAGTTAATAAGTGGCTATGTAGTTATTGGTATTGCAGTATGTATGGTTTTGAGAATGGAACTCTTAACTTTTGAGTCGGTGTATCAAAGGTTATTTTAGGGTGTGAGAAGATGTGGTAATTTATCACATGGATGACGTCATCAGTGATGTCATTTGAGATGTCATGAGTGATGTCATGAGTGATGTCACTGACCATGTCATGAGTGATGTAATATGTGGCGTCATCAGCAGTGGATTGCGGGCGCGCGAGTTATAGTTAGCTGAACTAACTATAACGGGGGAATTTCATTGTTTTTTTTACGAGTGAAATGTCCAGCTAACTATAACATGTGTAAAACCTATGGTTTTTCAGTGAATTTGCAAGGTTTTTTAAATGCTAATTCCTAACTATAACGTGTGTGAAACCTATGGTTTTTTAAGTGAATTTGCAAGGTTTTTTTGAATGCTAATTTATGAATGTATTTTTATATTTTTTAAATATTTATTTTCCAATAAGCTACCTATATATATAGTTATAGATTAACTTTATCCTGTAATATGGAATGGCTCATTTTTTTTATTTTTTTTATTTGGATAGAGTTGAACAGCATAGTTAATATCTTCTATAAACTTATAAACACTTTAATAATTTATAAAAAAAAATTTTAAGGGTTTTTGTCCGTGCGCGCACGGTGCACGCAAGCGTACGTACTCCGTGTGGGCATGCGTACGTGCTCCACGTGCCCATGCGTACGTTGTGCGCGCTCCGTACGCGCATGCGCGCGTGCTCCATACGCGCATGCGTGCGTGCTCTGTGCGCGTACGCGCATGCGCGCGTGCTCCGTACGCGCATTCGTGCATGCTCCGTGCGCGCACCCTGCGCGCAGCGTACGCACACGGCAAGTCATGTGATTTAGAAACAACACTTTTCATTGGTTTATAGTAGATTCAGTTCCAGATACTTCCAACACCACACCCACTCCCCTCATTATTACTTCTGATTCCCTGGGAGAAGGAGCTGAGCAGCTTTTCCAGTACTCCAGTACTTGAGAATGGCAGAGCAGCAGTCATCTTCTGGGAGTGAGCAGGAGACCCTTGTGAGACAGAGACAGAGGAAACAGAAAGACTCTTTTATATGGCAATTTTTTACATTTCCACAGGGGCAGAAGAAGGTGAATGCTCCAAAAGTCACCTGCACTCTTTGTGATCGTGTCTTATCAAGAGGAGATCCTAAAAAGAAATACTCTTTTAGTATCTTCACTATGATCAGGCACGTTAGAGATGTACATCCTGTGGCTTATGTCTTTATGCAAAAGAACAAGCTACGGCTGACCATAAGTTGAGCACTTCAAACCACAGATATTTTGTTAAAAGTTCAGTTCCTGTGCACAGATCTTCCTGGAGCACGCCGTAGATCGACTCCACTGTAGGCCAGTTAGACGAGAAAAAGGCAAAAGAGGAAGGTGCACCAGTAAGAAGTCCAAGTCCAAACAGTATCTTTGAAATATTCCTTTAATTTTCTTGTAAAAAAGACTCGCAGCCAACGCGTTTCGTTCCACACTGGAACTTCTTCAAGGCAAAAAACAGGCTTCCGTTAAACAAACAATGTAGTAGAAGGTGCAACGTAATTGAGTCCCGCACGTATGAAGAATATAAATTCCCAGACAGTAGTCAAATGGTAAGAGTATCAATGGTAAAAGTAAAGTATCGCTTCGTCTCATGTTAGAGTTCAGGACAGGAAGAGTCACCTCGACAGCATGTGTAGCTTTATAATGCAGGTGACCAGAATAGCGGCTCCATAATACGAGCACAAAAATATCAAAGATTCCAATATTCTTGAAATCCACAACCTGTCCTCAGAGCGTACAACCGAAAGATGCAAAAAGTGTTGCATCTTTCGGTTGTACGCACCTTCCTCTTTTGCCTTTTTATCCTGTGGCTTATGCTCGAGCTGCTAGAGAAAACCCTCCAGCAGCTCAGCCGAGCACATCCACAGCAGCTCAGCCGAGCACATCATCGGCAGCTCAGCCGAGCACTTCATCTGCGGCGGCAGCTTCACCTGGTTCGGTTCCTCTGGATACACACCCTCTTGTTTAAGAGGGTGCATAAACGGTGCAATGCGTGCAATGCTCTTCTCTCTTATGCGGACACCAGCATTCCGCTAATAGAGAGCAAGATACAGCAGCACACGTGCGGCACCCTATAATTTTTGCCATGTCTTTTTTTTCCTCTGTCCCTCAATTAACACAACGGCTCTTTTTAGAGCCACCTAACATCTAAACACTTAAATTTGATTTTTAACTCTATTTTTTTTATGATTCCACCGTGCGCGCACCGTTCGCGCACCTTGCGATTTAAAAAAAAAAAATAAAATGTTTTTTTCACCCTTCATGGTCCTTCAGGGACCCCCTGACAAAAGGTATGGGGGTCAGGAACTCTGTACCCTGCCCCCTTTTCACGTTCTCCACATTTCTATTTCACTGTCACACAAAATGGCGGTCGACACTTCCTGATTTCGACCGATTCGAATGTTGACTGACATGAATCCTCCAATCAAAATTACGCTCGCGCACGGCACCGTGCGCGTACCGTGCGCTCACAGTGCGCGCACGGTGCGCGGATATAGATATTTATGTGCTTTTAACTGCAATTTTCTCAGGAACTACTGAACAGATTGACACCATATATGCAAAAGGCACATGCCTGACCTGAGGACTACCTCTTTGCCAAATTTCAAGTAATTCTGTTCAGCCGTTCGGGCTGTACCTTCGACTAAAGGTCCTATGGGAAAATGCATGGGGAAAACGCGTTTTGGGACCCCCCCTTTTTTCTCAGCCCCCGCTTGACGAATCACCCTGAAACTTTCAGGGTAGGAGCTGAGCGGAGCACTCCATTAGTTGTGAAAATTTCGCGAGGATTCATCAACCGGCACCAAAGTTATTAAAAATAGAATTTTCAGATTTCCTATGGAAACACGGTCCTAACTATAACTATCTACTGGCGACCGCCAGTAGATAATATATATATATGTATAGATTATCTCCTAAACACAGATATTGACAACAAAAAAATTCATTATAATTATAGACAGGACTATATGCATGCTGTACTACACACCAGAATAAATAGCTAAATGGGCTCACGGGAGTTTGGGAGGGGATCGGACAAAATGTCCTAAATGCGGAACATATGCAGCTAAAATACTACATATATTTGTAACTTGTTCAGAATTGAACGATTTTTGGCAGAAAATTGGCCAAGTGCTTCATCATAAATTAGGGTTAGATTCTCCTCTAACAGCTATGGAAATTATGATGGGCTATAAGGACGGTAATCAGGCATTCATGCGACTTTTTTCAATTCTGTTAGTCGCTGCCCGACTTGCAATTGCTTGGGCATGGGTCTCTCCGACACCACCATCTATTGTCAGGGAAACGTATGGTATGGAAGCAGCTTTGGCTAAAGTAAGCGGAGCTCACTCTTTGGTAAAATTGGAGGCAATATGAGGACAATAGGCTTTAGATGCATTATGATAAAATGGACAAGGGAGATACTTATTGCAGTTTTATTTGGGTTGATTTCTATAATTGAGATGCTATGCAGTGTTAAAATCATATACAATGGCTTTTTTCTTGTACTTACTTCTTCTTGCCTAACTAAATGAAAAATGTATGTTGTATGCCCTCTTGATGACAATAAAAAGATTTAAAAAAAGAAGATAATGTATACACATATATTTTATTCAGAGGCTCGTATAAACTGAAGATATATTTATTGGTTGGAATTATTGCTATACTACATGAAATAACAAATCATGCTTGATTAATTCAGGTTTCCAATGACAATTGATTGTTTAGTTGTGAATATAGGTTATAATTGATCCCACTATATTTCATTTTTCAATTTCTGTACTTTGTAGTCCAGGTTAAGTTGGGTAATATGGGCAAACCCTTTAGTTTGTCACAAATTCGCTTTTTTGTCATTAGGACCTCGTGCAATTTACCACTGTTAACAAGTGCTAAAGTCATTGTGCTCGCTCCCTAAAACATAGCAAAATAGGCTAACATCTAATTAGCACATTTAATTTACTTTTAAGTCCCTAGTAAATGGTACTGCATGTACCCATCCCTTGTATATTAAATGCTACTAAATTGTTTTTCACAACTATAAAGACCATCTCTCTCATAGAGTAACATGGGATAACCTAATTACATTTAATGACTGATAATATATGCTATTTAGACTCAGGTGAACTGTAATTTAAAATTTTCTTGAATTGCAAAGTTGGATTTTAAGTCACAATCCCGAAAATCATAATTTCAGAAAGTTGCAATTTTCTTGTCCTAACCATTTGTGCCTTCTGCCAGTATCCGGGGTCACATGACTGTGAATGGCTGTGCTGTTGGTGTTTGTGTCCTGTCAGACAGAGAGAGACACAGGGGACTGGGTGTAGGCAGGATGAGCAATCCTGCTTGGATGGTTGAGGGCAGAGCTATTTCCTGTCCCTCTTACATTTTAAAGGACTTGCTTCCAGAACACACAAAGGAGCCTGACCCTAGTCTTTTGTCATCCCAGACATCTGGGAGCCTTGATAGAGGGAGGGAAGAAATTTCCAGAATGAGATGTGGTGATAGCATAGGGAATCCCCCCACTTCAAATGCTGGCACGAGGTATATATATTAGACTTAAAGAGCCCCTCTTAAGTACACTCCGGCACCTTTGGACATTACAAGAAGAAGGACTGCCTTGTTTCCCAGAGGATTCCCATGTTGCTTAAGGACTGCCTTGTTCCCCAGAGGACTGTCTTGCTGCCTGAGGCCTACACTGATCTCTGAGAAGGAAGACTCGACCTTTCATTCCCAGACTACCTGCGTGACTTCAAGGGTCATTTGGCTGACTTCCTGTTCTGAGCTATAGAGACACAAAAATCTCTGGAGGCCCCCCAACAACTGCTCAGCAGACCTGCTGTACTGGACTTGCCTGGACCTGCAACTTGAACTTCATGAGCCCTGCTGGCCTCTGCTAGAGTGAATCCCTGATCCCCAAGCAGTGCCTCCCCAGGTTGTGATCCCTTGTCTGGCATCACGAAAAAGGAAATTACTGAAGTGTTGGGTTCCTCTTAACCGCGAATGGGCCTGTTCACACCGATACTCTGCTGCCCATGATGGCAGCCAACACAAAGTTCTGTTGAACATGACTCTTAGCACTACAACAACCACCAGAAATAAATAGCAATGCAAGATCTGCACTTGGCGCTACAGCAATGACAGCCCACGGTGATCAGCAACAAGAAGCTCTAGTAATGACAGTTTGTGATGCCCAACCGGATCTTCACTCTACAGCAATAACCATCCACGATGCTAGGCCTGCTATTCACTCTAAAGTGACAGCCATCTGTGACGCTCACCTTACTCCTTGTGGCATCCTTGTGGCATCCTTCTACATGATCTGAACTCTTCGAGCTGGACTTTGAGAAGGTAAAAGTTTCAGCAGGACTAACCTGGCCCACTTTCCCAGCAAAACGTGTGTCTACCTCCAGTCTAGCATGACCGGATGACTGTGAGTGGTGCTTTGTGCTTTTATGTGCTATTTTCACATAAAACTTTGGAATGTCAAGGGAGCCATTGCAGTTGGACATCTTGGTTGGTGGTTGTGTTGTGTGCGTTCAGGGGCTTGTGGTCTGGGATGCTCCTCCATGGACGATAATGGAAGTGGATTTGGCACTGGACAATCTTCAACCAAATAAAGCACCTGGGCTAGATAGGATTCCTGGGGACCTTTATAGAGATGAAAGGACAGTTTGGGCACCCTACTTCCTAATTCTCTTCAATGCTATTCTGCTGGGCTTACCGATTCCACCTACCTGGTTGGGTGCGGAAATTATCCCAATTTTTAAAAAGGGATCCCCCCTCAACCCGGGTAATTATAAGCCTATAAGCCTCATAGATGTGAGCCAGAAAATTTATTCGAGACTTCTTCTGCAACGGTTGCAGAATTGGATCGAGTAGAATAACATCTTAGCCCCACTTCAAGCGGGATTTAGGTCCAAAATATCAACTATGGACCAACTATTTAGGCTCCAGATCCTCTACTGGAAACACGTTGTATTAGAGGGGGGCAGTCTATATCTGACCTTTGTGGATTTGAAATCTGCATTTGACATGGTGGACCGCAATCAGCTTTGGAATTTATTGCTAGCTATGGGGGTTCCACCTTATCTATGCTACCAGTTGAAGATTCTCCACGAAGGGACATATGCCAGAGTTCGCTATGGGAAACATGGTCACCTGACCGGCCCTTTTCCAGTAGAGAAGGGTGTGCGCCAGGGCTGTGTCCTTGCCCCAACTCTATTTTCACTTTTTCTCAACGGGCTCATTGATGAACTTTTGGAAACTGTAGACATTGATGCCCCAAAATTGGCCTCTCGAAGATACCCTGCACTTATGTTTGCAGACGACACCTTGCTGTTGTCAAAATCGCCGATGGGCATGCAGCGGGTGTTGAACCAGTTTACCAACTTCTGCAACAAAAGAAATCTGGTGGTCAACATAGATAAAACAAAATATATGGCCTTTAACGTAAAACCTTCCAACTATCCACACCCCATGATGGAAGGTATCCCTTTGGATCGGGTTTCTACTTTTGAGTACCTAGATCTGACCTTGAATGATAAAATGGGATGGTCCCCTCAAAAGTTAAAAGCAAACCTAAAACTCAACCAGGCCATAGGGGCCATCCTTAAAGTTCAGAAAAAATGTAGCCTAAAAATCATAAGTGCCCCCCTCGAAATTTACACTGTGCAATCCAGGTCCTCGACACTCTATGGGGCTGAATTATGGGGCCATACTCCTACAAATGATATGGTCAGTACCGAAAACAATTTTATTAGGAAACTCTTAACTCTCCCAAATAATACGCCGCTCATGCCGTTGAGGTTGGATCTAAACATTCGCCCTATTTCAGAGGCTGCTGCTTCAAGGCCTTTGATGTATTGGAGGAGGATTTGGAGCAGAACCGAGTTGGCATGCTATAGAGACGAACTGAAAGTAATCCTGGGTATACTAGGAGCCGATAAGATTCCCTGGCTCCAGTATGTTAGGCAGATACTTAATCAGATTGGTCTTGCACACCTCTGGGACAATCCAGAGGATTCAATCTCAGGCATTACCAAGAAATATCTTGCCACAACACTCAAAGATTATTTTTTAATGAAAGCTTACAGCTCGGCTAAACCATCAAGTTTGACTGATGTTTTCCTTGATGTCAAGCAATATTATGCCTTTGTACCTGAACTTGATATTATCCAGCCAACCTTAGCAAAGAAGCTATATGTACAGTTCAGATACGGAACCCTCCCCTTATATTCATTTACAGATCGATGGGCGGTTGGATTACATCATGCATGCCCTGGTTGTTCAATTGAACAGGAATCCATGATTCATGTTGTGCTTTTTTGTCCGGCTTATGCTGGTATCCGGAAAAAATGGATTATACAGTTATGCTTAAATTTGGGCGTTAGGAGCTACCTTGATTTTTTTAGGATTCTGAGAAGCGACACAATCCCACTTATTGTGGTTTCAGTCTCCAAGTTTTTGTTTTCAATGTGGTTAATTCGCAGGAAATTAACTAGCAATATTATCCACTGATATCTTGGTATCAAGCGTGGCTAGCATACTGCCAAACCACATTGTTATTTCATTATTATTCACTGATATTAGTACCTTTAAATTGATTGGAATATGTATTTATCATGAAAATTGTGACATTAAGACTGTACTTTTATGATTTTAAACAACAGCAATAAAGTTTTTTGAATGAATTAATGATTCATGCCTCTGCTGCCTCATCTGATGTAGGCACTTCAGTTGTATCTAGGAGTGGTGATACATCTGGTGGCAGTACTGTATTACCCAAAGGTCCTCAGTCGCAAATAATTATACAGTCAGTGATATACATACAACTGGAAATTATAAGGGAAGATTGGCTAGTAGAACAGTTAGACCAAAACATCTTGAAGATTTTGATAATAAGGTTTTGTAAATACTTGAATTACACTTACAGTGATTGTGTATTGATATACAACTTATTGTGTTAGATCTTACTGTATTTTATCATTGATTTTATTCATACAGTATTACATTGTTATATTTATATTTAGTGGTATTCTTCTTGTTCATTATTGTTAAGGGGGAAGAAGAGTAAGGCATAGTGTCCTCATGAAATAAAAAGAATACATACAGTACATTCTAGGCTCTGACTCTGTAATGGAATGTCAAGGGAGCCATTGCAGTTGGACATCTTGGTTGGTGGTTGTGTTGTGTGCGTTCAGGGGCTTGTGGTTTGGAATAAAGATTTGGAAACACTCCTACTGCCTTCTGTTTTGAAAATAACAATTTGCTGCAGCAAGGCTAATCTTGAGGGGGCAATGAACTGAAACATGAAGAGAAGGGAGACACCCTCCTAAAGCACAGCTTAACTCAAAATACTATCTATACACAGATGATCCAGGCCAAACAATTATGAGGACTCCCCAGGTGAACCAAGCTATTTCAGTACCGAGAAGAATGTCAGTATTTTACCCTTTACTTGTCAAAATCAGAACCTGGTTCTGGTTCATGCCTTAACAGGATGCTGAACCCGCACCCATCAACTGATGGTAAGCTCCATCGTAGGGCTGTTCCTTACCTGTGCCACAGCTCTTCATACAATGGACTCCACCTCAAGGTGCGAGGCGCGAGCACTTGAAGTTAAAGGTTATGGATGATATCAAATGAAGGGCCATTGAAAATCAGAGACTTGTGGCTTGATCTCATAATAATCTTTTTCCATGGTACTGTCGTACCACACTACTAATATCGAATTAGGAAAAAATTATTTATCTATAAGTTGTACCCATCTTGAAATGGAAACTGGTAACTATACTGCTGTATCCTCACTAGTTGTGAAGAGAGGTAAAATGAACAAAGGAGAAATTACCGCAAATTGCCATTTGCTTGTTATGCATATTATTGACTTCTAAACGTCTTCATCTGCAATAACGTACTCAACAGTATAACTGTACTTCCTTTACAAAGAACTGCACGCAAGATGCGTAACCACATTTCTGCTTCAAACTCAAAAGACAAAACCAAAGGCCGCTCATTAACCTATAGAGGCCAACTTGAAGTTGAAAACAGAACAATAATATTAATTATTGTTAAGTACCTCAGGCCTGTTTTCTACCTTGAGTAGACTTAACACTGATGTAGAACTCGCAGCACATTTTGTCAAAAGTTAGAAAAATATAGTCGGCACCGACAGACCTGCTAGTTGCATACTTTAATATGTATATTGTCTTGTAAAACCTGACCTTTAAAATCCTCATGACAGCTCTCCCTTGCCTAATTCAATAATTGATGGAGTGAATTTTATAACACAAGAATTGTTGGCCTAGTAAACTCATAGCACATGGAAATATCAAAAACAGCATATGAGACTACTTGATGAGGAGAACAGAATCAGGTCAGCAGTAGACGGAACAGAGTTTTTGGCCCAGTTACAAATCTGCATTCTAGGATTTAACATGTCAACTGATGTTGCGAACTTAAATTGAAGACGTGAAATGCACCTTTTCCGCATCATTGTAAGTCTTGAACAAAGAGACCAATTCAGATGAATGCCGGGGTATCTACCCAAATATTTGCTTACCCCATGATCCGAAAATGTGTATGCACAAATTTAAATCAGAGATCCCACCATGCTTATTCAGAATGTATTTACATAGGCATCACCACACTCACCAAATAAATAAATTATCTCAAAAGATGCCTCTTACTTTTAAGAAAGCAATACATTATAGTTTCAAAAAAAATGATGATTAAAAAAACATTTACTGATCTCAAGCATGAACTAAGGAAGCAGGTTCTGTAATCTGAATTACAAGAACAGTCCTGAGATTGCCTTTAAAGTCAAGAGGAAACTGTTCGTAAACGTGAACGAGAAGGCAGCCATAAATGCAAAATCTTCTTCTTCAACATCATCAGCATAAGTGATAAGATTAATTTAAAGATCATCACAGATTGCCAACCAGAAGAAGACAGATCAGAAACGTTGTGGTAGAAACAGATTAGACCTAGAAAAGCTCATTCTAAACAAGAGCTAACCGTGTCACATGGAGCGCTGCCTCAGTGGTATCGATTTACCCCATAGTTATCATAATTTCTTCTGCTGCTCAGAAAGTCTACCAGGAAAAGTGAAAGATGTTGTCTTGGAATGTTTCTGCTCTATTTTTTCTTATTTCAATACATAAACATAAAAAAATAAATAAAGAAATACAAGAACTTCTCATGAGAGCAGTAATGAATCTTATTGAACAGCGGTTACATGCTAACAGGAAGGAATGCGCCTGAGACGTAGATGACTGAAACATCGGTGACAACGTAAAATGGAAACAGTGAGCAACGTAAAGAAGAAAACATGGGTGACAATAAAATTCAATATTTCTCACACGTAATATAGTGTAGCGTAACTAAAAAAAACTATAAACTAACCATGTTGTTGGGCATAACCCAGTTATGGACGAAAACCCTCACTCACCCGAGGGTGACATGCTTCATCATTGGGTTCCTCCAACACACGGGGACCGCAAGGTACCCCGTGTGGGCTACGACTTGACCCAAGAGGGAAGGAGCAGGAGTGCAAAGCACGTGTTGGTTCTACCAACTCGATATGGTAAGGAGGGACAGAGTGCAAAGTGATAAAACAAAAAGTGAAAAGAGTGATTAAAAACTATCTACTCAGGGGCAACAATTTTATTCTTCCTGCCTAAGTGATAGTAATTAAAATGCAAGTGAGTATAGGGTTAAAAATACCCTACCTATTGATCAACAGGTTTCTGCCCAAATGACGTTACTGTTCGAGGCATTCATCCGGATCAAGAGACAGTCACTCTGCTATATCAGTGCATAAATAATAATGAAATACTTAGGCCTCAATTTCTTGACCATCAAGCGCACAGTCGATAAACATGATAGGTCAGAGGGCTCTAAAACATATTGTGTATGTGTCAACTCAACCATCTGCAGAGTCTCACACCATGTCAGATATGCTTATGGATCCATGGCGCTGATTCCGAGACTCTGTGGGGAGCTCCCCCTTGCGGTCCCCGTGTGTTGGAGAAACCCAATGATGAAGCATGTCACCCTCGGGTGAGTGAGGGTTTTCGTCCATAACTGTTATGCCCAACAACATGGTTAGTTTATAGTTTTTTTTAGTTACGCTACCCTATATTACGTGTGAGAAATATTAATTCTGGAAGATATATAGGATATAAGTTTCTATTAGGTAGCTTAGTTCTTCCCTGGACCCTCCCTTGTGTGAGTTATATAATAAAATTCAATAAGCAACCACTCAGGTTGGTACAGTGATAAATTGCATCAGTCACCCATAATGATTTAGTAGTCCTTAAAGATGGAGAGAACGGAAAAGAGAAGAAGATAAAGAGAGAGTAAAAGGAAAGCTGTATCAGATAAAGGAGAAGTGAATTACCAGGAAGAGCGGGCAGTGTAGGGCTAATAAGCTGAAGCACTGTGCAAACCTGTGTGGTTTCTATGTTTTGAGGAAGATTCCGTGCAGATTCCAAATCATATCTATGAGGCCACACAAAGCCGCTATTAGTGGCCTTGAATGACCTCATAGGTAATGGAGTAAGGCAAGGCAGCGCAAATTGCTGCATTGCCTTACTCTGCGCTCGGGAGTTGTTTCATGGGCATTGCTGTGGGTTTTCCCATGCAACACCCATGGATTTTGATGCTGTCCCAGATTTTTTTTTTTAAAGGAGCATTTAAACCTTGAGAAGCGCCAAATCCTTACGCCTCCCAAGGTGAGGTGTAACTAGAAGAAATTTCTTTATTTCTCCTCACTACTTCCTCGTTCTATAATTGAAAGAGGAAAACGCCTCTTAGGATTGTTTCTGTGCAGGAAGGTGCCCCTTCGCTGCGATGGTTAGCAAAAGATTAAGAAGGGCATGTTCAGCATGGTTGACAGAGGTGGATCGTATACATGCAGACGCCCTAAGTATCCCAGTGGGATGGTCCAAAGCAATAGGTTGTTTAAAAATGATACAACGGCACTAATTATTATTAATTTGCAGCCAAAAAAATACATAAGTTTAATCTTTTTTACAATTCCTTCTCAAAATCTTGAACTGTTTGAGCCATTTCGATGGGATTGAAGATAAAAAAATATTATTGGTACAAGTTCAATAGTTTCTAGATTGTTGAGGCAGTGAGACCAGCAACTGACCACTTCAAGAGAAGAGAACCTATTTCAGGGTCACCAAAAGGGCCCAATTTGGATTTCTTAGCTTTAATTTTCAAAAAGGTGTAGAAGTCCAGATTGAATACCTTTTTGGTCTATGAATGACAAAGGAGAGGAAGAGAAATATAAGTTCCTAATTAATGAGATCCCTTTTGTGGCAAAGTGTGCCTATTGGCATCTGACAATGCTCCAGCGCTGAATACCAAAATCCCCTTTCCACGTCACAGACCACCGATCTCTTCAACCAACATTAATTCACTCATTCACTGGTGGGGCCCATAACACCAATCATTCATTCTACTTTAGATCAATGGTCCTCGAGAGAGTGGAATTCCTTTCTCTATTCCATGCGCTGGAAATGGGAGGAAAATGCACAAATCCCCTGATGAGTAACAAGTTCACCTATTCCTCTTTACCTCACCAGGGTCTCAATACTTTTTAACCTAGCAATTCCTCCCATGGATAGGCCATGGATCAGCTGAGTTGCTGGGAAAAGCGACACTTAATTCTTCTGAACAATATACATCAATACCCTTCAAATAATAACCCGACACAGTTCTTAAATGAATTGAAATGTTTATCTAAATAAAGCATAAGAAAATCATAAAGCATTCAATATTTTGTTTCGCATATTTACCTAATCTGGCTAAATGGCGTCCTCTATGTCAAATTCAAATCTTTCGTCTCTATGCCCATAAATCGATCAATCAGTTTGTAAATTATTTGGGCATCTGATCAGTCCATCAGAGTCTCTGGCAAGCAACTGTCCAGCAGTGTCACCGTCCTCTCCGTCAGCATAACGTCAGGAAAACAAGCTAAAGCACGACGAGCTATTGACCCTCTCTAGTCTACTTCTTTTATAGTAAAATCAACAACAAAATGTTACAATACATATTTTAAAACAAATTTGATTGGTTGAACCAGGATCATTCTTCCTGATTCTCATGCGCTCGATGTTTCATTAGATGTAATTCTCAATTTACTAATAATTTGCAACAGTTACTAGTCCATTCAGGGCATTTTGGTTCCCATACGGGTTTGTGTCCATGGTGTCATCAATTATAACAGTTCTTATTTTAAGGAAGTCCATTGTCTGAGGATTGGCACTCTTCTCGGTGCGACCTTCACGAGTACAGTCTGCCTGGGGTCAGGACGAGGTTATTGTTGCTCATCTTTTAGCGCAGGCGCACTTCACTCAGTGACTTCTGTATCTCGTCTGTCCGTCAAAATAGGGATGGCAGCCATTTTGTGGCCACTCCAGAAAGGTCAACTTAAGCAAAGAAACACAAAAAGTAATTAATACATGGAAGTGACTATTAAAATGTTATTCCCTCACTAAACCCTCTATGTGTGTGTATTTATCTAGCAAAAGCAACACGCATTGCGGTTTATACTCACATTTTAAAGCACGATTCACAAATCACACCAAAAAAGCAACATATAACATGCAAATTCTAAATATCTGACATTAGTATGCATACGAAATTAGTTTACATATCAATCAAGCCATGCAAATGCGATTCCCTCGTGTATTTTCTAATTAGTAATGTTGATTATTCAAACACAGCAAACCATTAATATTATTAATATTAATCAGTTATTCGTTTTCATTCAAAATGATAAAATGGAGGAGATATACGAATCTAGGGAAAACCTCACTCCAGCAATCCCCCCTTTGGTGAATTTATCACCACTAAACACCCAAATTTAGTACCCTTTTACGGAAATTTGAAATGACTTCTTACTCATAGTTCATAGTTCAGTTTCTCCATATTCATCACTTTTTGCTTTTTTATACATACTTTCTTTCCACTCATCTAAGGCTATCTCCTCAAAATCCTTTCTGGATCTTTTCCTTTTCTCTTAATTTTATCTCTTTTTATTTTATTATTTGTTTTCTTATTTCTACAACACATACACCCTAATCTTATCACTAATAATGCAACTATCACACATGTTAATGGAAACAGAATTTTACCTATAAAAGTACTACCTATTTTAGCTAAGAAATTTTTAATAGCAGCTACTTTCTTTCCCATTCTTGTCCATACATCTTCAACCTCCAGTGGTACAAGTTCATCATGCAATTCAGTAATATTTTTAATGTAAACCTTTAGATCTTTACTTTCGTCTGGAATGTAAGAGCAACAATGTTGAACTTTCAGCATTCCACAGACTCCACCCTCTTTTGCCAATAGAATGTCAAGGGCAAGTCGATTTTGCATTACCATAGCACGCATGGCAACTATTTCAGTATTAACCAATAAGAATCCATTAGCAGTGCTTGTTGACAAGCGATCCACTACTGTAGACAATCTTCTAATTTTATTTGCATTCAGAGTTATTCCCACTGCTGGTATCAATGCACAAAAGATGTCACCCACAATTTCTGCCCAAGATTCTCTCTTTCTACGCACTAAATGACTATTTAAACTATTTACACCCTTTTCTCTGTCCATGTGAAAGATTTTTGGAAATACCAGGCCTACATAACATGTGCCATACCAATGGTCTGGCAAATGATAATATGGCCTGTTCCCACAGATAAAATATATTCGAGGAAATACTGGATCTCTTCCACCTTTGAATCCCCATCCACCTATGATTCGGTATGTATCATGGCACTCACTATTACCTACAAAAAGGTTATCATATGCAGTTTTATTCCTTCTTATACAAAATTTTCCTTTCTGAGGCCTATCCAAAGCTATTGTTGGTGTTGACTCTCCTTTTGTCAGGGGTTTCTCCATTTCTATGTCCCAAGCCGTTTTCTCAACCTTTTCTTCATTTGCCTTTTTGTGTATGTTATGCCTTCTTTCCTCAACCATATTCAAAAATGTATTTTCTTCTTTCTGCAAACTGCATGTCAAATTATACTTAAACACAATGTTCGTTCACTAGTCTCTAGGAAAAATTCACCTAAAACTTTAGCAGGTCTTACCTTATTTAGCTTATTATTAGCAGGCACTAATGCAAAAATGTTATCTACATCTGAAAAATAATACTCTAATTTCCCTAACTCATAAAATAAGCTAGCTATTACACTCCATGTTATTCCATAAGTAGCTGGAAGGTGATGATAAGTCACTCCCTCTGCCACAGAAGCAAGTAACTGCATGCAGACGTAGCAGTCCCTTACGTCCATAGTCTTTACATATTCATACAATAATTTTGAAAATACATTATTAGAGAAATCGTTAATAGACCTATCTTTATGCAAATGAATGTTTGTTTCTACAGTCGGTACTACCTTTGAAATTTTACCTGTTAGTTTTGTTTTGACCATGTCCTTCTATTGTATCTATTGTGACTTTAAATGATATTACAGGAGCTAGGATGCTCCATAAAAGCATTAATAATCCTGTACAACAGCAACATGTTTTACACCATCTTTTCATGAATGTACATCTACTTTTACTACCATCTATGTTAGCCATTTTTACTAAAATAGACCGTGTCTTTTGACTAAGCCTCTTCTACTTTGTGACCAGTTTCTAACCCAAAGCTTCTAAGCTTCTACTTGGTTCCACTAGTTTTCTACTTCTTCTCTTTTATTATCGTTTTCCACATCAACAGCTTCTTTGTTTATTCAGTTTGGCATCTCATCGTCCTTTGCCTCCTTCTCCCAATCAGGATACAGAATTTCCTGAATCTCCGCTTCTTCTTCTCCAATGTCGGACAAGAGAACTCTCAGGATTTCTGATTCTTCTTCTTCTTTAACCACTTTCAGTAAAGCCTCCTCTGGATTTCCTTGACTGTCTGCCTCTTGGGATTCTTCAGGCAGGGCCACATACGTTCCTTCCGGGGACTTATACTTCTGGTTAGGTTTTCTTGTTCTTCCGGACCCTTTGGTTACAACTGTTTCTTCCTCTTTTGATTTTTCCTGACTTGTGACTTCATTCACCTGTTCAGCTCTTGGTGATTTCACTCGAGACAATCGATATCTTAGTCTCTTTATTTTGTTTGGCCAAACCTCTGGTTTTACAGTTCTTTTCAATTTACTTTCTTTGACATTCTTTTCATTCTTTTCTTCTTTCCAAGCTCTCTTTCTCAGAACTCGACCTTCAGGTATTTCGTTCTCACTCTCTTCTGATTCTGTCCCAACTTGCTCTTCCTTTTCACCAGTCTCTTTATCCACCACTTGTTCTAGTTTCCCTACTTCTTTCCCTCCTCGCATCTCCGACACGCAATCTTCCTGCTGACTACTTGTCCCTTCACCTAGCTGGATGTTGCAGTTCCCTACAGCTCCTCGGGGGTCTTCCGCAATCTGTCCCTCTCTCTCTGTATCTGTCCCTTCTTCATTCAAATCTATTATTTCAGGTGGAATTTCTCTCAATTTTTCATCTGGGATTTGTTTTCTTTGACTTTCTTTTACTACTTCTTCTTTGTCTTTTCCTTCCTTCTTTTTAGGTTCTTTTCTAGGACCTTTCTTTCTTTGCTCGTCTTCAGAATCTGAGCTGTCAGAAATCTGCAGTCTTCTTCTCAGAGAGACACTTCTGGGAACTAGAATCTGTTTTTGTTCGTTTTCCCCCCTTTCAGGATTTTCTCGTTGTTTTGGTTCTTCGTTGTCTGATTCAGTACTTGACTCTGATTCATCATAGTACTCTTTCTCCTTGCAATCCACTGGATTTGGTATTCTCAGGGTATGGCTGGCATGGATCCAATTTTTCAGTCCAGCACACTTCACAGCTGTTGTCGTGGTCAGAATGACTTGTCTTGGTTTTCCACACCTGGGAACCAAACAGTTTGTTCTTCTGTGGACCTTTATCCTCACCCAATCTCCTGGGTTTAGATCATGGGCTGGCTTCTTTTCAAGGGTGGTGGCATCCGCTTCAACCTGATGAAACACAGAATGAACTGCGTCAGCCAGGCCTTTACAGTACTCCAACACCATGTCATCAGAATTCGTCATCAGTTTGTTAACTGGTATGTAAGCATGCCTCATTGCACGTCCCATGATTATTTCATGAGGACTTAACCCTGTAGTTCTATCTGGGGTTGCACGTATGGTCATCAAAACTAGAGGCAAGACATCAGGCCATTTCATTCCTGTGGCTAAACACATTTTCCCAATTCTGTTTTTGATTGTACCATTCATTTGCTCAACCACACCAGAAGCTTCTGGTCGGTAGGCACAGTGCAGTTTCTGTTGTGCATTCAATGCTTCACTGACCAATTTTACAATCTCATTATAGAAATGCCCTCCTCTGTCTGATTCAAGGGTCACTGGGAACCCGAACCTAGGGATGAATTCTCTCAGAAGCAGCTTTGCTACTGTCAATCCATCATTTCTCCTTGTCGGGTATGCTTCTACCCACCTGGAGAATAGGCAGACTATGACCAGAACATACCTCAATCTGTTACATGTTGGCATCTCAATGAAATCTATCTGCATTCTGGTAAAAGGCCCTCCTTCTCGGCCTATAGTTCCTAGGCTCACCACTGTCTTTCTTCCAGGATTGTATTGCTGACAAATTAGACATCTCTGACATAGACTCTCTGATATAATTCTGAATTTTGGGTTGTACCAGGTCTGTTTAAACGACCTGATCATAGCATCTCTCCCTATGTGTCCCTGGCCATGATACATCCGTGCCATGGTAGACAACATGCTATCAGGCATGACTGGTCTTCCATCTCGATAGACCCAGACATGATCCTTTTCCCTTGGTGCACATTCTGCTTTTTCCCACTGCCTTGTTTCCTCATGTCCTGCTTCCTCCTGCAATTGTCTCACTTCTTCCCATGTCCCTACAACGTTAGTAAACATTAAGGAATAGGAAGTCATTTCTTTCTCCTTTGCCCGATTGACTGAATACTGATTTCTGGCACAGTACTGTGCCATGTCATTGGCATATATGTTGCCGACAGTAACGTAATCCTCCCCTTGGTTATGGGCAGCACATTTCACCACAGCCAATTGTTTAGGCAGCTGTATCGCCTCAATCAACTTTCCAACCACTTCAGCATTCTTTATAGGAGTTCCACTTGAGGTTAGGAAACCTCTTTGTAGCCACAACTGGCCAAAATCGTGGATAACTCCGAAGCCATACTGGCTGTCAGTTATCACAGTCACTCTCACACCTTTCCCAATTTTGCATGCTCGAGTCAGAGCCACTAATTCTGCTACTTGAGCAGATTTTACTCCTTTTAGATAGGATGCTTCCATCACTGCTGCAACCGTGCACACTGCATATGCTGCACTCGACACCCCTTCTTCTGTTCTCAAACATGACCCATCAACAAACATTACATAATCATTTTCTGCCAAAGGTACATCTTTTATGTCTGGTCGCGGTTTCGTACAATACTCAAGCACATCCAAACAATCATGATCTGCTTCATCTCTCACTTCCACATTCTCAGCATCTGGTAACAACGTTGCTGGATTCACATTCACACATCTCGCAAGGCTCACATTTGTTGCACTTAATATGACTTTCTCATACTTAGTCAGCCGACTATGTGTCATATACTGAGTACGACTCCTTGTTAAAAGAATCGCCACATCATGAGGTCCAAACACTTTCAAAGGATATCCCATCACGATTCCTTCACTCTGCTCCAAACTTCGACATGTTGAAGCTACTGCTTTCAGACAACCAGGTAAGCCTACGGCTACTGGATCAAGCATCGATGAATAATATGCAATTGGTCTCCTCAATCTTCCATGCTTCTGGATTAACACAGAAAGTGCACATTCATTTCTTTCACTGGAATATAACTCAAATTCTTTTTCATAATCAGGCATACCCAATGCTGGGGCTTCACACAATCCATCTTTCAATCGTTTGAATGCTGCTAATTCTTCCTTATTCAATTCAAGGGGATCTTTTACATCACTCCTTGTTAGCCGTACCAGAGGTTTTGCAATCAGTGAAAAGTTGCTGATCCACTGGCGGCAGTACCCTACCATTCCCAGAAACATTCTCACTTCTCTTTGAGTCATGGGGGCTTTCATTCCTTTTATGATTCTGATTCTGTCTATTGTTATTTTCCTCAATCCTTTTTCAATGTTATGTCCCAAATACTGTACTTCCTTCTTACAATACTGCAGTTTGGCTGGGGACACTTTTAGTCCTCCATCTGCCAGGTGATTTAGTAAGGCTATAGTGTCTACTTCACAAGCTTCACGAGTTTTCGACGCCACAAGGAGGTCGTCGATATACTGTACTAATACTGAACTCTCGGGCATTTGCAGACTTTCCAATGACTTTTTCAACAAGTGATTAAATATTGAGGGGCTTTCTGTATACCCCTGTGGGATTCTGCACCATGCCAAAATACGGTCTCCAAACCGAAATGCAAAAATTTGCTAACTGTCGTGATGCAATGGGATGGAAAAGAACGCATGGCATAAATCAATTACTGTATACCATTCTGCATCATGGGGAATCTGATACAAAATCACTGATGGATTTGGTAAAATGGGACAACATGGTACAACGATTTTGTTTACCTTTCTCAGGTCTTGCACTATTCTGAATTTCCCATTTGGCTTTTTCAGGCCCATTATGGGTGAGTTACATGGACTGCTCATTATCTCTCTCAGAATTCCTTGCTTGATCATTTTCTCAATTATTGGAGTTACTCCTTCAATTATTTCAGGTGTCAAACTATACTGAGGAATGTTCGGATAACTTACTCCTTCTTTTACAGTAATTTTTACTGGGTCTACGTTTCTCATTAGCCCTACATCTTCTCCGGTGAAATCCCAAACCTCTGCTTTTACAGGCAGTTTCAATTCTTTGGGCAGTTCATCTGGATTAAATACTGCATATGTTCCAATATTCTCACATTCTCTGTTAGCTATGGTCATTTTATACAATACATCCTCATCTGGTGTTTCAAAAGCTATTCCATCTGGAGTACAAAATATAGTGCAATTCATCTTGCACAACAGGTCCCTACCTAGCAAGTTCACAGGACTAGTGTAACACACCACAAATCGGTGCATTTCAGAAAATTTCCCTATACTAACTTTTACAGGTTCTGTAAGGTATGTTTTTAACAGTTGGTTAGATACATCAACTACTTGGATCGTTTCATCCGAAAGAGGAAGATTCTTAACATCAGCTGATCTAACAGTAGATCGAGTAGCGCCAGTGTCCACTAGGAAAGTAATGTTATCATCATTAATCTTCCCATCTACAAATGGTCCTGTCTGGTCTACTTCTAGAGTTGCGCCAAGTACGCACTCTTCTTCCTCCCTTCGGCACCGTCAATAACCCATTTCTGAATCACTCTCATCATTTTGCAGCCAATACTGCGAAACAGTGCGAGCGTGTGATGGTTTATTTACCTGTTCTTCATTGTAGAATCCCGATTCCTTACTATACTTCTGTGAGTTTCTGTTCTGTGGAAAAGGTGGTTTTGGCACCTGATTCTGGGAGGTAACCACCTGCTGCTGTTGCTGCAGTTGACCACCCACCTCTTTCTGCACCTGTGGATTCAACGATCGATTTTCATTATTAGTATTTGGAGGGTTCTTACACTCGGATTTCCAATGCCCTAACTCACCACAATTGTGACATGGGAATTTCTTTTTAGCTTCTTCTATATTACTTTTCCCTTTCCCTGAACCAAATCTTGGTCTTACTCCTGAATTGTTTGCTTATTCTACCAACTGAGCTTCCTGTCGTTCGGCTACCTTTACCTGTGCCCACATTGCCTTTTCTTTCAGTTTTCGCTGTTTTGCCTCAATCTCATCGCTGAAATATTTTGCATGTCTCAAAACTTCATCTATTTTCTTATTTTGCCAATCAACTGTATGCTGCTTTATCATATCACCAATTTCTGGGCGTAAACCATATACAAATCTGTATACGAAATGACTCAAATCCTTATCACTCAGGTTCTCATCTCCACTGAACTGTTTAAAAGCCTGAATTAGCCTATCATAATATGCATGTACTGACTCCTTGCTTTCCTGTTGGGTTCTGTCAATTTTTACCCAATCGGTCTCTTTACGGGGTACCTTATTTTTCAGAAATGCCATAACCTGCTCATATTTCTTCATTACTTCTGGGTCGGGAGCTCCCGTCTTAGGGTCCCTAGGATACTCCTGAGTGGGCCAATTTATCATCAGCTTGCATAATGTCCACAAATCTGCTGGTACTATTATATCGAATAGACTATTCAAATCTATCCATAATACCTTTGCCTATTTTACAAATCTGTCTACCTGCCGGTACCACTCAACGGGCTTTTCGCGTAGTCGAGAGAAATCATTTGTGAAAGACAAAATGTCCTGTCTTGTCCATGGAACATGTACATACCCTCCTCCTGGAATCTCTCTCATGGGGTATTCTGTCGTTACCTTTTCTTTCTCTCTAACGGGAAATGCTGAAACTGTCTTTTCTGTAATATTATCGCGTCTTCTACACCACTTGCTTCTCCATCTGTCCACATCTCCCCATTTTTTCAACAAACCGATTATGTCTTTAGTTTGACTTATCCTTCCTGTAGTATTCATGTTCTCTATATCCTTCTCAGTGAAACCAACTCGATAAGATTTTTGCAGTGCTTTTACTTTGTCAAAATCTATTCCCATTTCGTTTGCAATTTCCTCTAATCTTTCATGCAAGTTTTTGGCTCTCCACGTTGCACTCTTGCAGAGAAACAACAATTCCTCATCCTGGTAGTTTTTTAAATTTTGCAGTAGGGATAGTTCCTACTATTAATTCTTCTAATACCATTCGTAATTTGGCCACATCTATTGACTGAGATTCTTGATCCTTTTTCTGTAGCTCTCTGAGCCATTCGCTTAATTCTTCTACAGAAGGCCCTACTGGGTTGTCTACATTATTTTGTTCTGGGGCCTTTTGTGGTTCTAATAATGTTTCCACTGTCATTCTGCTCTTTTCAGCATAAATTTGATTTATAAATGGGTTATTTGAAACGCTCGGTTCAAACATATTTATTGTCGGTCTCCACGGATTCTCAATTTGACTCCGTTCAGCATTTTCAATTAGATTTTGGCTTCTGTACGGCACTGTCAAACAATGTTCAGTATCTTTTTGTTTCTCAAATATGGGCATTACTGGACCTATAGTTACTGGAACTGCTACGGCTTCTAGATTTTTGGTCAATTCTCTTATTTTCTCGGTTAATTCTAGGGTAGTTTTGGCTAGTTCTACTGAATTCTCACCATTTACCCTACTTTCTGTCTGTTTTTCTATCTCTCTTGCAGAATTACTTTTCCTTAATTCTGGTGACATAGTCTCTGTTTTAATTATTCGTAATGTTTCTCTCATTGGGGCACTTGGTGACAATGCTTCTGGTTCTGGTCGATACGGTGGTGGGTTTTTGTAAAACACCTCATCAAGAACATCATCCTCTGATTCATTCACTTCATACCCACTCAAATCCACATTACGCCTTTTCTCGGTGCATTTTCTCCCTTCATTCTCTCCTACCATTCTCACAGGATACATACCCTCAGTCATACTTGCATTCCGCCACCTTTTCATCCGGTCATCATGTGTCTCATGTCCGTATGATCTACTGAACATGTATCGGTAACCCCTACCACTGCTCTGCTTTTCTCGTTCATGCATTTCGTCTTCCCATTCCGTCAATGCCTCAAACTGCGTCGGTCTAGGTCTTGGTTCTAAGTCCATCATTTTGTCTCTGAGATTTCTCAAAACAGCCAAATTAAAGGAACCATGTTCTGGAAACGCCAGGACTCCATCGTCCTTGGTGTATTTTACCCAATTATCTAACCAAATACAAGTATGATACCCATATTTCGCAATCATTGTAGATGCGGGTGTCTCAACTACTTTATCTTTCTTGAACCACCTTTTAATTTTCCCTAACCACGATTTCTTCTTTTCTGGTGGTTGGTAATACATTTTCTCGATTTCCGTGTACCGTTTAGTCTTCTTACAATGGTACCGCTATTTTGTCCACTCACAGCGCGACTCTTAAAAACGCACCAATCAGAAGCGTCTACGTCACTATCACAATCCTCCAATCTCAGCGCGACTCACACTAACGCATCAATCCGGAGCGTTTACGTCACTCTGTATTCCTCCACTCTTAGCGCGGCTTTACACTAACGCATCAATCCGGAGCGTTTTACGCCTCCAATCTACTGTCCAATCCCAGCGCGGTCGTTCTGACGTCAGCAGCCGTTGCAGCAGCTCTGCTCTGCTCTCGTCTACCCCTCCTTTACAAGACCGCTCCGTGAACTCTTATGGCAACTTTTACGATTCGATTAGTAACAACACTAAAACATCTCCATTGTCTGATTCGCTAACCAAAGAACAGCAAAAGACCTTTCTCACGAGAATTCCGTCTTTCCCGAGAACAGCGCTTACCTCTGTCCTACTACGGAAACTTTACTTTCGTTGATAAAGTAGCACATCCCTCTACTTCACCCTTCTGTCAAACATCAACTAACCGCTTCTCTAGAATTAAATAACACTAGAGTTTTGCCATTAATTAGAATGCCTTTTTCATACACACACTGTCATACAGGGAAAATGTAGATCATTCACGCAGTCTTCTGTCTTTCACGAGAGCAGCGCTTACCTCTACCCTACTACAGAATATACCATTTGTTAACAAAGTAGCGCTTCCCTCTACTTTGTCCTTCTAACAAGCTCAGAGAACACCTGCTACCTTTTCAGTGATAAGCGTTATCGGTATGCCAATTGGTTTCCTGGTACTTAAAGACCAAAATTTCACTGGTAACCTTCGCTATTATACACACTTCTCTCACACCGAGAATATTTCTAATGGCAACACATGACGATGCCGCCGAATCGAACCCAGACAATGTGCCGTGCAACTTCACTTGTCACACGTTTCCCCTGTGTACCTACAGGGCTACAACAATTCCGTCTTTCCCGAGAGCAGCACCTGCCTCTGCTCTACTACGGAACTGTTACAAACTTCCGACTTCCTACATCCCAAAAGCCGTGCAAACAACATATAACTCGACGCAACTCAACATAGAGTGTTAGTACATAAACCAATACCAATCAATAATCAATAAGCTATTTACAAACAATCGTCACTAAACCCAAAACAATAGCTAACCATCATTCTGCTACCAGAAAAAACTGCTCCAGCTCTGAATACCAAAATCCCCTTTCCACGTCACAGACCACAGATCTCTTCAACCAACATTCATTCACTCATTCACTGGTGGGGCCCATAACACCATCAATCTTTCTTCTTTAGATCAATGGTCCTCGAGAGAGGGGAATTCCTTTCTCTATTCCATGCGCTGGAAATAGGAGGAAAATGCACAAATCCCCTGATGAGTAAAAAGTTCACCTATTCCTCCCTACCTCACCAGGGTCTCAATACTTTTTAACCTAGCAATTCCTCCCATGGATAGGCCATGGATCAGCTGAGTTGCTGGGAAAAGCGACACTTAATTCTTCTAAACAATAAACATCAATACACTTCAAATAATAACCCGACACAGTTCTTAAATGAATTGAAATGTTTATCTAAATAAAGCATAAGAAAATCATAAAGCATTCAATATTTTGATTCGCATATTTACCTAATCTGGCTAAATGGCGTCCTCTATGTCAAATTCAAATCTTTTGTCTCTATGCCCATAAATGGATCAATCAGTTCGTAAATTATTTGGGCATCTGATCAGTCCATCAGAGTGTCACCGTCCTCTCCGTCAGCATAACGTCAGGAAAATAAGCTAAAGCACGACGAGCTACTGACCCTCTCTAGTCTACTTCTTTTATAGTAAAATGAACAACAAAATGTTACAATACATATTTTAAAACAAATTTGATTGGTTGAACCAGGATCATTCTTCCTGATTCTCATGCGCTCGATGTTTCATTAGATGTAATTCTCAATTTACTAATAATTTGCAACAGTTACTAGTCCATTCAGGGCATTTTGGTTCCCATACAGGTTTGTGTCCATGGTGTCATCAATTATAACAGTTCTTAGTTTAAGGAAGTCCATTGTCTGAGGATTGGCACTCCTCCCGGTGCGACCTTCACGAGTACAGTCTGCCTGGGGTCAGGACGAGGTTATTGTTGCTCATCTTTTAGCGCAGGCGCACTTCACTTAGTGACTTCTGTCTCTCGTCTGTCCATCAAAATAGGGATGGCAGCCATTTTTTGGCCACTCCAGAAAGGTCAACTTAAGCAAAGAAACACAAAAAGTAATTAATACATGGAAGTGACTATGAAAATGTTATTCCCTCACTAAACCCTCTATGTGTGTGTATATATCTAGCAAAAGCAACACGCATTGCGGTTTATACTCACATTTTAAAGCACGATTCACAAATCACACCACAAAAGCAACATATACCATGCAAATTCTAAATATCTGACATTAGTATGCATACGAAATTAGTTTACATATCAATCAAGCAATGCAAATGCGATTCCCTCGTGTATTTTCTAATTAGTAATGTTGATTATTCAAACACAGCAAACCATTAATATTATTAATATTAATCAATTATTCGTTTTAATTCAAAATGATAAAATGGAGGAGGTATACAAATCTTAGGGAAAACCTCACTCCAGAAACAACTTTATTCTTGTCTTCTTGTCTTCTTGCAGCTCCAAAGAGATAAAATATTGGTGTCTGATACATTCTAACAGCCGAAGCACAGTTTTAAACAAATCCTACATCAGAAGGAGGCACTCAGACAAAATATGTAATGAGTCCCTTGCATAGGAAAAACTTAAGGTTAAGTGCAGTATGAATTTTATCAAAGAAAAAAAAGTGTGCCACATTACGATGATGTTCGGACGAGCGCCCGACTGCCATTGCAGAGGGAGTGGAACCAACCGACAAGGAGAAATCGGTTCCACCTGCCAGATTAGGATGCGACCGCCCTGTAGGCAGTCGGAAAGATCCCGTTTTCTAATGCAGCTGGAGCTTCAGCCCAGAAAAGGGCTGAGGCACAAGCCGCAATAGAAAAAGGGATGTTTTTAAACATCCATGCACCGTGTTGCAGGCACCATTTGGTGCATGGATGTTTCGGGAGGCACCATATGTGCCACCCCAGGCCACATAGCGGAGGCCGAGGGTGGATCACCATGAACAGGCAGTTGAAAAGGGATATCCTAATCCCTATGGCGGTGCCTGCACAAGCCTCCATTGTAGGGATTAGGAACCCGACTGCCATCCCGAAGGTGGCAGTCGTACCCCCCACCTCTGTTGTCCGACAGGCTGCATTGTAATGCAGCAGTCAGACTGATGCCTTAGTTGGGTGGACGGACATCGACAGCCTGTTGGTGGCGGTCCACCTGCCATCATAATGAGGGCCATACTCAAAGGGCCCGATTCACAGTACTAATCTGAGACAAAATCCTAAATTTACTACTTTTGGTATTCACAGAAGGCATTTAGTAGTAGTAAAGTTAGGATTTTGTCTTAAGTCTGTCTTAAGTCTGTCTTAAGTCAAACTTTAGTCAAACTTAAGACAAAATCCTAAATTTACTCCTACTAAATGTCTTCAGTGAATATCAAAAGTAGTACATTTAGGATTTTGTCTCAAATTAGTTCTGTGAATCAGGCCCAATGTCTTTCAGCAAATTAATTTCTGTCTCTTTTTTCCTTTTTTTTCTCTCTACAATTTTAGTTTTTGTTTTATCCTATTCTACAGTTATGCATATTGGTATAGCTGTTATTGACTAAACATTACATTTTTTACTAACCAACTTACTTGCACAAAATACTTTTCATACTGACCCTACCACATATTACCACTGTTTAAAGAAGAAATAAAATAGGGTTTAATTCATGCCTTCCCATTGGTAGCCAACTCATTTTGATCTTTCAAAAAATCACAATGTTTGTGAATTTTAAGAATAATGGCTTTTTTTCATTGTCAGGATTGTTTTCGATCGGTTAGTAGCTCAATAACTCAGTGATTGGTTAGATATGAATAATAGTTCTCAAACCTTGGTTGTGAACCATAGATTACACTATGGGGCATATTCTCAAGGAGCTATCGCCAAGTTAACTGCAATTTAGTGCAGCCAAAGTCGCGATAAATCCATCGCCCCATTCACAAGCCGGGGCAAACTGCCTATACCACCAGTTTCCCTGCGATAGCATCCTCAAAACACATCGCCACGGATGAGATGCAGAGTAGGCATTCCTGAGCAAAAAGCCGTGACAATACCACTCCACAACATTCTTAATGACCAGCCACATCTGCGATAAGATCACAAAACATGCGATAAGGCGCGATAGCAGCAGGAAAATAACACCTGCTCCGACCTGGTACAAAGTCGGACGATAACCGGCAACAGAAAAGGGAGCCCAGAGCACAGCCACACCTGAAGACCAACAGACGCCATGGAGCCACTGATCATGCAGCTCGGAGACCCAACAGGTACACAACACTCCCCGCCACCACACTTATGACAGCCACCCCCCCCCCCCGGACCCACCTCCCCCGGACCACCAGAGAGGCAGCACGGAAAAAGAACTCGGACCCCCAGTAAACGCACCAGCCTCACAGACCCAACACCTGACAATGACAATGCACACTGCAAGGTCAAAAGGACAAGCATCCACGCATCCTGACCATCATCGCCCAACATGTTGACGGCACCAATATAACGGACAACCAACATCCCACCTCAGACAAAGCTGCTGGCTGTGCTGCACCTGTTGGCCACTGGTGCCTCCCAACCAACACCCACCAGAGTCTGAGGAGTCTCACAGCCTGCCACATCCGAGTCCCTCACACCTGCCTGGGATGCCATAATCAGCCTGGCACCCCAGTACCCATACGTCCACCACAATGCGCTGGAACCGCTGGAGGCCAAGCAAGGACCATACGCCATATCTGGATGCGAGCACGTGCTGTGTGCAATCGACAGCACACATGTCCCACTTGTGCCCCCTGCCGACACAGCACACAAGTACCCCCACAGGAAGCACACGCCTCTCATCAATGTGCAGGCAACATCTCAACACTGTTGAATTGCCACCAATGTCGTCGCCAACTACCCAGGCAGTGTGCATGAGACCTACAACTTCCAACAGTCCCACATCAACCAGCACTTCCAGGATGGCACCAATGGAAATGCACAGCCCGTTGGCAACTACCAAATGAACACCCCACACACCTCAACTCCACAACCATGCAACTCACAACTCTGGCAATGCACATGTCACAAATTCACATGCAACATGCCAAACAACATGCCCACCCACCAGACACGACAGCACAACTTATCATGGTAACCTGAACTAACCGTGAACATAAGCCATCAACATCATGGCACCACAGCAACACAATAGCGGAATGTGGGGAGAGGTGGGAACCAGGCATGTGTGAAGGAGGCAAGAGACCCATGTATAGGAAAGTACACAATGTCAAGTGTGGCGGAGATGTCTGGAATGACTGCAGTATGCAGAACACACCCATATCCATGGCGACATACACTGCTGGTGTATGGAGTGTAGGGGACAGTGAACACAACCACGTCACCCCAGACAGTGGGGGAGTTCCCCCCATAAACATGTGCGGAGCGGGCTGGGCTGGCATATGCCAGGTCAGCGTAGGGGTGTGAATAAAAAGCACGTAGCCCTGGGCGTGGTTCTCTTCCGGAATGCCCAACGTCTCTGCCAGGGCGACGCCTCTCACCCTGCCATGAGGCCGACACCGTCGTCATGAGCGGAGTTGCCTGCGATCCTGTGCGCCTGCTGTACTCCGGCCGCTGGACCCCGAACCTGTCGGGCCTGCCCCTGCGCAGCCAGGCCACACTGCCCACCTGCAGACACCGGCGTGTGTCAAAGAGGGCCCACCAAGTGCCGGCGCAAGCTCCAAGCCCGAGGCCTGCGACCATGACAGCCTCCTCAGACCATCACAGCTCTGCGACACAGGCCCGCTTTACTCCTGTCTTGTTGACGTACTCTACTACTGCCTCCGGCCTACACTACGGTCAAGTAGGTCACAAATTTGGAACTGAGTCTTGATTATGCAATGGCCGAGTTCACACGTCATGGCTGAGTCATATCTGTGTTCTCCCTTCTATGTTGGGCCACCAACTCTGTGCATAGCAGCTGTATGTGGTCATTTGCTGACTACTGCCTTCGGCCTACACTGATTTTGAGTAGGTCACACACTTGGAACTGAGTCTTGATTCATGTATGCCAGAGTTCATATCATTGCATGCAGGGAGCAGTGTAAGAGGAAGATGCGTTTTAGTCCGGAGAAGACAAGGAGCATCATTACTGAGGTGATCGAACACTGGCGGCAACTGCTCTGGTGTCACTGACTCTGTGCATCGTGTGCCAACAACACGTGGCTGTGTGCCCCTGCTGACCGCTGCCTCGGGCATACACTGCAGGCCAGTAAGTCACACATATGGAACTGTGTCTTGATTACATGATGTCCGAGGCCTTACATACATAGCAGCCTAAATTCACTGTACACCCTTCAGTCAGGTGGCAGCAACTCTTCATGTCATCCCAACGACACGTGGCTGTGGGCCCATCCTGACCGCTGCATCTGGCCTACACTGCGATCCAGCATGCCTCACTCCAATACAATCCAGTCCATAGCAGGAAGGACACTGCATCGTCCCTGACTGAACACCCGCTCAGCTCTGGTGCCACTAAGTCTGTTCCCCAACATCCATGGACACTTTCTGGTTGAACTTTGGTGGCGACTGAGCCTATGGACTGGGGGTTGTCTTGGTAATACAGACTCTCTAGTAAAAATGAGGCAGTAGCACTCCACTCCTCCATTTGCTGCTTCCGGCTGGTTTCTGGCCTCTGCATCATGCCCTGGAGGACACCCTCCACTGTTCCCCGCAAGCCTCTGCCACATCTACCTTGGAAATCGACGAGGACCCGCTCAGCACTTCATGTGCCCCTATCTCTGTGCACCACAAGTCACCATCCCTTGCGGGTGTGCCTGTGCTGGCCACAGTGCATTCAGGGCCACTAACTCTGTGCAGCTCAAGTCAGGGACCCTGTCTGCTGAGATATTGGATGGCCTCTGGGACGGTGGTCTTGGGTCCTCAATGCCATGTGTCTGTGGCCCTGCGCTTTCTGCAGCCCCCGGCCTCAGCAGCGGTCCACCAGGGCTCACACATCAATTTGAGTCATGACCGGCCCGGAGGTCTCATCATCGCAGGAGGCACAGGCCACCACCGCCAGGACCAGCTCCAGATGACAACAGCCAGAGTGGTATGTGTCTTACTGCCAGACTGTCAGAGTTAGTCTGACCTGTCGTGGATAGCATCATCTACCTGATGCCCTGGTCAGCACTCAAGGTGCCACTGACTCAGAGCACCACGTCTCATGTACCATTTCTGATTGGGTCATGTACTGTGTGAAGCTCAGGCAGTGTGGGAGACTGGGGACGATGTTGAGGAAGATGATGCAGGTGTAACACACCCCACTGCAGCTGCATCAGGTATTTCCCGAAGGGACACAATCCATGACAATTTCTTCATGTGAGCGAGCTCAGCTCTGATGCCCCAACATCGGTGCACTGCAACTCACAGACACATCTGCTTGCATGTTGTTTGACCTCTGTACTTGCTCCGGCTACCAACATGATGCTCCGCAGTAGTCTCTGTAATGCTGGCGTTTACTTCGTTTCCATGGTGTTCACTGTTTGAGTTGTTGCCAGCACCAGCAACTCCGTGCTGGCTGGCTTACACTCACCCCACACACATCCAGCACAGGCGTCACTGTAAATGTGTCCCTGCCAATAAAGGAGCCCGGCGCTCATGCCTGTGGCCAGTTCCACACACTATCTCAGTGTGTCCGTATGGTCATGATGTATGCATGAGGGTCCCTGGGCCTACAACATTACATTGTGCTGTCTACATCATGCACAACCATGTTACCTTTGGCAGTGGGTAAGACCTTGGACATTCAGCTTTGTCGTCACCAGCTCAATGTGTGGGAGGAGTGGACTGGGCCGTCGTATGGAGGTCCAGCGTGGGGGTGTGTTTGATGATTCCTGGGCTCTGGGCATGGTTCTTTGCAGGAAGTATGCATGTGTCTCTGTCGAGGTGTGAGTCTCCTTTGTGGGCTGTGGGTGGTCCCTGGTGGGACTTGAACACCCATGTGTGTGCTCTCATTTGGGTACCATGTGCTCTGACCCCACCCGCACCTGTTCGGCCACCTCCTTTTGGCATTCTGACACCTGGTGCTGGAATGCGATGTGTGCCGAGGTGGGGTGTTGGTAGACAGACGTGGTGGCAGGTGCTTCCTTCTGTGTGGTCTGTGCAGGCGTTGGTGACTCCTCTATGTGGCTTGGCTGCACTGCTCCTGGGGGTGGGTCGCCTAAGATGTCCATGGGCTGTTGTAGGGCGTCGGTGTCGAAGGTGTGGTGGTCCTCTCCAGCATCACTGATGAGTAGTCTGGTCTGCTCTGCTGGAGGTGTTGTTTGCCCCTCTGCAATGCGAAGGGGAGATGCATGTTGACATTGTGTTGACAAGTGTTTTGGCGCATTGTTCTGCTTAACATGCAGATTGTATGACGATGTACATTGTGACTATTTGAGAGGTGCTGTATATTTGATGCGGGACAGTGGACATTTGGAGTCCATGACGTAGGTGTGGATGTACACATGTGTTTCCATCTCGCAGTTTCCTGCTGTGTTACATGTGATTGGTCTGGTCCTGCGCATTTGCGGACCCAGTTGTGTCCTCTGTTCTGCAGTGTCGGTGTTGCACTTTGTACCACATTGTCGTGGTATGTGCTGTATGTTGTGCCACGGGGATCAGGGACATGTTCCAGGGTCATTGTGGTTGTGCAGTATGCTGCACATTTGTGTGCATGTGTGCCATTGTGCCCATCTCCCCGTCCCCACAGTCCCTGGTCATTGCTCACCCGGTGGATGTTGTGTCAGTTCCTATCGAGCTGTGTCCGGACTGCCAACTCCTTGCGCCGTCTCCACCCTGATGACTGTGGCAATCATTTCCTCCGGCTCCTCCTGTGGCGCAGGACTCCCAACTCCTGTCTCCTTTGGCAGCAGGTTTGTACTTGGTTTGTCTTTTTACATTGTGCCAGTGCCTCTTGTCCTCCTCCATAGGCCTCCTGGACACTCCGACTACATTCATGTTTGTCATGTTGACGTTCAGTGGATGGTGGTGTTCTGTCACCTCCGTGACGCTGATCTTGTTTTCCTGCAGACTGCACCCCGTCTTCCTCTTACTCTTCTCCTTCTCCTTGCCCTTACCCGACCCCGAGGTTCCTTGGTGGTGTTCTGTGGGGTTTGCGTTGGCCTTTGCACTCAGTCCGTGAGCATCCATGGCGCTACGCAGTTTCTAATTTTTTATCCTCTTTTTTTAGTTGTTTTTATGGCGCATTTTCCGGCATGACGCCTAGGTATTGCATGCCTGTCGCTGGTTATCGCTGATTTCTATATCGCGGTTGGCCTCATCGCCACTTTTTTTGCGTTGGTGTTTCCCATTTTTGCGGCGTCGCGTTGACTTTATCACGACATTTGACGAGTTGTCGCTGGACTATCGCATGGTGCTTCCGGCTTGTGAATGCCACGTGAACATGGTGTTGTTTTCCCGCGATAGACTGCAATATGCAAAGTTGCGCTATGCTAGAGTATAACACCCTTAGCTGAAATTTAAAATATTAAGCAAAGATGATACAAATTCTGGCTTTTCATATATATTGTCACGGTTTGCTATGACAGAGATGCCTCCTGTATAGATAAAAAAAACACCAACATTGGTCTTAAAGAAAACCATGTGCTGGCACTCACTTTGTTTAGTCTCTACCTATGAAACCTCCCTATTTCCTGATAATGGTGCTTTATTTTCCAATCAGACTAGAGACCTCTTCTTACTGGTGGAGGCTGATGAGTGGGCCTTTTTGGAGTAAACACTGATAGGACTTCAAAGATTTATAAACAGGTTGGAATTCATAGCTGATTATGCTTAGTCAAAAATATTGTAAACGGGCAGAAATAAAGCAGTGACTCATTGGTTCATAAGTTGAGTATCAGTATTGTTTAGCCAAATCCTAAACAAAGTTTTGATTACTACAAATCATTTAATAACTTTGAGCCCGTCGTTCAACAAGGTACCCAATCAAAATGCCACTTGTGCAATGTGGATGAGGAATAACTTTGTCGCATTGTTTGACTTTGTCCTTGACTGCTTGACATCTATAGACAGTACCAGAGATCGGACTTGAATCTCAGCGGTATACTTACAGTATCAGAAGCATCACAGTTTTACGATGTTAAAGAGTCTCACAAGATCTGGTGATGCAATGTTTGGAAATAGATTTCAAACACTTAGATTGGAATTTTCTCATATGTTGTATTGGGAAATAGTTAGTGGATATCCAGTTTTTCCTTTCCTTTCTATTTTTGTGGGTGAGTGCATCTCTTTACTTCCATTTCATTTTCATTTTAGTCTGTGACATTTTTTTAAATACTAAATTGTATATTGATCATAGCATTGTATTTAACAAATGTTTTGGTATAATGTTTACATAGTGATTTATGTACAAAAATAAATACAACTAAACAGCAACACTTGCAATTACATTATTCATGATAAATGTACATCTCCCAATAAAGTCCATGGATCCTAAATGAATCGAATGATGCATCTGTCATTAACTCCATTTCCTATGAGCACAAGACTTCTATGTCTGATATTAGGAAGCTGGATTGGTTGCTAACTGAACAGATGGAAGATTCTAGCAATATCCTGGTAAAATAATGGCAGAAGCTTTTAACTCAGCAGTTTACAGAGTGGTTGCTTTCACCTTGAGCAGGGAACCACAATAAATTAAATACTTTCCAAACAATCACTTTAATACCCTGGAACACATTCAGTCAGTTTAGGACATGGCCCTTCTGCAGGGTCACCCCTCCACTTTTTGTTGAACTCTTTTGGTCTTAAGACTCTTCACACTTCACTACTGCTAACCAGTCCTAACGTGCTCGTTATCTCTTGTCTGAAACATGGTAAATTGGCTTATACCCCTTTGGCATACCTAATTTACTTCTATGTCCCTTGTAGAGTCATATACAATATATCCAGGACCTGTAAACTAAATGCCTCCAGTGGGCCTGAGGTACGTATCGTGCCACCAACTTAATTAGCACCTTAAAATGACCCAGGTCTGATATGCATCCTGAATGCAGTTTTAAACTGCCCTGTCGTCTTGCCACTAAACCCCTCTTGCCAGGCCTTAAACCTCCTCTTTTATTACAGATAAGTCACCCCTAAGGTAGGCCTTGGATAACTCAAAGGGCAGAGTGCTGTCTGATTAAAAGCTTGGACATGCACATTTAAGTTTTGCATGTCCTGGTAGTAGTTTTTCACTACTTTGAGGTCTTCCCCTACAATAGTATAACATTGTGGATTTCTTATTACATTTAATAAGCTGTAATTTCCCATTAGGAGCAGGTAACTATTTCATGTTTGGTGTCTTTGGAATTGAAATGAAAAACCATATCTAATGGTAAGGTCAGGTGTTGGATTAAAATTTTGAAAATGCCACTTTTAGAAAGTTCATAACATGATGGGTAGTGATCCAGTTGAGGTAATAAAGGGTAGGGCTCAAACTGATGTATTGAAAATGTGTGTACCCCCTACACCATAAATTATCATGTATCTTGTCTCTGACTGCGTCATTAATCTGTGTCCGTTTTAGCCAATGATGGCTTCTTATTCATTCATAACTTTTTGTCCACTCAGCTCAATCATATATATATATATATATATATATATATATATATATATATATATATATATATATTCACTTAAAAAACCATAGGTTTCACACATGTTATAGTTAGCTGGGCATTTCACTCGTGAAAAACCAATGAAATTCCCCCGTTATAGTTAGGTCAGATAACTATAACTCGCGCGACCGCCACTCTATCACAAGGATGATGTCATCGGTGATGTCATGAGTAATGCCACTGACCATGTCATGAGTGATGTAATATGTGACGTCATGAGCACTGGATTGCGGGCGCGTGAGTTATAGTTATCTGACCTAACTATAACGGGGGAATTTCATTGGTTTTTCACGAGTGAAATGCCCGGCTAACTATAACATGTGTGAAACCTATGGTTTTTTAAGTGAATTTGCAAGGTTTTTTAAATGCTAATTCCTAACTATAAGGTGTGTGAAACCTATGGTTTTTTCAGTGAATTTGTACGTTTTTTTAAATGCTAATTTATGTATTTATTTATTTATTTACTTTTTTAAAGTTTTTTCACTGTGCGCGTACCGTGCGCGCACCGTGCGCGCGCTGTGGGCGCACGGTGTGCTTCGCGCACCGCGCGCCCACGTTGCGTAGTTCGCGGAATTTTTCCGTTTCTACCGTGCGCGTACGCTACGCGCACTCCGCGATTTTTCGTAAAAAAATTCAAATGCATTTTTGCCCTTGGGGGTCCTTTGGGGACCCCCTCACCAAGGCTAGGGGGTCAGGAACTGTCCAGCCTGCCCCCTTTTTACGTTATCCACCTTTGTTTTTCAGCCCCTCAGACTGCGAGAGACAAAATGGCGGCCGACACTTCCTGGTTTCGACCGATTCGAATGTTTACTAAGATCTAACAACCAATCAGAATTGCACTCGCGCACGGCAGCGTGCGCGTACGGTAAGCTTACGGTACGCGCTCGGAGCGTGCCTATAGATATATATATTGATTTAAATGCTATTTTCTCAGGAAATACTGAACAGACTTACACCAGACCTGCAAAAGGCACATCCCTGACCTGAGGACTACCTCTCTGCCAAATTTCAAGTAATTCTGTTCAGCCGTTCGGGCTGCAGCTTGGACTAAAGGTCCTATGGAAAAATGCATGGGGAAAACGCGTTTTGGGACCCCCCCTTTTTCTCAGCCCCCACTTGACAAATCCCCCCGAGACTTTCAGGGAAGGAGCGGAGCGGAGCGCCCCACCTATTTTGAAAATTTCGCGAGGATTCGTCAATCGGCGCCAAAGTTATTCAAAATAGAATGTTGCGGATTTCCTATGGAAACACGGTCCTAACTATAACTATCTACTGGCGACCGCCAGTAGATAATATATATATATATATATATATATATATATATATATTTATATATATATATATATATATCCTTGCAAAACGGAGTTCCAACTGTGCTCTCAGGTCAAGGAAAAAGACACCACACCGTCCAAGTTGCTTCAAGGGGGTTTATTGCTTCATAAACCCAACGTTGGGTTTATGAAGCAATAAACCCCCTTGAAGCAACTTGGACGGTGTGGTGTCTTTTTCCTTGACCTGAGAGCACAGTTGGAACTCCGTTTTGCAAGGATATAATTACCGGGTTACTCCACCGGCGCTGTGCCACCCCTCGGAGGGCTACGCTTTCCAACAGGAGTGCATCTTTATTGGATATATATATATATATATATTCACTGAAAAAACCATGGGTTTCACACACGTTATAGTTAGGAATTAGCATTTAAAAAACCTTAGAAATTCAATGAAAAAACCAAAGGTTTCACACATGTTATAGTTAGCTGGACATTTCACTCGTAAAAAACCAATGAAATTCCCCCGTTATAGTTAGTTCAGCTAACTATAACTCGCGCGCCCGCAATGCACTACTGATGACGTCACATATTACATCACTCATGACATGGTCAGTGACATCACTCATGACATCACTGATGACATCTCAAATGACATCACTGATGACATCATCCAGTGAATGTGTGTTTTTCTGAAAATTAAATATGTTTTATATATGTATATCTCAAGGTCGATGGAAGAATAAATGAGTATATAAGTGTCTAAATTGATGATTTGTTTCTGAAAAATTGATTGTATAACTGACTGATTAAGTGTATCTTTTTTAATACATGGCTTAGTGAGTAATGTTTAAATGTGTAAATACCTGTATCAGTCTCTCACTTTGTATATAAGTGGCTGCATGGGTTGGTGAGTAGCTACATGAGTGTCTATATAGGTTAATAGTTGGTTTTTTGAGTATCAGTATGAGTGTCTGAGTGTCTGCATGGTGCGGTGGGGGTATTACGTAGTGCATAGATGCATGAATGAGTGACTCACTGTTTGTATGTGTTGAAGACAGCATGTGTGCAGGACTGTATGGGTGGATGAGTGTGTGCATGGGTGTGTTAGTGAGTGAATGACTGTCTCAATAGTGTCTTCATAAGTAACTACATATGTTTTAAACTAGTATATGTGACTATTGGTGTATATAAGTGAGTATATGTGAGAGTGAGAGATTGGTAGACTTCCTGTATGAATAAGTATGTGTTTCTATAAGTGATTGTTTAAAAGACTAAGTATGTGTAAGTTTCTGTAAAAGTAAGTGTGGTGGTGTGTGTATAACTGTATATGCAAGTAAATGGATGTTTGATTCTTTATTAGCATGAGTGACTATGTGTGAGTAACTCTATGGATGAGTGGCATTGTGTAACAGGATGTATAGGTATATGAGTACATATGATGTGTGAGTACATGTATGAGTGACTGTATAGGATTGTTGGTGGATGAGTGGATGTGTATGTGGATCTTAGAATTACTGAATAGGTTGTTGTAACTGTTATTGGTATGTCCATTTTTTTGAAAACTTTTGTCTCTATTTTTGAATGTTTGTATCAAAGGTTATATTAGGGTGAGAGGAGGTCTACCACTCTGTCACAAGGATAATGTCATCAGTGATGTCATTTGAGATGTCATCAGTGATGTCATGAGTGATGTCACTGACCATGTCATGAGTGATGTAATATGTGACGTCATCAGTAGTGCATTGCGGGCGCGCGAGTTATAGTTAGCTGAACTAACTATAACGGGGGAATTTCATTGGTTTTTTACGAGTGAAATGTCCAGCTAACTATAACATGTGTGAAACCTTTGGTTTTTTCATTGAATTTCTAAGGTTTTTTAAATGCTAATTCCTAACTATAACGTGTGTGAAACCCATGGTTTTTTCAGTGAATTTCAAAGGTTTTTTAAATGCTAATTCCTAACTATAACGTTTTTGAAACCTTTGGTTTTTTCAGTGAATTTGTACGGTTTTTTATATGCTAATTTTTGTATTATTTAATTAATGATATTTATTTTTGTATTATTTAATTAATGATATTTATTTTTTAATAAAAATAAAATTCCTATATATTCATTTATATATTATCTGTATCTTTTTTTTTTTTATTTTTAAAAAAATTTCAATTAGGATAAAAAAAATTTTTATTATTAATTTTTGTAATTATTTTTTGTCCACTTTTTTTTTTTTGATATAAATTCTTGGGGTGCGCGCTCTGAGCGCGCTCCTAGTACTATTTCGTAAGTTTTTTATGAATTCCGTCGTACGTTATTTACGTACACAAATATACGTCATAGTGCGCGCTGGGAGCGCGCACCCAGTACGTATGTGTGCGTACGTACGTACGCATGCGTACATGCGTCCTACGCGCTCTACGCGGTTTACTTCCGCATACGCTAAAATTACGCGCAATAACGGTCGCGTATACGCGTGTTCAACGTATGCGCGCTAGGTACGCGCATATGACGTATGCACATGCGCTCTTACACGTTCGCGAATACGTAATCACGAGGTGCGCGCTCGGAGCTTGCGCAGTGCGCGCACCTCGGGTTTATGCATAATAAAACAATATTTCTTATTGGTTATCATTACTTTCAGTTTCTAATTGTTTCAACACCACACCCAATCCCCTCATGGCAAGTCATGTGATCAAGAATCATCACTTTTGATTGGTTTGAAGTACTTTCAGTTCCAGATTCTTCCCAAACCACACCTACTCCCCTCATTATTAGTTCTGATTCCTTTGGAGAAGGAGCTATTCTGTTGTTGAGAGACAATGGCTGAGCAGCAACCAACTTCAGACAGTGACCAGGACACTCTTGAGAGGCAGAGGAACAGGAAGCAGAAACACAGCTTTATATGGCAGTTTTTCACTTTTCCAGAAGGTCTGAAAAAGGTAAATGCACCGAAAGTTACATGTGTACTTTGTAATAAAGTCTTATCTCGTGGGAATCCTAACAAGAAATATTCTTTTAGCATTCACACTATGTTGAGACATGTTAACAAAATGCATCCAGTAACTTTTCGTCGAGCTTCTGGAGAAAACCCTCCACCTGCTCAGCCGACGACATCAGCAGCAGCTCAGCCGAGCACATCTTCGGCAGCTCAGGGGAGCACTTCAGCTGCGATGGTGCCTTCACCTGTTTCTACACCTCTTGTTGGTCCACCTTGTTTGGCGAGGTTGTCTACACGGTGCACTGATTGCGGTTCTCTTATTTCTGTGGGGGAGACCAGTCTTGATCTCCTTCTGAGAAAATTTGATGCGCATCCGTGCACTAGGCCATAGATGTTTTTTCTTTTTTTGTGTTTTTCTCTTCCTGTTTCCCTCCATTAACTCAAGGGCTCTTTTAAGAGCCACTTATAAACTAAACCCCCCAAATTTTTTTGGGAGATATTTTTTTTGAGATATTTTTTTTGAGGTGCGCGCACCCTGCGCGCACCCAAGGTTTTTAAAAATTATTATTTTTTTTTTTTAAATTAATATACAAAAAGAGGTGAAGAAATGGAACCACACAGAGTCATGCCATCATTTTGAGCACATAACACAGGCTGCCCCTTTCATGGGCTGCATTTCTTTCAGAACAACAACTTCACAAATTAAATCTCTGCCCACAATTCCTGTGCGCACACAGACTCATGCTATGTTTTTTTGAACAAAACAGTGTCCCTGAATAGTACCAAATTACTGTTACAGCCTGATACATTTCCCTTATTATTTACAGAAGCAGAAAACTGCAGGGATGTATGTAACAGTGCATGTGTGCTAAAGGATAATTTGTGTAAACACAACAGGCTGCCCCTTCCATGGGACTGCATTTCTTACTGAACAACATCTTCACAAATTAAATCTCTGCCCACAATTCCTGTGTGCACACAGAGTCATGCCATCATTTTAGGCACATAACACAGGCTGCCCCTTTCATGGGACTGCATTTCTTACTGAACAACATCTTCACAAATTAAATCTCTGCCCACAATTTCTGTGCGCACACAGACTCATGCTATGTTTTTTGGAACAAAACAGTGTCTCTGAATAGTACCAAATTACTGTTACAGCCTGATACATTTCCCTTATTATTTACAGAAGCAGAAAACAGCACATTTCCTAACTGCTCCTTAAGACCATGTCCATATGTTACAGAGTGAGTGATTAAACAAGATCAATTTAAATGAGGCCTTGGTGACGTTGAATGTGTTTGCATTACACAGTGCTATCTGAAACAGCACACAGAGCTGTGTACTACACATGAGAGTGTTGGAGAAGCTGCTGCGTGTGTGCCAAGAGTGTGTTTCTGAACACTGTGGATTGTCTGGTGCTTGACAGATGAGCAAAGAGACTTCCAGAACTGCATGAAGACTGCAGGGATGTATGTAACAGTGCATGTGTGCATGCTTTTTTCAAATGTGCTGCCATTTTCCTCTCTTTTTTTTCAAAGTGATTTCTGCTAAATGCTAACCATCACAATTAAAAAGAAGCTGTCCTTTTCTTTCAACTGCAAGTCTTACTTTTCAACAGCAACACAAATTAAATCTCTGCCCACAATTCTTCTCTGCACACAGACTCATGGTTTGATGGTAGTCACAAAACAGTATTCCTCATTGTTACCAGTACACATTATCTTATGTTGAAAACATACTCCATAATATTTTACATATTCAAAACAGTTAAATATCTTGCAAAACTGAAAATGTATATCACAACTGTAAACAAATAATCATAATTTTTTTTATATATCAAAATTAACCACAAACACCCCCTCTCAAACTCATAACTCACCTTTAAAATTAGTTAGTTGTGAAAGAAATGTAGCAGTCACACAGCAGTTTATCAGACCAGAATCACTGAGCTCCACACCTCTCTCCTCTCAGCAGAACCAGTTAATGGCACAGTTTCCCTCTCTTTTTTCACACATATACATGTTAATTTTCAATCTCAGTACTTCCCACATTTTTTCAAATGAAATCACACATTTCTATTGGATGAAAACTTCAACCCCTTTCCAAATGTACCCTTCCCCCAACTTAACTTCTGCCTGCTACCATAGCAACAGGTAATGGAACACAGGTGTGAGCAGAGAGGTCAGAAGTTCAACAGACAATGTTTCATTTCCAAAGAGCAAGAGTGCTTGACTTTTCAAACCTAACAGCAAATCCAAACTAATGTTCTTTTTTCACACTTTTTTCTGAACCAATGCAATACATGCTTTTTAAAATTTAAACATACAGCCTAGTTTTTAGTGTAGAATGGTTTGAAACAGCCAATGAGTTCTTTTTATAAAAAAAGTATGTGTGCCTCCACTTCCAAACTGTCTTTCATTTCTTTTTGCCATTCTACTGAAAGACACCTCCTGAGTGCATCCAGATCTCCTTGGAAGATGTTCACAGTGTGGATTGTAGGACACAGCTATGTCTTCTGGAGTGAAAAATTTGCAGAAAAAAGAGGTATGGTGAGAGACCTTGCTTTGCCAAATGTAGACATTAAATGGATTGGCCAGAGAGGGTTAAAGTGGCACCAATTAATGCCTTTGGTGAAAACCTTTCTACATCTCCCACAGCCTAACCTTATTATTGTGCACTGTGGTGGAAATGACCTAGGCACTTTAACTGGGGTAGGTCTGGAAATGCTTATTAAGGACACCTGTGTGCAATTGATGACGCTTTTTCCACAAACTGCCTTCGTATATTCTAACATATGCCAAAGGCAAAAGTGGAACTGGTCCAACCAATTTTGTCCGCAGATTGACAAAGCAAGGAAGCACGTCAACAAATCTATTTCTGCTTTCCTCAGAGACTATGGTATGGGTTCTATATACCACAACAACTTGCGTTACAACATGCAAGACATTTATAGAGGAGATGGTGTACACTTCACTGATGAAGGCAACAGAGTCTTCCTCTTGAACTTTAGACTCTGCATCGGTACTTACTTGTAGGTACCAAAAAACAAACAATAAACACAAGGGCTCTTTTTCGAGCCACCTTATATCTAAACACTTAAATGCGATTTTTTTAAAATTTTTTAATAAAGTTTTTTTTTGGGTGCGCGCTGGGTGCGCGCACTCGGCGATATTTTTTAACAAAATATAAATCTTTTTTTTTGCCCTACAAGGTCCTACTGTGACCCCCTTACAATGCCTACTGGGTTAATTTCTCCCCACTCTGCCCCCTTTTCAAGTTCTCCCCCTTTGTTTATCACCCCCTCTTTATGCGATAGACAAAATGGCGGCCGCCGCTTCCTGATTTCCACCGATTCGAATGTTTACTAAGATCTAACAACCAATCAGAATTGCGCTCGCGCACGGCAAGGTGCGCGCACCCAGCGCGCACGCTGCGCGCTTACAGATATATATATTGATTTAAATACTATTTTCTCAGGAAATACTGAACAGATTTACACCAGACCTGCAAAAGGCACTTCATGGACCTTATGGCTACCTCTCTGCCAAATTTCACATAATTCTGTTCAGCCGTTCGTGCTGTAGCTGTGTCTAAAGGTCCTATGGAAAAATGCATGGGGAAAACGCGTTTTGGGACCCCCCTTTTTTCTCGGCCCCCGCTTGCCGAATCACCCCGAGACTTTCAGGGTAGGAGCGGAGCGTAGCGCCCCACCTATTTTAAAAATTTTGCGAGGATTTGTGGACCGGCGCCAAAGTTATTCAAAATAGAATGTTGCAGATTTCCTATGGAAACGTGGTCCTAACTATAACTACCTACTGGCGACCGCCAGTAGGTAATATATATATATATATTTATTTAGTATAATATGTATACATGTGAAAATGTGTCGGTCCACCTGTTTACCTTGGTGGCATGGAAAAACGGGTGGAACTGATGTCTGCACGCCGACGAGGTCCTCTTATGGCTCCTATGACGTCATATGGTGCTATTATGACATCGTCGTCGATGTGGGAGAGCTAGGAAAGAATTTCCGCGGAATGCTGGCACAGGGGATATTCACCTAAGTGTTCAGGCTAGGCCTTTGGGAGCAACTGTTTATCTTACCACTCCAGAAACCGAAACCAGTGATCCGAGGGCAGAGACCCTGCAGATGGCACACAAGGTGGGGAGCCCAGCCATGTGCACCGGCGGAACAGCGAAGTGACAAGCACCACTACCCACAGAAAAGCTAACGAGGGCACTGAATAACACAGGATCTTCTCTTTGTATCTGGCAGGAACAACAAGGTTAAAATGCCCTAGTTCCAAGATGTAGAATTAGTGCTACAACGGTCTTCAAGAGGACCTGCGATGGATGCCGCTTCTGCCTTCCGTACACTGGAGGCGGCAGATGGGTCACACAGTACGGTCATACTGAGGTGGGACGCACACTCTTTGACCTTTCATGGCACTGCTCCACACTTCGGGGAGAACGCTTTCCATTAGCTGTGTTTTCTGATGACATGTCGCGCCGGCCCCGTCCAACAGCAGAACCCCTTTAGATTCAAACAGACTCTTCCACTCTCTCACCGGAAGTGAAACCAGGCCACGCAGACACTTTCACAATACAACAGCCGGGAATGCACTTTTCGGTAAAAAAACACATTCCTTCCTCCTAATTTATCTAAAAAACGCCTCACTGAAGAACAGGGGCCAGCTTCGATCGGTAAACAGCTGTTACAAAGAATTTTGTACTTCGAGATACCATTACAATGGATGCATTACCACGCATGCGTTGTACATCGCGAAGTCATTTTTTAGAACGCATGGTCATTTACCACGCATGCCTTTACAACAAATTGTTGTAAAGGTATGTATGGTAAATGACCATACATACGATCCACGTCGTTGTAAGGAAACAGAGGGTGTTCCGTTTCCTCACAACGATGTGCACCGCCCCTCAGAGACGACATGAAGCAGGAAACATGAGGAGGGAGGAACCACGAGGAGTGAGAGGTAAGGGGGATTGGGCATGGGGTGGTGGTTACTAGGGTTTAGGGTAGTGCAGTGGTGTTTAAGTAGTGTAGGGGGTCATGGTTGAGGGTAGTGTTTTAGGGTTTAGGGTAGTGCAGTGGTGTTTGTGTAGTGTAGGGGGTCATGCTGGGGGTAGTGTTTTAGGGTTTAGGGTAGTGCAGTGGTGTTTGTGTAGTGTAGGGGGTCGTGCTGGTGGTAGTGTTTTAGGGTTTAGGGTAGTGCCGTGATATTTGTGTAGTGTAGGGGGTTGTGCTTGGGGTAGATTTAGGGTTTAGGGATGTGCAGTGGTGTTTGTGTAGTGTAGGGGTCGTGCTGAGGTAGTGTTTTAGGGTTTAGGGCAGTGCAGTGGTGTTTGTGTAGTGTAGGGGGTCATGCTTGGGGCAGTGTTTTAGGGTTTAGGGTACTGCAGTGGTGTCTGGGTAGTGTAGGGGTCATGTTGAGGGTAGATTTAGGGTATTGGGTAGTGCAGTGGTGTTTGGGTAGTGGAGGAGGTTCGTGCTGGGGTAGATTTAGGGTTTAGGGTAGTTCAGTGGTGTTTAGGTAGTGCAGGGGTCGTGCTGGATGTGGTGTTTTAGGGTTTAGGGCAGTGCAGTGGTGTTCGTGTAGTGTAGGGGTTATGCTGGGGGTGGTGTTTTAGCGTTTAGGCCAGTGCAGTGGTGTTTGGGTAGTGTAGGGGGTCGTGCTGGGGTGGTGTTTTAGGATTTAGGGCAGTGCAGTGGTGTTCGGGCAGTCTAGGGGGCCATGCTGGGGGTGGTGTTTTTTAGGGCAGTGCAGTGGTGTTCGGGCAATGTAAGGGGTCATGCTGGGGGTGGTGTTTTAGGGTTTAGGGCAGTGCAGTGGTGTTCGGGCAGTGTAGGGGGTCATGCTGGGGGTGGTGTTTCAGGGTTTAGGGCAGTGCAGTGGTGTTCGAGCAGTGTACGGGGTCATGCTGGGGGTTGTGTTTCAGAGTTTAGGGCAGTGCAGTGGTGTTCGGGCAGTGTAGGGGGTCAAGCAGGGGGTGGTGTTTCAGGTTATAGGGCAGTGCAGTGGTGTTCGGGCAGTGTAGGGGGTCGTGCAGGGGGTGGTGCTTCAGGGTTTAGGGCAGTGCAATGGTGGTCGGGCAGTGTAGGGGGTCATGCTGGGGGTGGTGTTTCAGGGTTTAGGGCAGTGCAGTGGTGTTCGGGCAGTGTACGGGGTCGTGCTGGGGGTTGTGTTTCAGAGTTTAGGGCAGTGCAGTGGTGTTCGGGCAGTGTAGGGGGTCATGCAGGGGGTGGTGTTTCAGGTTATAGGGCAGTGCAGTGGTGTTCGGGCAGTGTAGGGGGTCGTGCAGGGGGTGGTGCTTCAGGGTTTAGGGCAGTGCAATGGTGGTCGGGCAGTGTAGGGGGTCATGCAGGGGGTGGTGTTTCAGGGTTTAGGGCAGTGCAGTGGTGTTCGGGTAGTTAGGGGGTCTTGCTGGGGGTGGTGTTTCAGGGTTTAGGGCAGTGCAGTGGTGTTCGGGCAGTGTAGGGGTCATGCAGGGGTGGTGTTTCAGGGTTTAGGGCAGTGCAGTGGTGTTCAGGAAGTGTAGGGGGTCTTGCTGGGGGGTGATGTTTCAGTGTTTAGGCCAGTGCAGTGGTGTTCGGACAGTGGAGGGGGTCATGCAGGGGGTGGTGTTTCAGGGTTTATGGCAGTGCAGTGGTGTTCGGGCATTGTTGGGGTCTTGCTGGGGTTGTGTTTCAGGGTTTAGGGCAGTGGTGTTCGGGCAGTGTAGGGGGTCTTGCTGGGCATGGTGTTTCAGAGTTTGGGGCAGTGCAGGGGTGTTCAGGCAGTGTAGGGGGTCGTGCTGGTGGTGGTGTTTCAGGGTTTAGGGCAGTGCAGTGGTGTTCAGGCAGTGTGGGGGGTCTTGCTGGGGGTGGTGTTTCAGGGTTTAGGGCAGTGCAGTGGTGTTCGGGCAGTGTAGGGGGTCGTGCTGGGGCTGGTGTTTCAGGGTTTAGTGGAGTGCAGTGGTGTTTGGGCAATGTAGGGGGTCATGCTGGGCTGGTGTTTCAGGGTTTAGGGCAGTGCAGTGGTGTTCGAGCAGTGTAGGGGGTCGTGCTGGGGCTGGTGTTTCAGGATTTAGGGCAGTGCAGTGGTGTTCGGGCAGTGTAGGGGGCCTTGCTGGGGGTAGTGTTTCAGGGTTTAGGGCAGTGCAGTGGTGTTCGGGCAGTGTAGGGAGTCATGCTGGGGTAGTGTTTCAGGGTTTAGGGCAGTGCAGTGGTGTTTGTGCAGTGTAGGGGCTTGTGGTGGGGTAGTGTTTTAGGGTTCAGGGCAGTGCAGTTGTGTTTGTGTAGTGAGCAGTGCATGCACTGCGTCGCTAGGTGAGACCTAAAAAGCATTGCACCAAGATGGCTGCCAACACTTCCTGGATTAAAGTGTTGGCAGCCAATTAGAGCCAAGCTCATGCTTGTGTAGTTAGGTCCCGCCCAGATATATAAAGATTTATTTCCTTTAATATCTCAAAAACTACTGAACGGATTTACACCATTTAAATAAAGGTCACTTTATAAACCATGCACTACCTTTTTGCCAAATTTGGTGTAATTCTGTTCAGCAGTTTCAGCTGTAACCGTTTCTAAAATTTCCTATGGGAAATTGATTTTTTTACCTCTATTTTTTTAATTTCTCAGGAACTACTGAGCGGATTTACACCATTTAAAAAAAAAGTCTCTTTCTTAACCAAGGGATACCTTTTTGCCAAATTTGGTGTAATTCCGTTCAGCAGTTCGGGCTGTAGTCGTGTCTAAAGTTTCCTATGGGAAATAACATGGACAAAATGCATTTTGGGACCCCCCTTTTTTCTCGGCCCCCGCTTGACGAATCACCCAGAAACTTTAAGGATAGGAGCTGACCAGAGCGGGACGAACGTTTTGAAAATTTCGCAAAGATTCATCAACTGGAGCCAAATTTATTGGGAAAAGAAAAAACGCTTTTTGAATAGAAACAGGGTCCTAACTATAACTACCAACTGGCGACCGCCAGTAGGTTATATATATATATATGTAAATATCAGTCAAAACTGCTCCCCAGGCGTGGCTGAATCCTCGTAGCCTCTGACCCAGAAATCACAGACACGGACCAGTTTCTTCGTGCAAATTTATTAGCTTGTTCGCAAAATTGTCGTCATAACGTTTCGGCTCCCCTAGCCTTGTTCACATATGTAAATATGTAAATATATATATATTTGATTTTGATTTTCTCAGGAACTACTGAACAGCAAAAGGCACGACTCTGAACCAAGGTCTACCTTTCTGCCAAATTTGGTGTAATTCCGTTCAGCAGTTCGGGCTGTAGCTGCGGCTAAAGGTCCAATGGGAAATTGCATGGGGAAAACATGTTTTGGGACCCCACTTTTTTCTCAGCCCCCTCTACACGAATCATCCTGAGACTTTCAGGATAGGAGCGGGCCGGAGCTGGCCAAAAGTTTTGAAAATTTCGCGAAGATTTGTCAACGGGCACCAAAGTTATTCCAAATAGAATGTTGTGGATTTCCTATGGAAAATAGGTCCTAACTATAACTACCTACTGGCGACCGCCAGTGGGTAATATATATATATAAATATATATATATATGTATATATATATATATATATTCACTGAAAAAACCATAGGTTTCACACATGTTATAGTTAGCTGGACATTTTACTGATAAAAAACCAATGAAATTCCCCCGTTATAGTTACTGTAGGCAACTATAACTCACGCGACCGCAATCCTCTGCTGATGCTAATACTGTATTTAGACACTTATTTGCCCATGTCTTCTTCCATTAAATTTTAGCTATACATATATTACAAATATTTTTTTTTCATAAAGACACATATGTCATCAGCAGAGGATTACGGTCGCGTGAGTTATAGTTGCCTACAGTAACTATAACGGGGGAATTTCATTGGTTTTTTATCAGTAAAATGTCCAGCTAACTATAACATGTGTGAAACCTATGGTTTTTTCAGTGAATTTGTACGGTTTTTTAAATGCTAAGTTACTTTACGCCATTTGTGGCGTGCGCGCCCACTTAACGCATTTCGTTCCATGCGCGCACGGTGCGCTTCGCGCACCGTGCGCGCACAGTGAGCACGCGGTGCGCTTTGCGCACCGCGTGCCCACATTACGCTAGATGGGCCATGAACGCACGATGCGCTTCGCGCACCGTGCGCACATGGAGGACATATGAAGAGCAAACTCTTAAATCTGCTTTTCATTTTTTTTTTTTTTTTTTTTTTACCGTACGCTTACCGTAAGCTTACGGTACGCGTACCCCGTGATTTTTTTTAAAATCAATAAATGTTTTTTTTGTACTTTTCTGTCCTTCTTTGACCCCCTTACAAATGTTAGGGGGTCTGTAACTCTCCTCATTGCCCCCTTTCCTTGTTTTCTCTGTTTTTTTTCTGAGTGAAACACACAAAATGGCGGCCGCCGCTTCCTGGTTTCGGCCGATTCGAATGTTTACTAAGATCTATGGGCCAATCAGAATCTCCTTCGCGCACGCCATGTTTCTTCCGTACGCTTACCGTAAGCTTACCGTACGCGTACCCCGTGATTTTTTTTAAAAATCAATAAATGTTTGTTTTGTACTTTACAGTCCTTCTTTGACCCCCTCACAAATGTAAGGGGGTCTGTAACTCTCCTCATTGCCCCCTTTTCTTGTTTTCACTCTTTTTTTTTCAGAGTGAAACACAGAAAATGGCGGCCGCCGCTTCCTGGTTTCGGCCGATTCGAATGTTTACTAAGATCTAAGAGCCAATCAGAATCGCGCTCGCGCACGCCACCGTACGCTTACCGTAAGCGTACGGTAAGCGTACCGTAAGCGGGCTCAGATATATATATTGATTTAAAGGCTATTTTCTCAGAATCTACTGAACAGATTTACACCAAACCTACAAAAGGCACTTCCTTGACCTAGGGACTACCTCTCTGCCAAATTTTGAGTAATTCTGTTCAGCCGTTCGGGCTGTAGCTCGTTCTAAAGGTCCTATGGAAAAATGCATGGGAAAAACGCGTTTTGGGACCCCCCTTTTATCTCAGCCCCCGCTTGACGGATCCCCCCGAGACTTTCAGGGTAGGAGCGGAGCGTAGCGCCCCACCTATTTTGAGAAATTCGCGAGGATTCGTCGACCGGCGCCAAAGTTATTCAAAATAGAATGTTGAGGTTTTCCTATGGAAACGTGGTCCTAACTATAACTACCTACTGGCGACCGCCAGTAGGTAATATATATATATATATATATATATATATATGTTCCCACATGATTCCAATATCATGCGCTCTCAGTCACCAAGAAACTCCAAATTCAATGATGTCAACAGGGGTGTTTAATTCTCACAACGCGTTTCAGCTCGTTGCAAAGCCTTGATCACGTAAGAAAGGTGCAATACACAAAGAATAGATAAAGTTTTTCAGAGGTGAACAAAGAAAAGGGACGACAACGTGAGTCTCCCGTACAGTTGGAACAAACATAGCGGACATCTTGGAATGGTAACCTGTGCACAAGGTATCAGGACTAGGGGTGGGCGGAAAATTCCGTTCCGCGAGCGTAGAATAAAAAAGCAAGCCACCCCGGCTCACGGGCCCGGTCCTTGCTTCGGAAAGCAGCCAGGCCGGGGAGAGCCTCCCTGGGCCCCGGTGGACCCCTGTCTCCAGTGCCCGGACCCTCGGCTGGCTTGCAGGACGGGGGGCTCCCGCACCCCAGGCCCTGCCGGACGGAGCACGAGCCCCGGGCCCGGTCCCAGCTTCAGACCCCTAGCCAGGCCGGGGAGAGCCTCCCCGGGCCCCGGAGGGCACCCTTTCCCCAGCGCACGGACCCTCGGCTGGCTTGCAGGACGGGGGGCTCCCGTACCCTGGGACACTGGGAAGGAGCACAAGCCCCGGGTCCGGGCCCAGCTTCCGAACCCTGGCCAGGCCGAGGAGAGCCTCCCCTGGCCACGGTGGACACCCTTCCCCAGCGCACGGACCCTCGGCTGGCTTACAGGACGGGGGCTCCCGCACCCTGGGACACTGGGATGGGGCACAAGCCCCGAGTCCGGGCTCAGCTTCCGAACCCTAGCCAGGCTGGGGAGAGCCTCCCGGGGCCCCGGTGGACACCCTTCCCCAGCGGCTGGACCCTCGGCTGGCTTGCAGGACGGGGGGCTCCCGCACCCTGGGACACTGGGACGGAGCACAAGCCTCGGGTCCGGGCCCAGGTTCAGAACCCTAGCCAGGCTGGGGAGAGCCTCCCCACGGGCCCGGTCCATGCTTCTGAAAGCAGCCAGGCCGGGGAGAGCCTCCCTGGGCCCCGGTGGACCCCTGTCTCCAGCGCCCGGACCCTCGGCTGGCTTGCAGGACGGGGGGCTCCCGCACCCCGGGCCCTGCCGGACGGAGCATGAGCTCCGGGCCCGGTCCCAGCTTCAGACCCCTAGCCAGGCCGGGGAGAGCCTCCCCGGGCCCCGGTGGACACCCTTCCCCAGCGGCTGGACCCTCAGCTGGCTTGCGGGACAGGGGGCTCCCGCACCCCGGGACGGAGCCACACCCTGGGACGGAGCTCCAGCACCGGGCCCAGCTTCCGAACCCTAGCCAGGCCGGGAAGAGCCTCCCCGGGCCCCGGTGGACCCCCTTCCCCAGCGCCCGTACCTTCGGCTGGCTTGCAGGACCGGGGGGCTCCCGCACTCTGGGACGGAGCCGCACCCTGGGACGGAGCTCCAGCACCGGGCCCAGCTTCCGGACCCTAGCCAGG